>NC_137789.1:63567057-64167057 GCF_963383645.1 Muscardinus avellanarius | reverse complement strand
GTTCCTGGAAGCCCTTCTTCCTCCGGGCTACACTCCCAGACCTATTTTATATTTTTGAAACAGGGTCTCTTACGCCAGCTCGGCTGGCTTCAAACCTGCGTGATCCTCCTGTCTCCGCCTCCCAAGCGCGGGGATTACAAGCGTGCGCCACCACGCCCGGCTTAAGATGTTTCTTAAATAAAGAATACTGCCACAAAAATAAGTAGACAACAATAGTTAATCTATTAACTATTATTCTAATAGTTATTAGGAACAAACAGGCAGAAATAAATATACATTTTCTAGAAATTAAAAATATAAAATTTGCAATATGAAACCTAATGGAGAAGTTAAAAATCAGATTAGATATGGCTGAAGAGAGAGATGTGAAATAAAAGATATATTGTCAGACTGGATTAAAATCATGGGATTCAACTATTTGTATTTTCGTATCTGTCTATAAGGTACAAACTTCAGATACAAAAATACAAAGAAATTGAAAGTAAATGGTACATATGATGTGTGATTACCATGTGTGACTGTAATTTTAAAGTATATTTTAAAAGTAAGAGGGACAAAAATAGACAAAACAAGGAGTGAGTAATCGTAAGACAGTTGTGATGAAATTAATTTGAGACACAATATAATTCAAGATAGAAAGGAACACTGTTAACAAAAGTGTACATGCAGCAGGAAGATACAGTTATAAATAATTCATAGCCCCGTGTCAGTGGTGCACGCTTGTGAAGTCCTTGAGAAGTCAAAGACGATCAGAGGTTTGAGGCCACTCTCAGCAACTTAGTGGGACTATCTCAAAATAAGAATAAAATAAAAAGAGCTGGGAGTGTAACTCAGAGGTAGAATGCCCTTAATAAAACTATAAGTAAAGAAGATAGCCGGGCGTGGTGGCACACGCTTGTAATCCCAGCATTGGAGAGGCTGAAACCAGAGGATCGCAGTTCGAGGACAGCCTCAGCTACTTAGTGAGGCCCTTGCAACTCAGTGAGACCCTGTTTCAAAATAAAGAATAAAAATAGGGCAGGAGGTGTGGCTCGGAGGTCAGATGCCCCTGGGTTCCATCCCCAGACCCCCCCCAAAAAAATCTATAAGAAGATAAATTAATGTTAAAATATTCACCACAGAGAAAAGTCCGCACACAAATGGCTTTCTTTGTAAACTTAAGCAAACACTTGAAAACGAAATAGTATCAGTCTTCTAAAATCTTTCAGAAAATATGGAAAAGGGGACAGTTTCTAACTAATTTATTCAGGGTAATATTAACCTAACTAAAGTCAGACAACAACCTCACAAGAAAAAAATTACAGACAAGTTTCACTTATGAATATAGATATAAAAATACTTAACAAAAGACTAGCAATGGTGGTGCACACTTGTAATCCCAGCATTTGGGAGACTGAGATGGGAGTATCGCAGTTCAAGGACAGCCTTAACTACTACTTGGTGAGGCCTTTTGCAACTCAGTGAGACCCTGTTTCAAAATAAAGAATAAAAATTAGGACTTGTGATGTAAGCTTAGAGGTAGAAGGCCCATGGGTTCCATCTATTTTGAAAAAGAAAAAAAAAAAAGACTAGCAAAATTTACTACAGGAAACACAAAAGAATTATGCACCATGACAATGTGGAATTTATCCCAGGAGTGTAAGATTGGCTTAACATCCTAAATTCAAATAGTTATTAATTAATGTAATTTCACATAAATATAAAATAAGACAAAAGCCAAGACAAGAGCATCTTAAGTGGAGAAAAAGCATTTGACAAAAATTCAATGCCTACTGATGATGAAAATTCTTAGCAAGGAGTATCTACATATAGAGAGAAATTTCCTCAACCTGATAAAGGGCATCAACAAAATATAACGTCTAATATTCTATTTAGTGATGAAAGACAGAATACTTTTTCTAAGATTGAGAAGAGGGTAAGAATGTCTGCTCTCACAATTTCTATTCAACTAGAAATTCTACCTAGTGCAACAAGACAAGGAAAATAAAGGAATACAGACTAGAAAAAAATACGTTCTTTTTAAAATATTCATAGAGCCAGGCGTGGTGGCGCACGCTTGTAATCCCCGCGCTTGGGAGGCGGAGACAGGAGGATCGCGCAGGTTCGAAGCCAGCCTTGCTGTCTTAAGAGACCCTGTTTCCAAATAAAAATATAAAAAAATAGGTCTGGGAGTATAGCCTGGAGGTAGAAGGGTTTCCAGGAACCCCAGTACCACCTAAATAAATAAATAAGTAAATTAATTAATTAAAAACATTCATAGAGAAATGCAAAGATCCTCAAGTAAACTACTAACTTTGAAATTTTCAAAGTTTACTATATAAAGGTTAATTAATTAATTAAAATTTTTTGTGGTACTGAGGGTGGAGCCCAGGGGCTTTTCTATCTCTGGGCTATACTCCCAGACCCATTTTATATTTTATTTGGAAACAGGGTCTCACTAAGTTGCTGAGAGCCTCACTAAGTAGCTGAGGCTGGCTTCGAACCTGCATGATCCTCCTGTCTCAGCCTCCCAAGCGCGGGGATTACAAGCATGCGCCACCACACCTGGCTATATAAAGGTTAATTTAAAATTTTAAAGTTATGTCGGGCGTGGTGGTACATGTTTGCAATTCCAGTACTTGGGAGGCTGAGACAGGAGGATCCAGGTTCGCGGCCAGCCTCAGCTACTTAGGCCCTCCACACCTTAGTGAGACACTTTCAAAATAAAGAATAAAAAATTGGTTTGGGGGTGTAGCTCAGAGGTAGAATGCCCTGTGTCCATTCTCAGCAACACACACACACACACACACACACACACACACACACACACACACAGCTAAAGTTATAGTAAACAAGAATATGTGGTATTAATATAAGAATGAACATTTAAACATGAAAAATTCTTACATTTCTATTCAATTGATTTTCTGAACATGTCAAGACACTGGGCATGGTGGCACACACTTGTAATCCTAGTACTTAGGAGAATGAGACAGGAGGATCACAGTTTCAAAGCCAGCCTTGGCAACTTAGTGAGGCTCTTAGCAACTTAGTGAGACCCTATTTCCAAATATGAAATAAAATTGGGTGAAGGGTGTAGCTTAGAGGTAAAATGCCTCTGTATTCAATCTCCAGTACAAAAACAAACAAAAACATGTCAAGACAATTCAAGGGCAAAGGATAGTTTTGGGTTTTTTTGAAATAATATTTTTATAGCCAGACATGGTAGCTCACACTTGTAATTTCAGTACTTGGGAGGCTGAGACAGGAGGATCACAGATTCAAAGCCAGCCTCAGCAACTTACTGAGACCCTGTTTTCAAATAAAATATAAAATAGGTGTAGGGGTATACCCCAGAGATAGAAGGCCGCTGGGATCCATCCACACTACTACACAAACGCACACAAGAATTTGTTCTGGCACTACTAGGTATCTAAATAAAAAGATTAACTTAGACCTTTACTTCACACCATATTTTAAAATTAAATAAAAATAGACCATAGAGGATGGGTAAGGTGGCACACCCCTGTAATACCAGCATCTGAGATGCTAAGAGGGGATTGCAGTTTTGAGGACAGCCTCAACAATTTAGCAAAACCACCCACAATTTAGCAAGATCAGTTTTATTTTATTTTTTATTTTATTTATTTTATTTTATTTTATTTTTGCGGGTCTGGGGATAGAACCCAGAGGCATTTGACCTCCGAGTTATACCTCCTGCCCAATTTTTTATTCTTTATCTTGAAACAGGGTCTCACTGAGTTGCGGAGGGCCTCACTGAATAGCTGAGGATGTCCGTGAACTGCGACGGTCTCGGCCTCCCGAATGCTGGGATTACAAGCGTGCGCCACCACGCCCGGCTAGCAAGATCATTTTACCATAAGTATTTTTTTTTTTTTTTTTTTTAAGTAGGAGTGAGAGGAGTACCTCAGAGGTAGAATGCCTTCGTGTTCACTTTTCAGTACTGGAAGGGAAAAGGTCATCACAGATCCAAATATAAGAGGTAAATGGAGGAAACTTTCAGAAGAAAATATCAGAAATCTTTTTGATGTTGGATTTGGCAAAAACCAATATTATGCAAAAGATAGGAACAACTCAAATAATAATGCTTTTATGAACATACAAAAGACACTATGCCAAACAATTAGGGAATATAGACTCCTCTCAAGAGTATGAAACATTCACACAAACTGATCACTTATGAGTTTAAAAAAGAGTTTCAATACATGTCAAATAATTTGCATTTCTTTTTTCTAATTGCAATAACAACAAGATAAGAAGATGAATACTTGGATAATACTTAGATATGAACAAACTAATACAAGTAGTACACGTTGGATCTTGTGGGATGCAGAAAAAGCTTTACTTAGAGGGACATCTGTGCCTTAATTATTTGATTAGAAAAGCTGGAAATTAGTGTTAAGAAGTGAGAAAAGGCCAGGTTGGTGGCACATATGGGTAACCCTAGTACTTGGGAGGTCAAAACAGGATGATTGCAGATTCAAGGACAGCCTCAGCAAGTAGTGAGAATCTCAGAAACTTAGTGAGATCCTGTTTCAAAGACAAAAAAAAAGTAAGAAGAGTGGAGGTGTAACTCAGAGGTAATATGCCCCTGTGTTCAATCCCTAGTAAAAAAAAGGAGAAAAGGAAGGGAAGGAGGAGGGGAGAGGAGAAGGAAGGAAGGGAGGGAAGGAGGGAGGGAGGACAAAATATACTCATCTAAAATGGGAGGACAATAAAGGTAAAAATAAAATAAAAAGTAAAGGTAAGAAGAGAGGATCAAAAAGCCAGAGACCACTAAGCTGTGGTCTGAATAGCTCCCCCCTCCATTCATATGTTGAACTCCAAACCCCTAGCTGACTGTATTAGGAGGTGGGGCCTGGGGAAGAATTCGATCTGGAGGACTGAAACTTCATGAATAAAGAGACTCCAGGGGATCCCTTGCCCCTTCCACTCCATAAGGACACAGTAACAAGCCAGCAGTCTGCAACTCAGAACACAGCCCTCCCCAGAACCAGCCACCCGGCACCCTAATCTTGGAACTGAGAAGTCAGTTTCTGCTGTGTGTAAGACACCCAGTGTATGGCATCTTGTTAGAGCAACCCGAATGGACTATGACAGAGACAAACTACTTTTCAAGAGTGTCAGGTGTCAAGACTTGTCAAGAAAAAGAAGACTGAAGAGAGGAAAGGAATAAAAAGGGAATGTAATAGCAGACAGAGAGGAAATTAAAACAACCAGAAAATACTATGAACAGCTTTATGGAAAAAACCAAACCAGGAGAAATGGTCAAGTTGACAGAAAACCCAAAAATAATGACTCAAGAAAAATCAGAAAATTTGAAGGGTCCTAAAATCAATCTAGAAATTGAACCAATGATTCAAAGCTTCTCTTATCTGAGTTCTTTAACAAATAACTTAAAGCTGGGCGTGGTGGCGCACGCTTGTAATCCCCGCTCTTGGGAGGCTGAGACAGGAGGATCGCACATGTTTGAAGCCAGCCTCAGCTACTTAGTGAGACCCTATTTCCAAATAAAAAATAAAAAATAGGTCTGGGAGTATAGCCTGAAGGTAGAGAGCCTCTGGGTTCCACCCCCAGTACCATCAAGTAAGTAAATAAATAAATAAATAAATAAAACGAATAACTTATAAGACAGAGAAAGAAAAATATATACATTGAGACTTAATTGACATAGTAACCAAATTCCAAATTCCGAAGTATAGACATCACTTGAATCTTGACTTCATAAAGTATAAAATACTTATGAATAATATTAGAAATTTGAACACTAAATTTTGCAATATAAGAAATTATTTGGGATATAATAATGATATTTTGAATATGTTCTGTGTTGTTATTTTTGAGAAATACATACTAAAATATTTGTGAATAAAATAATATGACATCTGAGACTTGTTTTAATGTAATACAGTAGGGAGGGAGTTAGGAGAGTTGGTAAAAAAAAAAAAGATTGGTCATGGTTTGATCATTACCGAAGGTGGGGTGTGGATGTATGTGGGGTTCAATATTCTATTCCTTTTACTTTTCATATGACTGAAATATTTTATAATACATTTCATATGCAAACACACATGCATCTGTACGGTTTGCATGTAATTCCAAAAGTAATTTCCAGGAGAATGCCCACTGGGTTTGGACGGCAAGCCACGAGCTCAGTTACTGCCCTTGCCACACTATGCTACCAAGGAATGGCCCGGCCAATCCTACCACCAAGGTGGTCTCATCAACTTCGCCTCTGGAGCTCTTGCTATAGAGCCTCTTAGCCAGCTTTTTGTTGCTGGGACCAAAATTCCTGACAAGAACAACGTAGAGGAAGAAAGGTTTATTTTGGCTCATGGTTTCAGAGGATTCAGTCCATGGTCAGCTCACTTCATTCACACGTATGCCTACACACAGGGATGTAGAGTAATGAGAATTCATACATTATGAGTAGAAGTATAAAAATGGGCCCAAACATTTTTGAAAACTATTTGGAAGATTTTGAGAACTTGAAACTTTGTTGGGACTAGTAACCAGCATTTCTACTCTTTGCACATATACATGTTGACAAAGATAAATTACAGCAGAGTCATGCAATGGAATATTATATACCAATAGGCACAAATGCACTACAGTTACATCCAACACGGAGGAATCTTTAAAATGTTGAATAGAACGTAATGTGGCATCCTTTTTATAAAGCGCAAAACCAAATAAAATAAGGTATCATTTTTATAAAACTCAGAAACAAATAAAATAAGGTATCATTTTTATAAAACTCAAAAACAAATAAAATAAGGTATCATTTTTATAAAACTCAGAAACAAATAAAAGTAAGTAATGTATCGTGTAGGTAGCCACGCAAATATGATTAATAGGTGCAAAGAGTATAAAAATGCCAAAGTTCAAGGTGATTACCTCTGTGGAGACTTTGGGCCACTGGCTGGGGAAAAGCTTAGTCATGCCCTAGTTTGAGAGATAATGGAACTGCAGATTTTTATCACATATTTTGAAGCTTTATAGTAAATAAATGTGGTATACATATAGTAAAGCAAATACTTCGAGATAAATTATTTTAAATGTGAAAAAATTATATGAAGCTATGACTTGTCAGTCCTTGGAGGATTGCCCTCCTCTCTGATGAGCTAAGTTTCATTTGTCGGCAACCACAGGGTTAAGTGTGCCCAGGATTTTGACTCCCATTATTGTCCTGTGAATTTGAAGTGTTTTACCCAGCCAGGAGCCTGCCCTCTGGCGCCTCCGGTGGCTGCTTTCACTGCTTACCTGGTTCAGTTGTTATTTTTTCCCTTCTGTAGTCAATGAATTTGGAGTGTTTCAAATTTGTCCACAAAAGTAATTTCCAGGAGAGCCCCACTGGGTTTGGACGGCGAGCCACGGGCTCAGTTACTGCTCTTGCCACACTGCCATGCTACCAAGGAATGGCCCGGCCAATCCTACCACCGAGGTGGCCGCCCTGGCTTTGGGTCTCGTCAGCCTCACCTCTGGAGCTCTTGATGTAGAGCTTCTTAGCCAGCTTTTTGTTGCTGGGACCAAAATTCCTGACAAGAACAACATAGAGGAGGAAAGATTTATTTTTGGCTCATGGTTTCAGAGGATTCAGTCCATGGTCAGCTCACTTCATTATTTTGGGCCTAAGGTAGAACAGAGCATCATGGCAGAAAGGCATGATGGGAGAAAAGTGCTCAGCTCATGGCAGGTGGGCAGCAGGGAGCAAGGAAGGTGCCAAGCAGAAGATACCAGCGCGCGCTCCAGCGACCTACTTCCTCCAGCCAGGTCCCACCTCCAGTCAGGTTCTTTTGGCCTCGGGACCTAATCACTTCCTCCAACCCCCACCTCTGGCCCTTAATGCGCTGGGAACCATGTTTTCAACGTCGACTTTGGGGGAAGTCTCGTGTCTAAATCATCACCCTTGGAAAGGCGGCCCAGCCAGAAAAGCCATCTGCACCTCCTTCAGCTGGGTCTCAGGCCTCACCACATTCTGTCCTTAGGCAACTGCACAGCAGGGCCGCTTGGGCTCCTCACACAACGTTGGCCCATGAGGGGTGAAGGCCTGGTACTGGGCCGAGTCCTGCTGTGGACTTCTGTCCTAGGCCAATCTGGCTCCAGAGCAGGGCCCGAGTCCCACGCCCAAATCCGGCTCTCCATCTCCTTTTGCAAATAAGTTGTACTCAGCTGCACGCATTCATCCATGTATTCCCTCTGGCACAGTGGGTAGTTTTGACAGAGATGTCGTGACCCACAAAGCCATCTGCTATCTGGCCCTTTATAGGTCCAGTTTGCTATGCCTCTACACCACTCCACAGTGCCAGGAACACTGTGTCCACCCCAAGGGGACCTCCCCCCATTATCAGAGCTGTCAGTTGATGAGAAGAAAGAGGTGGTGCAGGGTGGGCTTGTTATGAGTGCCCCCTGCCACCTTGACCTGGGGAAGACCTGAGTTTGGGTCCCTTGCCTGCCACTGATGAGCAAATCAGCCCGTTTCTCTTTGCCCCCATCTGCTCAGCTTGTTGGTGGAAAGGATACACCCTACTGACTTGGGTGAGGACAAATGGAAGACTGTCTGTATGGGATCCTCAGACTGAAAGGTGTAGAGTCTGCAGCAGCAATTCTAACACTCCAAAGGGGCACCAGAGTCATCTGCCTTGGTACAAGAAACAGGACTTGTTAGAAGCAGGGGATGGAGTTCCATCCCCAGAATTCTTTTCTTTTTTTTTTTTTTTTTGGTTGTACCGGTATTCCTGGAAACCCTTCTACCTCTGGAATACACTCCCAGACCTATTTTATACTTCTATTTGGAAACAAGATCTCTTAAGCCAGTGAGGCTGGCTTCGAACCTGCGCGATCCTCCTGTCTCTGCCTCCTAAGTGCAGGGATTACAAGCGTGCGCCACCACGCCTGGCACCATCCTCAGAATTCTGCACTCAGTAGATACAGTAGATGAAGCCAGAGAAAATGGCATTTCTTACCAGTTTCCAGGTTTCATGGCTGCTTGCGCTTTGAGAACCTCTGCTCTCGTGAGCAGTTCTCCACTATGGCTTTACATTTCAGTGCTAGGAAGCTTTAAAACCCAGAGGATCAGGTCACAGCCCAGAACAGTGAAATTAGAACCTCTGCTGTAGCTTCCTGGGTGACTCCATCCCACAGTGGAGGCTGAGAACTTCTGGCAGAGAGTGTAATCCAGTGATGCTGGGAGGAGTCAGATCGAAAGCAGATATATTATAAAATAGAATGCAAAACCTCTATGAACTTGCAGATACCTTTTGCTTGCAGTGAATAGTTTTAGGCTTCATCATGCTACCAAAGGAAGTCCTCATTTATCTGAACACATCTTGCATTTGGAAGAAACCATGATCAAGAATGACCTGGAGCAATCTTAATCTAACTCCCTTCACACCTAATGCAGCCATGGATGGGATTTTCAGGGCTCTTCTCTTGCATCCAGCTATGAACTTACTACCTCCAAAATGTATTTGCATCTATCTCTCTCCTCCCCCATCTGCCCCCTCTCACCTGTGCACTGCCATGGCCTCCTAATGAGATTTTTGGCCTCTCCTCTGCATTCCCAGCCAAAACATGAGCAGATTTATGAATGGTGGAGCAGATCATGTCTCTCCCTCATCCCAAACTTTCGCTGCCTTTCCATTGCATCCAGAATAACATCTATACTCTTCACCTGGCCTACAAGTCCCACACCGCCCATCTCCCCACCCTGGTCTTGCTCTGTTCTTAACAAAACACCCTTGACAGGGGTCTTCTCTCAGCTTCTGTAAGAACCCAAGCCCTTCCCCATCCAAGGCCTGTCCCACCTCAGCACTCTGCCCAGATGCCTTATCCTTTGGGACTCAATGCTGCCCCCAGTAAGCCCATCCATCCTCTTGTACAGGGTGGTGCCCCAGCCCAGTTCTACTGTTTTGTTTCCCTTCATCTTGTCCTTAGTATCAGTGACCATAGTTTGTAATGACATCACTTTTCTTTATTTTCCTTTCCTTTCTTCTTTTTTGTTCGCCCCTCTTCCGCTTCCTCTTCCTCTTCCTCCTCCTCCTCCTCCTCCCCCTTCTCCTCCTCCTCCTCCTCCTCCTCCTCCTCCTCCTCCTCCTCCTCCTCCTCCTCCTCCTTCTTCTTCTTCTTCTTCTTCTTCTTCTTCTTCTTCTTCTTCTTCCTCTTCTTCTTTTTCTTCTTCCCTCTACTCCTCTGGAATCCAAATTCCCTTAGGAAAAAAAGACTGTCATGTTCTCTCAAGTCCCTAGAACCAAACAAACTGGGCTCAGTCAATACTTATGACATCAGGATTAGTCTAGTGCTGCTATCAGCCAACCTTGACTCCTCTCTCTTGTCACACAGCGACAGGCGTGCGGGGGTGGAGTGCCTGCGTGCCCGGGGCGAGCGGGACAGGGCAGTGGAGGGCCAGGCCTCCGCGGGGCGCTGCCGCTCATTCCTGCCGGCTGTCATCATGCCGCCCCTTGGCCGGTGGATCTTCCAATGTCTTAAGAGATGCAGACAATCTGGATTTTATGTGATTTTAAAAATCTTGGCAACTAGACTAAACTTAAAAAAAATAAAAAACCAACAACCTTTTGGGAGGCCAAACAAAACACATACCACATCTGTGTGCTGGATCCAGCCCTACGGCTGCCAGCCTGCAGCCTCTGCCGAAATCCAGATGGACCAAATCTAAGGCTCCTCTGATGTGCCAGCCCGCTCACCCTCTCAAAGGTTAGATGTGGTTTGGATTATCAGTGTTTCCTAAGAAAAGATAGTCCTTTGAACCATGAATTCGACTCTAGACTTCAAGGGCTGGAGGCCCAGGGATGGAGTGAGCTCTGCCAGCTTGTCATTCAGTAAACATTCCTTCATACCTCGTGTGTGCCAAGAATGGCAGTCCTTTGGGCAGTAGCTGGAGATCAAAGCCTTAAGCCCTGCTGCCCCTGGCCAGGCCCTCAGCCCTGCCTCCCTCCACCTTCCCCACCCAGCCCCCTGGAGCCCCAGCCTCACTCTTGACCTGCTCCTCCCACCAGTGGCCAAGCCCCTGCCCCGCCTCACCTTCCCCCTCCAGGCTCCCCGGATCCTTGCTCGTGCCCACGGACACCTCATCAGAGGAGCCGCCCGGCCTTCACCCCGGGCCCCAGCAGAGGCAGCTCTGAAGTGCGCTGGCGTGGGGCGGGGGGGCACACAGCCATTTTGTTCTGTTTGCTCCATTCTTTTTTATTGGTACATTGTAGTCATACATCTTAATGAGGTGCAAGATGGTAGAGGCGCACACGCACACATCGCTCATTCAGCCCTTCCCCACTTCCCACTCTTGTTTACTTCATTTTACTACGGTTCTTCTTACTTATCTCTCTGTTCACCCCTCACTACACTTTTTTTTTCAGATAAATTTCAAAGTTAGTTGCAAACATCAGTCATCTTCAACATGCACACGATCAATGTTCAATATTTGTTAGTGTTCCCGCCCCCCCTTGGAGGTAAAATCTGCTTCTGGTGAAATGCACGAATCTCAAGTGCAGAGTTGCTGAGCTTCGACAAGTGCTGACCCCTGGGCAACTGCAGCCCTGGCTACATACGGAGCATCGCCGTCACCCTGGAGAGTTCCTGGGCCCTGTTCCCAGTCCCCGTAGCCACCCCAGCCAAGAAGCCAATACGTTCATGATATCTTTTTCATCATAAGTGACTTCTGCCTGTTCTAAAATTTCACATAAAAGAAGTCAAGCAAGATACACTATTTTCTGTAAGGATCCATTCGGTATAATCATTTGAAACTCATTCGTGATATTGGATTAATTCATAGGTTTATCCTCTTTATTGCTGAGTAGTATTCCATTTTGTGTTTATCTATTTTCCTATGTATAAGCATGTGGCGGTTTCCAGTTGGATTCTATTGGGAATAAAGTCATGCTTTATGGTACAGGCATTCTCTGTTTCTTTCTCTTGGGTAAATATTTAGGTGTAGAGTTGTTGAGTAACAGAATGAGTCAGGGTTGCTCTTGGATCACCTGATATCAGCAGTAACACCTGAACTTCTTCTATTGGCCAGATCTACTCGGATATATTGAGAAAAATGACAGAAATTGCCCTCCAGGTGCTTACTGTCTAGTGAGGAGACCAGATGAGCACATCTTAAATGACAGCTCATCTACTAAGGAACTGAACGAAGTGCCCGGCATTCCAAGCAGAGAGGGCTCTGAGCACCCAGGAGGGCGTCTTGCTAGAAGCACGTCTCGAACTATATGTGAAATTGAAATGGGTGGGCTCTGGCCAGGGGAGGAAGACCTGCTGGGGAGGGGTGGGAACATGGAGACAGGGCGGGACCGGCATGCACAGAAGACTCAGGTAGACAGTTGGCCTGGCTGACAGGGCCGGGAGGAAGCACCATAACCCAGGGCTGCTAGTTGCTGTACAGGGCGCAGATCTTTGAGTTTGGGGTTTAAACAAATTCTCCTTCTTCTTCTGGAACACGGTGAACTAGATTATCAGAAATTTTATTCACCCTCCTCCATCAAATGCTCCCCCCAAATCCAGACACGGCCCCAAATTTTAAAGTTTTTTTTAGAATTTCCAGTTGCAGAAAACTGAATCTGTCATCCCCACCCACATTGCTACAGTGACATTTCAGTTTTACTATTTAGTTTTCCAGTTGGGTTGTTAAGAATCACAAGAGCTGTACAGAGCAGGGAATGTCTTGGAACCAGTCACTTTTATTTACTTATTTAATGATTTTGGTGGTACTGGGGAAGGAACCCAGGGGCAGTCTACCTCCAAGCTACACCCCAGATTTTTTTTTTTAATTCTTTATTTTGAAATAAAGTCTCACTAAATTGCAGATGGCTTCATTAAGTAGCTGAGGCTGTCTGCAACCCTCCTGTCTCGGCCTCCCAAGTAGCAGGATTACAAGTGTGCGCCTGGCTTCTCCCAAGCTGTCAATTTTATTGCTTCTTAAACTCCCCTAATTTGTGCCTTTGGGCCCTGTTCTCTGCCCTTTGCTGCCTATAGTTCTAAAGCTGAAAAAGAAGAATTTTAGCCAAGGTAGCTGTGTTAGTCATCTTTTTATTGCTGTGACTACTACCTGAGATAAGTTAATTTAAAAAAAGGAAATAAAGCCAGGCATGGGGGGTACATGCCTATAATCCCAGTACTTGGGAGGCTGAGATAGGAGGATCATAGGTTTGAGGACAGCCTCAACAAGTCATGAGACTCTCACCAACCCAGGGAGACTCTGTTTCAAAATAAAAATAAAATAGGGCTGGGAGTAGCTTGGAGGTAGAATGCCCCTGAATTCAATCCTCAGGAAAGAAGAATAAGAATAAGAATGAGAATGAGAAGGAGGAGGGGGGGGGTAGGGGGAGGGGGAGAAGGAGAAGGAGAAGGAGAAGGAGAAGGAGGAGAAAGGAACCAGGCATGGTAGCCCAAGCCTATGATGTCATACTTGGGAGGGCAAGACGAGAGGATTGCAGGTTTGAGGCCAGCCTCAGAAACGTAAGTGTGACCCCCAGCAACTTGAGTGCCCCTGGGTTCAATCTCCGGTACGAAAAGAAGGAGGAAGAGGAGGAAGAAGAGGAGGAAGAGGAGGAGGAGGAAGAGGAGGAGGAGAAGGGGGAGGAGGAGGAGGGGGAGGAGGAGGAGGAGGGGAGGAGGAGGGGGAGGAGTTACTATGGTTCATTGTTCCAGAGGTTTCAGTCTGGCCCTGTGCTTTGGGCTTTGGGCAGTGCAATACTTCATGGTGGGAGCTCATGATGGTGAAGGCTACTCACTTTGTGGTGGCTGGAGGCAAAGAAAAAGAAGTAGAGTGCAGCATCCAATATTCCTTTCAAGGGCACAGCTCCAGTGACACAATTTCCTTTCATTAGGCTCTATCACCTAAAACTTTGCCACCTGTCAATATAATTGCACGGTCTTTGGGGGACGTTTCCGATCCCAGCGCTAACAGTAGTTAAGTGAGAACATCTCTGAGGCTCCGCTGCGCCCGCAGTGGCCTGGACCACAAAGCAATGTGCCGTGCATGGCTGCCATCAACTCGCGGCTTCTGTGTGACAAGAACAAAACTGTCCTTCATGCTTTTTTTGCACTATTTCCTGGTAGGAAAAACCATCTCTGGACAAAGACAAATGTCTCTACTCCTTTTAATCTGTGTGTGTGTGTATGTGTTTCCGGACTTAGTAAAGGAACTACCCTTGACTAAGCCAAGGTCTCTGACTCAGAATCCTGTGAAGATACTCACATGGCCTCCAGCAAGAGAAAATCTGTTGACCAGCTCTTGCAGCTCTTACAACACACTTGGGTTGCCATGGTTCCAGACTGGCCTTTCGATGTGATTTTCCAGTTCATCTGAGGTGGGGCCTGTTTTAAGAAGAAAACGGAGACCCATGTGAATAACCTAGGCTCTTGTGGGCTTTCACACATCATTGGTTTTTCTTTAACATTAGAAGAGGAAGCTTGACAAAAGGGATCAAATAGTTTCACCAGGTCCAGATCTCAGATCTAATCCTGCTGGATAGTGGAGAGGAGATTAGCTGAAACTTCCTGGTATGGCTGGGCAGCCCACAGCTAGCGGGAGGCTAGTGTGGAACTGCAGGATACTCCCCTTGTTCCTCTCCTATACTCATGCTCCCAAAGCATGGATGGCTCATGTGTGTGTGGAGTTTCCAGTTTCAGCAGTAGACCTATGTCCCAGAAAACATTTAGTCCTGAGCAAACTGGGAAGGTTGGTCACCCTGTAAATAGCAGTGGTCCAATGGAGCACTTTTCTCTAAATAAAGTTTTGATTTTCTAATAAAGTTTCTTCATTATTATTATTATTATTATTATTATTATTATTATTAATTTGTGTGTGTGTGTGTGTGTGTGTGTGTGTGTGTGTGTGTGTGTGTGGTTCTGGGGAATAAACCCAGTGGCATTTTAACTCCAAGCTACAGCCCCAGCCTGATTTTTTTTTTCTTTATTTCGAAACAGGGTCTCACCAAGTTGTGGAGGGCCTCGCTAAATAGCTGAGTCTGGCCGTGAACTGGATCCTCCTGTCTCAGCCTCCCAAGCACTGGGATTACAAGCATGTGACACTATGCTTGGCTCCCTTCTTCTTCTCCTTCTTCTCCTTCTTCTTCTTCTTCTTCTTCTTCTTCTTCTTCTTCTTCTTCTTCTTCTTCTTCTTCTTCTTCTTCTTCTTCTTCTTCTATATTATTATTGCAGTGCTGGGGATCCAATCCAGAGCCTTATACATTCTAGAAAAGCACTCTACCACTAAGCTACATCCCTAATCCAAAATAATTTTTAAAGCCAGGTGCTGACAGCCCCAATCCAGAGCCACCTCTCCACCCAGCACCGGTGGCTGAGTGAAGTCTGTGTGTGACCTTCTTTCTTTGGTGCTATTGGTGACATGGGTCCCGTAGGTCTTGGTATTTGTGGCTGGGGGTCATGGGGGAAGAGTCAAGGTCATTGGTTTCCACGGCAAGGATGATTTCTGGATTGGTTTCCATGGTCTTTGGTGAGGAAATAGATCTTAAATGGCTGCTTTATTTGCAGCAACCCTGACTCTGACCTGAGGGTTGGATGACTGGGCACTGTATGCCTATGGAGGGCTCGGATCCATGCCTAGTAGGAGAATTTACCCCCTTCCATCTAGAAGAAAGATGCTGCAGCTTTGGGGAGTGTTTTGTTGCAAACAGGAGATGCCCTGGCTATGTAGCTTTTACTCAAGAGTCATTTTCTTGTAGGCCTCTTTTCTACTAGATTTGAAGGATTGAGATTCTTGCCCCCAAGGAAGCCATTTTTGTTCTACAAATATGTGAGCTGTGTCCTCTGGAAGAAATCTTAGAAGCCACTGCAGGTGGGGTGCCACATGATTGGTTTCTGGGGCCACTGTTTTTCCAAGTTGCCAAAATAATTGGGGATCCCATTGTTCTATGGGTATTGGGTCCAATAGTTGAAAACAGATCTCATAATCCACACACACCCGTGTCAAATACAGTGTTCTGGAAACTCTCTTGTCTCTGCCCCCCCCCCCCCCGATACTGCAACAATGTACTGGTGAACAATATCATCAATTGTCCCCTGGGAGCCTGTGGCTGAGCTCATTGCCCACAGTTCTCAGACAATTGTGGGTATCTGTCCTCCGCTGTGCATGCCAGCCAAGACACACAAGGTGTTCTTCATTAGACTAGCAGGGGTTCTGAATTACAAGGAAATAATTCAATCTAGCAGGCAAGGGTGAAATTGCCAACCCAAAGAACAATTTATGAGATCATCCAAACCTGGATGTGAAATTAATTCCATAACACGATAACTCACCACAGACCACCTTGCTTAATTCTATTTCTTTCCTCGTAATAGGGTCTTCCTGCTATCATTTATGTCCTAGACGATATAAAAACAATATAACCATTATGTAGGAAATTCTTTTAAGTCTGAAATGAAAAGTTATAATAATGGTGTGAGCTTTAAGTACGTGTTGTCAGTTATAAATGAATTCACTTGAATTGAAGAGTCTCAGCATGTTGATTAATTATTGCAACCCAACAAGAAAAGTGAAATTTTGGCCAGGATAATTCAATCACAGCTTTAAGAGACGTTCTTATTTCTAGCTCAAAGACCTGATTCTAGGACCATGCTCTCCTAGCATTTTTTTCTGAGCTCCCATGAGACAACAGGAAGGCCCTTTTAGGCTTTTAGCATCCCTTCTTGACTTGCCCAGCTGGATGGGGGATATAAAACAACTGATGGTCTCATCCTAGAGAAGTGTTTGAGATATTGAGTAGGTTTGGGGGACTAAGCAGGGCTCACAGTGTCTGAGAGGTTGTGGAGACTTGAGTCAGTGGTACTATCTAAAGCCACCACCACATAATTAGTATGATCAAGCAACATATCATTTCATGAGTATTGGCCCTAACTACAAGAAAGAGCAGGAACTTAGCTCTCCGGTTCCACCTAGTCGGGCGTCGGGCTCTCTACTATCGAGACTGAAGGGGAAAAATGACTAACGTGTTCAGCACTTTATTTTAAAAATGGCTCCATCCCCAAGGGGCCCTAATAACTCATTTGGAGAAGGCCCTTCCTTTCTCTGGGTGGATTTTCCCAGTCCTTCTCCACCTCCACCTCACACCTGAGACATTACTCCACTCTTTGTGCCTATAGGGCATAGAGACCCTCTGGTGCTAGTTGAAAGGAATTGTGGAAAAGATGCAATGCAGCTGAGATGGGAGCTGACGGGTAACCCAGGGTTTGTGTGTGTTGACTACTCCAGCAGTTAGGCAAATGCTGTGTGGGAAATAGAAATGGAAACTTTTGGCTCTGGTTATCTACAGTCATAACAAACCATCCCAAAGTTGTTGTTAGCAAGATAGCAACCCTCATTACTTCTCAGAAGTCTGCGGGTTGACTGGGTTCGGCTGGTGGTGTTTCTGCTCCTTGTGATGCTGGCTCCGGCTGAGATCATCTCTCTTGGGTCTGGGGCATCCAAGATGGCCCGCTCACGCGGTTGGCGTTTGATGTCGCTGTGGGTTTGGAGCACAGCTGAGGTTGGTGAACCACGTGTCTACGTGTGGCCTCTGCATGTGGCTTGGGCTTCTCCAGCCTGGCGGCAGAGTTCCAGGAGTGAGAGAGAGAAGGGAGAGTGGCCGCACAGCGTTGCAGCAGGCCAGACCCAGAAGGCTGGTCCTCAAACCAGCTCAATGTCTCTTCCACCGAATTCTATTGGTTCCATTGAATGTATGTGACCACATCACGGTCTGGAGAAGGTGTACCTATGTATAATCCTCTTACTTGGTGCACTCATATATCTGGTGTGTAGAAGACGTGGACCTGGGACTTTGTGTGAGGAGTTGTCTAGCTCCTCAAAGGAACAGCCGAGCTCTCCTCCTTACATCCTCCTCTGCCACCTTCCCGAAGGACTGTCAGAGGTTGTCGTGGCCTCCTGATGTGGCTGAGCTGGGCTCTCTTCCTATCTGCTCTCTCCACTCACTTTCTCACCAAGGCAACTGGCACTCCCGACCAACCTGCATTCCCAGCTATTTTTTTTTTAATTTCTCTGACTTCATCTCCACCACCTCTCTTCAGCCTACCCCTTAAATGTTTCCCAAGGCCTCATTCTTGGCCTCTGGCTCTGCAGGAGCCACCTGGGGATGTCATTAATCCAACTGTCACCAAATTCCTCCCACATGCCTGCTGACCACAGGTCCCTTCTCTTCGACTTTGATATCTCTCTCGAGCCTGTTTCCAGTTGAAGATCCTTCTTTGGATGTCCTATGCACATGTTAGACTTTACAAGCCCAGAACGCTTTCTCAACTTGCTCTTCCCAAGTTCCCTATCTGAGTGGACAGCAGTACCACTTGCCCCACTTCCAAGCCAGGGTGCTGGAGCCAGCCAGGACGGCCGCCCCACCCCATGCTATGCCACGTGGTATCAGGGCGCGTTGACTCTGCCCTTTGTACGCCTTCAACTCCTGTTCCCACCCTACTCCTACTCCCTCATCCAGACCCTGGTCACTTCAATCCCCCCATTGTATGTAATATATTTTTGGGTTTTGTTTTTTTACTGGGGATTGAACCTAAGGGCATTTTATCTCTGAGCTACACTCTCCCGATCCCTATCTTTTTTTTTTTTTTTAACTTAGAAACAGGGCCTTACTTAAATTACTGAGGCTAGCTTTGACCCTGTGATCATTCGGTCTCAGCCTCCCAAGTACTGGGATTATAGGCATTTATAGGCATGCACCACCATGCCTGGGACAAATACTTTTTTTTTTTTTTATTACCCTTGATATGGGGCTGCCTGTGTCTCTGGGGGTGGTATAGAAAGAAAGAATGTAAAAGGATCATTGCAGTGGTGGCATAATTTGAAAACAGAGAATACAGGATTAAGATGCCTTTCCTGCCTAGGC
This sequence comes from Muscardinus avellanarius, assembly GCF_963383645.1. Taxonomy (NCBI): domain Eukaryota; kingdom Metazoa; phylum Chordata; class Mammalia; order Rodentia; family Gliridae; genus Muscardinus; species Muscardinus avellanarius. The sequence continues at coordinate 64,148,191 of NC_137789.1, read as the reverse complement.
CAGAAGAGACGGGGCTATTTGTGGTTCTTTCTCTTTCCCTCTAAGAAACTTAGGCTGACAAATGCTGTCTTAGTCTATATTCTCACTGTTATAATCCAAACGAATGACCACTCAATTTCAAGGAAGAAAGATTTATTTGCTCACAGTTTCTTGGAGATTCTGGGTTCCATCCATGTGAGGCTGGAGTCTGAAGCTCAGGGCACAGTAGGGAGCAGGAAGCAGAGAAGGAGGGAGTAAAGCCACTCCCACATCACGGAGGCCAGAAGCAAGACAGCAAGCAAGAGGGGATTCAAAGCTACCAGCATAATCCTTAAGGCCACACCCCAGGGACCCACTTTCTACAGCCACACCCCAACTGCCTAGGTTACCACCCAGTAAATCCATGACAAGACTTTTATCCAGTGATAGGATTACAACCCTCCTGCGTATTTTTTTTTTTGGGGGGGGAGGTTGGTGGTACTGGGAGTGGAACCCAGGGGCTTTTCTACCTCCAGGCTATACTCCCAGACCCATTCTATATTTTATTTGGAAACAGGGTCTCATTAAGTTGCTGAGAGCCTCACTAAGTAGCCAAGGCTGGCTTCAAACCTGTGCGATCCTCCTGTCTCACCCTCCCAAGCGCTGGGATTACAAGTGTGCGCCACCACACCTGGCAATCCTTATGTCTTAACTATATCAACGCTGAGCTCTTCAGGGGACATTCTGTATTGGACCATAACAAATGTCAAGCTTTGCTTGGACCCGATAGTTCAGAGGCACTGGGACAATTTTGTTTTTCTGTCTTCTGGAGCTGTGTGTGCCTGCCTAAGTCACTTCCGGTTTCTTCCACCATCTTTTCTTGGCTCCCTGAGGGCCTTCATTGAGGAGGTACAGCAAGAGGTGTGTGGAGAATGTGGGATTCCTTTGTGAGACATAGTCTTTCATCTGTGGCCCATTCTTACAACACTAGGCCTGGGAGTCACAGATATTTGGCTTTGTGGAAAAAGCATCTTGAAAATGATTCTAAGGTCTGAGAGGTCAGTCCAGTGGAGGTTTCTGCAGATATTCCCTGTTCTGGGTCTCTGAGAACTTTCAGTTTGGGATAATATTTATTTATTTTGTACACGTTTTATAATTATTCTTTTTCTTTTCTTTTCCTTTTTCTCTTTTTCGTTTTGATATGGAAGCCTAAACCCACGGGTGTTGTACCTCTGAGCCATACCCTGGCCCTATTTCACTTTTTGTTTTGAAATAGGGTCTCTTAAGTTCCTAAGGCTGGTCTTGAACCTGCTATCCTTCTATCTCAGCCTCCGCAGTGCTGGGATTACAGGTGTGAGCCACCATGCCTGGCCTACATTTTATTTTGAAACAGGGTCTCTAAATTCCTGAGGCTGGTCTCGAACCTGCTATACTTCTATCTCAGCCTCCGCAGTGCTGGATTACAGGTGAGAGCCACCATGCCCAGCTTGTAATTATCTTTAAGAAGCAAAATTCAATGATGCAAAGCATAGCTATGCTTTATTCATCTCTGCTCCTTTCTCCCCTCAGCCACCTAGTTAGAGTTTCTGGCACACAGGAGTTGATCAATACTTATTAATTAATTCATTGATGTCCTTTGGACAATAATAAATCATGTTTATGAGTGCTTACTCTGTGCCAAATACAGTTCAAAACACTTTAGATGTATTAACTCGTAGAATTAATTTATTTAATCCCAATAACCACACTGCCATCTTTTTTTCTCTTTTTTTGTGGTACTAGAGATTGAACCCAGGGGCATTCTACCTCTGAGCTGTACCCTCAGCCTTATTTTATTTTTATTTTAAAAAAAGGTCTTACTAAGTTGCTGTGGTTGGGCTTGAACCTTCGATCTTTCTTGTCTCAACCTCCCAAATATTGGAATTAGGCCCAGGAACCAGCATCCTCATTTTATACCCAAGGAAAGGGAGGCTTAAAGAAGTAAAGGTCACTTACTAAATACACACAGGGAGTTAGTGGGCAGTCCAAAAGCTGAACCTAGGCAGTGTGGTTCAGGAATCCCAACTCTTAGCCATGCCCAGCACCACTTCCTTAGTGACAGGTAGAGAGGAAGCTGTGTCGACAGCTGGAAAGGTTGGTGGTGGTGGAGGTAGTAGCTATGGAGGGAACGTTCACTTGTAAGATCTCAACTCACAAGGTTTTACCCCAGAAAAGAGAAACATGAAAATTAGATTCCTATAGCATCTTGGTTATAGATGTCGAGCCTGGATCACTAGATTTTAAAAACCAACAATCCAGGTGGGGTGTAGTGGCACATGCCTGTAATCCTATAGTCCTTGGGAGGCTGAGACAGGAAGATCACAGGTTCAAGACCTGCCTCAGCAACTTAGTGAGACCCAGTTTTAAAACAAAACATAAAAAGGGCTGAGGGTGTAGTGCAGAAGTAGAATACCCCTGAGTTCAATCCCTAGCACCAAAAGAAAAAAAAAAAAGCAAGAATCCATAGTAGATCTTCTTTTCAATACTAAAACCTAGGTAATTGGCCCAAGATCCCCCATGATGCTTCTGATAGGCATTGCTGGAGCAGGAGAAGCTGAAATCAACTTCTATTGAAGTATATCTATTCCCACCTCCTCAGTATCTGGTTTCTTTTCCCAGTTGGACTGGAAGCCTTTGAGAGTAGAGACCTAACCTTAGGCTTCACCTGGTTTCCCATCACGATCAACTTAAGAATGGAGACTCAATCTGTTTTTGCTGATCGATGGATGGATTTGAATTTGGCTAAGGTAAAAAATGAGAAGTCACAATCTGTTTAGCCAAACTTCATCAAGCTTATGGCCTCTATTCTCAGACATGTTGCGGAGCTGTTGTGTGTTATGTTGCTACAACCATGGAAGCAACTCTGGTTCCAGGCCAAAAACAGGTTTGACCTTCCCTGATATCAGGGTATCAGAGATAATTCATTGACTAGCTTCTCCTTGGAGTTCACATCCAGTCCGGGTCTTTGCCAAAGCTGGGATCTTATCCATCATCTTGAGTTGATGAAGAGGAATCTTATTCCTTCCTTTGTGCTCAGAGGATGAATGAGGAAGGACTGGAAGCCAAACATCATTCTTGAAAATGATTACCCATGTAGAAGACTTTGGGGGCAGGCTCAAGAGCAAGCAGAAGGTTCTGACTGCTCATTCCTGGAGCTCAGGAGAAGACTTAATGCAGGGAACACCTCATCTATTCACATCAAAGCCTTCTTCAGGACTTTCCATTCCTCATTCTTCTCCAAGGCGGCATGGCTTCCTCTGCCATTTTAGTGTTCAATCCAAATTCCAGATTCTTTTTACTGGAGGACTCTTCCCATCCACTCGGATAACCAATTCTCCTCCCTTCCTCGGGCCCTCATGAACACTTAAGAGCAAATTTGAAAGAAAACAAGACCAGGATTTCCTCTATCTCTCACAAACTCAGTTGTTCAGTTGTAGAACTCAGAAGTCCTTTCTGGTTAATATTCCTTATGATAACAAAAGCAAGGGAGTAGCCTCTGGTCTGTAGAAGTCAGAGGCTGGATGTCCATGCTACCACCTATTTTTTTCATTATTCATGCATGCTAAAGAAAAGGAAAGAAGGAGGATTATTTAAACTATACTAATTTGAGATCCCTGGAAAGTTTTAATTTTTTTACTCTGTGTAATTGTATGATTCTTTCAGGTTACTGAAAAAGTTAAATAAAACCAAAGAAAATGCTATAGTCTTCACAAGCTGGATACTGATCTGTTGACACTGGAGAAGAACATGTTATTCAGTTGTTTAAGCTTCCTTGTTTACTGTGTTAACAGTAAGAATTAGCACATGGTTAAAATGAGCCTTGCCCCAAAGCACATGGGATGTCGCTGTGGCACCTATCTGCTGGGCTGTCTCTCCAAACAGTGATCTCATCTCCATGGTGACCACTCCATCCTGCTCCCAGGGGTAGACTTTGGGTAGCCATATTTGTACAATGTACGCCATGGATGAATGTGTGGTCCAAGAAGGGCCATTCCAGGATACATCCTAAGACTCTGGGAATAAAGTCTAAAGAGAAAGCCCATGTTTCTTCAGGTGTCTGCAAACTTGGGTTCCACTGGGAGTCATGTTCTCTGTGTGTGCCCTTGAGAAGTAGGAGCTGGTTGAGAGAGAGAGAGAGAGAGAGAGAGAGAGAGAGAGAGAGAGAAAGAATATGAGAATGGGCGGCTGAGAGAGAGGGGAACTTCCTAGTCTCCCTACAGCCTTCTACTTCCTGGCTGCAGTTTGTTTCTGCACTTCTGCCTTCAGGTTCTGTGAAACACCCTTCTGGCCTTAGAGCAAACTTCTCATTGCTGGGTGAATCAATTTTCAGAACTTGAAACTGAAAGGGCCCTAATTGACATAAGAACAGTATTTTTCTTTTAGGAGTTTGATTTTAAAAAAAAACCCTTCACCTCTACTAACCATAAAATTTGAATATAGGCATACCCTTGGTAATAGAGGTACTATGGGAAGATAAATTTAGAGCTATGGTGTTTGTAGAAACCGCCATTTGATGCCAATGAAAGCTGAGGCCCAGGAAAGCTGCATCCTTTACCATTTGTGTTGGAACCAGGTCCCTAGACTCAAATCCTGGACCTTTGCTCTTTTTCTAATGCACACTAATGGGCTGAAATATTGATTTACTTAAAAAAAAAAAACAGTCCCTACGCTTCTGCATTTTATTATCCCCAGGTTTTGGATGAGAAGCTGAAACTTGAAGATGTGAAATATCTTTCACAGGGATACATGCTACTAGAACTAGAAGTTTGTTCCCAGGCAAGAGGCTCCATCCAGTAGCCGGTTTTCTCTGTCCAAGTGGAGCACTGATGTGATTGAGGGAGAACCATCCTGGCAGAGATCCTCGTGTTGTTCATGCAGCCAACAAACATTTATTAAGTCCTTACTGTGCTAAGGTGGGTCCTGCTTCAGGCCAGGAGTTACAGCAAGGGACGAATTGGTTAATCGGCTTCCTGAGTGTTGGTTAAGTGAAAGAGATGGGGGGCAGTGGAAGTTTGAGGTGAGGTGGGGGTGAGATAAGCTACACGACTGGAGCCAAAGTTCCTTGAAAGCAAACGTGGCTTCTTTGACAGGGCCACCAAAATATGTAGCATGATGTCCCAGACATGGGAGGACGACGAACAAGGGAATGAATTAGTGACTGACCAAAAGCGACAGGCAGATGAACTACCAGCTACCACTCTTGTAAGGCACGCTCTTCACCCAGGCTCATTTCCTTCTCAGTCTTTCCCCTAGCCATAATGGGGACTGTTGGACTTGAAGTTGTTTCATTTATGTGTCTGAATTCCCAGCACATATCAGAGTGTCAAAGGAACTCTAACATTAAGAGGTTAGGACCTAAGATGACCGTTTCCCCAGTGCGGTAACTTTTAAACGAGTCTTGTGTGGTGAGATGGAACTCAGGTGATATCTGCCAGAAAGAGATGGTTGGGTTTGACCATGACTAAGAAAGGTTTTGATTTGAATCAGATATTACAGAGTCTCTCCTTGTGACTTTCCACGTGAGACTGCAGAAATACTGGAACGTATCTCGGGATGGGGATTGGAATTACACCTGTTAGCCTAGGAAATATATAAATACGGAAGTGGGAAAATGGGTAGAATGCCCCCGTGTTCCATCCCCAGTACCCCCTCCACAAAGCCTGGGGTTCAGTGTATAATAGCATATCAGCAGTAATGCTCCATACTACCATGAGTGCATATCATGTGTATCTCCATGTCGTGTAAGCCGTGAGATTTAAAATGTCTCCAACAAACACTGGATGATAGATCATCCCCCTGTTCACTCACTCAGCGAACTCGTCCTTGCATTTAGCAGGTGTTGATATCATAGTAGGTGAGGCTAGGAGGGACTCGATGGCAAATTTGCACATGATCTCACCATTTACGACCTGTCCACTCTGTGTGCCAACTGCTAGATTTTCTATTATTCTTGTGCATAATAGTAACATCAGGATTTAAACACCAGGCGCTTGGTCTGGACAATATTTCCAAAGTCACAAGGATTCCAGAAAACCTCTGTATAATAAGAAAGGTTTTTCACTCACCTACTTTTACTTTATGATGTACAAAATTGTCAAAACTACAAAAAATGCCACAACTGGGAATGTTTGCTGGGAAGAAGAATGCTAAGACAACACCGAGGGGTAACCCCAGGAAAGTGAGGGAATATCTGTCATGACTGATCAGTGGTGTCTCACCATTGATCTCTGGCAAGTTGTACTGGAAAGGATGCTCAGGGTTCCAAAGTGCAATATTGTATTTCCAATTAAAATGTAAAAACAAACCTTTTTCATAAAACACATTGGCCTCAGCACTGGGAAGTGACTACAAAGCCCTGAGCTGATTGAGAAAAGCTGAAAGCAGACACTGTAATTGATAAAGGAGATAAGTCAATCTGTGTCCTTTAAAGAATAATGAGTTCCATTTTTCATCAAAAAGATCTCCTTGTGCCGAAGAAACATTCTTTCAATAAATCTACTTAATGGTTTCCCCTCTAATGATATATAACATTGCGCTTTGGAATGGAGCTCTGCAGCGGGTCCCTGCCAGGGACTGACTGCAGGCCACCCATTATTTGCATTGGTAATTCAACCAACAGCAACAACAATAATATATGCAGGGATGATTCCCAGGAAGAGCTGCTGTTCCAGGGGGAAATACTGAAGGCCTTCCTGGGTTCTTTCAGCAGGTGGAGGGCATGGGATTTTGAACGAATAATCTGTCACTAAACTTGAGATGCTGTGCAGTTTCATCCCCCCCGCCCCCACGGCAGCTCTGAGCATGACTGAGCGTGCAGTGATCCATCAGCTCTGAGGATGACATGGTGTCAGACAGCTCCGGTTAAGTGCTTCAGATACTTGGGCCGTGAGAACTGATTAGCTGGGTTTGTTCCCCGAGCTCATCACTCTCCACAGACCTGCTGGCCTCGGTGTGTCCTCTGTGTCGGTGTCGCTCGCAGAAGGTAGCGTGTTTATTGTGTTGGCTAAACCGAAGAGCCACTTCTGTGACCCTGCCTGAAGCAGCCCCCGCCTCATCTGAGGGCGGAAGGCTTGGGTGGCCAAGTCGTGGCAGCAGAAGAAAGGGCCTGTCCCCTTCTGAGTAATGATTTAGGGCCCTCTGTGCCCTTGGGTTAGGTGGCGGGACTAGGTTTCAAACCGCTTACCTTTGTGAACCTCAACTTCATAAGCGTGCTATTCTTTTCATCGGGACCCAGCTTTATGTAACAAAATCTATTTCCTCCAAGGACACCCAGCCCTCCTCATACTGCCGGACGGACGGACTTCCCCACATGGGAGTCATTAGCGACAACCCTCAAGTTATTTCCTTATGGTGCTGTTTGTTTATTCTCCAGTCCTGTGTGAGTCAAGCCAGATCATGGTTCGTGGTGGTTTTGCTTGTGAAATCTTACATAATCACACCCTATTGTCAGGTTGGGTCGAGCAGTTAGACCATAGAGAGTTTTCCCATTGCATAATGTCTGCAAATCAATAAGGAGAAAGCCTGGACAATGAGATGACGCTGGCTGGCCAGCACCCAGGAGGCGGTTCTGCAGTTTCGCAGATACAGCTGCCCTCTAATTCCACCGCTGGCCAGGGTGACTCGGCTGGGTGGCGGCCTTGCCAGTGGGTTTCGCTGAAGCGATATTTAAAAGACGAGAGCCGAGGAGCAAAACAGCAACAACAATAATGACACTTCACACAGAGACCGACCAAATTTTTACTGCATTTGCCCCACACTGGATTCCAACATGCTGGTCCAGAGCGCGGCTGGCTTAGAAGCATCTCCAGCAGGCTTTCCCTTCCCCGCCATGTACATTATTTATTTTGATCCTACTCACTGTCCCAAGTCCAGAGACATTTCATAAAGACACTTGATGCAAACAGTGAGAGGCTACAACACACGGATGGGGGTGGGGCATGGCTTCCACGACACTGAGTAGAATCCGGGAAAATGATCCGCAGAGGCAAGACGCCCCCGAGTTGCTGATGGCCATGGAGCTCAAAACCCACAACTGCTTGGTTTTGTCTTGTTTTGCTTTTTAAAATTCCTGGAGTATATTGAAACTACTTGTTCCTAGCATTATTTTCATTTGACCTGATTTAAAACATATTTGTTTGCATACATCTTTGCGGAGTGCACCTTAAGGTTATTTATATCGATATAGGATGAAGGTTACAAATATCTGCATAAAAAGAGAAACGGGGTGACTCTATATGAAGACAACAACCGTCACGTTCCACAGCACGTCATTGGTTAATTTTCGAACCGTCAAGCATTATTTCAAATGAGAGAGAATATACCTGAACACAAACGCCACGACAAAACAACTGTAACAGAACCGAACCCAACTTCTCTATTAATCATTTTAAAACTTGAGCCCTGTTTCTAACACTTTTCATTAATTGTTATTTTAAGCTCCAGTAGCAGGATCAGATTTCTGCTGCCTTGGGCAAATGAGTTATGATCTGATCTCAAGTTCCAAGGGAAATGCTCAAAGTTCTATTTTTCCCCCTAGTTGAATAAACAGTACCACATATATTATCTCTTGTGTTAGAATAGTGTTGTCTTCACATGAGACTCAAATAATGGTATTAGTCATTCATTTCCTTGAACACAGACATCCCCATGCGTGCTGACAGGTTTATAAGGAGCGGTGGCAGCCGTGGGTTCACGGGGCTGCTAGATGGCCGGCTTGGATTTCTTGCAGTCCTCAGCGATGGAGCCCGGGTTTGCCTGGTTATTGTCCGCTTTCTCTCTTAGATGCTTGGCTTGTCTGAAAGATTAATACATTAACAAGAGCTGAGGTCCGGGATTGCACATCTTCAGACATGTTTATTAGCAGATGGCACATAAGATTCAAAGGTCACCACAAAAGTGACATTCTAAAGTGAAGCAACAATATTTATGTTCAGATAGTCTGCTGATGAGATCATGTGGAAATGGTTTTGATTAAATTAGCTTATAAATGGTTGCCAATCTATAGACAACTTAAAATGCCACGTCTGTGTTCCAAATGTTTTCTTCTTACCTTTTAAATATTAATGACCCAGTGCTAGGGGTTTTGCTGTTGCTTTCTGGGTTTCTTTGTTTTCTTGGGTGGGGGAGATGCTCACTGAACTGTAGGATCAGTAGATCTGGTTTTCACTTCCTTGGTTATCTATTCTTCTTTGAATTTGAAAACTGTTTTCTCCTGTGTGTGTGCTGAGACCTCACTGGCTGTTCACATTGCTTTCAAAGAGTTTGCATTCTATTGTATAAATATAATTGCTTTCCATATTTTTTTTAGCATAAATTGGGTCTCTGGAGAGACCCAAAATTCAGTTTCTTAGATAGGGCCTTATGAACAAACCTCATTAAAAAAAAAGCTAAGCACAGGATTTTGGAAATAATTATTACAGCTGCATTTTTGCCTTTGTAGCCCCTGGGAGCCTCACTTCTGTGGCGGTTCTGAGTGGTGTTCATGGAGCAACATGAAAACCCAATGCACCAAGGACGGGGTCACCCCTCCTCTCTTTTCTCTGTTGTGCCTACAACTTAGCAAGAACAGGCATGAAGGTTTTTTACCCTAGAAATAGGTTAACCAGAGGATGCCCAAGGAAGTGAAACACAACATTTTGTAAGTTTTGCAAAATCTCTACAGTCAACATGTTTATGAACATTTTAAACATGAGCATTAACATGCAGAAATCATGATTAATTTATAGGTTAAAACTTAATAGGTTAACCTATAAAACTTACAGGTTAAGACACATTAGGAGATGAATATGACCATATAGATTATTTTCATTCATCTACATATCATTATGTTATGAATAATTTGGAAGATTCAGATATCATTGTCTGGAATGTTTTTGTCTTGTAAGTATAGCAGTCTCATCTTCTGTACTGTTATAAAATTAAAAATGTAAAGATACTGATGGAGGATTTACTCACTTTTCAAGAGAACCCTTTTCAATATTCATCGCTCCATCAATTGGATCCAGTCCTTGTTCAGAAAATTGTTTCAAGGCACTTAAAGCTGCCTGAAAATGAAGACAAACAGGAGAGCTACTCACTTACTTCAATGAAATGCACAGGTAACTGTAAAATCAGGTTGAGATATAAAGACTACTGTTTGCATTCACTTAAATAAATGTTTTTTTGCATCCTTTAGCAAAATTAAATTTGAAAGCCTGCATTACCATACAGCATCGTATACATGTGTACACACACACACACACACACACATATGCATGTACATATATATATATTTTTTTTCCAGAACTATGAGGGCTTCCTTATTAGGAAGGTTGGGGAAAAGAATTTCGATGAGTCTTATGCCTTCTCCCTTATCCATAATTTTGCAAAATCATGACATTTCATCAGCAAATGTAGAAGCACCTCAAGTAAGCTTTACAATGACAGTATACTTTCTCCTCACATGGCTGTACATTCTCTTCCTTCAGATGTGAGAACATCAGATAGTCCCACCTTTAGTACTCTTTCCAAGTTAGCATAATGTTCAATCTTATGGATGTTCAATCTTATGGATGCTGATCCCCAAGCAAGTGTAGAAGGTATGAAGGTATGTTCAGAGGAAAGGGAAAGAGAGAATCCAGGCTCCCGGCAGGCCTGGCCTCAGCGGAGCCTCTGAGGTGTTGATAGGCCCAGGAGGCGTGGGATGCTGACGGGTGTTGACAGGCTGGTGGAGCCTGGCTGGATAGCTGGGAGGCACCAAAAATGCAATGCTGATAAGATCTACAGAACTTGTTGACACTCTTGTGCACGGTCCAAATTGTTATTTCTTCGAATAAGAATTTGATTCCTCTTGCCCTCCCCCCAGCGCCTTCCCAGCCCCATTAGAGGGGCTCTGTTGAGTCTGGGAGAGGTGGCGGACCTCAGGCTGTTTGAATCGGCAGAGTCCCGCTGGTTCACACTTTGGGCATCTGTGTCTTCTCACTGCCTTTGAAAGAGCTAACTCTTGCAGTTTCTCAGACCTTTATCTGGCAAGGGCCCCTTTTGGGTAGCTGACTGGTGCATGATTTCTTTTACATTTCTTTTTGCAGAAGATATTTTTTTGGGGGGGTATTGTTAAATTAATAGGCTTTATTATATTTTCCCCATGCAGTTTTAGGTTTACAGAAAAACTGAGGAAGTAGTATGCAGAGTTCCCATATGCTTTTTTCTGCCTCCCTGTCCTGAACAGTTGCCCATATACCAACATCTTGCATTAGTAGAATACATTTATTATAACTGACTAGCAAATATCAATGCATTATCATTAGCCAAGTTATGGTTTCTATTAGGATTCATTTGTGTTGTACAATCTATGGATTTTGACAAATGCAGAATGACATATATCCGCCATCTCAGTATCATGTAGTTTCGCTGCCTTAAATATCCTGAGCTCTGCCTATTTATCCCTCCCTTTTACCCACACAAACACCTCTGGCAACCACTGATCTTTCTTTTTTTTTTAACCACCTCTAGCCATTTGCCTTTTCCAGAGTATCATATAGTTGGAATTGAGATAGGATAGAAGAAATAAGAAAAAGGATAAAGGCTTGAGGCTTTAGATGTAGCTCAGTGGAAGAGTGGTAAAGTGCTTGCCTAACATGCATGGATCTCCTAGGACCACAAGGAAGGAGAAGAAAATGGAATTTTTTATTCAGATGTCCCCCATACTTTTCCAGCCCTGTCACTCTCCCAAGCCTGTCACCCCCAATTTCCTGAAAAATCTATACATATTAAAATTAACAAAAAAATTACAGTTGTCTTATGTACTGTTAACTAATCCTACCCATTAGGAGTTTAAACAAGACAGACTCCACATCTTGAGAAATGTCTAATTTAAGGGACTTTCACACATTCTCTCTCTGACAATAGAGACTACAATAGGAATCAGGAAGATGCCTAGGCCACCACAGACCATCTTGTGATGACCGGCCTGAGGTCATCCTCATGTTCCTTCACCTAGTGTCCTTTAAGGGAGGATCTGGGAACCCTCACTCTGCAGGTGGCCCACATTTTTGAATATGTATCCCTCATTTTTTCTAAATAAATCTCTGCCTCTACTGACAGGTGCTGAAAATTCTTTTCTGTCATGTATGTCAAGGACATCATTGGTCCTGAATGGAGATCCCCATCTGTCTGGGAACTCCTCAGGATGCTGTCCTGGAGATATCTCCTCTCTCATAACAGAATCATACACCATGCATCCCTTTCAGACTGGCTTCTTTCATTAGCAATGTACACGTAAGGTTATTATAGGTCTTTTCATGGTTCATTTCTTTTTATCACTGAATAATAATATTCCATTGTATGGATGTACCACAGTTTGTTTACCCTTTCACTTACTAAGGGGTGTCTAGATTGTTTCCAGCTTTTGGCAATTATGAAAAAATTATAAACATCCATACACAGGTTTTAGTATAATACTCATTTTTTCTTCTCTTTCTCTTGGTCTTTCTGGATTTGTTTGTTTGGTTTATTTTACCTTGTTTGCAAAACCGAGATCAAACCCAGGGATGGTGTTCTACCACTGAGCTACATACATCCCCGGACCCTTTCAGTTTTATTTTTTTATTTTGAGATAGGGTCTAGCTAAGTTTCCCAGGCTGGCCTTGGACTTGCTATCCTCCTGCCTCAGCCTCCAGAGTTGCTGGGACGACAGGTAGGCACCACTGTGCCTAGTGCTATTTTGCTTCTTAAACCCCAAGTCCTATTTGCAATCCAAAGTAGCAATGTGTCATTTTCTTTCTCTTTAGGTTGCTTCTATTCTCATTTTTAAATGGAGGCCCCTAGATCCTATGTGCCTATCTGAATGCCCACACGTGTCTGCTGGCCTGGGCACACCGTGCCACAGAGGCTGCTTTGCTCAGGGCTGTTTTCATCTTGTCTCTCCAAATCTGAAGCCCCATGGGAGATGTGTCCTCTCCCATTACTCCTGACCTTGGCCCTGGCTCATGCTGTGCGGCAGGTGACAGCTAGCACAGGCCTGGGGAGGGGGTGGGAGCAGCCTGGCTCCTTCACTGGAGTATCGAGCTGGCCTTGACTCGTGTCCCCCTCATATGTGGCAGTCCTAGGCCGAAGTCCCTCAGAAGGTGATCTTACTTGGAAACAGTTATTGCAGATGCAGTCGGTTAACATGAGGTCACATGGCCTACTGGAGTTGGGCAGGCCTGGCCCCTAATTCAATACAACCAGCCTCTTTATGAAAAGTGGGCACTTGGACCTAGATCTGCACTCAGTGGGAATGCCACGTGAAGATGAAGATGGAGATTGGAGTGATGCCCCAGAAGCCAAGGACATCAAGATTGTTAGCCAACCGGCAAAGGCAGAGAGACAGGAAGCAGGTCTTTGCCAGCTCTCTGAAGGCCTGCCTGAGGTACCGTGGTCTCCGCCCAGCTCCTCACTGTGATACAGTAGGCTTCTGGCATGCGAGACCCCCAGTACGGGTCAACTGTCACAGCGCCTCTTGCAGCAAGTACAGGCTCATCCCAGGTCCTCTCTAAAGATAGCAGGATCGCCTCTCTCTTTGTCTCTCTCTTTGAACGTTTCCCTTTATTATCTTTTCTTATAAAAATATTTTGTTGTTACAGAAAAATCAGGATCTACAGACAGGCAAAATGAACTGAAGTATTCATACTCTCCCTCATTTGGCACTTGTTGTATGCCTTTCCATATCCTTTTCTGTCCCCTCCCCTTATCCACACACTTTAACCTGGATCCAATCTTAACACGGTTTGGTAACCTGCTTTTTTCACTGAACACGAGTGTTTTTTATGCCAGCAGAGACACTTCAGGAACATCATTCTCATGGTTGCTCAGTATCTAATATGTATCTAATATTACAGTATGTAGTACTCCCTCCTGTATTTAGCCAATCCCTACTGCTGGACATTGAGGCCCATTCTGATTTTTAAGCTGTCATTAATACCTCACCAAGCTCATTGAATTATTGTGAACCATCTCAATACTTTCATCATGATAAATCCTTAAAAACTGAATGTCTGAAAGACGCCTTTTTTTGGTTTTTTTTGTAGTTTTTTTTTTTTGGTAATAGAGATAGAAACCTGAGGATAGTCTACCTCTGAGCTACATCTCCAGCCTTTTTATTTATTTATTTTTTTAATCTTGTAACAGGTCTCGCCAGGTTGCTGAAGAGTCTTGCTAAGTTGCTGAGGCTGCTCTCAAACCCGCAGTCTTCCTGTCTCAGCCTCCCAAGTAGTGGGATTACAGATGTGCCCAGCTCCCATTTTTAATAGATTGTGGTCTATGCCTTCCATCTGTCCTTGGAGATGTACCCACTCCAGCAGTGTGAGTTTCTTTCGGTGTTTCTGAAATTACCTCTCAGAACCACTTTGCAGGCAACACGAGCACACCAGTATTGTCATTTTATGGCCCCACCTTATTTTTAATTTGTTCATCCTGATCATTTACCTTACTCACTAAACTTGGCTTTAGTGAAACGTGGCTCCATTAAAAGACTAAATTTACCTCTGAAAGACCCAGCTTTGGGTCCCCTCGCCCCAAAAAAGAAAGAATCTGCAGAGGAATTTGACTGTCTTTTAGACTTGATTGGGCCTTGCACAGCTCAGGTGACGATGCTGAGAACTGTCCTGTGGGAGTGCACATTCTCCTGGACTGGTTCCATTAACCGGAGCTTGGTTGTCCTGTGTCCTGTGTGGACGGGAGCCAAGAGCCAGGTGCACTTGCTTCTAGGCTCCAAACACCAGTTCATGCCTGATCTTCTTTCCCGAGCTTCATGGAGCGGGCTAATGAACTTAGAGCTCTTTAGAGATTCAACAATTTTGAACAAATAATAAACTATTTTGTTCTGATCCACTAACACTTGAGTTATTGGCAGGGATGTTCATTTTTATCATCTTTTTCCCAAATGGACCATGAATAATTCATTGAGTGCCAGAAAGTTTAAATTTGCCATGTGATGTTGCTGAATGAGATGCCTGAGAGCTCAGCTCTCAGTCCTGTTTTATTCCCAACAAAACCAAAACAATGGTGCAAACCAGTGTTCACACTTTTATTTCCTGGAAGGTCTAGGGAATCAAATCTAGGGCCTCACGAATGTACCACTGAGTTATATTCCCAGCTTCCACATTTGAAAAAAAAATCTTAAAAAATCATTTACAGGCTAATTGTAGCTCATTGTCCTTAGTTACCTTGGCATACTTGGTTCCTGGTGTTGCCTGAGCACCAGGAACCATATACCCTGCTTCTCCAAGCCCAGGGCCCTGGCACCTGCTCTCCTCCACCCGAAGAGAGCTGCAAGGCCAGGTCTCAGAAGCAGGGTTGGTGTTTCAGCTTCTGAAACATCTCCTGAATGACTTTATCATTATGTCGTTCTAGTCCCTGTGCACTGTTACAATGCTTGACTGTCGCCGCTCAAAGAACATCCTACAGGCTGGGAATGGCAGTGTGCTCTTTCCCTCAGCGCCATGAACGGATTTCCAGAATTCTTGCGTGACTGCTTCCCTCCAAAGGTATGCTTCAAGGCTTCCAAGTAACATTCCCTTATCTATCTGATGAGATCATTCAACCCACATCTTATTGATAACTGCAAATACAATAGTATGTCAGTATGAGAGGACTTCCTTCTAATTCATAAAAGGCATAGTTGACAGTTTATCTTAAGCTCTGTCAACAGTACCAGCTACCATTCTGCGAGCATCATTGTGCCACAGGCCCTTTACCTGCATGACCTCAGGTGTTATCACAGCCTGGCAATGAGAACACAGAGGCCCAGAGAATTCACTAACCTACTTGAGGTAACACAGTACTAGTGGTAGGGCAGAGATTTGAACCCAAACTATATTCCTAGTCATATCACTTATTTCCTTTAAACTTAACCCCTTCACATTCAGCCGCCCCAATTTCAGCATGACTTCTTTCAATCTCATTATTTCAAAATCACTTTTACTCATTCTGTTCATTGTTTCTCAAAGTAATAACTTGAGGCAAGCAATAAGTTACCTCCATTTTTCAGAAAGGGAATTTATTATCTTGGGGAGGGGGCCCCACAGCCCCTGGGGTGATTGCTGGGGTTCCTCCGAGCACTTCTACAACACTCACAACTACAGCTAATGCTAGATGACTACAGCAATTATTTTGTCACCTAGAATTACCCAATGAGCACAAACAGGTGACTTGATTCTCCATTTCTCAACATCCCGAGGGGAATGGATCTTGTTCCTTTTTCTTCCTCCTGTCTCCCTTTCTCTAAAAAGACTTTCTGATTTCTGACTGTCTATGATGGTAAGAGGGAGCGAGGAGCTTTAGGGTGTTGCTGGGATTGAGAGATGTAGTATATCATGGGGAGAAGTGGTTCTGGACTGCAAAGGTGAAACGGACAGGATGAAGGTCATTTGAGCATGACACATCAATAGCCATGAGCTCATTCTGCTTAGGAAAGCAAAGATGGCCCGGGGCTGTGGACCATGAGCCGTCTCTTACAGGTGTAACAGAACATGCTTGAAGCTGCTGCCTCCTTGGCTTGCCACGAGTGACTGAGGAATCGGGGGCTCTCCGCCCACTTCCCCCCGCAGGTCACTACCCACTACTTTCCCAAAAAGAACATTTATCAATTAAAGAATTCCACAGAAGAATATGGGTCAGCTTCCCTTTCTGGAGCAAAATGAAAAGGACCCATTACAGTTACCAAGACCCAATTATATACTAAGGTCAACAAGCAAAATGAGCCTTGGCTATTGGATCAGTTGTTTCAAAGAACAATGGATAATGGGGTGGCTTCATGAATGGGTACTAAAACTTAGCAGTCCACAGAAGCATTTTATTACAAGCCTCCAAACTTGTCCGAAAAAAAGGAAAATTGACGGAATTCTCATGTTTAAATGACGCCAACTGAATAAATGGTTAACATGCTAGAGGCCAGCTGCTTTAAAAAATTCCAAACATATCACAAATATGCTACATAATGTTAAAGGACACTTGGAAGGAGGGGGAAATCAACTAGCCTTCATTTGGGAAGATGCACTTGAAGTCTGAGTAAGAAGCCAGTTCTAAGTTTTCTATTTACCAAGAGAATAAATAGATTGCAAGATGTTCAGCCCCTCCTGTCTGCGGCTGGCCCTCTCAGCCTGGGCGATTTGCTGTGTGATAAATGTAAAGTACTCTTGGGGCATCGTGGGAAGGAGGCAAAGCTGGGTCCTTAATGAGGAACATCCTGAATGATACAAAGCCCAAGTTGTGTAACTTCCCACTAGCTGTGGATTAGAGATTTTCAAAGATACACTAACATAAGTACCCAGAACCCTTCATAAGTCTTGGGCCATAAACAAATAGACAACTCACTGATTTCATTTCCAAGGTCAGAAAACGTTTTCCTAGCAAATCACAACAAACACCCTGGGGGTCCATTTGGATGTTACCACAATCTACCAGCCACAATCTTAAACTTCAGCCTGTGACAACTAATGTGTTCTGTGATTTAAAATAAGAAAAAAAGAGAAGGCACACCCAAAGTGTTGTTTCATTTGAATGCAGACAGATCAAAGAAGTATCTTAAAGAACTTTCCTGGTTTCATTCCTGTCTTTTTAGCTCTACATGTGTATCCTTTGCGTGTGTGTGCACGCGCGCATGTGCATGTGTGTGCTTCCTTTAGAGGAAAGCATCTGCATAGAGATGTGGAAATATTTTTGTCCCTCAAACAGTTTTACAACTGTTTAGTGAGTGAAGCCCCGCAGGTTCCAGAACAGATGTCGCCACCAATTCACGTGTCGCTTGTTTTGTGTGTAGCTATAGAGATGCCAGAAACACGATGCCACTAAGATACTTACCATGCCTGTTGTCGGTCCGTGGTGTGTGTGTGTGGTGCGTGTATGTGTGTGTGTGTGCGTGCGCATGCAGAATGGAGGTGTGCCTTTCCAGGCATCTCTGTAATTTGTAACTCCCCTCTTGTCAATCAGCAATTAGCAAATAGTGCTGGAGGCAGCGCCTCTTCCTGCTTCCTTCTTGGGGATTAGTTTGTAATGACAGCGCAGTGTGGCGCATAGGTCATCTCCAGAGACAACAACGGTCTCCATTAGCGGAGTGTGAATTTTCTCATCCCCTGAAGACAAGCCGTTTTTTTCAATGCCTTTGAACAAGATGCCCAACGAGTCCTTGGATTTCTTTTTTTCCATGTCACACTTTTCCCACCAACTTATCCTGATTCCCAGAAACGGACAGGCTGTTCCCATTAAAGTCAATGGTAACCACACATGTCTGAATGAGGCCTTTACTTTTTTTCTTAAGTAAGTGTTCAAAGTTTGTTTTCCTTTGCCTTCTCTCCCCAAAGTGCCTGCTCATGTGGAAGTCTTCTTGGGAGCAAATCGAACTGCTAGATGCAGCTCAGAAAGCCCACAGTGGTCATGTAAGCAGTTAATTAAATCAGTCTCCTGCCAGGGAAAATGATAGGCTTCCCATGCGAACATCTTTGTCTGCAGTGGGAGATTCTCTTACTTCTCATCCCAGTAATCTCTGAAACTGATTCTCTATTAAATCACTTAAATGACTGAAAAACCAGGAGGTTCTTTTTGTCTGCTTTATATTTTAATTGAATTTTTTATTGGTGCGTTAGAGTTGTATATAATGAGAGTCATAGGCAGAAGTTTCTTCAGTAAGCTTAAAAGTTTATTGCCTAAAGAATATGAATTCTTTGTGTGTGTGTGGTACTGGGGATTGAAACCAGAGCATTCTATCTCTGAGCTATCCACCCAGCCCTATTTTCTATTCTTTATTTTGAAACAGGGTCTCACTAAGTTGCAGAGGTCCTCACTAAGTAGCTGAGGCTGGCCACGGACCTGGATCCTCCTGTCTCAGCCTCCCAAGTATTGGGATTACAAGTGTCACCATGCCTGGCTAAGAACATAACCCTTTCTTTCTTTCTTTCTTTCTTTCTTTCTTTCTTTCTTGTGCTGGGGATTGAACCCAGGGGTGTTCTACTTCTGAGCTATACTTCCAGCCCTATTTGAGTTTTTATTTTGAAACAGTGTCTCACTATGTTTCAGAGGACCTCACTAAGTTGCTGAGGCTGACTGCAAACCTGAGCTCCTCCTGTCTCAGCCTCCCAAGTATTGGGATTACAAGTGTGTGCCACCATGCCCCGCTATTTTATTTTGAAATAAGGTCTCACTAAATTGCTGAGACTGGCCTCTAACCTTCTATCCTTCTGTTTTAGCCTCCCAAGTACTGGGATTACAGGCTTGTGCCATCATGCCCAGTTGAATATTTATGTTTCAAAGGGATCTGCTTCTTGCTCTGAAAGGTCTTTAATTGAAAGCCACATCTCGCTTTAAAACAAGAGAAACCGAAAGGAGAATTTTATTTCTAAACTTTACCACACTGTGGTAGGCCCTTCAGTCTACTTTATCTCAGATGAATCAATGATATGCCTTAAAAAAAAAGGATTACTCTGAGCTTTAATTAACCCACTTGCTGCTCCACTTTCTAACAATTTCATTATAGCCTCTACTCTCCATTCATGCTCCCTCAATCCTATTAGTTCAGGTAATTTCCATAAAATTGGCACTTTATAAAATGACTTGCCCTTGGAACAAAAGAATGTCTGCCAGCTAAGGTGACGGTTACTCCTTGTGGAGGGAAAAAAGTTGTAAAAAAAAAAAAAAAGTAGGAGGGTAGGTGGCCAGAGAGACACATAGATTTTCAGTAGTTCCCTAAAACAGGTGTTTTGACTCTAACATTTGGGGAATTAGCTTTTTTTTTTTTCTTTTTTAAAGAGCATTTAAACTGCAGCTTTAACCAGGACCTTTCAGTCTGCAGTCAGGCTCTTTGGAGGTAATCTACATAGCTGCTAGCCTTGAAAACAGTACAGAGCTGAATCTAAAGCAGGATTAACTGTGCCCAGGAATGTTTTCAATGTGCTTGGTGCAAATGTGCGTGTGCAGTGCATCCCCACTCTGGGTCTTCCTCTGTGTTCTGTTTCCCCAACAGTATTCCTATTCAAATTACTGTTTTGCCCTTTTATTTAATTTTTGTGTATACATGTGGTGCTGGGGATTGAACTCAGTGGAATACTGTCTCTGATTTATACCCCCAGCCCTATTTTATTTTTTTATTTTGAAACAGGATCTCACTACGTTGCAGAAGGCTTCACTAATTTGCTGAGGCTGTCCTCAAACCTGTGATCCTCCTGTCTCAGCCTCCCAAGTACTGGGATGAGGTCCTCCAGTCCCTTTTGGAGACATTTTCCAATTACTTAAGGACTTCTCACAAGGACCCACCTCTTAAAGGTCCCACCATTTTATAAGAGTGCCACCCCAGGACCAAGCCTTTAACACCTGGATGTGCCTTTGGGGGACATTTAAGATTCAATCTATATCAGATTCCAAATGCCAAGCCCTCTTCCTTGTTCAGATGACAGAGAGAGTGTATTAGTTTTCTCATGCTGCTTTAACAAATTACTGCAGACTTATCTACTTAACAAAACACAAATGTATTATCCTAGAGTTCTGAAGGTCAGAAGTCAGTTCTCACTGGGCTAAAATTAGGGTGTCAGCAATTCTTTTGGGGGGACTCCAGAGGAGAATCTACTTCTTCTCCCTTTCAATTTCCAGAGCCACCCATAATCCTTGAGTCATAGTTCCCTTCCTCCATAATAAAAAATAACCAACTTGTGTCTGACAGTTCTTTCCTAGTACATCCTTTTCTTTGACCAAAAGCCAGAAAAGTTTCTCTGATTTTAAGGATTTGTGTGATGAGTGTGGACTCACCCAGACCGCCCAGGCTAATCTTCCCATCTCAACACTTGTGCCTTCACGCTGTCTGCAAAACCCCTTTTGCACGTGAGGCAGCATACGCTACCCCACATACGCAGGGGCAGCATTCTGTCTTTCGTAGAGAGCAACGATGCTATTAGGGGCACAGGTGAGGCTCTCCCAGCGCCCAGTCGTGCAAGCTACTTATATGGGCACTTTGTGCCAAGTCAGAAATAATGAAACAAGGTGGGCTCGCCACAGGTTTGAATCAGTGGGACCAATCAGTCAGAGACTGGACATTCCAAACTGTGAACAATTTTTCTCTTAATAAATTATTTCAGGTATTTTGTTATAGTGCTGGAAAACTGACTAACAGAGTTTGTCCTTAAACACATTATTTTACCTCTCTGACCCTCCTGTTCATTGTTTGTAAACTGTAGGCTATAACGCCTGCCGCACTGGATTATCTGAGAAGTCAGTGCCTGGACTCTAGTGATATGGAGGGGTGTATTATACATTTTTCTTTGCATTGCTCTTTTTTGAATCCAATATCCAGCGATGAATCCCTATACTTCTTTGCTCTTTCCCTGTTCATTTAAGTCCAGTTTCCTATATATCTTAATTTTATTCATCCCATTGTTCTCTAATTGTTCTTCCCAAGAAAACTCTCTCATGAAACTTCCCTCTGTTTTTGGCGGGTGGGTACTGAGGATTGAACACAGGAGCAGTCTACCTCCAAGCTACATTCCTAGCCCTTTTATTTTTTAGTTTGAAACAGGGTCTTGCTAAGTTGTTGAGACTGACCTGGAACCTGTGATCCTCCTGTCTCAGCCTCCAAGTACTGAGATTAAAGGCATGTGCCACCACCCCTGGATTAATCAAAAGGATTAAGGACTTCAACTCTAGAATAGCATTCAGTATCTTCATACCTAACAATATCAGCAGTCAGCCCTTTGTATCAGCTGAATACCCACGTTAAAATATCCTTGACAGTCTCAAAGATGTCTTTAAAAGTTGTTTTTGAATCTATATGCCAACAGTTCACGGATTGAATTCTTAAGGCCAAGGAGCCCTATGGGAGGCAGAACAATGGCTTCTAGTGGTGTTCACGCTCTGCTGCATGGCACCTGCGAATATGCTGCTTTATGTGGCAAAATGGACTTTGCAGAGATGGAGCTGAGATTCTGAGCCTGGATTATGCAGGTGGAGCCAATAACAACACATGGTGCTTGGCATTTGAGGCCCTTTGCAAGCTATGGTGTGGGGAGGTGGGCTTTAGAGGGCTGGGTCCTCGCTGGCTCTGAATGTGGAGGGAGGGGCCATGAACTGAAAAAGGCAGCAGCTTCTAGCAGCTAAAAAGACAAGGACAGGAGAACTCTCCCAGAGTCTCCAGAAAGGCGCCCAGCCCTGCTGACACTGCCTGGGCCCTCTGCCCTATACAACTGCTGCTGTCACCACTACATTTGTAACAGTTTGTTACAGCAGCCATCGAAAATGAATACTAACCCACTAAAGGGGCCTGAGAGTTGCGCTAAGGTGCAAATGTCTGAAGCCAAAGTCTCTCCCGAGACCAGAGGGCTGGTCTGAAGTGTCCGGGGAGGGCTGCAGGCAGGAGGAGAGGGCTCCGCTGTGCCCACTCCCGAGGCCACCTTCGCCACAAGGCCCAGTCCCTCAGCATGCCCATGCCTGGCTCCTGACCCCCAGCCTCTCATGACAGCCTTTAGATCATAGCTCCAGAGATGAGCTACACACACACACACACATACACACACACGCACACACACGCACACACACGCACACACACACACGCACACACGCACACACGCACACACGCACCGCCTCTCCCCACCAACTGCAGAGCCCTAGAGACTCCATCATAGCACTGTCGGGTCTGTTAGTATTTCCCCAGGGAGAGGGGCCTGGTCTGATGGGCACTGTCATTCAACAAGTATCTATTGAGAAGAAGGCACCGTGCTAGGGACTAGGAAAATGACCGCTGCCGTGTGTGCCTTTCACGGTGTGTCTCCCATAGGGAGAAGGGTGCGCAGACATGGCCGTGTAACACGAACCCTGCTGTGAAGAAAACGCTCAACAGGGGCTGCCAAAAAAGGCACTGGATCAGGGAGCAGCAGCAGGTGGACTAGATAAAGGGCACGAGGACCGCTCCGGTCCAGGGGAGCTACAGGTGCGAAGCCCTTGAGGGAGGGGTCTGGGGAGCATGGTGAAGCATCCCAGATCTTTTTTTTTTACACTGTTATTCATGCATTGTAATTATACATCATAGTGAGATTCAAAGTGAAACAAACATACATGCACATAGCACTTGATGCTCCCTGCTTCTTCTTCCTTCCCTGTACATGTTAGTGAAATTGGTACCGAAACCTTGAATATCACGGATCACTTAATAACTGCGGTGTAGAAAAGGGCAACAGCTCGTTGTGGCAAAGCCTGGGTCCCGCCCAAGGGGTGGATGCTGCAGGCAAAGGAATTTGGGGCTCAAAACAGACATGAACCTGGAGTCTACTAAGGGCCGGAGGTGCTGGGGGAAGACCAGGCAACACCCAGGATGGGGGCATCTGTCAGGTGGAAGGATGGGAGGCAGTGGCTGCGAAGGTTTTCCAGTCTTCAGCCCCTGACTCTTTCTTATACCTGAAGGCAGGTGTATGGTCACACAGGTGAAGAATCCTAGCCCATGTGCAGTGTGTCAGCCATAGGAGAGGTAACGTTTAGAACTATGACAAGTTCGGAGTATGACTGGCCAAGTTCTCATTGAGGGGCACCACTTGGATCAGAGGGACACCCCTGGCATGTGAGCAAGGTTCTGTCCTTGCTGTTCCTTGGCATTTCCATGCAGAAGACTGGATCAGAGCCGGGCATGGTGACGCACGCTTGTAATCCCAGTCCTTGGGAGGCTGAGACAGGAGAATCGCAGGTTTGCTGCCAGCCTCAGCAATTTAGCAAAGCCCTCCACAATTTAGTAATACCCTGTTTTTTTAAAAAAAAAAAAAGCAAGCAAGCAAGCCGGGTATGGTGATAGTGGCGCATGCTTATAATCCCAGCATTTGGGAAGATGAGACAGGAGGATTTGCAGTTCAAGGACAGCCTCAGCTACTTACCGAGGTCCTTTGCAACTCAGTGAGACACTGTTTTAAAATAAAGAATGAAAGAACAAAAATAGGGCTGGGGTGTAGCTCGGAGGTAGAATTCCCCTGGATTCCATTCTCAGTACCGCAATAAATAAATAAATTAAATAAATAAATAAATAATGAATAAAATGGGGCCAGGGGTGTAGAATGCCCCTGAATTCAACTCCCAGCATAAAAACAAAAAAAGATCGGATCAGAAAAACTGCAGATTTCACTAGACATTTATGTCCCCCCCCCCAATGTACAGGCTGTGGGGGCAGTGTCAGGCTGATCCAGAGCCTCTGTGATGCTCCTGCCGTGGCCTGCTTAGACCTTCCAGGGCGCCTCGGTGAGCACTGGGTCCAGGAGGCCTTGCATAGCCAGTGACTGTGAGCCAGCAGGAGCTTCTCCTGTGACCACTGTGGGCAAGTGTGGCTGGCACTACCTCCCTCCCCGAGACCTGCGCAGGCGGAAGGACAGCAGTTAGGAGCCTGGAGCCTGGGACGTGAGTGAACACAGCTGGGCTCAGGGCCGGCTCCACCTTTTACAAGCCGTAGGACCTGAGGCAAGTAAAAATATCAACTAAAATGCCTGCCTCAAGCTCTGCACATACCCAAAGTAATATTTCTAAAATGTTGATGAGAACAGGTGTCTGCCCTGCTCAGAAGCCTTCAAGGACTTCTCATTCCTCTTAGAACAAATTCCTATGGTCCCAGAGCCCTGTGCGAGCCCGCCCAACCTGGCACGTGCCCAAGCCCTGGCCTCTGGGCTCCTAGGACTCCCTGCTTTCAT
Source organism: Muscardinus avellanarius (assembly GCF_963383645.1). Lineage (NCBI taxonomy): Eukaryota > Metazoa > Chordata > Mammalia > Rodentia > Gliridae > Muscardinus > Muscardinus avellanarius. The sequence goes on along the minus strand of NC_137789.1, from coordinate 64,123,541 downwards.
CCCAGGCCAGGACTTTCACACACTCTCCTTCTGGTTCTTCACATGGCTGGCTCCCTCCTGTCACACAGTCTCTGCTCAAATGTCACCTCCTCATGACCACGTGGTCTCAATCTCCTCCCACCTGATGTTCCCCATCTCCTCAAAATGCTTATTTTTCAGTAAAATTATTTATTGCCCCTTAAAAGTTTGTTATATATTTAACCATTTACTTATTTTTTGTGTGCCTCTAATTAGACCATAAGTTCCAGAGGGCAGAGACAACACTTACTGGTGGAATGAATGAAAGAACAAATGAATGGTTAAAATAGTACCCACGTTCAAGAACATCTAGCCATGTCAAAGTCACCTTTCAGATACTATTGATTGTTTTTGCTTGTCTTTTGGTACTGGGGGTTGAATCCGGGGGGCATTCTACTTCTGAGCTAGATGTGTTTTATTTATTATTTTGAAACAGGGTCTCAATAAGTTCCTGAGATGGGCCTTGAACCTGAGATCTTCCTGTCTCAGCCTCTCAGTCCTGGGATTATAAGTGTGTGCCATCATGACCAGCTTCATATACAATTTTACTTATTCTTAGAAGCATCCCATGGAAATCAGGAAGCAGATCATTTCCCCCATTTATGAAAACCTAAAAGTATTTATTTGATGTTTATTTATTTATTCTATGTTTAAAGACTGATTATTTAGTTGAAATAAGTAGTGGCTAAATGTTATTCACATGATGTATGTTACCATGATGATAAGTCTCTTGCTATTGTGTGTTATAAAATTTTTATGCCAATTATATTTTGCAACTTTGGAAGAAACTTTATGTAGTTAACTTTAATTAAATATTTTCTACAAGGTCATTTAAAAATTAATGCAAAGTTAATGTAAAGATAAAGAAGTAATTTCTCTCTCTCTCTCTCTCAGTTACAACTGGAAGAAAAGTATATCACTAATATCAGACTCTAGTAATTTTTAGAAACTCTATTGAAAGTAATTTTAATTCAGGCGTGATGGCACATGCCTGTAATCCTAGTACTTGGGAGGCTGAGACAGGAGGATAACAGGTTGATGACAGCTTCAGCAAGTAGTGAGACTCTCATCAATCTAGCAAAACCTTGTTTCAAAAACAAAAAGTAAGAGGTTCTGGGGGCATAGCTCAGAGGTAGACTGCCCCTGGGTTTAATCTCCAGCAAAACACACACACACACACACACACACACACACACACACACACACGTAATTTTACAGTCTATAAATAATCATCTCAAAGGAAAAACCTAACATCCTGGTTTCCTTAAAATATCTTCATTAAGACAATCTAATCAAGCAAAAAGATTTACTTTGTGTTAGAATAATGTGGTCACAGCTGGTGCAGTGGCTCTTACCTGTAATTCCAGTATTTGGTAGGTTAAGACAGGAGTATCACAGGTTCTAGGCCAGCCTTAACAACTTAGTGAGATCCTGTGTCAAAAAAAAAAAAAAAAAAAAAGGCTGGGGATGCATCTCCTAGGTGGATGGCCCTGGGTTCATATTTCCAGTACCCAAGAGAGGGGAAAAAAGAAAGAATAATATGGTCACAAATGTTCCCCTTCACCTACCTCCACTCCAAATGAGAAAAAAATTAGAATACTTAGGGGGTAAGGGTTAGGCCTGCCAAATACTTATATAATTTTTTTTCTAAATTGTTTCTAGAAACTGCTAGTACTCTAAGAGGGTTGACACATTCTAATTTATCCAGACACAGTTCTTTCTAATTGTGTGGCTGCAAGTGAAGGGGGAAGTTATGAGTATGAGAATTTATGTGATGCCCAGTGATGGGATCCTAATCCATCTTAAGCTGCAGAGATGACAACTGGCAGTTCCTAACGTGTGTTAAGAGACAGACTTTTTTTTTGCCCGAGGGTATATTCCCTTTCAAAAGCAAAATATTTTCTGTCTCTTTCTTTTTAAAGATATCACATTAAATTCCACCCTTGATGGTTAATCTTTTAAGGAAGCAAGATAGATAGAAGAAGATATCTGTGATAGATTTAGAAATTTGGGGCAAAACGTAACACAAGACATTCTAATATGCAATTTAAAATCAAAACCTTAACTTGAGCAAGTGACATTATATCAACCAACAGCATTCTTTAGAAATGCCTGACATTCAGTTGGATAGAATTATATATTGAAATAGATTGTAGGCATATTGCAAATGTTTTCCCTCTAGCATCTGGTAGTATCAAAGCCCAGGAGGCAAGGAGGGAGATCTTGCCAGAATTAAAGAGCTGCCTCGTTGGATAAATATGCAGAAAGGATATGAATTAAGTTATCAAAAGGCTAGAAGAATTTGCTGAAGGGAGGGGCGGTTTCTAACAGCAATAAGCCATTTGGAATCTGACAGCATGAGACTTTAGTGCTTTGTAGAGCTAGTATTATTAGCTAAATAAGTGTAAAGTGATATTTCAAAGGAGGAAAATTAGTGAATGAGCACAAACATCAAAAGCAACAAGGCACCACCCTGATTTGTACAAGTAAATAATACTTACAGGACCTGAAATGCAATACGAAATATGCCCCCAGGGAAATCAGGCACCTTCTCCGCGGCCCTTTCTCTACTGGGAGTTCTGATGTGTCAGTTCTGTGCCCTGTGTTCTAGTCCAAAGTATGCTAACTGCTGAACAACACGGCTGAGTCTCAACACCCGTGGAAAGCCCAGGCGGGTGTTCCTGCAGTGGATCCTGGTCAGCCAGAGCCCTGGACTCCTCTGTCTCATGACTTTGCCCCACTCTGGGCCAGCACTACAGTCCTTTCCATTCAGCTGGTGAAAAATGGTGAATAGGAGGATATGGTAAGAACTGGAAGCCCTCACATTCCACTATCCAGCACACACTTCACTCCAAGGGGCAGGGTTCACGTGGTCTAGCTGTGAGCTGAGGAGAATTCCTGTGAAGCAGGTATGAATAAATAGGCCCTAGGAAGAGGAGAGTGGTACAGGAGAGCTGTACCACAGCATTGGGCTCAGATCTGTGAGAAATCTGCATCCCTGTGCAAAATATAACTTCTGGCCAGGCGTGGTGGTATATGCCTATAATCTCAGTGCTTGGGAGGCTGAGACAGCCTCAGCTGACCCAGGGTCCTTAGCAAGACCTTGCTTCAAAACAAAAAATAAAATAGGGCTAGAGGTATAGCTCAGAAGTAAAACACCCCTGGGTTCAGTTCCCAGAACCCCCTCCCTGACACAGGCACACAAAATCCAGTCTCTGGAATGACCAATCTGGGTCTTACTTGTCTCAGCATCTGTGGCACTAACACTGACATGGAGCTGATGTTCCATTTGTTGGTAGATGTGGCAGCCTAGCCCACGAAGCCCAGCAGGGTTCTGTGTGTTCTGTGCTCTAATGTTTCCAAAATATATCCCAATTTCCCTCCCTTCCTCCAAATGGCCTCTCTGTGAAGACAGCTCCAGAGATTCAGAGTCCAGGGCCAGTCATGGGCACCTATTTCAATTCTCAATGAGTTTCACAAAAGGAGAAGCCCACAGGGGAGAAAGTCCTTAGCCCTTCACCTCCAAGAGAAGTCCTCCCATGGAGGCTGGGATCCTGGGAGACAAAAGACAGTGGGATATTTTTAGTAAACCCCACCTCAAGATAAAAAGAGAACCAAAATGGAGCCAATCTTCTTTTTCAACTGAGAAAGAAGTCACAAGTGAGTGAGCAAGACTACAGAACTTCATAAAAGTCTGATGCCTTATTCTGTCATCATTTGGTTTCATTTAAACCAGGAACCGTCCCTGTATAAATACTCAAGGACAGTCAAGATAGGCGTTTCTCCAGGATTTGCCTCTCATTTTGCTAGCTGGCTGGGGTACAGTGAATCCTAAGGAAGAGACACAGGCAGCAAGCAACCTTACTCACTTAAAAAAAGTAAAAGAGCAATTGATAAAATGGACCTTATCAAAATTACCAACTTTTGCTTCCATTTAAGGCCCTGGAAGAAGATAAAAAAGCAAACTATGATTGGGCAAAAATGTTTGCAGACCGCATATCTGACAGAGGACTAGTATCTAGAATACATAAAGAACTCTCAAAACTGAACAGCAAGAGACAGACAATTCAATTAGAAAGTAGGCAAAGGAAGAGCAGTTGATAAAATATACCTTATCAAAATTGCCAATTTTTGCTTGCATACATTTCTGGTTAGAATGTAAAATGTTTCAGCCACCTTAGAAAATTAATTTTATAAAAATACTTAAATTTACCAGGTATCACACTTGTAGGCATTTATCCCAGATCAATAAAAAATTTATATCCACATGAATGTTTACATTAGCTTTATCCATAATATTAAAAACTGGAAACAACTGGAATATCCCATAATAGATGAACTGTTAAAAATGGTAAAAAAAAAAAAGATCAGCAATAAAATGAATGAACTATTGCTTTACACAATGACTTGGAGGGACCTCAAGGGCATTAGTCTAGGTGAAAAAAATCAACTTCAAAAAGTCATGTACTACAGGATTCCATTCTGGAGAACAGATCAGCAGGGCCAAGGGCTGGTGCCGTGGGCAGCAGGATGAGGGGTGAGATTCTAAAGCGGCAGCAGAAGGAGGCACACTCGATGACAGAGGAGTTCTGTATCTCAACTATGGAGGTAGTTAAATGAACCTACACATGTGATAAAATGGCATACAACACATCCCAACAATGTGGATTTCAGGTATAGAGATTGTGCCATAGGTACCTATGGGGCAGGCTGGGCGCAGAAGGCATTGGACCTCTCTGTGATATTTTTCAACTTTCTGTACTTCTTTATCAACATAAAAATTAAAAAAAAAAACAAAATTAAGGCCGGGCGTGGTGGCGCACGCCTGTAATCCCCGTGCTTGTGAGGCAGAGACAGGAGGATCACGCAAGTTCGAAGTCAGCTGTGCTGGCTTAAGAGACCCTGTTTCCAAATAAAAGATATAAAATAGGTCTGGGAGTGTAGCCCAGAGGTAGAAGGGCTTCCAGAATCCCAGTACCACCAAAAAAAAAAAAAGATTAGAGCTATGCTTTTGGAAAAATTGTTTTTAATATTAAAATGGACAATTCTCATCACAACATTTTAAAAAATATTTAAATGTTAAAGTCTCCCCATATTGTCTTTTCTGTGCTTTTATTGGTGCATTATAGTCTTACATCATAATGTACGTCATGTTGACATTGTACATGCACACGCTCTTGGTGCCCCCCCATCCCATATTATCTTACCTCTCAATTAATTCCAATCCCATATCACAGTAGGAGCTACTATTAACAGTTGGGTGTGCATTCTCCAGGTATTCTATTATATTCTTGTACATATGGACTTAGTAGTCTTTCCTCAAATGGAATCAACAGGCTTATTTTTCTGCAACTTGCTTTTTCCCTCCCCGTGTAATAATTTTCCCCTTGGACATCTTTCTTGGCACCATAAATAGCTCTACCTCGTTCGTTGTCATAGCTCCATATATCTCACTATATGGCTGTATCATAACTTAATCAGTCCCCTAGTAATAAACATTTAGACTGTCAAGCTCTTAGAAATAATACTGCAATGGATAGCCTCCTACACAGTTATATATTAAGATAAATCCAAAATTTTTATAAACACTCTCAAATTACCTTCTTGTATAGTTGTAGCAAGTTATGAATAACTGCAGCTTGAAAGAGGCCAGGAGGGCAGTGGTGCCCCTGGGCCTGAAGGCCAGGGGACCAGTGGCTGCAGCTGGCCAGGATGCGAACCTCCTGGAAGACACAGTGTTCTTGCACTGTCCCAGTGGGGAAGTCAAGCCATTTGGAAGTTTATAGCCATCCCCCTGTTTCCTACCACCGCTAGGGGTGACATTCTGAGTTTCTGGGATTTCAGCTGAGTGTGTAACAAGGGCCTTTGTACCATGTCAAGGAGTGCAGACTCTAGGTATGTGTGAACTTTAACTGGGGCAGCGGCCTTCTCAGGTCTGTTTCAGGAGCCCCGGGTGGTGGCCAGGACCACCAGGAGGCCTGTGGAGAGGCCCAGGCTTCTCCCAACGACCTCCAGCTTTCCACAGCTCCTATGCTGCCGGTGCCCTCTCACAGTTATGACCATTGCCTCTGGGTTCAGTCTCTGGGTGCCTGAGGCCCAGATTGGCTAACTGAACTGCTGTGGAGAGGCCTCTCCTGCCTGCATCCCTCACGACCTGCTTCCTGCTCTGGCCTGAGGAACTCTTTGGTCCCTGCTTGGACCTGGCACCTTCTGCAAACACTAATGGCAGCAAACCTTTCCCAGCAGGGCTGCAGGAAGCGCCATATTTCTTTATAATTACAGTCCTATACAAAGTTTCCAGAGGCAAGGGAGTAACAAACCACCTTCATCACCCAGGGGGTTTATTTGTAGGTGAATGGATTTGGGGGCTTTGTGGGTTTAGATGGAAAGAGACGACATTTTATATGCATAGATCGAATGTCCTTTATCCAAAATGCTTGGGGCTTGAAGTGTTTTCAAATTTCGGAGGTTTCGGATTTTGGAATATTTTCATGGACTACACATCCGCAGGGATGCACACATAGGTTGTGCTTCCCTGATCCAAAAATTCAAAATCTGACATTTAAATTAGGTGCTCAAAACGTTTGAGGTTTCACACTTTTCGATTACAGATGCTCAACCTGTACTAATGGAAGTAACAGAAACTTAGCACTTCTTTAGGTAAAAATATTAGAAATAATGGAAGTATAGTTATGAGACCAACTGCTAGATCTTTTTGGTCAGCGTCTTAAAGAAATATATTTACTACTACAGCACAAGTTTTCTTTTAAAATATTTTGATAATTTATTTTTAATATAATTTAATGAATTCTTATGCATTTAAAAAGTATTCTATAAGCCAGGTAATGGTGGTGCATGCCTGTAACTCCAGTACCTAGGAGGTTAAGACAGGAAGATTACAGGTTCAAGGACAGCCTCAGCAATATAGTGAGCATCTCATCAACCTAGCATGACCTTGTTTCAAAACAAAAAATAAGAAAAGCTGGGAGTGTAGCTCAGAAGTTTAATGCCCCTGGGTTTAATCCACAGTAACACCACACACACACACACACACACACACACACACACACACACGGTAGTCTGTAGTCTGTGAAGAGATACATAGATTTCACCAGATTGTCAAAAGGGCACATGGCTTAAAAAAGGTTACACACCTCTGTTTAACCCAAGCTGTGAATGAGATGAGAGGGCATCCGTATGAGGAAACCACTCAATTTGCCCTCTACTAATAATACACTTGGGGTTAGGGCTTCAGGGACATCAGGCTGGGAAGCGTTTCAGATTTCGGAGGCTTTTGGATTTTGGAATATTTTCATAGACTTCACAGGTTGCCCACCCCTGATGTAAAATTTTAAAATCTGAAATTTAGATTAGGCAACTCACAAAGTTTCAAGTTTCACATTTTTGAATTAGGGATGTTCGACCTGTATTAATGTGTAGCAAAAACTTAGTGCTTCTTCAGGCAAAAATATTAGATATATTGCAAATCAGTGTTCTGGGAACGAGGGGGTCTTTTGATTTTTGTTATTCTTTAGAATACCGGCCACAGGCTGGACAACCTGTATCTTGCCAGTCATCCAAAGACCCCTCTGCCTTCCATCTCAGCTGTGTTGATCTAAGTCCTAATAACAGATGAACAGGTAACAAAAATAAAGTAGTATATACACACAGTGGAATTTCAGTCAGCCATCAAGAATGGAATGTTGTCATTTGAAGCAAAATTTGCAGTTCGATGGAACTAGAGAATAGTGTGTGGAGATGAGCCAGTCTTGAAAGTCAGTGGTTGTATGCTTTCTCTCATATGTGGAAGCTGGAATGAAAATAGGATGTAAAAAGGGAAAAGGGACTCCACTGGATGAGAAGAGAAGCCATTAGACTAGTGGAGGGGCCGGGGGAGTGAGTGGGGCGAGGGAAAGCAAAGACGGAAGAGGTGAGCAGTTCAGATATGGTTAAGTCCATACAAGGTCTTGCTACCGACCTCACCAACGTGTGTGGGGAGGGAGGACAGCCAGGGCGTGGGTGGGGTGAAGGAAGGGACCACACCAATAAGGTGTGAGTGTGTGTTTGCATCATTTTGAATCTCACCATCATGCGTAATTACAGTGCACCAATAGAAGTATAAAAACAAAACCTAGCAACATCTGCTAAACCAGGAGGAAGCTAGAGTGTGAGGGACTTTCCTAAGGACACACAAGTGTGAGCTGTCTTTGCTGCAAGCTAACTGGATGCTTCCACTGTCTAGCGTGTCGAGACACCACAGGGTGTGGCCCTCAAGGGGACGGTGAGGCAGGAAAGTGACAGCTTTTGTAGATTCCAATCACACTCCTGCTCCTCTAAAATCTTTGCGTATAGACACCCAAATGTCAGTGCACAAGGATGTGCAGATCAGGGACAGGAAGGAACCATCCTCCCGACACTGAAGGGCTGCTCGGTGCGGTGTGGATCCCACACGCTGCTGGATGAGGCCAGCGCTTGCCAGACATCTCACCCCACTTCCCTCCCAGAGCCACCGAATAAATGTAATCCTTGGACAGGACCTTCTCGTTCCCAGCACCTCTTTCCTAATCTCAGCTTTCCACTTTCTGAGAGGTTGTCTTGGCGCATCCCACTTGAACCTGCGGCCGTCAGCTTCTTTAATAGGGGTGTCTATAAAGAACTGCCCTAAAATATGCCTTCCCAGTGCACTCAATGTCTTCCCAATTAGATCCAGATGTGAGAAGCTGAAGGAACAGTTCTCAGGACTGGACAAGATGACATAAATCTTGCAGCTGACAGAGATCCCACTGAGCTCAGTTGGGGAAACTCACAGAGAACTCATTTGGGGCCAGAAAAGCGGCTGGGTATAAAGACAGATGTGTACACTCGGATCCATAAAAACATGTTAAGAGAGCGCGAGCGCTTCGCTAACACAGTGCCTAGGAGCTGGGCTGCAGGCAAGCAGGTTGGGCCAGCTCCCCCTCCCCACACCCACAGCCAGATCAAAGCAGGGGATGGGACAGGCTGCTAAAAAACAGAGCGCTCAGGACACTGCTTCCTGGTTCCCTTAATTGCTCTTCTCAGGGCGAGGAAGGTGGGCACTCCTGACAGACCTTCGCTGGAAGAGAACAAGGGCTGTTTGTGCAGCTGAGGGTTTGGCTTTTATTTTTTTAATTATCAGGTCTTGTACACTTTCCAGAAAGTTCCTTTTAAAAATAGTATATTCTTCTTCCTCTTCTCCAGATGCTAGGAAGTTCAGGTTCAGTCCAAACCGTGTCTATTTCAAAGGGACATACACATAGAAAGAAAGAAAGAAAGAAAGAAAGAAAGAAAGAAAGAGAGAGAGAAAGAACCCAGGCTGGAGTTAAAGGAGTTTGGTGGCATGGCGCCCAAGGACTGAAGGCTTTGGTTTTCTTTTACCCTCCCAGTAATTTTGTTTTTAAAGATTGGAAAACAAATTCTGCTGAAGAATCAGCTTTTGCAGGATGCGGTGTGGAAGGGGCAGGGCAGGCAGTGGAATCAAGGAGCTGCAGGTAGGGGCCGAGTGGTGAGGACAGTTGCGGTCACCCTGGCAGACAGGGGCCACAGTGACACTTGCGTCCAGGACTCTCCCTCTCCAGAGTTTCAGGGTCGTAGGAGAGCATTTGTGGCTTTACCATGAGCGCCTCCCTCAATGACCCACGGTCTCCTCTCCTTCCCCACTTCTACTCCAGCATGGCAGGACAGTCGGCTCTTCCACACAGGTCAGGGAGCCTGGACACTCGCTCTAGGTGCCTCACAAGGGCCGTGCAGCACCTGCTCAGGGCCGCTCCCACCGGTTTCACCTGGGCCAGGCCAAATCAGGACCAGGAGAGTCCTGTCGCTTCTCAGCTGAGCCCTCCCCCTTTCTCTTGCCTGGTGTCCCATGGAAAGCCCAACAACGGTGTGTTTGGTTGACAGTTTTATGACCCTGGCCATTTCGCCAGTAACTGCATCTTTGAAATGGCTCCTTGTCTTCAGGTGGATGAGAGCAAGACTGTGCTCTTCTCCCCACTTCCTGCTGCCAAACCATCTGCGCCTGAAACAACAGGGCTGAGTGGTAGGAAGTGAGCTCTGGATGCCAGAACTGCTCTCATAACTTTGACCGATTTTATTTTCCGTCTAGAGATAAAAGCCAAAACTTGTTTTTAAAATTTATGTTTCACATCTTTTAGTTGGGCATTGCTTTTCTGAGTGAATTCTAAGTATTGTAAAGATGTCTTCCTAGACAGATAACTTCAGCTCTGAAGTAATTAATGCAAATTACAGTGTGGCTCGGTGACATGCTAATTTATAGCACCATAAAGGTACAGTTCAAAGCTTGAAGGGACCAGAAGTGTGTCAATGCATCGATGGTTTACTGTAAGAAAGGCTTGGGAAAAGTCAAATGTAACCGGGATTTTAGTTGGAAATGAACTAAGGGACTCATGTGTTCCACGTTTTTAATTTAGATCTGCTGTTAAAACCTAATGCATTTTCTATTTGCAGATAGTATGTGACTCTAACTCAGTATCTCCAAAGAAAAATTGTAAATGAGCAGGAATAATTCTCGAAGATAAGATTCACAGCTTTGGGTTTCTTTGCCAAAGATGTAATCTCTATACCTCTCCTTTAAAATGTGATTACAAAGCCAAAAAGAAAAAAAAAAAAAAAAAAGATCTCAGAGATTTTTTTTAGAAGTTGGCATTATTTCTGCCTCTTAGGATCATAAAAGGGAAAACACATTTCCACAGAGACAAATTCACCTGTTGTTGCATATATAGCATTGTATATTCACGAGCCACTGTTGGCAAATATTAATCTCAAGTGTCTGAGTCAGAATGTAAAAGCTATCACTCAGTGTTTTTCCGTGACCACATAACCATGCATTCCCATTTCTTTGCTTATATGCCTGTCAATTATACTCTACACCTACACCTTTAGTGCAAATGTATTTGGAATACACACTCTTTAGAGCTGTCTGGGAAAAATCAAGAGGCACTTTGCTCCCCAAACCAAACTGGTAAAAGTTGGCACAGATGCTTGGGTCCTTTGAGGACTGAGTAGCTAAACCAGTTTGAAAATGGATAGCTCTTTTTAGAAATCAGAAGGAGAAACTTTTTTTTTTTTAAAGAGACAATTAATTCTCAGGGTAGATTGATTTCTTTCTTTCTTTTTGAACCCAGGGCTTCATGCATGCTAGGTGTACTCTACCACTGAGCTATACCTCCAGCTCTATTTTTTTTTTTTATGTTTATACCAAGAAGAAATACAAACTCTGGCTTGGTAATGCAAATGACAACTTCTTCTAAAAGACATGAAGCTACTAAATAAACATTATTTATTGTTATTTAGTGTTATTGTTGTTTTAAGAAGGCAAATGTTGTAGGTGGGGGTCATGGCCATTTTCCGTGGTGAAGCCAGTTCTCAGAACCGACTTCATTCTGGAAGGCTGAGCTCCAGCCTTTATTGGGATGCACATCTGCACAGCCAAGGGGAAAAATGGACACTCACTAAATGGCATCTTCCTTTTACTCAAGACCACCTAATTCGAAATCCATTTCTTAGAAAAAATGTCCAGAGGGGGCCAGCATGTAGCTCAGTGGCAAAGTGCCTGCTTTGTGGGTGCAGCACTCTGAGTTCGATCCCCAGTTCCAAAAAGACAAAAAAAAAAAGATCCCTTGAAAAAAAATAAGCTAAGAAAAAAATGTCCAGAATACTGTATAATTTAAACATCAATTATTCTCTAGGAATAAGTTACCTATGAAGTAAGAGTTATCAAAATTATTTCTCAATAGAGCTCTACAGTAGGAATTCTTTTCACTAGTCTAAGTTAGCAGCTACAAATTCAGTGCTTATTCAGGCTGTTAGCCTTTAAAATTCCACGCATTCATAAAGTTGCATTTTATTATGCATGTGAAAACTTTAAACAGCCGCTGTGATATAACACCCACTGGGCAAACTTAAAAAACTGTGTAACCCTGAAAAATAATATTTCTTTTTGGATTATCTGGTCACCTCATTCATCTGCAAATATAACCTAATTTTAAAAATGTTTAGTGTATCTACCTTCAACTCATATATTTACTTTTGCTTCTTGATAAGATCACCTTAGAATGCACTCAAATGATTTCTTCTTGTGAGTTGTGTTTGTACTTGTATTGAGGGATATTTTCTCATGCCTCGTGTTAGTGATGGCATCAGAGAAGGGCAGTGAGGGACCCGTAGGAAAGGGGTCCTGAGTCAATTTGCCCCAACACTATTGCCAATTGAGTTTCCGCACCCTGTTCTTCAGCATAACAACAGCACTGATGGTCCTTGATTAGGTCATATGTTGGGAGGGCATGTAACATTTGGTAGTTTTCAAAGAGAAAAAAATAAGAGGAAAAGCAGCAAGGAAAAGGAAAAGATTGGCAAGAAATTCTTTCAAAGGTGATTCAATAGTACCCAGCTTATAGTCTACAGATGTATGGCTCCAGATGTAGATTAATGTACACAGATCATTGCTCAAACGACAGGCTGCAGGGGACTATGCCCCTTAGGGACAGTGATACCCCAGGAGAGCTGCTGACCACACAAGTCTGTGATTGTCAGTGCTAGGAGGTGGGTGCCTCTGGTGCATGCAGAGTGGTCCCCTTAGGTTAGAAGAGGGGTGGCTTTGGCAAGACCTCCAGGCCAGCTCATGCTTGGAGATAGGATCCAGCCTGAACTGGAAGTGGAAATATTTAGCCAGTTTATCCTACTGTTTGCAGTGGGACACTGGAATCCTACCATGTGCAAATCCACCAAAAACATGCCTTGCTGCAGGCAGAAACACCATCTGGATCCCATCTCCTAAAAAGGTGCTGAACAGGAAGCCTAGGGCTCTCTGCTTGGATTGGCTCAAAGATTCTCTCTCTCTTTTGCTGTGCTGAGGATTGAATCTATGGCCTCAAGCATGCTGGGCAAGTGCTCTACCACTGAACTATCTCCCTAGCTCCTTTCTTTCTTTTTTTCTAATTTTGAAGAGAGGACCTTGCAAGTTGCTCAGGCTGACCTCAAACTTGCAATTCTCATTCCTCAACCTCCCAAGTAGAGGAGATTAACGGTATGTGCCACTATATCACACTATCTAGTGATGAGAAGCTTATTCTTGGAGAGATTCAGGAAGGAAAGGTGGTGGCATTGATTTGGGTAACTGAGCAACTTTGGTCTCTGGTCAAATTATGACTCTCTCTCAGGGGCCATGTGGCCAGGGTGGAGCGTCCAGGATCCAGGACCACAGGTCAGGAGTCAATTCCAACATGCCCAGGAGGCTCACTTCAGCTACATCAGATGACAGTACAGGGGGCTGATGTTACCAGTCCTCCCTTGGCCTGGCAATAGAGTGGGAAATGTCCCCAGTGGGCTCTGGGGCAGCCTCAGTTCAGGGCATGTCAGAAGAGGCCGATCCAGGAACACGAGGTCTCTTCACAGACACCAAAGAGAGGCCCAGGGGATGCTCTGTGGCTTTGCTTAAGTGATTCCCTTTACCTAGAAGGCCCTTCCCTCTAGTCTGCCTGAAAAAACACTATCTGATAAGATTCAGCCAAACTGTCATTTCCTTTCTAAAATGCTCCTCAAATTCCAAGTCAGATGTTTTATCCTTTGTGCTTCCAGAATACTTTGCCTCTTTATCTGTTATAGCTTTTTACTGCACTGAAGATACGTTGGACTGCGTGTCTCTGTATTTCACCTGACTATAAGCTATTTAAGTTCAAGGAGTATTATGCCTCTCGCCCTAACACAGAATCTAAAGCATAGTGGGTATTCAATAAATATTTAATAGAGATGGAAGGATGGATAAGGAAATAGAGGCTCAGTGTCAGAGTGTGTCAGCTACATCAAACTTCATTAACTATTTCCAAAAGTCTAAGAAGATACGTCCAATGTCTAGGTCCAAATCAGAAAGGAATCTGTGTATTGGCACAAATGAACCTGGTAGACAGACTCAGGCTCAGCAGTGAGACAAGTATCCTTAGAATATTGAAGGCAGCATGTATTTCGGTGTCATTGCGATGGAGTAGGGTTGAATTAAAGCCCCAATTAGAGCCCTAAAATTACAAGGGGCATAAATAAATGCACCACATGAGATTAAGCACAAAATGATAAATCTAAAATATACCATGGGGTCTATTTAAAACCGGCCCCAATTGGTGATATGGAGGATTTTAAATAGGACCTGTTTAAAATAAGTGAGCCCAATTTAACTCAGGGTAAGAAATGAAATCTCTCCTCTTGCATTACACAGAGAAAGAATAACTGAAATCTGCCCAGAGTTATCAATCATTCATTCAGTCAAGGATCTTTTGAACACCTCTTAAGTGCAATAGGAGGATGTAAAGGAATAGGAAATGTGTATATATAAAAGGAGGAATTTGCAGTGGGAGAGGGAGGGAGGCACTCCTCAGGGCAGAAAGGGAAAGGGTAGAGCATCTTCAGATCTGGAGACGGGGATGAGCATGCAGCTTGCATCCAGAGATCTTGGGGATGGGGGGCAAGTTTCCATTCCAGTTTACCAGATAACTATTCTCTTCCTGTCATTCCTCTGTGGGTTACCTGGACTGATAAAATTTTCTATTTTCTGAGCTACTGACACTTTTCCCCTCTATGATGACATATTTTTTTAAGTATGGAAACAATTATACACAGACACATTTGGGCATCCATGCTTAAATGGAAACAGTACAGGATTTGCTGAATTCAAATTCAAGGGGTTATTACAAGGAATTTAATTGAGTAGTGAATCATACACAGTGTACCAAATAACACTTGCCAACTAAAATCAAGGTCCTTAATGCTCCCAAGTCCGTGGTCTCCAAATGTAACAAATGTATTAATGCTTTGACTTACGAATGACATACTTTTAGTCCTGACATCTTTATTTAATATGCACTGGAAATTATTTGAGTTGCTATGATTTTCCCTCAGGGTATGTTATACCTGTGATTCAAGATTTTTCTCACATTTCTTTTTGCCTTTTATTGCTCATTAAGGGCACTAAAGACACAGATTTGATCATGGTGCAGCCAGATGACTGTTCTCTGGTGGGAAAAGGCAAGAATGCTAAAAGAGTCCTAATCAAATCTAGAAAATACACAGAAAGAAATTGCAAAAACTAAAAAAAAGCACTTCTCTTCCAATATCACTATCTAAGTGCCAATCACTAACTCAAGTGGCTGCAGGTTGGTGTCCACAAGCAAGTACAAGCCCATCCTTGGTGCGTGTGGACTCCAGGCAGCCCATCAGCCACGGCTCTTACACACGTCTGGCGCTGTCATCACAAAAGATCCATTCGCACTTGGCATGCTCTCACATTTCTGTTTGTGATGCTGTTATAAAGAAATTTCATTTTAGACTTTTCAGACTATGATTTGGCACAAAAATGACACATGGCCAAAATAAGAGGATGGGGAAGGAAAAAAATTCTTGCAGACTTTTGTGAATCAGCAAAGCAACAGGCCAAAAAAAAAAAAAAAAAAAAAAAAAAAACCTCACAAAAATACTACTCAATGACTATTCTTCTCCCACCTCCATATGATTCTAAGCTGGGAAGGGAGCCCAGGGCCTCTGATACGCTAAATGAACACTCCATCACTGAGCTACAGCCCTGGCTCGACTTCCAGGCTTTGCTTACAATATACTCAGTTAGGTTTTTAAATATTGCTGTTAGTTTTCTCTTTGATGTAATATTTGTATTTGTCTGACTTTCCTCTCCATATTGAAGGATCCTCATGCTAGCTGTTTTTATTTACATCATTTTCATATGATAGGTATAATGTGCAAAGTGCTGAAAAACAGGTAAAGCATGGGTACTGACCAAGCAGAACTATCTGGAAGGGCCGTAGACACTCCTTGTTGCATTGCACATTACCCCATTGGTAGCTGGGTCTCAAAAGAAGGGGCTGGGATAGCTGGGTGTGGTGGTGCACACTTGTAATCCCAGCACTCGGGAGGCTGAGACCAGAGGATCGCTGTTTGTGGCCATCCTCAGCTACTTAGTAAGGCCCTTTGCAACTCAGTGAGAATTGGTTTCAAAATAAAGAATGAAAAACAGGGCTGGGGGTGTAACTCGGAGGTAGGATGCCCCTGGGTTTCATCCCCAGTACCGCGGAAAGAAAGAGAAAGAAGGAAGGAAGGAAAGAAAGAGAGAAAGAAAGGAAGGAAGGGAGGGAGGGAGGGGCTGGGCACCCAAGGGGTTGTCAGAGGGCTCTGAATGCCACAGCTATTTACCAATGGCATCTGTTTCATACTTTAATAACCAGTATGGGCATATCTGGCACACTAACACCAATCTTGTGAGCACCATTCCCACCAGGATCTGCCCTTCCAGAGAGGCATGGTGGCATACACCTGTAATCCCAGTGCTTGGGAGGCTGAGACAGGAGGATTGCAGGCTTGTGGCTAGCCTCGGCAACTTGAGAATACCCTCTGAAACTTAGTAAGACCCTGTTTCAAAATAAAAAATAAAATAGGGCTAGAGTGTGGCTCAGAGGCAGAATGCTCCTGGGTTCAATCTTCAGTATCACGCATAAAAACAATCTGTCCTGTTTTAGTACTAAATTTACTTACACATTTCCTTCCCACAAACCTCCCATGAAAAGCTACTATTTGATTAAAACTCCCAGCCGTACTTCCAAAAAATAAAACCGGTCTCAGGATTGACTTGGAATTTGGGTTTTGGGTTTTCATAATTATACACTTTCCCCTCTTTAGACAATTTAGCTTCCTGATAATGATGTTCTTAAATCTCATGCTTTCGACTTTGATGCCAGTCCAATATTTCTCTAAGATATTCAGCAATAGGACTTCTACTCCCTCTTTCTATTTAATGCACATATACCTCTTCACCTTATCAGTTCTTGGGACTTAATCCTGTGCAGTAGGTTTATAGAAACAAGGAGAATGAGGAAAACAGCCTACTGTCTCAACAGTTGCCAATCTCTCCCAAGACTTGTCAAGCCAGGCTCTAGGAGAAAGTTAAAAAATGGAGACTAACAACAACAAAAATATTTTGTAATAAGTAGTTATAGAATGTTCTTTAAAAAAAAAAAACCTTTATCTCTAATTGCTAAAATGCTGGCTCACCCCGAACCTATTGAACAAAGATGTAATTAAGTCACTCCTTGTTACGTGAACCCGATTCTTGTCGTGTGTATGCTCAAAAGGGGAAACCAGAATTTTATCCAGATATATTCAGAATCAAAGTCAGTGTAAACCAAGCTCTGAATATTGCAAGAACAGGAAGCAGTTGATGCTGGTCAGTGGGCGGGTGGCATTGGAGAAGGGCAGTAACACTTGACATTAATTATGCATCATCCCACCCGATCCTAGGCAGGGCACTGGCCAAGAAGTTCTTACATTCCTGTGGCCAGGGAACAGGGCCACACTAGAGTTTCATGAAAAACAACAGTGCATTATAAAACAATTTAATCACTCCAGCTCCCTGCTATGGCTAAATAATTTAACAAAATTATTTCATTGAATGCAAGCCTACTTTTGTGAGAGAAACCAAATTTTGACTTTAAAGTTTTTTTAAAGTTTGATATATTTATTTTTAACCCAGTGACTGCAGACTTGTTAGTTAACCTGGCAAGGTTTTTGATATTGCTAAGACATATGCAGAGATGAAATTGGAAAGACTAATGGCATATAAAGGATGCTTTTACTTTGAGAGTATATATTCACAGAAGAGAAGCCAAGCTCATCACCTGGTATAAAAATTAATTCCCAACAAATACAGAAGATATGAGTTACCTCTGACAGGCTTTATTATTACATTTGTATTCCCCCCCAAAGCCATACTTTTCTATTTTATGGAGATAGCTTTAGAGAATATATCTTTCATATAGTAACTAGAAAGTTACTAAGTCCATCCTGAAAGCACTTAGAAGGCCCTAGTTTTCTTAAGGAGCAACTCAGCTGGGAGGTGCTGTAGTTTTCTGAGCTGCACTTTTACCCTGCTGACTGAGGGGAAGTGGGCTCCTGTTAGGATGATCCCCTCCACAGAGAAAAGCAGTGGCCCTACCATGGGCAGACTACAATCAAAGTCAAAGCCAAGACTCCTGCAGCTCTTTCCCCACGCACTGCCACAGCCCACACACATGCTGTGTCCTCACACCCACCCTGTCACAACACCCAATGGGCTGTTACTAAGGGCCTCGGTATGTTGCCGAATATATGCATTCAATAGGTATCTCCAAAACCCATTGCAGGAATGCTTATCTTTGGTCCTGCATCTTCATCTGCTCAATGCAGGTGCTGTCTTTGGAGGGAACAACAGCTCTCCACTCGCTCCTTGGGCTTCCTGCATCCCTAGCCCTGGCCCTGAGTACACAGTGGAGATTGGAGGAAATCTGCAGAAGAACCTAGGGCCATTCTTAATCAGACCCTTCTTGTCTTAGCCCCTCTGAGGTAGCTGACGAGCTAGGCAGGAACACTCCCCATCCCCACTGATGGTGTGCAAGTAGTTGTCCTCTCTGCTTAGCCAAACAAGAAGTAGAGGAAAAGGGAACAGGGTGGGGGCTAGCACTGTTGTTCTTTTGATTAAAGTGGTTTGGGGAAGGTCATCTTTCCACATTAGAAGAGAGAGATGATTTGGTAGACAGCACAAATTGCTGAATCAATATTTGGGAGTTCTTCATTCTTGTTAAACATAGATGCTAAATTGCCACAGGGAGGAGAGACATTTAAAACAAATTTCAACACATTCGATGCTATCTAGCATAGAGATTGATATGAATAAGCCTCACGGGTAAGGCAGCTAGACAGTAACTACAGAGAGCACCGGAGGGAAATGCTGCTGTGCCAGGTGATTTCCATGCTCCACTAAGGCTCCGAGCACTCTTCCAGGACGCAGGGCCCCTGTGGATTCTCAGATTGCTTTAGAGGCCTCAGCTCTGGTCACATTGGAAATATCAGTTGCTTTCAGGATGAGAGCCATGACTACCCAGTGCCATTTTATATTCTCCAAAATGAGATGACCAGTCGGGCGTGGTGGCGCACGCTTGTAATTCCAGTACTTGGGAGGCTGAGACAAGAGGACCGTGCAGGTTCGAAGCCAGCCTCAGCTACTTAGTGAGGCTCTCAGTAACTTAGACCCTGTTTCCAAATAAAATATCAAATAGGTTGTGGATGCAGCCTGGAGGTAGAAGGCCCCTGGGTTCCATCCTTAGTACTGAGAGAGAGAGAGAGAGAGAGAGAGAGAGAGAGAGACAGAGAGAGATGACCAGAAGCTCTGAGTCTCTCCTAACGCAATCCTGGGATATGTGGGGCACAGGCCATTTCCGATATGCTTCTCAAAGCAACTATTTCACACAACTCTAGAACCAGCTGTGATATGGGAGACTGAAGTGTAGCTATGAGCTTCAGTTTTGGGGACGCACCCCTAACTCCTTCCTTTCTTCCAGTTGGGTTCAACAAACATTCATAGAGCCTGTGTGCTGGGTTCTTCAGTATACATTGGGTAGTGGGTGATAATATAGGCTATGGAGTCCGACCATCTTAGCCTGGAATCTTGCTGGGAGGCTTTGGGGAAGTGGCTTTACTTCTCTGAGTCTTCCCAAATGAGACAACACATGCCCAGTATTTACCACAGTGCTTGGCACAAAGGAGTAGTTCTCTCCATTGCACAAATGTGTTTGACAGTGCACAACAGCTTTGGGGCTAGCAGAAGGAAACCAATACATGGACCATTTCATTATTTCCTGGTAAGTGCTAGTTCCTAAGGACTAATGCTCTAGCCTTATTTTAGTGAAGAGTTAGGTGGAAGACAAGCCTCAGAGGAAGAATACAGGAATGAACACCTATTTTAATTTTAATGGATAGGTAAAGGACGGCATCCTATGTCTGGTTTGGAAGACAATCCTAAACTTGTGGAATTATATGTAGCATAGCAAATATGAGTGGCTTTGGCAGCCACTCACAATTTCTTCTCTGTATTTGCAAATGTGTCCATATTCTAAGGAGAGGATGCCATGTATACCATGTCATGCTAGTGGCAGCCAAAGACATCAACAGTTCTCATAGGCATAAGCCGGGGCACGTGGGAGGAGGCTGGAGGCCGTAGGAGGAGAGAACAAAGGAGGAAGGAGCACAAGTCTAGCAGGGATGCTGCCATGGGCTTTCTCCATCCATGGAATGTAAAAGAACTCAGACTCAGAGCCTGCAGGGCTGGAGCCAGACAGGTCCCCTGGAACTTCATGCTTGGGACTCCACCCAGCTATGGGGACACACTGAGAGCCGGCTCTACTGCCCAGCACCTCTGTGTCAGTCCTTCCCCTGTGTCAGCCTATTTCCCCTGCTTCCTTATCTGTCTTTACTTCCTCCCTCAATCTTTTCTCTTGCCACCCCTCCCATTTATAATTAATTTTCCCCACAGCAATCAAGACATGTAAAAATATCTCAAACCTAAAAAAAAATCTGTAAACAATTTTCCTTATTCCTGCAGCATCTGTGATCTTCAAGCTTCCCCTATATTGTAAGATTCCAAAACCCAAATATTTTAGTCCAAGGTCAGATTTCTTACCAAACTTCATGATACTAGTATTAAGAAGTAGCCAACTAAGACAGGTGTGGTGGTACACGCTTGTAATCCCAGTACTTGGGAGGCTGAGATAGGAGGACCACAGATTCAGGGCCAGCCTCAGCAACTTAGTGAGGCCATCTACAAGTTAGAGACACACCATTTTCAAATAAAAGTGGTATAGCCCCTGGAGGCAGAATGCCCTGGGTTCCATCCTTAGTAACACACACACACACACACACACACACACACACACACACACACACACACACACCCCACGTAGCCAACTTATTTGAGAGCCTCTGAAGTATTCACAAGTGAGCTGGATTCCAGAGAGTGCAGCCAGGAATAGGAAAGGAACCATCTCTGGAGGTATTTTGGCACAATCTATAATTAACTTGAAGGCAGCCATAGCGGGAGGTGATAAGAAGTTCCTTTTTCTTCCTTCCCCAAGTCTGCCTGCCTATCAGCTACCGACATTTGCGGAAGCTCAATGGAGAAGCCTGGTAGTCCTGGGTTTGATGTTGGACTATGTGATCTTGGGCAAGTTGTTAAGTCATATGACATCTACTAGATAGTGATTAAGATCAGCACTAGTTTTTAACTTAATTTGTACTTTATCAAATCAATATGCTGATCTTCAACAATGAGAATTGGCCATAGACTTTTGGGGGGGGTAGAGAAGGGGATTGAATCTGGGGCCTTCTACTTCCAGGCTATACCTGCAATATATATATTTTTTATGCTTTAAAACAGGGTCTCCCTACATTGCCGAGAGTCTTACTAAGTTGCTAAGTCTGTCCTCGAACCGTGATCCTCCTTTCTCAGCCTCCCAAGTACTGGGATTACCGGCATTACCACCATGCCTGGTTGCCACAGACCTTTAAGTACTGCAGTATGCATGTGTGTGTGCTGGACTTCTACTCTCTCCTGACTTGCCTTGAACTGGTGAAATGCAAATTAAAAATGGCTTTTAAAACAATGCTGTCCAGAAAAAAATGAATTTCTCATGCTTATTTCATCTCATATGTACCAGTTCTTAAAAGCAAATATCCTTTATGTACGGATTTTTGAGTACTTTATCATAAAGGATATTGCTTCATAAGAAAGGCTGTAGAAAAATAAATCACCATAATTATTATGTAAGCTGATGACACAAAACAAATGTTCACATTTCAGGTCTCTAAGTCTTTCTAAATGGTCAAGGCCTTACTCTGATACTCTTTCCACGACTTTGGTAAAAGTTTATTTATTGATGTGCAATCCAAGATTCAGAACACTTATTTTTATGGGAAGCATATTTAGAAAAAGGAGTCAGGGTATCTACTACATTTGTGAAAGAAACTTTCAAGAAGGTAATTTCCTTTGGGCTTGATTTATTCCATATCTGGGATGAGTAAAAGTTTGACTTTTGCAAAATGATTTCTGTTTGGTGAGAGAGAGCAGAAGGAGCATTCCTGAGCTGTAGGATGTAGGAAAAGATAAGGAAAGTACCTCATGCCTCATGGGATTGACTAGGGCAGTTTTCATTTTAACCTCCCAAGCAGGTTCACTAACCTCCTGTGTGTGCTGAAGAGGAAGTGGGGGGTGGTGGCTATGAAACCAAGATGTCCAAGTGAAGCACCATGATTCTTCCCATCAAAGCCCAGATTTGTTCTGAAACATCTTTGGTCCACCTATTGTTCTCCCTTTGATAAAAAGTTAGGATTTTTGAGACCACAGTTAACAAGTGGCCTGAAAATTTGTATTAAGGTTTGGCTTCTGAATGAAATATTTCCAGGATGTTACCTAAAGCAGGGGCTCGGTTGGTGTTTGTTTTGTTTTGTCCTTTTACACATGAGCTTTTAAGAAAACAGGCTAGTAGGCAGATTAAGCAGAACCCTGTTTTGGGAGGCTACTTGATCTTCTAAACTCAAGTGGAGCTCTTACAGTTGGTTCTCAGAAGTCTCCATTTCCCCCCAGAATCCTTTCTGAATGAAGGTCCTTGCAGGCTACTCATTGTTCTTTTAGAGGGTGACACCTATTCTCTATTCCCCTTCGCTTTGCATATCATTTTTCAAGCTTTCTGAGAAGCGCTATTACACTTCTATGAAGAGACTCCAACTGCCAATCTCGAAATGGTCTTTGAAACCAGTAACACCAGGTGCTCTGTTCAAGAGACGAAGGAGGCAGCTCCATATAATATACAATGCAACATTTGTTCCCAGCAGCACTGGGGGTACACACACACACACACACACACACACACACACACACACACACACACAGCCTAACCAGCTCAATGTTTCTCTTGAAACACTCTAAGGGTTTCAGGATATGCACCGGAACTTTCAAAAACAAAGCATTCAATGAAAAAAGAAAAAAGAAAGGAAGGGAGGAAGGAAGGAGAAGAGAAAGAAAACAGAAGAATCAGAAAAAAACATAATAAAAAGGAATCTGAGTTGAACATGGCTTATAATAACATATTTAGAAAGGAAGTTGGGAAGTGAGATGAAGTCATATCATCAACCTGAAGAATAATCTCTTCCAGACTGATAAAAGATCTGCTCTTTGTAGGAAATTTTAGAGGTGTGGATTTGTTTTCATGATATCATGTTAAGAAAGATACAACTAAAATGAGATCATTGCCCATCGGAGACACTATTGTTTTCTCACTATCATTTCTGAATGAAACCAAAATAAAGGGAAGAATAAATATCAACACCATGTTTTCTACTCTTGCTTAAGCAAATATTATTTTTCTTTTGAATTTTTACACAGCCTGTTCACCCAAGAGCAGACACCTGTGAAGGAGAAGTCAGGTGGGAGAGATGATCCCACATCGTAGACAGCTGACAGCTGGCCCCGACCCTCCTTTCCCAGCAGCTCCAGCCAGGAAACATTTTTTTGTAGTATATTTTGTGTTTTCCAACACATGTGATGATATTTCATTATTTAATGGCATTTTGACTGAAATATATGTTAGACCTATGTTCTTTGTTAGTAGAGGTATAGGAATGCCTCATGTAGCTCTTCCTTCCTTCCCTCTTTCCCTATCTGTGATTGAACCCAGAAGCCTTCTACTTCCAAGCCACACCCTCAGCTCTTTTTTTATTTTTTGTTTTGAAACAGGGTCTCACTAAGTTGCTGAGAGACCACCCTAAGTTGCAGAAGCTAGCCTTGAACCTGCAACCCTCCTATCTCAGCTTCCCAAATACCGAGATTACAGGTAGGCACGACTGTCTCTGGTTTATTTCTTTAATCATCTCTTTCAAACTAAATTTGGGGTGATTGTGCTTCCCTTTTGCCTTTTACAGGACTTTATTTACATACTGGGGATTAAACTGGGGGCATGCTTCTTCTGAGCTACACCCACAGCCATTTTTATTTTTTATTTTAAAACAAGGTCTCACTAAGTTGTTAAGGGCCTTCCTAAATTGCTGAGAGTCTGTCTAAGTTGTGAAGCTAGTCTCAAACCTGTGATTCTCCTGTCCTGGTCTCCCAAGTATGGGGATTGCAGGTGTGTGCCACAATACCCAGGTTTACAGAACATTTTAAACCTGTTTCTTCTCTCTCTTTTTTTCTTTTGGTGGAACCCAAAGGCTTTCTACCTCCGGGCTATACTCCCAGACTTTCTTATATTTTATTTGGAAACGGTCTCACCTCTTTCTTCTCTTAACCTTCCTAACAAATGCCTATGTTGCATTTGTTGTAACCAACATGAACACATATAATTCTTTTTTTTTTTTTTTCAGTATTGGGAATGGAACCCAGGGGTATTCTACCTCCGAGCTATAACCCTAGCCCTATTTTTTATTCTTTATTTTGAAACAGGGTCTCACTAAGTTGCAAAGGGCCTCACTAAGTAGCTGAGGCTGTCCTTGAACCGTGATCTCCTGTCTCAGCCTCCTGAAAGCATGCATCACCACACCCGGTGAACACATATAATTCTGTACATCCATCACAGCCTTCCTAGTTGTGACCCTTGCACAATGTGTGCACACATGTGTGCATGTGCTGCTTCACTATACTACCACGGGGCTTTATACCTTTCCCCTTGCTGCCGCTCACCTTGGTGCTACCCACTTTTCACCCCAGCATTTAAGGCAGTGCATGCTGTTGGAGGGTTATATCCAAAGTCCCTCCTTTTAATCTCTTCACCAAATCCTCACCTGCCAGGTGCACACTCTTGCATCTTACTCTAGCACACTAGCAGTCCATGTACCACATTGCTCTAACCCAAAATATCAGGGTACAATCTCGTAGCTACTTTTCAGGGGCTCAGAGTGATGGCGTTACCCAATCATCTTTATTCATTTATTGCTCTATTAATTTTTTTTTCTTTTTGCAGTGCTGGAGATGAAACCCAAAGCCTCACACATACTAGGCAAGTGCTCTACACTGAACTACACCCCTGGCCCTCATGTTCTAGTCTTTTTAACATGGCTAGAAAATATGTGCTCTTCTGGAGTTCTGGGTCTTTTAAAAAATAATTTTGCCAGCTATTATATCCCTGGTCTTTGTAATAAAATTCCTCTAGAGGAGAGGTGAAAGGGCTTGGGCAACGCCTCTCTCCCCTCTGGCTTATTAGAGAGGATGAAGGTTTCGAGGCAGGATGAAAGCAATAATCCAGGAAGGAAGCCAGGAAGAAAAGGGGGTGGAGGGAAACTTAAGCCCGTGTCAAGAGGTTGGTGAATAGAAGAATGTGACACAGAAGAGGGGGAAAAGAGGAGCCACACTGGTAAATCTCAGTGTTCCTCCTTGAAGGCCTTTTCAAAGGCTCCATGCAGCCCTCCTGGCCTTCTCAGACTCCTGCCCCTCCTCATCTGCATATTGTATCGGTCTCACTTACAGCCTCGCCCCTTTGCACTGAGCTATAGGTACAGGGTGTCTCCCACACACCCTCCACGTCATCATGAACTTGGCCACACTGAGCACTTCCCTGGATGCCTGGAGCTCTGTGGGGTCAGGGATATAAGGGCTACGAGCCTGTCCTTAAGGGACCCACAGCCCAGCTTATATCTTCTGCTCTGCTGCTCTGTCAGCAAGGTCTCTTCCACCTGAAGTCTCCTTCCTCTCTTTTTCTTTTGTTTTTCTTTCAAGGCTCAGGCATGAACTCTTCGGGAACGTGCACACTTCTAGCACTTTTCATAAATTGAAAACTTCTGTTTATAAGTCTATTTCTGCCAGAAGACTCAAGGTAGAAACCCTGCCTTCTAATCTTGTTTTCTCCAAACTCAAGGACTCTGCCTGTTCCCTAGTAAGTATCTACTAAAAGTTAGCTGAATTAAAAATTGATTAGTTCTCTTCACAGTGTCTCTTCTGTGGCTGGTTGGGAAAGATATCATTTACTTCTTTTACAGGTAGAAAAAAAAAAAGGGACAGAGAAGATAAATGACCTGCCCTTGGATTTAAATAACAGTAGGACTGGGCAAAAAGCCACATCTTCTACTCTATCCTCCAGTATGAATTGATTTGCTATGAGAAAAATAAAAGCCCGCTCCTTCCTCTGTGTTCTCTTAGGAAGAGTGTTTGAATGGAAGATGCAAAAGAAAGGTTGGAAGGTAAAAAGACACAGGTATAGACGAGGAAGAAGGCATACCTGGAAAACAGGGATGTGTCTCAAAACAATGACTGAGACACAACCACACTATTGCAGTGGACAGAGAAGGCAAGAGAGGACCATGCTGTTGCGTGGCTTTTATCCATGATCTGTTTAAGAAAGGAAAAGACTGGCAGACACCTGTCATCCCAATGGGGAGGCTGAGACAGGAAGATCACAGGTTCAAGCTCAGCTTCAGCAACTTAGCAAGGCCCTCTGCAACTTAGTGAGACCCTGTTTCAAATTTTAAAAAATTATAAATTAGGGCTGGGGGTGTGGCTCAGAGGCAGAATGCCCCAGTACTACAAAGAGAGAGAGAGAAAGAGAAAGAGAGAGAGAGAGAGAGAGAGAGAGAGAGAGAGAGAGAGAGAAAAGAAAGAAAGAAAGGCATTATGAGACAAAAAACCCTAAGCAGTAGGTGTGAAATGGTGAATCTAATGAAAAAATAAATCAAACAGTAAGAGTGGCATGAGAAGCCCCCTGTGAGAAATTGCGAAGCAGCACCTGCATTGTTTCTAGAAATAGTAACACAGGTTTCCAGCAAGGCTGAGCAGGAGATTGAGTTACTTGCTCTCTCTCTCTCTCTCTCTTTTTTTTTTTTTTTGAGTCTCCTTTTTTTCTTATCTGATGTCCTCATTTGCTTTTTTCTTCTCTCCACAACCCATCGAAACCCTAATGATTTTTAGTCCCTCTAATTTAACATTCTCTGGTGCTGTTTCAGAGAAGTATCTATTTCCCGAGATTTTATTTTTCTTTCTCTTTTCCCCATAATTCAACCATCTCATGTTTAATTTTCCCAGATTTCAATTCTTGGTTACTACTTCTATGATTCTATGATTAAAAAAAGGGGAGGGGGAAGGGAAGAAAAAAATCCAAGCTGAAAGGAAGAGAAATCAGTGTTCTCTAGTAATGTCTTCAGATGCACTAGACCTCACACCAAAATGCAAAGTACAGCAACAGGTCGTCTGGGAGTGTCTAGGGCTGGACAGAACCTGTGGAAGAGCCGCCTGGCTTGAAGTTGCCAGAGGTTACAAATCTACATTGTTTCAGCTAAAGGCTAGCCCTCTGAACAAAACCCAAGAGTGGAGGTGCAGTGAGGGAATGCAGAATGATTTGTCTTTAATCAGCGTGCCTGATAGGACAGGGTGGCAGTGCACTGGAATTGGGTGGAGAAGGACAAATCTGTCAAAACATGAGAAGAAAAACTGATGTGTTAAGAAGAGATGACACTAGGTTTAAAATAAACTTCGTAAAAAGCTATACAGTTGGGTAACACCCAATCAAAATAGTGCCGCTAATGGACTAATTATTAGCATGGAGATATAACTGAATTACACATGGCAAGTGAGGGAGGAGGCTGGAATACAAGGAGACAGGGGTTGGAGGAGGGTCTACCAAAGGGAAACGAAGAGCTGGCCTCGCATCAAAGCGTACACCAGGCCAAATTATTAAAAAATGACTTTGTTAGCTTATTCTTCACCCTAAAATACTAAGCTTTCTTTTGTCCTGTGTGTTTAGCTATGAATGAATATGATTGGAAAACCATCAGTGAAGCACAAAAATAGATAGGTCAGAGAATTATTACTCACAACATAAAAAAAAGATTCACTTTATTTTGTGTGTGTGTGGTACTCAGGATTGACCCCAGGGGATTCTACCTCTGAGCTATACCACCAGCCCTACTTTATTTTTGTTTTGAAATAGTGTCTCGCAGGGTTGATGAGAGTCTCAGTACTCGCTGAGGCTGTTCTTGAACCTGTGATCCTCCTGTCTCAGCCTCCCTAGTCCTGGGATTACAGGTATGCGCCACCACACGAGGCTTAAATGATTGACTTTATAAACAGAATTCTCCTTGAGATTTCTTTAAATGCCATCCAAACTGCTCTTCAATATATCAAAGATTTTCATAAAGCAAGGCCAGCCCATATACTAGAGAAAGAGATCAGTCATGCTGGTTCAGTATGAAAGGAAAGAAAGAAAGAAAGAAAGAAAGAAAGAAAGAAAGAAAGAAAGAAAGAAAGAAAGAAAGAAGAAAGAGAAACTTACGCTGCTAATAGACAAAGGAGAAAGAAAACTGTGGCCCACCTTCAGCTGCAATACAGGGTCATGCTAAATGCATGCCAGTAAGCTCCTGTTTCACCAAGAAGAATTCATTAAGAGCAGGTCAATAAAAATGAGCTTTATTAAAAAGAACTGGTGTAATTAAAGTTATTGGTGAAAACCAGCTTGGTTATGAAGGGGGAAATGACTCAGCAGAGAAGTTAAGAAATGAAACTGTATACCATGGGATCTTCTCTCAATTTTAAGTTATTTTGGGAAAAAATATGCATTGTATGCTACATATTTTGTAAGAGTTGAAATGATTGCATGATGGAGGAAGAAGTGCTTATATAAAACTGTCATTTTTCCAATAATAATGAGTTATAGTGGGACGGTGCTGGCAGCCCAGGAAGCTATCAGCGAGGACAGAGAAAAGCCGGCAGTTCACAGCTGCAGATGGGAAGAGGTGATCTTCAGTAGTACTCTCCTGTGTTACAGTCTAAATGAGAACATTTGATCTCAAGGTACTTAAAGCTGCATACTGGGAGAAACATATGTAAGATATGAGAATTTCAGATCAAATTATATTTTCGGGGGAAAATTTGTGTAGGCTAGTCACATGATAGAACCTCCACATACCAAAGGCAACAGAGTGGCTGGGCAGTACAGCTTTCTAAAACAATCATCCTATCCAAGTTCCCAAGGTCTGATCACCTGAACTGAATATGGGGTAAAAATTAACACACCCCAAGACTTAGCGAAGTGTGTGTCTGGCACATTTGCAGGTCTCGGGTATATAAATGTGCAAAGAAGTCATGTGCAAGTGTCCAGCACCTCTCCCCCTGGGAACCCTCAGCTGAGGGTCTTGTGATCTGAACTCTGCCCTGCTAGACAGAGAAACAACCAAAGGCTTGGATTTACCAGTGAGGCCCTATTAGGAACCACCATCTAATCTAACACCCTTCAAGTTAACCTCAAAAGGATTAAGCGCTTACTAGCTAAAAATTAAAACTCAAAGGCAGTCCTGAAGGTGCTCCAGGAATGGGAAAGCATGGGGCAGTGCTGTGCTAGCTGCTTTTTCTTATGCTGGAGACATCAGGTGGTGAGAGGCAGACGGCAAAGAGGAGCATTTTAAGAAGGGAGCTAGAAGAAATCTGAGACTCTGTTTCAAAATTAAAAAAAAAAAAAGAAGTCTGGGAGTGTAGCTCAGAGGTAAAACACCTCTGGGTTCAATACTCTGCAGCACACAAATACACACACATGCGTGCACACACAAAATCTTAAATAACTCACAATTAGGTCAGTTACAAGTGGAGGGTGCGTTACAAACTGGAACGTAACCTTTTCAACACTCTGCAACCCACGCACCCTCTCCTGCCCACCTCAGAGAGTTGCTAAGATAAACAAATGAAATATTGTCTGCGAGAGTGATTTATGAACTATAAATCCTCTAACATATTGTATAATATAATGTATTGTGGAATGTGGTCCAAATGGTACACACACACACACACACACACACACACACACACACACACACATCTTGAAGAGGAAAGACTGTCTAAAAATGTGTAGCTCTAGATTCAGCCCCTGGTGCTTGCAGGTACTCACCTCTACTCACAAGTGTCAGAATTTAACATTTTGGAGACAGTAAAAATGATATTTTATCTTATAAAAAAGTAAATAAAAGTTGGGTGACAAGTTGGGGGATGGGTTCTTCCATGGTCTAATTACTGTCAACTTACTTGTGTGCTGGGTGAAGCAAGAGCACTAGTGGAAATCACGGTGAAACTTTATCTCACCCAAAGAACAAAAAGTCCTCCAACACTTCTACGCACACCCTGTTGCTCTTTTACCAAACAAAATCGAAACCAAGTATGATCAAGGTTGGGTGCTTCCAAACCTTGTTCTGAGGCTCCACAGGCAGAAGAGGTATGCTCTGTTCATTTAATGGGCATGAATGTTGTTCAGAGAAAACCAAAAGAAGTAGCTGGGCTTGGACTTATGCTAACCCATGTCTTTTGATATTTATAAAGCTAATTATAAATAATAAATATAAATTAAAAATGATAGATGAATAGCTTGCATGCCAATAACCAGTGAACAGAAGTCTCCACAATAGATTAAATGAGTACACATATTCACCAAAAGATATAAGAAGGTACATAGCATTATTCATAATAACCAAAAAGTATGAGACAAATAAATTATGTGCTAGTCACATAATATAATACTATACAACCATGAGAAGAATAACCTGCAGCTACATACTATGCTATATACAGATGTAATATTCTGGGTTTCTTGTTATTCCAAATGAATTTAAGGACTGAGTTTTCTATGTCTATGAGTAATTTCCTTGGTAAATTAATGGGTACTGCATTGAATCTGTAGATCACTTTTGAAAGTATGTCCATTTTGACAATATTTATTCTGCCTATTCATGAACATGGAAGATCTTTCTATCTTCTAAGGTCTTCTTCAGCTTCTATTTTTCAATGTTTTATAATTTTCTTTGTAGAGGTCTTTTACCTCCTAGGTTAAATTTATTACAAATATAATACTGAGTGGAAAAAAAAAGACACAAAACAGTATGATGAGTTTCTACTTATGCAAACTACAAAAAAAAAGCATAACGAAATAAAAAATGTTGTCAGAAGACAGAATAGTAATGACTGCTGGGAAGAGCAAATGGTGGGGAGGAAGGCCTGGGGTGCTAGTATGTTTCTTGATCAGAATACTGATTACAGAGGTGTGTTTAGTTTGCAAAAATACATCAAGTGTACACTTTTGTATATTTTCCTTTGTTGCACTGTATTTCAGTGAGAAGTTTTTAAAAATGGGCAGCCTCCAAGTTGGCAGGGTTCAAATTAGATTTGCTTTGAGTGGTTCTCTGACACCACCTGTTTTCAAACTTATATCAGAATGCAACAGAAACTCAATTTTAGCTTCTAAGGCTCAATAGCTAAGACATAGGACATATAATAAATACTTTTAATGTGGTGTGTGTGTGTGTGTGTGTGTGTGTGTGTGTGTGTATTTTACTGAAGATGAACCCAGGGGCATTCTACCTCCAAGCTACATCCCCAGCCCTATTTTTTATTTTTATTAGGAAACAGGGTCTTGCAAGGTTGATGACAGTCTCACTACTTGATGAGGCTGTCCTCAAACCTACGATCCTCCTTTCTCAGCCTTCCAAGTACTGGGATTACAGGCACGTGCCACTATACCCAGCAATATTTTTACTTTCTCTGTAAATCATGGATTCAGTGGATTTACAGAGTCACAGGTATTACGATTTCAATGGATGATATTTTAGCAACTTGGATTTTGTTCCATTTTTGAGATGCTGTAAAAACCTTGGAGACTCTACATCTCCTATATGAAAGAAATCTAGAAAAATAAATCAAAACCACCTATTAAATTTATTTTAAATCATCAAAGATTCCTTAAATGACCAAACTATGATTTTTAACTCCCTTAGTTTTTAGCTCAGTCAGCTGACACCCAACAGTCATTAACTGTTGCCTATGGCTATGCCTATGGCCATACGGAAATTCAGAAGTAGACTATGGCTTAGAATTCAGGTTATCTAACTATGGGACCAATCCGCTTTTAATTCTAATCTTCTGGCCTTCATTTTATTGTTAAGTCACAGAATTACGAACAACTAAAAACATGATATGAAATTAAGCTACAGTTTTAATTCATTGCAGTATCTACATATTCTAAAGAGCAGGGCCAACAGATTACATGTTTCTGAGTGACCAGTGATTCTTAGAAATTGGCTAACATCAGTTTAGAAACTCATATGGTAATAATATCATTTCGTATTTGTAACTAACCACTCCCTTACTATTGGACCTATAGTGTTTTCACTTCTTTTTATCTTTTTTGCCTAACATAAACAATGTCATTTAGACCAAAATTATGCCTCAATATTTTCTCCATCTTCAGTGACTGCTATTTTCCTAGTTAATACTTGGAATGGCACAAAAATAAAGATATTTATGATACAAAAATAGAAAAAATTAATAGTACTCATATTGGAAATTATGTTTATTGTTACCAATGGGAGCTGTGTGGGCTTTTATTTTCTTCAAGTTATAGACATTGTCAGAAGAGGACTGAATGACTTCACACCAACCATAATGGCATCTACAAGGCTCTTCTACCTGCATCTGAGGATGTATATCTGAGGTAGATCTGGTATTATTACAAGTCACCTTGAGAACATGTGAGCTATTTTACTTTACACACCCTTCCAAGGACTATTTGCCTGCTGTGGGTCATTTCTATTTCTAAATAGAAATAATCACCTGAAGTTAAAACTGCATTTATCTGTGTTCATTGTTTCCCAGGAGTCAAAAAGCTCCAACTCCGTTACTATAGAACCAGATAGATTCATTAGTTTTCATCTAATTTACTTTCTAACTTTGTATTGTGGCTAATGTTCTGTGACTTGGTATCATGACCCTTGTTCAGATTAAGAACATACGTTTCCTTGATCATAAACATATATCAGTATATTCAGTACACTTCCAAAAATAGGAAATTACAGATTAGATTTTAAAAACGGCCATCAGTGAAAATGAATTAACAGCATAAGATCTTAAGGTAGAAGGTAGTGTGTCACTGCATCCTCAACCTAAGGCTCTCAGATGACTGGGTGTAGATTGTACTTTCCACTCCTGTCTGTAGAAATGGTACTTAAATCTTTCATGGCACTTGTACCCACTATGACCTGATTGCCAGAGGCCCAGTGGACATATGAAGACA
Source organism: Muscardinus avellanarius (assembly GCF_963383645.1). Lineage (NCBI taxonomy): Eukaryota > Metazoa > Chordata > Mammalia > Rodentia > Gliridae > Muscardinus > Muscardinus avellanarius. The sequence goes on along the minus strand of NC_137789.1, from coordinate 64,090,608 downwards.
AATGCTCACAGCAGCAGCCAACCTAAGAAGTGGCTGCTAAGTATGGTACAAATTATAGCCTAGAGAAAATATTAAATGTATGCCATTCTACTCCTAAACAACTATGGAGGTGAAGTTAATTCATTCAACAAACATTATTGAGGGCCTACTCTAGAAATTGGAGCTTAAATGAGATACTTGATGAGAAGGATTTGTTTAGTACAGTCACTAATATGTGATAAACACTTTATATAAATACTATTAGGGTAAATGGACACATAGTAAATGCTCTAAAAATGTTAGTTTTTCTTTCCTTCCACTGTCTCATACCTCATCGATAATCACAAGATATAGCTATTTACATGAGAATATCTCAGTCACTTGAAAACTTGACTTACCAAATGATGCTATGATTCATAGTGAATCTCTAGCAATGCCTCATCAATGCATTTTGTGTATTTCTTCTTTGTGTAAGCCTCTTCCTCAATTCCTTTACTTAAATTGTTATTATGAATTTTTAAATATTGATTTTTTTGGTTTTGTTTGCTTGTTGTTTTCTTGCATTACTGGGAATTAAGCCCAGGGAATTCTACCTCTGAGCAACATTCTACCTCCCAGCCCCCTATTTTTATTCTTTATTTTGAAACAGGGTCTCACTGAGTTGCAAAGGGCCCCACTAAGTAGCTGAGGCTGTCCTTGAACCTGCAATTCTCCCATCTCTGCCTCTCAAGTACTGGAATCACAAGTGTGCCCCACCACACGCAGCTTAAATATTACTTTAAATCTTTAAAAAAAATAAGTCAAAACCTACAGGCAGGTAGGTAGATGGATAAATAAATGTTAAAACTAATTATTAATTATTAATCCAAGACCTATGAGTTGGAGTATCTGAATCAGTTCCCTGAATCTTGTTTCTTTTTCTAAAACCATTTATTATCAAAAAAATTCAACACACAAATGGAGACTAGTATAATGAGCTCCCATGAAGTCAGAACCAAGCTTCACCAAGTGCCAACTCCCGGTCAATTTTGTTTCACCTCTACCCTCACCCACACCCCGGCACCTAAACCACTATATACTTTCATTTTAAGTGTTTAAGTATTAATCTCCAAAGAATAAGAACTCTTCTAAAAAGCATAGCCACAGCTGGATGCAGTGGCACACATATAATCCCAGCTACTCCAGAGGCTGAGATGGAAGGATCGCAAGTACAAGGTCATCCTGGGCAACTTAGTGTGACTGTGTTTCAAAATAAAAAATAAAAAGGGTTGGGGATATAGCTCAGTAGTAGAGCACCCCTATATCCAATCCCCAGTACAGCTATATACATACATACATACATACACGCATACATATATAACTACATAACCATGACATCATTGTTATACCAAAAAATGTTAAACATTTCTAAAAATGTTAACAATAATCCCTTAATATCATCAGTTTTAGTGCTCAAATTTCCCCCAGTTGTTTATTATTTTTAGATGATTTATTTGAATTTTAGATACTGATTCTTTTTCTTTTCTTTTTTTTGTGGGGGGGGGGATAGGGGTTGGACCCAGGGACATTCCACCTCTGAGATACACTCCCAGCCCTTTATATTTTATTTTTTTTAATTTTGAAATAGGCTCACTAAGTTTACGAGGCTAGCTTCAAACCTGTGATCCTCCTGTCTCAGACTCCCAAGTACTGGGATCACAGGCATGGACCACCAGGTCAAACTTAGATACTGATTATTTCTGGGTCAGTTTATAAGAGATTCCTCAGTTAGTTAAATTGAAGACCAGAACAGGAATTTTATCAAGGAACCTTTACTTCATAGCACAAGGCTGGGATCCCTCTAGCTGCTCACATGTGTGTTCTCGTTCTCTCTCTCTCTCTCTCTCTCTCTCTCTCTCTCTCTCTCTCTCTCTCTCTCTCTCCCCTCTCTCTCCCTCTCTCCCTCTCTCCCTCTCTTCTGCTCTTTTCCTAGTCTGTCTGCTTTATCTCTCTTGGCTACAACTACAACACACACACACACACACACACACACACACACACACACACACAATGAGAGCAAACATTAACACCCATTAACATTTTTGTGTGTGTGTGTGGTACTGGGGATGGAACCCAGCAGTATTGCCACACCCCCAACCCTATTTTTTTAGTCTTTTTTTTTTTTTTGAAACAGGGTCTCACTGGGTTGCGAAGGGTCTCCCTAAGTAGCTGAGGCTGTCTGCAAACCGTGACCCTCTGGTCTCAGCCTCCTGAATGCTGGGATTACAAGCGTGCACCACCACACCTGGCTAACACATATTTTTAGTTGTGTGGAAAATAAGTTTGATAATAAAAATTGTAATGCATTAATGGACTAAACAGACACTTAAGAGAACTCATTTTAAGAATGATCACATTTGTAATTGATCAAAATTAAAAACTTTGAGGGGAGGCTGGTTGATCATCCAATAAAGATATATTTAAATTCTCTGTGTGTGTGCCTAAAGAGAACACTTTACTGTACATATTTGAAATAAAATATCCAGTTGGGCATGGTGGTGCATCACTGTAATCCCAGTTCTTGGGAGGCTGAGACAGGAGTGTCAAAGTTTCAAGACAAGCCTCAGCAACTCAGCAATTTAGTGAGAACTTGTTTCAAAATAAAAAATAAAATAGGGCTGGGATGTAGCTCAGAGGTGGAATGTACCTGAGTTCAATCCCCAGTACTATACACACACACACACACACACACACACACACACACACACACACACACTAAAATATCCAATTTTAAAGTTTTCAAAAAATTATATCTATTGCATCTTTCTCAAAATACCTTTGAAAAAGATACTAAAATAAATGGTGTTTGGGGGGGAGCAGCTCAGTGGTACAACATAGACCTAGCATGTGTAAGGCTCTGAGTTCAATTTAAAAAAAATGAGAATGGCTTCAGAAAACAGCCAGTTTCCTATCTCCCATCTCTCCACTGAAGATTTGTTTCCAAAACACAGATCCAACATGTCACATCTTACTTACATCTACATGGTGTTCCCCACCATGTAGATAATAGATTTCAAATGTTTACAAATGATCGAATCGAGGATTAATAAAATTGCCCCAACCTACTCTTCCAGGATCATACCCCATCATTCCCCACCCCAGTATCCCAGAGCTCCAGCTACACTGCAATTGCCCCTTCCCTGCATGTGTCTTCTCTTTGTCTCTGTGGTTTTATTCATGTTGTTCTTTCTGCTTGGGACAATACTTTTACTTATTTAATATATAAGTGCAAGCTTGCAATGAAGGGATAAAGATAAGGAATAAGACATTGATCTCAGGGAGCTCACGACCTAATAGCAAACACAGATAGGTAAACAAATTTCAGCAGAGGAATGATAAGTCCCCACATAATAACGTGTACCAGGTTTGGTGAAGACACACAGAGACTGTGTTGTGGATATGAGACTCTTTGGCAGCACGAAAAACAGTGGGCACACTGTGCAGAGAAAGGAGGATCCAACCTGTGATCAAAACCCTCCAAATTAAACATGTCGAATTAATACATCGCCACGGAAGGCTGCATCCAAGAGCTCGACTTGAAAGTCGTTCCAATGGATTACAGGTAATGCCTGTGAGAGATTGCAATCACAAACTCAAACATAACTGGTTTACTTTAAGAAGTTTCTGTTACCAAGTAAACACAGAATCTATGGGAACCAAACTGCAAGTGTTGGCTGGCAAAAGGAGGCTGAGTGATCAGACGACACATGAAGCGAAGGAAGCAATTGCTTTCAGTGGTGTGCAAAGCACACTAAAACACACGGAGAAGGAGGAGGTTGATGTGCTATTGCAAACTCAAGAGTGGGCCATACTTGTGACTGCATCCGACTCTGGTGTCATTTAAGTAATAAAAATAAGGTATCTTCCAAAAGATTTGGTCAGAATACTATAGATATATTTGCATATCCATGTTTATGCAGCACAGTTCACAGTAGTCGAATCATAGAACCAACATAGGTCCATATACTGATGAATGTATAATGAAAATCTGGTATATATACACAAAATGGAATTTTACTCAACCATAAAGAAGAACAGAATTTTGTCAGTTGTAGGAACATGGAGGGAACTAGAGAATAGTACATTAAGTGAGATCAGCCACTCTCAGAGAGTCAAGGGTTGTATGTTTTCTCTCTATGTGGAAACTAGAGAGAAAATTGGAAATGAAAGGGATTTAGATAGTTCAGGAGAGAGACAGAGTAGTGGAAGGGCAGGGGGAAGGAGGTGGTGAGAGGGAAAGGAAGAACTGATGAAAGAAACTACTCAAATTCTGCCGTGCACATGTGTGAAGGTGTCACTACCAATCTCACTGGTGAGTAAAGGGAGCCTTGGGTAGCGGGTGAGACCCGAAGGGAACCAGGCCAAGACCTGAGTGCATGCTTGTGTGACTCTGACCCTCAGTCTGATGTATAATTGTAATGTACCAAAGTATAAAACAACACTAATAAAATGAAAATAATTTTAAATTCTTGTTATAAAAAGCATAATGCATATGAATGGTATTTTATTTAAAACACACACTCATCCAAATATCCATGTACTGCCATACCTCCCAGTGTAAGAATCAAGCATAACTAATATTCTAGAGGTTCCTGGAATCTCACCAATGGCCTTCCACCCCCTTTCTATGAGGGGTAAATAGCACATTGCTTTTTGTGTTAATCATTCCTTTGTCTTTCCTGATAATTTTACCATATGCATTTTACCATCTAAAACCCCACTCGGTTTTAGTCTTGGAAAACTGCAAAGCACACATACACTAGCATTCTAAGGAAAGTGCAGTCGCCACTGATGGAGAGGCAGGAGCACAGAGACTACAGAAGCCTGGGATGTCTAGGTCCTTGAAGATTTACCTATAAGAGCATCTACTGGAGAAGTTGGAGGCTGCTGAGAAACACAGGCCGGGCAGCAGGGTCTGAGTTGTTGCCGGGTCTATGCTGTGAGCCAGAGACCAACATCCAGCAGGACGAGAGTCAGGTGTGGGTTGCTCTGCTAGTTTTGTCTTAGATTTTATTGTACTATAACATCCACAACATAAAATTTACTGCCGTTACCAGTTTTAAGTGGACAGATCAATGACATTAAGCACATTCACATGGCTGTGTAGCCATTACCAACAACCATCTCCAGAACTTTCTTCATGTTCCCAAATGGAAGCTCTGCATCTACTAAGCACTGACTCTTACCCCTCCCTCCCCACACCCCTGGCACATTGCTCTACTTTCCATCTTTAAGAATTTGACTATGCTAAGGACCCAATATAAGTGGGATCACACAGTGCTTGTCTTTGACTAACTGATTTCATTTTGCAAACCAAACAAACTTGTAGAATGTGACAAAATTCCCTTTCTTTTACAGGCTGAATTGAATAATATTCCACTGTATGGCCAGGTATGGTGGCACATACTTGTATTCGCAGCACTTGGGAGGCTGAGACAGGAGAATTGCGGTTCGCAGACAGCCTCAGCTACTACTTAGTGAGGCCCTTTGCAACTCAGTGAGACCCTGAGCCCTAAAAAATAGGGCTGGGGGTGTAGCTTGGAGGTATAATGCCCTGGGTTCCATCCTCAGTACTGCCAAAAAAAAAAAAATCTATTGTATTAGCCACATTTTGTTTATTTATTCTTCCATTGATGGAGAGTTGGATACCCAGCAATGATTGGACTTCTCTTTATTTTTGGGGTCTTTATTTTGAAACAGGGTCTCACTAAGTTGTGGAGAGCATCACTAAATAGCTGAGGCTGGCCACAAACCCGGATCCTCCTGTCTCAGCCTCTCAAATGCTGGGATTACAAGCATGCACATCATACCCGGCTGAAAACAACATATCTCAGACTCCGGTTTAGTGGGGTGTTCTATACATACCAGTTAGGTCAAGTGGGCTGAGAGTAGTTCAAATCTTCTTTATCCTTATTAATTTCGGTCTATAATTTTTCATTATTAAGCAAAGGGTACTGAAATCTCTGACAATAATAGTAGGTCTATTTCTCTTTGCAGTTCTATCAGCTTTTGCTTCTTAGTTTTGAAGCTCTGTTATTAGGTGCATAAGCATTTAGAACTGTGTCCTCTTGATGAGTTTGTCCATTTATTATCTTGATGAGTCTGTCCATTTATTATCGTTTCTTTATCTCTGGTAATATTCTTTGCTCTGAAGTCTACTCTGCCTTTTCACTAATATAGCCAGTTCAACTTTTTTTCAATTTTCCTTAAACATCTTTGAGTGTAAATGACAGACAGCCATGTACACAGAACATATAATCACCTACATGAAAATTCTGACAAAACTCAAAAACGGATACAGTAAAGATCTCTTAGTGGTTAAGACCTCTAGAGCAGGGTGGCTGGCTCCCTATACTACACATTCAGCGTCAGCTGGGAGTCTGAAGAAATGCAAATTCGCAAGCTCTAACCCAGACCTACTAAATCCCAAAAATCTGTCCTCTAACCAGTATAGAGAGAATTCCGAGGCCTGCCAAAGTCTTAGAGTCACTGCCTCAAGTCCCTTCTAACTTCTGGTTCTAAGTAAGTGTGCAAATAACCCAAAACAATACTTCTTTGGAGGATGAACCAAACTAAAATTCTCTCTAGTTAGGTAATTCTGCCACTGCACACTTATATGATGTTCCAAAGGTCACTTTTTGTATCTGTTAGCTATATATTAGTACTATAACAGATTAAATAACTGTACAAAGAACTAAAATTTGTTTTAAATAGAGCCGTATTTCAGGGACATGAGACAACATTCAAAGCTTTGATTTTTTAACTGTGATTTTTAAAGGTAGGAAATACTGCTTGTGGAAACATTATAATGAATTTTCACTGCATGTGACTAGTGAGTCTTGGGGATGAATCAGAGTTGGGTCTGACTCAAAAATTCCCTCCTCTTAAAACAACTCTATAGGACGGAACTTTTGTTTTCCTTTAGGTCTAGTGCAGTAGGTGGGCGACTTTCTGAGTAGAGTTCCCCCACTGTGCCATTAGTCTGTGTATATATAGTCTTTTGAGTGCTATCCCAGGCAGGTGGGGTTCTTTTTCCTTTTATTTAATTTTACTTTTATACCTGAAGAGCCTCTTCTGCTGCCACTGGCCTGTATAATTTTTTAAAGTTCCTCTGAGGTGTGGGCTGAACTTGGCTCCCCAGAACGTATTATCTCATCTAATTCCCACACTAACTCCGCTGGGTGGGCATTGCCCACCTCGTTACAGACAGGTGGAGGCACTGGTCTGTGTGCACATTCCTTGGGAATCGGGGATGAGTGGCAGATAAGTTTCCTGATTCCTAATCCTGGGGAACTCCCCCTGGGGCACTCTAGTGACTGGATATAACTGTATAATTTCAAATAAAAATAATAATAAAAAAGATTGATGTTGTTGGTGTTAAAAAAATAATAGACACCTAACAGCAAACAATTTTGGTATGGATGACATATTTCTATGTATGAAAAGAAAAGAATCCCCAGGGAGAAGAGGGCCCTTGCCTTGGTGCTCAATAAGCTGACCACACACACACACACACACACACACACACACACACACTCACTCATCCTGATGTCAAGGATGCCATCCCTCCCTGCAGCAGTCACCAAGGTCATTTCAGTATAGCACCTTTCATTTAATGTGCATTACTTACTTGTGTTAAAATATACTTAAGTTTTATTATTATTTTACAGTGCTGGAGGTTGAACCCAGGTTCTCATACATGCTAGGCAAGAGCTCCACCACTAAGTCACACCCCCAGCCTCTTATATTTCATGTTTTTAATTTAAATTTTTTACTTAGTTTTGTAGTACTAGAGATGATGCCCAGGTCTTTGAAAAATGCCAAGCAAATACTCTACCACTGAGCTACATTTCCATTCTTTACATTTTATTTTTAACAGGAGACTTTTATTTGGGTTGCAAACTATATATGCTATTAAAAATTTTAGGTCAGGTGTGGTGGCACACACTTGTAATCCCAGCATTTGGAAGGTTAAGACAGGAGGATCACAGTTCATGGACAGCTTCAGCTACTTAGTGAGGCTCTTTGCAACTTAGTGAGACCCTGTTTCAAAATAAAGAATAAAAGATAGGGCTGGGGGAGTAACTCGGAGATAGAATGCCCCTCGGTTCCATCCCCAGTACCGCCAAAAAAGTTATTTTCACAGAAAAGTCGAGTCACTCATTGTGACATAGAAATTGTATTATATAGAAATAATTACAGATTCAACTATTTCATTTATACTTTAATTGATTGAAACCCCTAAAATAATAAAACCTAACTTAATTTGCAGGATCACATTAAGAAATCAAAATCAACTATTATATACTTACACCAAGATCCAGGTGTAGAGAGCATGGGTATTATTTAGCCAACTGAGATGACTTAATGGGTGGTTTCCTCTCCAAAGAAAAGTAAACAGAGCTCCCATGCCTCTTATAATTTCCTTGTAGTAAAACCAAAAATAACGTTTAATATTTGTTTTTTTCTTACACAATAATTTTAAAAAAACCTCATACACAGAGTATTCGGTGGTCATTAAAAGAATGTAAACACCTAAAACAAGTGATACTTTGGAGGATAGTGTGGTTGGAGTTTCTTTTTTCTTTTTCTAGTAGCATAAAAATAGAGTAACAGGAAAAATTGTTTGCAACATGCTGATAACATTTTTTAAAAATCTCTTAGCTTGAAATAATTTTAGCAACACAAAGAAAAAAGGGAGACTGTAAAAGAAAACCCAAAAGCATGTCTACAAAAACTTGAAAAAGTCAGGATACACAACAAAACAAAAACCTAGCAAATTGTGTAGGCAATCATTGACTTGGTTTGTTATAATTTCAAAGTAACTCCTCTTAAAATATGTGACTTATATGTGACCATTTATAGAGCTCTTATCTATTATTTCAAAGGTGATCAGTTCAAAGCTTAATGAATTTTGATATTGAATTTTTAAGCCTTTGAAATCTTATATTTCAGTAATGTTCTATTAACTTAACATTTAAGCAAAGCTGCATGATCTAGAGAAAATCCAATCTCTTCTGATGATTAAATTTCAGTAATTGAACATAAAAACATTTGGAGCAAGAAGGGCCGAATAAATGAGCTGTCAGCAGATATTACAACATTACAGTGTTGCTTAGGTAAGAAAATGCTCCTTGAGAAGTTGGCACTCTGAGAGCCAACTGGAAAAACAGGGGAAGTAGGTGATCAGAGAAGTAAAAGGAGGAATTCCATCAAGGCTGCAGGCCAGGTATGTGCAGGGGTGTGAGTGATATGCAGGACTCATGCCACAGGCACGGAACAGTGCTGTATTTGGTATTAGAGTTGACTGGAGTACTGTTTACAGTCTTGCTCTTGCTAGCACTTTTCTTTCAATGCTGAGGATTTTGTTTCAGCCACAGTGTCAGCAAGGGAGCATTTCACAGGAGAGGAAAAATAGTCATGTCCAGAGTCAGTTTCATGTTAAGATGCGATTAGTGTTCACTTTTAGTGTCAACAGTAATTTTAAAAGCTACATTTCATAGCAAGATGGGGATGACAGTGACCATGAGGTCATCGAATCCCTCTGCTCCTATTGAGAGGTCCCTGTGGATATTGCTAATAAGTGGTAAGATTTTAGAAGCTAACATAATGACATGAGATAAAAACTATTTTAAAAATTTGACATTTATGGGTAAGGAAGTATGGAAGAAGGCATTATTATGAAGCTGATTCTAGAACTGCTCCAGAACACCAGAATCCAGTTCAAGTTAACATCCTTAAATGCTAAAGACAGTGTGGGTTCTGAGTAGATGCTTCTACTGCAAGCGATTATATAATGGTAGAGAGGTCAGCTGAATGAATTTGGATATTCTCAGTCTTCAAACACTTTTTTTTTTCTAGAATGGAAACGAAGCCCTGGAAATCCTGCACAGTAGAACCTGGTTAATGATGTTTTTATTACATGCTTTCCAATATAGTAAGAGTAAAAAAGTGTTCTACCAAACCCACTGCTGACTTACAATATAAATGTATATGTTAGGTATAAGGTAGATGTTAGTCTAACATACCAACACTCGAATAAAAGGGTCTCATTTTCCTGTTTATGGCTTTTGCTATACATTAAGAAATGATCCATCAGGTGCAGTGTTGCACACCTATAATCCCAGTACTTGAGAGGATGAGACAAGGAGGATTGCAGTTTTGGAGTCAGCCTCAGCAACTTAGAAAGACCATGTTTCCAAATAAAATATAAAAAGGGCTGGAGGTGTAGCTCAGATATAGAATGCCCCTGGGTTCAACTCTCCGTCGCATAAAAAAAAAAAAAAATGAGATCAATCTCATAAGAGAAACCTATGGTTTCTTTTCCTGCTACTAGGTCACTGTGTGACTCTGAAAAATCACTTTACTCTTCATTGCAAAATAAATTCAAACTGGACACAAACTCAAATTCAAGCTACCTAACAGTATTCTATAATAAAATAAGGATTGACAACTGGCCATGACAGTTGAGAAATAACCCTAAGGTATTTACTTCTTCCATACATTTCTAATTGTCAGTAATTTTACATCATAATTACACTTGATCCTTCCAAGACCTAATTCAAATATACATATTCTAATTTGACAGGCAGAAAAAAGGTGGCCCACCAGCCAGCCCTGCCAGAACAGCCCTTGATATTTCAATTTTGCTATGTGTTTCTTAGCCCCAGCACCTGGAACTAAGTAATTGTTTATATGTTGTTTTGTTGATGTTGTTTTTTTCCCCCAAGAACTCATCCCTATACTTTTTTTTTTTTTTTTGTGGGTCTGGGGATGGAACCCAGGGGCATTTGACCTCCAAGCTACACCCCCTGCCCTATTTTTTTGTTCTTTATTTTGAAACCGGGTCTCACTGAGTTGCAGAGGGCCTCACTAAATAGCTGAGGGCTGTCCGCAAACCGCGATCCTCCAGGTCTCAGCCTCCCAAATGTTGGGATTACAAGCGTGCGCCACCACGCCTGGTTAATCCCTACACTTTTAAAGTCAACTGTTCTAAATTATCATCTAAATTATTCAGTCTCATGTTGAATCTCTTCTAGAAAAGGCATAATTAGATGTGCTTCAACCATGGCACCCTGTCCTCTGGGGATTTACAATCCTGTCACCAAGCATCATTGTGAGATTCATGCAAAGTCAGTGAAGCAGGGCTCTGAACCAGCTAGCAGGCCTAAGACAAAGGCAAACCTGGACAAAGCCACCCTCTGCAAGGGGATTTCAGAAACCAATGTTATTTGCATTCCTTTGATTTCCGTCTCTTGCCTTATTGCTCTGGTGATAGTCTCTAGTACTCTACTAAAAAGAAATGATGACAGTGGGCATCCTTGTCTTGTTCCTGATTTTAAAGGGAATTCTCTCAGTTTTTCCTCATTAACTAAGATGTTGGCTTTGTGTTTATTGTATATTGCCTTTATGAAATTGAGATAAGTTCCTTCTATTCCGATTTTCTAGTGTTTTTAACATGAATGGGTGTTGGATTTTTTTTTTTCTTTTTCTTTTTTGCAGTACCAGGGATTGAACGGGGGGGGGGGGTTACATCCAAGATCCACCCCCAACCCTATTTTTTATTCTTTATTTTGAAACAAGGTTTCATTAAGTTTCGGAGGGTATCACTAAGTAGCTGAGGCTGGCTGTGAACCTGCGATCCTCCTGTCTCAGCCTCCCAAGTATGAGGATTACAACTGTGCACCACCATGCCTGGCTTGTAATTTTTTTTTCTTGAGGGATCTTTATTCAGTTTGGATACAAAAGTACTACTAGCCTCGTAGAAGGAGTTTGGAAGGTGTCTATCTCCTATTTCATGAGATAATTTGTGAAATATTGGGTTTAGTTCTTCTGTAAAGGTTTTGTAGAATTCAGCTGAGAATCCATCTGCACCTGGACTTTTCTTTGTTGGGAGGCTATGTTTTTTCTCAGATGTGGAAATTAGGGAATAATTGGGATAAGAGGGACTTTAGATAATGGAAGAGAAATTCCAGTGGAGCAAAGGAGGTGGGAGAGAAGGAGAATTAACAAAGGAAATGGGGCATTATGTATATATATGAGAATACCAATGCCAACCTCAGTACTCTGTATGGGGGGACCGAGGAGAGAGATGGGAAAGCTCACCAAGTGCTGAGGACACAGAGGTCACTATCATTGGGAACTATATTATGATGTGAGACTGTAATATACCGATAAAGCATAAACAAAAAAATTTTTAAAGAAATCAATATAATATGACACACAAAGATAAGAAGTCTGTTCAAAAGGAGGAAAAAACAAGAGCAAAAGAATAAACAGTGAGGAGGAGCCCAAGAAAATAAGGGGGTATCTTCTACACACAAGCCAAAGACTAATTGTGTGGAAGAATGGAAGAAGAGCTGGCTGGAGTTTAGAGTACACTGTTCAGAATTTTGGGTTTTTTCTTGGGAGAAATAATAGAAGGCAGGCCTCTATACAAGTAACTAATCCAAACCGTGTCAATTAAATGCACAATACAATACCTCTTACAGATTGTGTAAATTTTCCCACTACATCTATCTACCCCCAGGGCCTGCCATACAAAAACTCAAATTTTTTTTATATACATAGGAGGTTGAGATGGGAGGATCCTGTTTCAAAATTAAAAATAAAATAGAGCTGGGGGTGTAGCTCAGAGGTAGAATGTCCCTAGGTTCAATTTCTAGTGCCATTAAGTGGTACTAGAAATTATATGAAATTAATTAATTTCAATGAAAAAATAACAAAATTGACTCACTAAAGGTAAATATAAATAATTTAAGTTTGCTATACTCTTAATGAAAATAAGTTCCTGTGTGGTATATCCTAAATAAATGAGTACTTAAGTAATCCACTGGAGTTTTCTTCCTAGGTTACCTAAATGTAATATAAACAACAAAATATTAAATTTTATATGCAAGCAGGTATTATAAACTTGTACTATACTAGAGACTGTGTATTATTGATTAGCTATTTATATAAAAAGTAAAAGGTATTTTTTTATCAAATATAGTACAAATTTTAGAAAATCCTGTTTCTCTCCATCTCCCTCTCCCAAATATCTATTATTTTTAATCTGTGTTTAAAAGGGTTGCTTTGGGCTAGGGATGTAGCTTAGCAGTAGAATGTATTCTTAGCAAGCTGAAAGCCCTGGATTAGATCCTCAGAGTCACAAAAACTAAATAAAAGGATTGTTTTTTATTTTTTATTTTTTTGGTTGCTACACTCCCAGACCTATTTTCTATTTTATTTGGAAAGAGGAGCTCTTAAACCAGCTGAGGGTGGCTTCGAACCTGCACAATCCTCCTGTCTCAGCCTCCCAAGTGCATGGACTACAAGCGTACACCATCACGCCCGGCAAAAGGGTTGTTTTAAGTTGGAAATACAAGCAAACCTTTTCTAATGGTCATAGAAAACTATATCTACTATTTCACAATCTTCCTGGCTCTTTGGCCACTGAACTCCTGAGACTGGTGAGGGTGGCAGAGCCAGTCAGCTCCTGCCCTCCAACTTGTGGCCTTCAAGCAAAGACGGATGTTAATAGCACCAAGGCCCAGTACCACACCCCCCCACACAAAGAGTGGAAAATAAATTTTCATTAGGTACAACTTATAATGTAAAAGTCAATTAATGTTTTGCAAGAAATAATAACCTATATTAACTGATTACAGTAAAATATCTGGGGAAATCAGTAATTGTGAAATATAAACTTTCTTACATAATTTCTTGGGAAAACCAGGTTATTATAAAGAAAAAACATTCTGTGTGGCTCAAATACTTAATCTAAGCCAATGAGTTTTATTTTTGTGATAATTTATACTCAATAAATGTTTAAAAATATATGTTCAAAGGAGTGAAAAATTTATCATAACCCTTTTGTCTTTTAAAAGTATAATGGGGTACCGAAGTGTACTCATCCATTAACTTTTAACTTATGATAATTTGTAAACTTAGTTTTAAATTCTAAAAATAATAAAAGATCTAAAATTCAGAAGACAATATATATTTCTGAATTTTCATAGCACTTGTGACATTCTGTTTGTATCTGGTTACAAAAATAGATTCAATTTTCCTATTTAGCAAATCGGATTCATCATAAAATTGCTTTTGATCACACAGATCCCAGCGTTTATGTCTCTGCCGGCTTAAGGAAATAAAGTTGTAATAAAGGAAATAAAGCTGTAATAAATTGCTCCAAAGCACAGGTAAAATGACCATCCAATTAAGCCATAACTTTAAAAATCACTTTGAGGTTAAATTGGGAAGAAATATGAGGAAAAGGGCAATTAAAGATCAGTCTTTTAAGTCTGAGGTCTCCTAGTCGACAATGAGAGATTTGGTTACTTCAACTCTTTTTCACTAGTTCATTTATGAGTTGCTTTTTAACAATATTTCATCCTTCAACAGAGGAAATAGGAATCCTTTAAAAGGAAAAAAAAAAGAGCTACACTAGGCTATCAAAATCTTTGCTAAGAAAAATAAACTAATCAAGATTGATCACCTGGGTCTCTCAGAAGTTCACCAATTCCAAATGTTCACGTAAGTTTCAAAAAGGAAGAAAACAATAAGGTTTCTTTTTAATGCAATGCTTGATAACTCATTATATGGGCACAAGGGCTAATAACAGCAGGATTTTATATAGTTATCTATAATTAAAATATGTACTCATTTGTTTTTTTAAAAACTAAGTTTTTCCTTTGCATACACTAAGAAGTTTGGGTTAGTCTTCTCTATCACTTCTTGAGGGATTTTCTAGGAAAGTGTTTGAAAAATGTGTTGCTCTTAGCAATGCTTTTGACAAAAAGAGTTTTTTTCTCCCCAAATTTATTATTTAAAAAAACCAACAATATAATCAAATAAATATACCACACAAAGCAGACATATTTCCTTTATATTTAAGCACACTGACCATTTATTTCCTATTTAGGCCTTTAACATTGGTTTCTGATGGAACAAATAAAAATGATAAAATACTTATCACATGGCTGAAAGAGACCATTTCCCCTTGTTTAAAAATTCCTTTCTTTTTTCTTTTATATTTCACCAAAAAACATAGCTTGCTATAAATGCCACAAGAATGGAATGGAAAAATAGTTAAGTTCAACCAAACGAGGTCTTAATCTAATGTACCATTGCCTGTCAGCTAATCTCTCCTGGTTTAACAATCTGAGTTTAACTGCTTCATGATGAATGAGACAGGGTGCAAACGACCGGAGTGTTTCAGCCCATAAAACAGGCTTAGGGAAATAAAACCTGCAAATTTGATTGCCGGCCTTAGATTGACCATCAGGGGTGAGGATTTAAAAAAAAAAAAGTCTAAGTGTAATATTAAGAAATGAAATTCCAATAATTTACATTTAAAGTACCATTTACCCTCAAGTATCCTATTCTACGCAAGATTTGCCCTTACATAACTAAATTTCAGAGAGCTTGGCACTGAAAGGTGATGAGCTAATTGCCAGAGGACCTACTGAGCTGGAGCGTTTTATAGACTTGGTTTTACAGAAAGTTTTCTGGGAGCATTAACATGTACTCACATTAAGCAAGAAAGACTCCAGTTGTTAACAGCAGTAGGTCTATTGTTCAAAAAGAAATACTTTACACGGGATTCATTATAAAAGGGGGGGATCCTTTTTGGCATTCTGCATATAAAAATCTTCTCAAAAAGACATCTGCAGTTTTAAAAAAAATCCACCTACTTTTACTACCACAACCTTTGTTAATTTTCTGCAGTTCTCTGTTCCAGTAACTTAAAAGTCATTTCCTTAAGAAAACAGATGACAGACAACTTGAGTGACTGATTATATTGTGCCATCACTTTGTTTTTCTCAGAGGCCTGGGTTTAAGAGGATGGATGTTAGTGTAAATGACAGCGAGGGGAGCTTCGCATACGATTTCACTTCTGTTCAAAGACAAGCTAATGTAACCTCACTGCGGTGCCATCAACTTGACAAATGGACACCATGCAACCCTCTGCCTCCCACGGAAACCTGAGAGCCCGATTTACACAATATTCCTCCCGTCCACGAAAAAAGACTTCATGCTGCTAGGCTGTATAATGGGTTGATCTGATAAAATTCTTCGCATGTAATGAAATTTGATAAGATGAAGGTGAAATGCATCTCAAAGACTGAAGCAAGCTAATGAACTTATAAAACTACGCATAAGTCTTTTAAGACCTGAATAAACAGAAAAAGAGACAGCTCAATCCAGGTTGAGAAAATGTAGCAGTTCTCATGTTAACCCTGCAACCAAAGATATATGGCTTCTACTTAAAATGAATAAAAGACCTGAGCTCCAAGGAGTACAGCTCTATTCAAACAAGTCAATATAATCTGTAGGCCTGGCGTGCCTTATCTTTACCATCAAATTCTGCTGGTCCTCAGTAATTTGCCTCAAGAATTCTATTACTTTATCCTGTTAAATTATTTCCCAAGGAGCTCACTATTTATCCATTGAAGAGGGAAATTTAAAGAATTTATAACTGCCATGCAAAATTAACAATCTCATCTGGAGATTTAAACATATCCCTAACCATAAATATCCAAACACAAAAATCATAAACACCAGAACTTCATGGGAAATATAAAAACTTCTGCTTTAAAGTCATTAAATTCTTACTTATTCAAAGTATAAATATTTAAATAAATCATTTAACAAAGAAATGTATGGTGTCGTATGTTTTACAGCAAGGCTGATTTCAAATCTTCTGTTATAAAACTGTCTATTGGCGTTAATGCTTGTATGAATGACTGCAAATAAATACCATGAATGCAAACTACAATCAGAAGCAGTTTTAACACATGTAAATGTCGCATGAGGTAGAATTTTAGCCTTATATTTATTTTGCTGTTGTCACAAATAAAAAAAAAGCACTTATGAAAACATTTCATGCTGAAGTGAATGGATTTCAACAGCTGCTGATTTGGTGACACGGAGAGCCCCAGAGGAGACATCCTGCTGAATTAACGTTTTGGAAATGTTAAAAAGAAACTTCAAACAGACCTTGTTTAGCAGGCGGTCAAAGTTTTGCTCGGTGGGGATCATGTGAAGGCTAGCAGAGTAGTCACTCAGCCATGAATCAGACTTGTCAATAGTTGCCTATTTTCTCAACAGGTGACTCCAACAGGCACGGAGTCTATTTCCCCTAACGTTTCTGTGTGTACTTGCACAAAACCACATCCTAGGCTTCTCCTCTGGCATTTCACAGGAAGGCACAGCATACAGGATTAGGATATAGTCATTTAAAGATTTTAAATACATTTTTAAAACTTCTCTTGTTTTTTCTAACCAAAAATTATCTAAGTTATATTTAAAATCTGCTGCTTCTCTTTTCCTTTTTTTTAATAGAGTGCTAGAGTTTGAACCCAGAGCCTTGTGCATGTTAGCAAGTGTCCTACCACTGAGCCACACCCCCAATCTAAAATCTACTGATCTTCAAACAAAATTTTATCCTAAGTTAGAATTCAGGCACAGAGCCAATCAAAGAACTATAGAAGCCTTGAAGATAGCAAAACCAAAACTTTTCATTTCACAGAAGAAGAAACTGAGGACTACAGTGATTTATCAAAGATCAAATATTTATTCTCTTAAGAGAGAATTCACTTCTTGATTCTTCCATTTAATATTAAATATTCAATTAAATATTAAATTCTTCCATTTAATATTAGTTCACTATCCTTGTCCATAGGAAATAAATAAGAATTAGGTTTCTTTCAGTAATATAAAAATACTCAAAGGAAGAAACTGGGCAAAATCTCATGGTTTGATGTTTTTCTGATTTGATGTATTTTGATTTTCTCTCTCTCTCTTTAAACTGACCACAGATAGAGTTAATGGAAAATTCCTTGCACACACCACCGAGAAGTTGGAGGGGGGGAGGGGAAGGAGGCCCAGCACCAATCTTTGTTTTCATCTTTCAACATTTAAGCGTTTAGTACAAATACAGAGTACAAAAATAATAAGGCATTTCATTGTTTCTGACTCAGATCAGCATTGTAAACTATGCCATACAAGCTACTATTATGTCAGAAAATTACCAGGTATCCATTGAATGAGTGCAGACTGTTTTCTATTGTGGAAAGATGTTGTAGTTGTTTTGGAAAGCCTAAGTACAAAGTTCAGTGAGAGTTCTGAGAGGTGATCCTATGATCACAGCCGTGCTTATTACCTTAGTCAACCTCACCTACTCTTCCATCAATGCACAGTCATTACCAGATGGGAAAATGGAATCCAAACCTTAGTCAATCATATCCTATTGGTAAGATGCTTCTTAATTAAGTACCTTGTTGACAATACTTTCTACATGATTCAGAGATAAAAATAAGCATGGAAAATAAACACCAATTCCATAAATGTACACACATAAACATACACAAGCCTCTCACAATCCTAGTTCACTAATTCTTATTTATTAAAGAAGTTTAATTCTTCACAAGGTATGAGGAAATAGGTACTTTAATGCAAAGGTTGATGGGAGTATAAAAGACAGATTGATTAATTTATCAAAATGAAAAATGTACTCATCCTTTGACCCAGCATTCCTATACAGAAATTAACCCTGAGAAGATAATTCAATAGTCAGAAAAGATATATGAAGCAAAGATTTTCATGGAAGTATTAGTTATGGTAGCAAAGTTAGAAATTAAATTAGTAAAAAAATAAAAGTATTTAGATATAATACATACATGTAGTTATTAAAAATTACTATTCACTTATTATAAAGCTATATACTATTAGCATGAAGAGGTAAAAAAATATAGACCAATGGAACAGAAGAGAGAGCCCAGAAATAGACCCATAGTTGTTTGATCATTTGATTGTTAACAAAATGCCCAGAAAATCAAATTGTGTTTGAAAAACTGAATATCCATATTGGGGGTAAAAACAAATCTCAACCTCTTCCTCGCACCATACACAAAAACTAACCTGAGGCCTACCTTAGACCTAAACATAATTCTAACACTATAAAGTTTCTAGATAAAGGAGAAAATTGTCACAGATTGGGATTAGGCAAAGGTTTTGTAAAAAAAAAAAAAAAGAACCCGACAAACTGGATTGTATCAAAATTAAAGACCTGATTACGAAAATCATTAATAAGAAAATGGATAAGGATGTCACAAACTATATTTCCCATACAAAACATATATAGCAAAAGATTTGTTTAAATAAAAATATAAAGAACTCCTGTAATGTAATAATAAAGACAAATAACCTAATTTAAAATAGACAAAAAGCCGGGTGTGGTGGCGCATGCTTGTAAAGAATAAAAAAAATAGGGCTGTGCTGGGCATTGTGGCACACACTTGTAATCTCCGCGCTTGGGAGGCAGAGACACGAGGATCGTGCAGGTTCGAGGCCAGCCACACTGGCTTAAGAGACCCTGTTTCAAAATAAAAATATAAAATAGGTCTGGGAGTGTAGCCTGGAGGTAGAAGGGTTTCCAGGAATAGCTCAGAGGTAGAATGCCCCTGGTTTCTATCCCCAGTACTGCAATAAATAATAAATAGACAAAAAACTGAAATCATACAAAGAAAGATATACAAATAACCGGTGGACACACAAAAAAGTACTAAACATCATTAGTCATTGGGGAACAATAAACTAAAAACCATCGCACACCTTCCAGAATGACTAAAATTAAAAGATCAGTTCTAAATTTTGGCAAGGATATTGGCAACTGAAACTTCCATGAATTTTTGGTGGGAGTGTCAAACAGTGTCTTGTGGGAGAAATACAGCTACCCTGTGACCCAGCAATTCCATTGCTAGGGACTGATCCAAGAGAAATGAAAACACGTCCACAGAAGGACTTGTAAAAGAAATGTTCATAGCAGCTGTCTTGATAATTGTTAAGAAGCAAGAACAGCTCAGGTGTCTGTCGAAAGGAAGGTGAATAAGTAATCTGAATGTATACAGAAAGAAACAGACTATGGGCACGCACAGTAGGGTAGGGAAAGAACCATCACACAAAAGAGCAGGTTCTACACGAGTTCACTTATGTGACACTCGGGAAGAGTTAAAATTAATGTGTGGTGGAAAAATACCAGCACAACGGTTGCCTGTGAGGGCGGCGAGAGCTGGGGTTTACTGAAGGGGAAGCAGGGGTCTTCATACTGCCATGCAAATGCTTCATATCTTGACAGGAGTTTGAGTGCTACAGGCACATGGTCAGAACTGGCCACTCGGCACACTTCAGGTTGTTATTTTTTAAATTTTTATCTCTAAAGAAGAAAAGAACCCTAAACCAATATTGAACTCAATTAATGACACACATGCTCAAGTACTGGGGAAGGCAGGGAGTACACACACGTCCACCTCCAAGACAGCTCAAGAAAGACAGGATTAACAGAGAGCCCCTTAAATATTAGGACATGCGATAAACAAGGATTGTAAAATGTTAACTGTACAATCTAGGTGGTAAGTATATGGCTATTCACTATTCTTTTAACTTTTCTGTATGTTGCAAAAGTTTTTACAACATTGGGAAAATGATTGTTCACATTTATATTTGTTGGAATGGAAAATGTATACATTTTTAGGAGATTACTGAATAGCTTTTAAGTAAAACTGTATGTTTAAATAGATGATACAAGCCGGGCGTGGTGGCGCACGCTTGTAATCCCCGCGCTTGGGAGGCGGAGACAGGAGGATCGCACGGGTTCAAAGCCAGCCTCAGCTACTTAGTGAGGCTCTCAGCAACTTAATGAGACCCTGTTTCCAAATAAAATATAAAAAAAAGGTCTGGGAGTATAGCCTGGAGGTGGAAAGCTTCTGGGTTCCACCCCTAGTACCACCAAAAATAAAAAATAAAAATAAATAAATAAATAATACATGTTATCCCTTAGGATATTTACCAAACATTCATATTCTCTCTTCTCTCTCCCTAAAGATATTTGAGTGTACATGCATAATTGTAGGTGATTTACAGTTAGCATGGATAATATTTCAAAATAACAGTTTTTCAAACTGACATTATACCTCTACTAACAGGAACTTTATGTCTGTACTCAGTTAAGTTGACCTTCTCCTAAAACACAGAACTATTCAATGATTTTTAATGCTTTATTTATGAATGATTTATTTATGGCAAGTGTCAAAATTCATTTTCATCAGTTGATTTGAGTATCAATGTTTTCCAAATTTATGGATAATATTAAAGTGCAGCAGTAGTTGTAGAATTATTAAAAAACCTATAACATAGCTAGTACTTGGAAGGCCAAGACAGGACGATCACAGGTTCAAGGACAGCCTCAGCTATAACATAGTGAAGCTTTCAGTAGCCTAGTGAGACCCTGTTTTTAAAACAAAATAATATAAATAAAAAGGGCTAGGAGATGTAGCTCAGAGGTAGAATGCCCCTGGGTTCAATCCCCAGTACCATAAAAAAAAATTATGATATGGTTTGGAACAAAGAATCTTCTTAAAAAATCAACTATAACAACAATAAACTATAAGCCATTTAAGCTGTAATTGGAAATATTTGTGAAATTAGAAATTACTGTGAAATGTCATTCTAAATTTTTTTTGGTGGTACTGGGGGTGGAACCCAGAGGCTTTCTACCTCTGGGCTATACCCCTAGACTTATTTTATATTTTATTTAAAAACAGGGTCTCACTAAGTTGCTGAGAGCCTCACTAAGCAGCTGAGGCTGACTTCGAACCTGTGTGATCCTCCTGTCTCAGCCTCCCAAGCATGGGGATTACAAGCATGCGCCACCACGCCTGGCTCATTCCAAATTTTAATAAGTTTTGTTAGCAAATAGTATATTATTATTATTATTATTATTATTATTAGTGGTGGTACTGGGGTTTCTGGAAGCTCTTCTACCTTTGGGCTACACTCCCAGACCTATTTTATATATATGTATATGTATATATATATATTTTTTTTAATTTTTTTTTAAACAGGGTCTCTTAAGCCAGCACAGCTGGCTTCGAACCTGCATGATCCTCCTATCTCCTCCTCCCAAGCGCTGGGATTACAAGCATTTGCCACCACGTCCAGCAGCAAATAGTATTTTAAATTTTGTAGATTTACACATAAGCAGAAGGAAAAATATAACCTTCCAATTGCCTTGGTCCAATAAAATGGAAAACAAGTCAATAAGATGTTACAAAGCCCTGTATATCATGTATAATTAAGATTTTTTATTATATTCTCAGACTTTTAAAATTATATATTCAGGTTAAAGACCTAAACTGTGTTCCTATTTCTAAATTAATGCATCCTACAAACAAAAATGAGTTATGGGCAAGTGAATTAAATAGACACTTCACGAAGAAAGAAATTCAAACGGCCAATAAATGTATAAAAAATGCTCAACATCATAAACAATCAGAGAAATGAAAATCAAAACTACCCCGGTACCACCAAAAAAAAAAAAAAAAAAAAAAACCCACCAAAAACTACCCTGAGATTTCACCTAACACCAAATAGAATGGCAGTGATTCAAAACACAAACAACAACAAATGCTGGTGAGGATGTAGAGAAGTGGGAACTCTAAAACATTGTTGGTGGGTTTGCAAACCACCACTTTGGAAAACAGTATGGAGGATCCTCAGAAAATGGGAATGAACTTACCATATGATCCAGCAATACCACTTCTGGGTATCTACCCAAAGGAAAAGAAGCCAAACTACTAAACTAATGCATGTGTATTTATGTTCAGAGCTGCACAATTCACAATTGCCAAACTATGGAAACAGCCAAGATGTCCATCAACAGATGAATGGGTTACAAAACTGTGGGATACGCACAATAAAATTTTACTCAGCCATAAAAAAAAACACAATTACATCATTTACAGGGAAATGGATGGAACTGAAGGACATTATGTTAAGTGAGATTAGTTAGTCACAAAATATAAGAAATCAGATGCTTTCCCTAATATGCGAAAGCTAGGGAGAAATGGGTAACAGGAGGAACTCTAGATGAAGAAGATTCTATAGATGAGCAAATAAGGTGACCTTACTGAGGGGATGGGAGAGGGAAGAGGAAAACTCTAAAACACATGATGTACTTAAACAACTATATCAAAGCAAATCACTAAGCCAAGCATGGGAAGGAGGACAGGGGAGGGAATGGGGTGGAAACTGGGTAAGGGCTAACTGGGTGATGATGTGTGCATGTATGTCTCCACCATTTTTTATCCCATTAAGATATATGATTACAATGCACCAATAAATTTTTTTAAAAAGATAAAAAAAAAAAATAAAATGAGTTAATACTTCTAGTTGTTGGTTTGGATGTTTTCATTTGCACTTAAAACAATGATTCCACTTTGTAGCACATTCTAGGACAGTCAGGTATAGCCCAAAAATACTATGCAAGAAAACTAATCTATTCAAATTAAAAGTGGGCTGGTTCTTGCAGTTATTCTAAGCACCAAATATACTACTAAATGTAAAATTTGTTTATATATAGAAGAATATGTTATGCTATCTAATAACTTATGGATATTGAGTTTGCAATACTTAGTGTGATAAAAACCACATAGCAGATGTCAGAGAATTTCTTCATTTTACTGGCTAACACAATATCCATTTTCCTCTTCAGTATACAAATACTTAACTACATACGTATATAAAGTAAAAGTATACTTTGTTTTAATTGCAATGAGGATTTTTTAAAAATAGTTAATGAGTATATAATGGTCAAATGTTAGAGAAAGTTTATCATTAGTTGTTTTAAGAATGCTTATTAGCTGGGCATGGTGGCGCACGCTTGTAATCCCTGCACTTGGGAGACTGAGACAGGAAGATTGCGCAGGTTCAAAGCCAGCCTCAGTTACTTAGTGATGCTCTCAGCAACTTAGTGAGACCCTGTTTCCAAATAAAATACAAAATAGGTCTGGGAAGATAGAAAGCCTCTGGGTTCCATCCCCAGCACCACATACACACACAAAAAAATGCTTATTACTTTACCCAATGATTTAATTTTTATCTAGTGTTTTCTAGATAAAAATTAAATCATTTAATTTTTATTAGTTTAGTATTATATTATAGAGTCTATGGTTTTTAGATAAAATATCAATAAAAATCCATACTTTTTTCATTGTTTAGTTCACTTGACAGTCCTATTAAACTAACCAGAAGGATAATTCACAAAGCCAAATATATGTGTATAGAATTAACACTATTTCTTGAATTTATCTAATGAAAAATGTGACTATAAAGTAGTAATGATTAAAATATATAAGAGATTATATATACAAATGAGTATTCGTTTCTGAATATTCTTCTAGAGGAGCAACAACTGATCAATATAGTTGTAGAATTCTACCTTGGAACTCTCTCTCACAAGACTGTCTACCTCGTGGGTGTGTCCCTTTTTCTTTCCCACATGTGCACACATGAAGCTGTCTTCTGTTATGACCACACGTTGTTTCAGACACAATATTACTTAGTAGACATCTCCAAATAACTTGTGGCTATTTCTAAAAATCAAAACCATCCCCTAAAGTCACAAATCTGCTATCAAAAACATCTGGAAAATTCTGAAGCTGTTTCTAAAAGGGGAAACGTAAATGTACTATGAAAATAAGCACACACGGCCTCCCATGATGTCAAGATGACCACTTTGGAGGAGTCCGTTCTGACGTGGGTGTGTGAATATCTATGTGTCAATTTTTAATAGCTGGAACTTGATGAAAGCAGGGTGGTGTGGGAAGAACAGCACTGTATCCCTAAGCCTGGCTCTCAGCTCTCAACTCTCAGCTCTGCCATTTTAGTGAGGTTGCTTTACTTTACTTTTGTGGGCTTCAGTTTCCTCATCCTTAAAGTAAACGTGTTGGTGTAGACCAGCACAGTCCAACAGAAACATATTTCAGGCTACATCCATAGTTTCTATGGCCACATTTAAAAAATAAAAAGAAATAGATGAAATTAATTTTGGTAATAAAACTTATTCAAACAAATATATTCAGAATACTGTCTCAATATTTAACCAACAAAAAGTTATTGATGGACTCTTTTGCATTCTTTTTGCTTTGGGCACCGTCTTTAAATTCAGTGTGTATTTTATACTTAGGGTACACATTCCTATTTGGAGTAGCCATATTTCAAATGCTCAGTAGCCACATGTAGCAGAACAATGGTTAACAAATTGATGGTAGAGACAGATCCAGACAGGTGCTAACAGGCCTTCCATGTTTAAGACCTTTATTATGTTATTGTCAAAATTAATATATTAATGAAATTAGTATAATATTTGGCACAAGTATATAAAAACCATACATCAAATGCTTCCATTGAACATCTACTTTTATAGGGAAAGATTAATTAATTTCTTATCTAGCATTTTAAAGTTCTGGGTGATTTTTTCCCCCAACATTGAACAATCATTAAGAAGTAAAGAACTGGCAATTATTTTCTGAACTCAACCCCACTAGTAGTAGATTACTTCATCTATCAAACTGGCTTAAATCTATTAAATAACTGCTAACTCTTCCTTTCATATTATGAAAAAGACAACTTTATTAATTTCAAAATGTTTTATTATAACAAGAATCTTTGAAGGCAAACACAAAAGATTCTACTATTCTTAGATTTTAAAACATAAATAACCAATTTAATGCATCACTAATGATGTACAATGGATGTCTTCTGTTGTACCAATTCAAATAAGAGACTGATGTAATCTGCCACATACTTCAAAGAAACTAATTTGGTAATAAGAACACTTCTTTTGTGCAAACTTTTCTACTTAAAAAAATTGCAGAAGCCCTCCCAGTTGGATATTTACTAAACAAAAGTATTAAATCCTTGTTAAATGTCATTTAATAAGGTAAAGATAACTAAATACTTTAGATCTTCAAAATTTATCCTAAGTAGCACTAGGCTTTTAAATAGAAATACATCTCTAGTCAAAGAAAACCGATATTAATGGTAAAGTATGATCTATTTTAGAGTTGCATGTTTATATTCAATGTCTTAAAAATTTTAAACTATTACATTTATTACTATCATGTTAAATGCCCCATATACACAGACTCTAGATGGCTTATCTATGAAAATATATTAGTACATCTCACTCTATAAATTTCTCTGAGATTTCCTAGACTCTAAATTTCTAAAGTAAAAGCTTAGGTCAGTTTCCTGGGCATATTCTGCTATCTAGTATTTTTTTTTTTTTTTTCAGGAAGGAACTTTAGAATTTTCTTTGCCTGCATTTACCTGTACCTATCATAGAATTCACAATTTTGGCCTTCTGGGGGTAGTGTTGTAAGATTATAAAATTCAGCAAGTATTTCCAAAAGCATGTTTAATAAGATTATTCTTTGACCAAAACCATTCATATCAAGTTACCTTCTGGCCCATGAATATGCAGCAAAAATATATAGCTTAAGATGGTTTCAATTATTTGTTGTTTCTTTTCTAGTAGCAGCTCATCCTGAGAAAGTACCTGTTATTTCACAAGAGAACAAAACAAAAGGAGATTCCGTTTCTAATGGCCACTGGGAAAGGTGTGTGTCCAGAGGAGATGCTTCTTAAGACTCCTTCCAAAAGGTATTAAAAAGATTCAGGACCTATATGATTACATGATCTAATTTGCAGTGCAGTGCAGTGTGTGTGTGTGTGTGTGTGTGTGTGTGTGTGTGTGTGTGTGTGTTACACCCAGGATCACCCAGAGGCACTGGAGTGCCTGGCCCTGGAGTGGCAGCTCAGTCCAAAGTCAGTGACTTTGATGTTCCCTTCTGAGTCCAGGATGTTCTGTGGCTTCATGTCCCTGTGTAGGATGCCTCTCTTGTGGAAGTAGCACACTGTACTTACAACCTGGTAGAACACCCTCTGGGCTTCCCTGATGGGATGCAGCAGCACCCTCCCATCCCACTCACGTGCCCCATCAACAGGTAGATGCAGTCGGCATGTCTATGATCTCAAACAGCTATATGACGTGTGGGTGTTCCACTGACCTCATGAGAGCAATTTCAGATTGAACAAAAAGGTTGTCCCTATACGGAGGCAAGAATTTCACAGCTACCTCCGTCCCACTGAGAACATGGTGGGCCAGTTTGATCTGAGCAATACTACCCTTGCCAGTGTCCTTCAGGACCATATAATTGTCCATGAGGACATCCTCACAGGGAAAGTTGGCCTCAAGGCCTGGCCTGGCCTCTCTATTATCTCTCCTAACACTGACAATCAAAAGCCATAATAGCAACTAACAATGTTAGCTGAAAAAACAAACCAACAAACGAAAGTACATTAAAATAACAAACCCAAGCAAACAAGCAAACAAACACACAAAACAATGCCAAAAGTCCAAACCAACAAATCAGATCCAAAGCCACCAATCCACCCAAAGCGCTAACTATCTTGGAACCCGACAGGTCACCACCAAGAGCTCCCTGTACTGATGGGCAGCACCCAGCAGCAGCAAGAGCCTCTTATAGCCGGTGCTAGAGACTCCCTAACACTGGCTCCTCGTGAGGTCACACCTGAAGTTTGGTGTGTCACAGACACCTCCTACTTATTCTTGAGTAGTCATTACTGAAGCCTGTGGGGAAAATGTTACCACTTGTAATCTCCTTTCCAAAGCAAAAAAGAGAAACAACTAATTCCTCAATTGTAAATTTGATTAGAGGTGAGACCAGTGATCAGCCTCATTCATAAAATGAGGCCCTAGGAGCCCATCACAACACTGCTACTAGCGACTAAGCAATAGGCTCGAATGATAAGTTTCCTTGTAACTGTGAAAAAGATAACATCGCATAGCCAAGTGTGCCTGGGAGACATCATTTGGGCATAAAATATAAATGAATACATGGTACCCCAAAGTGATTTATAACTTCCTGGGATGACACATGATTCTCTTTTAGGAACTTTTCTACATAAATTATGAAGACTAGAATGGAAGAATTAATAAAATAGTGGGTTTTTTTTCATGGAATTTACCTAAACAATGAATCACAATTTTTTTTGGGGGGGTAACTGGTGACTGAACCCAGGGGCATTCTACTTCAGAACAATACCCCCAGTTCTATTTTTATTCTTTGAAAAATATTTATATATTTATTATTTGTTTGTTTCAGTACTCGAGATTGAATACAGAGCCATCCTATCTCCAAGCTCTATTCCCCAGCCCTATTTTTAAATTTTTATTTGGAAACAGGGTCTCCATAGACTAATGAGAGTCTCACTACTTGCTGAGACTATTCTTGAACCTATGATTCTCCTGTCTCAGCCTCCCAAGTACTGGAATCACAAGAGTACACTGCCATGCTCGGCTTATTCTTTATTTTGAAACAGGGTTCACTAAGTTGCAGAGGGTCTCACTAAGTAGCTGAGGCTGGCCATGAACCTGCAAACTTCCTGTCTCAGCCTCCAAAGTACTGGAACTACAAGCATGGGCCACGATGCCCAGCAATGAACCACAATTTGAAAAGTATTCATCAAAAATAATAACAAAACACCTGAATACTTTGCTTCCTGTTTAAAATACAGCCAAAATATTTTAATTAATTAATTAATTTATTTATTTTTATTTATTTTTGTGTGTGTGGTACTGGGGTTCCTGGAAGCCCTTCTCCCTCCGGGCTACACTCCCAGACCTTTTTTTTTTAACATTTTTTTATTTGGAAACAGGGTCTCCTAAGCCAGCGCGCGCGGCTGGCTTCGAATCTGCGTGATCTTCCCGTCTCTGACTCCCAAGCACGGGAATTACAAGCATGCGCCACCACGCCCAGCTAAATTGTTTATTTTTGAAACATGGCATTGGATAAATATTTGTTGAATGGATAAATATATGACTAGCTGCCTTTAAAGTAGAATATTTGGTAAAGACACTTTGACGAGTGCTGCAATGCTAAAGTTCAGGAAAAGAAACGGAAAATCTTTTTGTGGGCTGAGACTTGAGACATCTCCCCCCAAATTTGATACTGTCTCTGGTTTTGCAGGATACCGCCAGCAAAATGCCATTCCTCTACAGTCCAGGTCTGGTCTTACAAACATTAGCGAGACAGTCCATCTCTATTAGAATAAAACCAATAGGCTGCTGTCCTTCAAAGATGTATGGAGACAAAAGACAAATACAAAAGAAATATGAAAAGAAAGAGGAGAGAAAATACTACTAATGCTAATACTAAAATTAAAATGGACCATTATTTGGAACTAAAAAAAAAAAAAAAGAAAACCTTTCAATAGCACATTTGAAAGTGCTAATTCATTTCAGGCTATTTTCGAGCATATTCCAAGTCCCATGTAACTAACAAAACTCCCAGAAGCTTTCTCTATTCATGGAAGTCCAGGTGGAAGAGCAACCTATGATAGATACCAGTTTAGAAATGACTTTGTGTGTGTTATGAGCATTTGTGGTACTGGGGACTAAAACCAGAGGCATTCTATCTTTGAACTACACTTCCAGCCCTATTTTATTGTGAAACATGGTCTCACTAAATTGCTGAGGTTGCCCTCAAACTTGTGTCCTTCTGTCTCCAGCTTCCCAACAACTGGGATCACGGGTGTGTACTACCATGCCTGAACTAGAAATGACTTCGGATAGCCCCTTACCAATGTAAGAGTTAACAATAGCTTATGTAAAATGGAGTTCATAATCTAGCTTATCATTCTTCAGTAGCATTTTCCAAGGACTGTTGGGACAGATTTGCCAATTACCACAGTAATATTCTCTTTAATATTCTTTGTAAGAGAAATGTTAAGTTTTTCAAAACATTTGGGTTGTTACCAAATAACAACACAAGGTATTACCCCTCTGTTTTACAGATTTTATTGATTAGAGACAGCCAGCGACTACATTATTTCAAATGAATGGAGTGAATTTTTCAAAATGATGGTCTTAAGGACACACTCCTTAGGAAGAAGTGACAAGCCAGGGTGTAGACACCCAGCTGTCCTGTCTCTATCCCATGGCTTACTTTTGCCACCTAGTGGGGGAGGCGGTTTCAGTTCAGGGTTTGTGTTTTGTGTAAGATCGTCTCCTTTAACGCATAGATTGTCGTTTTAGAAAAAAAAAGAAGATCACAATTACTTTTCATTTTTATAATCTTAAGTAATTTCTTCAAAGTGGTTCGGATCTTCCAGGTCTACTGCTTTTTTATTTTATAAAGCAGTTTTCAATATAATTATTAACCTAGAGAATTCAAGGTAAAAATACAATCTTTCTGCATACATTTATTCTGTGTAATGTTTTGAGGGTGAACTTGGCCATTTCCTTGATTCTAATCATTCTCCAACCCCTTATCTTGTAGCATCTCATGCAAGTTTGATGTTTCAGCTCACTTCTTATTTTGACATGGGGACCAAATATACATTTTATCCCTAATTTCTCCTTGTGGCTCTAATCTCAAATCTTAAGTTATCTATTGAATCTCACCTGTAGAACTGACATTTAATATGGCAAAACCCAAAGTTGCCATTCTCAAAAGAAACAAGGAATTGACTTTCTTTTTTGAGTCCAAGTGGCTGCCTTAATCAAAGCTAAAGTGAAGCCTAAAATAAGACAAAAGGTTTTTTTTTTAAATGTATGTAGAAATAATGAAAAGAGTTAATCAAAAGGAACAATCAGAAGTCAGGATCAGGTAATTGGGCTGGGCAGGAGGAAGCATGACAACCATGAGTTAGGTGGAGCAATAATAATTCACGGGAATCGAGGTCAGGACCATGGGAAATTTGAGGCAGGTCTAAAGCTAAGAAAATTGGAAAGTATGTTAGAGAAGTGGAAGAAGCAGCAGAGCTCAAGTGTTTCGCTGGAGGGACACAAAAGAGGTCAGAGGGCAGAGGGAGACTGGCACAATGGCACACACCTGTAAGCCTAGTGTTTGAGAGGTTGAGACAGGAGGATCACAGGTTCAGGGACAGCTTCAGCAACTTAGTGAGAGTCTCAACAACATAGCTACACCCTGTTTCAAGATAAAATAAAATAAAATAAAAAAGGCTGAGCTCAGAGGTAGAATGTCCCTGGCTTCAATCCCTAGTATAAAAAAGAGGGCACTAAGGACCCCAGAAATGCATAATTTGGGGGCCTGGAAACACATGATGATATTTATTTTTCCATGTTTACCTTCTTCAAATTACAAAAATCTCCAGTTTCCATGAACAGTCTGCTGGAGAATTTGAGGTTTCTGATCTGAAGGAAGTACCAAAATTTCTATTATCATGGCTGGCCTTATACTGAAAGCTAATAAAGGTGTGTGTGTTACTAGCCCAGCCCTTTTTTGTTTGAAACAGAGTCTCTTTAGGTTGCTGGGAATCTCTCACCGATTGCTGAAGTTATCCTTGAGCCTTAGATCCTCCTGTCTCAGCCTCCTAAGTACTGGGATTATAAGTGTGTACCAAAATGCCTGGCTTTATAAAGCTTTTTTTTTTTTTTTTGGTGGTAATAGAGATTGAACCAAGACATTCTACCTCCAAGCTATACCCCCAGCCCAATTTTATTCTTTTATGTTAAAACAGGATCTCACTAAGTTGAAGAGGACCTCACTAAGTAGCTGAGGCCGGCTTTGAACCTGTTATCCTCCTGTCTCAGCCTCCCAAGTACTTAGGTTATAAGCATGCACCACTCCACCCAGATAAAACTATTTTTAAACAGCTTTGTTCAGGCATAATGTATATACCCTAAAGTTCATATATTGTGAATATTTTTAGAAAACTGTGCAATTATCACCACAATTTAGTCTTAGGAGATTTCCATCACCATGGAAAATTTTCCTGCTCTCACTCACAGCCTGAGACAAACACTGATCTGTTCTCTGTCTCTATAGATAATTTGCCTTTTCTAGAAATTTTATATAAATAGAATTATACAGTGTGTGGTCCCTTGTGGGTTTTTGTTTTTTTTTCCAGTACTGGGGATGGAACCCAGTGGCATCCTACCTCTGAGCAACACCCCCAGCCCTATTTTTGATTCTTTATTTTGAAACATGGTCTCACTGAGTTGCAAAGGCCTCACTAAGTAGCTGAGGCTGTCTAAGAACCTGGATCCTCCTGTCTCAGCCTCCCAAGTACTGGGATTACAAATGTGCGCCATCACACCCGGCTGGTGTTTTCATATAGCATGTTTTTTGGTTCACCAAGTTGTAACATAGATGTAGTTCATAGTAGTTCAGTATTTCATTCTCTTTATTGCTCAATTGTTTGCCATTGTATGGATCTACCACATTTTGTTTATTCACTCACCATCTGGTCAGCATTTGGATAGTTTCCAGATTTTAGCTATTATAATGCTATTAATATTCACATATAAGCCTTTGTGTAAACATGTATTAATTTTTCTTGGGTAGATATAGAAGGATAGAATTGTTGGATTCGATGGTAAATGTGTATTTAGCTTCTTAAGAAACTGTCAGACTGTTTTCCAAAGCAGTTGTCCATTCTCACCAGCAATCCATGAAGTTTCTACTTTCTATCCTCACACACATTTGCAATTATCTGCTTTTAAGTATAGCCATCTTGGTGGCTGTGAAATGATGTCTGTGACACTGTCTTCTCAGGTGCTGTCTAGCCAAGTGTATATATTCTTTGGGAATTGTCTATTCATATCCATTTTAATTGAGTTGCCTCATTATCAAGTTATAAGAGTCCTTAATATGTCCCAGACAAAATTTATTTAGTGAATATATAATCTGAAAATATTTACTTCTAATCAGTGGCTTTTCACCTTCCTAATGGTGCCTTTGAAGTACAAAAGTTTTTTTTCTTTTTCAGATAATGCTTTTATTGTATCTGAAAACTCTGCCTAACCCAAGGTCATGAAAATTTCTCCTGTTTCTTCCCAAAGTTTTACAGTTTTAGCTTTTACACTTAAATCTATTGTCTATTTTGAGTTTTTGCATGTGGCATGAAGCAAGGGTCTGATTCCATCTTTTATTTAATTTTCCCAGTGCCATTTATTGAAAAGACTGTTCTTTCTCCAGTTAATTTCCTTGGCACTTTTTTTGAAAATTGACTAAAAGGTTCATTTTCAGACTCTCCATTTTGCCCCAATGACCTACATGTCTATCCTCATGCCACTAACTAGAGTAGTATAGCTTTTTAGTAAGATTTGAAGTTGAGTAGTATAAGTCTTCCAATTTTGTTCTTATTTTTCAAACTTGTTTTAGCTATTCTGAGCTCTTCACATTTCCACTTAAATTTTAAGACCAGCTTGTCAAATTCTACTCAAAAAAAGCCTGCAGGGTTTTTGTTAGGTTCTGTATTAAATCTGTATACCAGATGGAAGAAACTATCAACAGTAAGAAATCTTTTAATCCACGAACATTAAATGACTTCAGCCTATTTAGATCTTTAATTTCTCTCAGCAATGTTTTACAGTTTTTCATGTACATCTTGTCCTTTTTAAATTCCTAAGTGTTTTATTCTTTTTTATGCTATTATGAGCAAAATAGTCTTAATTTCACTTTTAGATTATTTATTTCTAATATATAGAAACACTTGATTTTTATTTATTGAGCTGTAGGCTGTACTTGTCTTTAACTTTACTAAACCCGTTCATTCTAATAGGTTGAGTGTGTGTGTGTGTGTGAGTGTGAGTGTGAGTGTGTGTGTGTGTTTTAGAATTTCCTACATACAGGATCATGCCATCTACAAATATGCTTCATCCTTCCAAACTTCAGCCTTTCTCCTTTTTTTTTTCTCTCTCCTTGTCCTCCTCCACCTTCTTTCTTTTGCTATAAGCACACTGGCTAGTACAGTGTTTTACAGAAGTGACAGCAGACATCCTGGCTTTGTTCTCAATCTAAGGGAGTGAGGCATTCAGTTTTTCTCCATTAAGACAACATTAAAGTCAAGTGCGGTGGTGCACACCTGTAATTCCAGTGCTTGGGAGGCTGAAACAGGAGAATTGCAGGTTTAAAGCCTGCTTCAGCAACTTAAGCAAAGCCTTCTGGAACTTGGTGAGAACCTGTTTCAAAACAAAAATAAAATTAAAAAAGGGATAGGTATAGAGCTTAAAGGTAGAATGCCCCTGGGCTCAATTCCCCATACTACCAAAACAACAATAACAAAATTCATCATGTGGCCTAAGCCAGGTGTGGTGGCACACACTAATTCCAGTACTTGGGAGGCTGAGACATGAGGATTTCAGGTTTGAGGCCAGCCTCAGCAACTCCATGGCCAATTCCCAGTACCACAATTTAAAAAAGGCATTAGCTGTAGGTTGATTTTTGGTATGTTTTTGTTTTTAAAGATTCTTGTAACCAAATTAAAGAAGTGCTCAGAGCTTTTAATAAGAAATAAGTTAGATTTTGCCAGTGCTTTTTCTGTATCTACTGAAATCATCATGGGGATTATCTCCTTATAAATATAGTTTATACAGTTATTGATTTTCAGATATTAAACCAACCTTAATAATAATGTTTCACCCTTCTTATATGTTGTTTGATATTGTCCAATGATTTCTGAGGTTCTATTCACTTTGTAAATTCTTTTTTCTCTATTATTCCAACTGTATAATTTCTTTCAATCTATCCTGAAGCCCATGGGTTCTTTCTTCTGCCATCCTGAATCTGCTATCATATCACTCTAGTGGATTTTTCATTTCAGCTACTGTATTTTTCAACTTCAGATTTCCCATCTGATTTTTTAAATAACGTTTATGTCTGTACTGAGAATCCCTATTTGTTGTGTCACTGTGGTCATACTTTAATTTTTTTAAGCATGGTTTGCTTTAATTCCTGAATATGTTTATTACAACTGCTTTGATATTTTGCCTGCTGAGTCCAACATCAGGCCAATTCAAAAACAGTTTCCACTGACTGCTTCTTTTCCTCTATTAGCCAACCCTTCTTTCTTTATATATCTTGCAATTTTTGTTAGAAATTAAAATTTTGGATACACTATATTGTAACTCTGGATTTTAATGTTTTCTTCTTGGGGTTGTTCTTGTTGATTTTCTTGTTTATTAATTTTCCTGGACTAAATCTATGGAATACATCTCCCCCGTAGTATATGGCTCTTTTAAACTGTACTTGGTTTTTTGAAAACTTTTTTATTTTTAATTTTTTAATTTTTATTTTTAAGCCTGGCTTTCTAGGGGTCACTTCTGCAACTGCATAGATTAGTTGTCAGCCAATGATTGTTCAGTGGTTGTGCTCAAACACTCCAAGCCAGTAAAGCTTCCCTCTGCCAGTGGATCTATTTGGGATGAGGTCCAAATTAAGTGCTCAGGTAGTTTTCAAGTCTGTGCTAGCATTTAATTTCCCCAGACCATCCTACATCTCCTTTGCATATGTGTAGAATTTCACAGTCTTTCAGAGTGCCTAGTTTGAGTCCTCTCTGATCTCTCCTGTATGTATATGATGCCTTTTGGTCAGCTTGGAACATGGGGTGGGTTTATCAAAGTTCCCCCCTATCACTGAGCCATTTCTCAAATTTCCCTGATAAGTTTCTGGCTAGTCTACTGGTCCACTGTTGGCCCCAATCATGACTGTAACCTCAGTTTCAGCAAGCTTCAAGCTTATTCTTCTGGCTTGTTTGCCATTAAAATGTCTACTGTTAGTCATAAGGCTGGTGGGCACAGGTCTTTTTGCACTCCACTTCACATCAAAGAAGGGCACTTCTTTAGCAAAAATGATGGTTTTCATGGCTCTCCCTGACCTTGAAGAACTACAATGCTGAGCCTGGAGGTGGAGGATAAGAGCATCTCTGATAAGGAGCACTGAAGATGCACGCTTTTCTGAATACCTTTTCTCACTTTCCAGACTCCTAACTTTGCTGGTTTTGACAATTCTGTCCAGTTTTATTGTTGCTTTCTGGAAAACATCCCTCCCTCCCTCTCCCCCCCCCCTCCTTTCAGTAGTATTCCATTCCTTTGGAGCTATTTCTTTCCTTTCCAGAGCTTTTTTTTTCTTTCTTTTTTCTTTTTTGGTGGTACTGGGGTTCCTGGAAGCCCTTCTACCTCCGGGCTACACTCCCAGACTTACCTTTTTTTTATTTTTGGAAACAGGGTCTCTTAAGCCAGCGTGGCTGGCTTCGAACCTGCGCGATCCTCCTGACTCCGCCTCCCAAGCGCAGGGATTACAAGCGTGCACCACCACGTCCGGCTCCAGACCTATTTTTAATTGCTATTTTTATTCTTCTGTACTCTGCTGGTTACCAAAGCCTGCTGACTCTTTCTCTGCAATGTCTCTCTGGACAATTCGCTGCTTTTCTCGCCACTTTTAGGGTTACACCCATCAAGGTAGTAAGTACTCATTCCAGAACAACTAGGATACCAGCCTTTCTCCTCATCAGAGTCAGTCCTGTATCTGGCTGCCAGGTTGATTACAGTCACCATCATAATCATATCCCTCACTACTGGCTGAAGAACAACCCTTTGCTGCAAAGAACATAAATTTCATAGTGTTGAGCCTCGCCTTCAAGAATATATTCAACTGCCTTGATCTCATGAAACATCATTTATTACAGGAGCACCCACCAAGCTAAGTTTTCCTTTCCCTTCATATTCTTTGCCAACTTCCATGTTTCTATCTTTTCTCATGTAGTTTCCCTACATGGAATATTCTTATAATTTATCTTTCAATTTTTGGTCCATTGACTTCTAAAAGAAGCCTAATCAAATGAATTCTCATGCTCTTAATTACTCTGATTACTCCATAGCCTTTCAGCAGTTATAAATTTATAGATTTTAAACCACATACAGCACAAAATTACATTGACTTGCAACTGGCCCTCTATTTTTTATATGTGTTTTGTTTATTTTGTTATTTATTGCAACTTTTTTTCTTTTTAAGACTGTATTTTTAGAGCCATTTTAAGCTCACAGTAAAACTTGAGCAGGAATTATAGAGTTCTCATGTACTACATGCCCCACTTTTAATTACACTCAATTTAAGGCCTTTATTTATATAATAGAAAATATTTTTCTATAGAAAAAGATTAGAAATATATATTAATAATAGAAAATAACTTTCTAAGTCATGCTTAATGCATGACTGCTAAATTAACAAACCAAAATATTTTTTGATTCCCAAAGAAAATTTTTAAAAACCTTTGAAAATGATCAGTCTTGGGTTATTTTTTTTTCTTCAAGAACTTAAATCTTACATGTATCTCTGAAAGCAGAGGTGATTTAAAAAATGTCAGGCATGGCAGATAAATCAACCAATAAAACTGGAAAACAAATGAAAGCCTGACAACTACTGAGCAAGCAATGACCCAATGGTTTCTTGAGTGTGGGAGAGGTCCCAGAGATCTGGGATACCAGGCCATGAAGTCCACGGGTGAAAAATTAGGTGGCAGCTATTTTCCAAGTGGTAGAAAAGTATCTGAATATTTTAACAATTGGTACAGTGATCGGAGGACACACAAAATACCAGTTTTGTCAGCAAGTTGAATGTTATTCTCAAATTTATAAGGGCTGTAGAATGTAATATTTATAAAACGGAGCTCTGTCCACCTTTGGTAATTTTGGATTTGAGGAGCAATATGAGAATGGGCTTCTAAAATGTCAGATGCAGAGAAGAACAGCAGAAAGTCAGAAGCCAATGTCAAGCGTCAGGTCAGCAGCACAAGATCATGCAACACAAAAGCACCTACACAATAAGGCGAGCACATATGTGAAATTACCAAGCTAATCTTAATATCATGCCTGGCAAAAAGGAAGAAAAGGGAAAGGAGCTGTGGGAAGCTCAGCAAGTGTATGTGCATGTATGTCCCTATCACTTTGAAGTACACTATGATGTGAGGCTACCATATACCAACAAAAGTATATAAAAATAGTGGGAAGATGGCAACCAAGAAAAGCAGTGTTTACAAGTCTGGCTAACACTTGATCTCTATTGCCACAAAATCAGCACTTTTCATAGCCAGATTACACTATCAGAGAGAAATAAAAAATGTAAACACAAGGGACAGAGAAAAAGAAGACTAGAAGAATAACCATACCAGAAAAGAAACCAGCCCACATTGCGGAGCTGCACCAGCGCCATCATGCCTCATAGCACCAGGCTCCAGAAAGGAAAGATAAACAAGGAGCTGAAGTGAGCAGCTGCGGATCATTTGGGTGTAATTCAGCAGTTCTTTCAGCGCAATGAACGTCTAAAACTCCCAGTGGCCAAGCTCATCACGCCTTCCAGGGCTCAGAACGAAGCTCAGAACCAGAAA
The DNA here is from genome assembly GCF_963383645.1 of Muscardinus avellanarius. NCBI lineage: Eukaryota > Metazoa > Chordata > Mammalia > Rodentia > Gliridae > Muscardinus > Muscardinus avellanarius. Next base: position 64,052,550 of record NC_137789.1, on the reverse strand, counting down.
AGAAATAGCCCAGCCTCACAGCCGAGGGTGTGGCAGTGGCGTCATATTGACAACAGCGGCAGCAAGTTAACCACATCCACAACAACTCCAGATCAGCGCACACAATAACCATAAGTGAAATTGCAGCAGAGAAATCCCCAGGCACTTGTGCAGCTTTGATAATCTCCCTGGGTCTGAGATTGTGCAGTGCAGCTCAGTGAAGGAGTAGTGGTGGCAAAGATACCACACCTTAGTCGCAGCTCACCGTGGGAAAACACCCAGCTCGGCACCCCCACAGTCTTGCGCAGCCTCAATTAACTCCCTGGGTCTGAGACTTTACGATACAACCCAGTAAAGGAGTAGTGGCAGCTGAGATTACCACAAACTTGAGATCCAGAGCACCCTAAGTGAAGTCGTGGTGACCTGAGGAAGAACCCAGAGAAGGCACAAACTTCTGAAATCATGGGAAAGAGGAACAACAATAGAGCAATGAATGCCCACAACCCCATAATATCAGAACCTGATAACACAGAAATCCAGAGATCTCCAGAAGATCAAATCAGGAATATAGCTGTAGAAATAATACAGGACTTTCAAAAAGAATTTAGAGAGAATCTGAAATAAATAAAGATGCAATCATTGAAGTAAAGGCATCAATTCAAACTATAAACAATCAATTAGACCACATGGAGAATAGAATCTCGCTCCTAGAAGAGGATCACTCCAAAAATGAATGCATAATTTATAACTTAAAAAAAATCAGACAGCAGGAATCTGACATTGAAGAAATATGGGCCCATTTTAAGAGAGCTAACCTAAGAATAATTAGAATAGAGGAGGGAAAAGAAAGTGAAACCAAAAGGATCAATAATTTTGTCAAAGAAATAATAGCAGAAAATTTTCCAAACACAGAGCAAGAGGTCGATACACAGGTCCAGGAAACTTATAGAACTCCCTTTAGACAGAATCAGAGAAGAGGTTCCCCATGCCACATAATTGTCAAAATGACTAATGTGAAAGCCAAGTAGAAAATCTTAAAGGCAACAAAAACAAAAGGCCAAGGGACATTCTGAGGCAAACCAATTAGAATCACTCCAGACTTCCCAAACCAAGTCATGAGAGCCAGAAGGGCTTGGAGTAACATATTTCAAACTCTGAAAGAAAACAACTTCCAGCCAGAAATTTTCTACCCAGCAAAACTATCTATCAAATTAGATGGGGAAATAGGAAGCTTCCATGACAAGCAGAAACTAAAGGAATTTATGTCTTCAAAACCAGCACTAGAGCTGGGCATGGTGGTGCACGCGTGTAATCCCTGCGCTTGGGAGGCAGAGACAGGAGGATTGCGCAGGTTCGAAGCCAGCCGCACACGCTGGCTTAGGAGACCCTGTTTCCAAATAAAAATGTAAAAATAGATCTGGGAGTGTAGCCCGGAGGGAGAAGGGCTTCCAGGAACCCCAGTACCACCAAAAAAAAAAAAAAAAAAAAAAAAAAAAAAAAAAAAAAAAAAAAACCAGCACTAGAGTAAATACTCAAAGAAATTAACTACAAAGAAGAAATAGGTAATACACACCAGAACCAGAGAAACAAGATTTTCCATTCAGCAGACAACAACTAAGCAAAGAATAAAATAGTATTTCAAACAGAAATAAAATCTTAACATGTTAGGAATTAAAAGTTATCTCTCAATAATCACACTGAATGGAAATGGCCTCAATTCCCCAATAAAAAGACATAAAGTGGCAAAATGGATTAAAAACCAGAATCCATCCATTTGCTGCTCACAAGAAACACACTTTACAAGTAAAGATAGTAACAAACTCAAGGTAAAGGGCTGGAACGAGGTAAGTCATGTTAAGTAACCATTCTACCAAATGTGAAGTAGTATTTCACTATAGTTTTTATTTGTATTTCCTTAATGATTAGTTATATTATAATAATGATGAGTGATATTCATGTGTTTATTGGTCATATAAAAATCTTTGGAGATTCATTATCTATTTTAGTCTTTTACCTATTTCTAAATTGTATTGTTTGCTTTTATTGTTGCTAATTTCTAGGATTTCTATTTGGAATATTAATATACCTTCAGATACAGCATTTGGAAATATATTATCCCATTCTATCAGTAACTTTTAATTCTGTTTACATTGTCTTTGGATGTACAATACTTTTCTATTTTATATGAAGTTTGTTTGTTTATTCTTTTGTTGCCTGTGCCTTTGGAATCATATCCAAGAAATCACTGCCAATTTCAGTGCTGTGAAGTTTTATGACCCAGGCTTTCTTCTAAAAGTTTATAGTCTTAAGGTTTACATTTAGGTCTTTTATCTATTTTGAGTTAATATTTGTATATAGTGTTAGGTAAGGGCCCAATTTTATTCTTTTTCATGTAGTTATTATTTTTCAACAATATTTAGTGAAAAGATTATTTCCTTCACCAAATGTTCTTGGAAATCTTGTCAAAAATAACTTAACCATATATGGAAGGAAAAAAAACATATCAAAGTTAATCAGGAAACCAAGCATGGGAAGGAGGGAGGAGGAGGGAAGGGTTAGGGATTGGGTAGGGGCTGATTGGGGGATGTGTGTATGTGTATATCTCCACAGGTTTTTTATCCCAGTAAGATGTATGACTACAATGCACCAATAAAAATTTATTTAACAACAACAAAAAAGTATATACAAATAAAATAAAAATACAATGTACCAATAAAAATAAATAAAACAGAACAGATAAAACAAAATTTATTATGAGTACGTATGCTTCAAAGACAAAAACAAAACAAAACGAAAAACCACAAAGTTCAAAGTAAACAGAATCACCCAAACAGATAGTAAAGAAACTGCAGGTAAGAATCCCAATTGTCTAGGATGCAGAAATGTATTGTAAACAAGGCACAAGAGTCTATCAGAGATGAAAAATGCCCTATTTGATCCTATAAGAAATTTTCTTCACATACATTACCTTATATGGCAGGAACCTATGTGAAAATCATGATTTCTCTCCACAGGCAAGGGAAGGAGAACCAGAGAACACCAGTCAATTTGCACCTATACAACGGTTTTAAGGGAGTTTCTGGTGACTGGCCCTGCTGTAATATATTCTTTCAAGATACGGAGTTCTTTAACTGTAAGATATATTAGTCTATATTAATCTTGAAGAGTAAGACATTTAAGTATGAATCTTTTTTTGTCCTTGTGCTGCAGATTGAACCCAGGAACTTGTGCATGCTAAATATGCGGCCTGCCACTGAGCTATACCCCAGCTACAACCAAGTGTGAATCTTGGCTGAGCGGTGACACTTCTTCTCAAACAGTAGTGACTTGATGAAAAGTAACAGAAGACTTTTTTTCCTTAATCACTACCTTTCCCTTACAGTTTAATTCCACCTGTGCTAAATATTTCAGGGGTGAAAAGTGCCTTCAAATTCCTCCAATCAGAAGATGCCAAAGAAAAGCCAATTAACTACAGGGTATTTTTAAAAATATGTGATCTGAAAAGGCAAACAATTGACAACTTAGAAACAAAGCGAAAAGACCAAATAAATATCAGAAGTAAAATAATAATACTGAAAACTTGAAATATAACTGGCAACTGGTTAGTCCAAAAAGGAATTTTGGACATGAGGAGAAGCATGACTTAATTGAAGGTATATTGCTAAGGGAGAGAAGGTTACTGTTCCTTAGTTTTAAATAGTGTAATAAATCATGCACAACACCATAATCTGAATTTATGAGGAAGGTAATACTTTTTAGGTTGTGAAAGTGACCTCCAGTGGGAAATAACGCTCTCAAATCTGTGGCCCAGGGAACCATATTCCATTGATCGTCGCTTTTAAAAAGTCTATATAGGCAACAGTTTTCCACTATAACTTTCACATCCATTTAGCCAATTATATACATATGGAATTTAGTGGTTTAATAATGTATCTGGTTATGATTCATTAGTGTGAACTATTAACAAAAAGATTTTTTAGAATATTTCCCCAGTGATCTTCAAGTCAACATCAAACACAGAGACATACAGAACAATAAGAACACTAAATTCCTACCTAAATACTTTTAATTTAGAGGGGACATTAATAATTACAGTGCTGAATTAAAAGATAAGGGATTACTGACATGCAGATGTAAGCTGGTCTAAAATTTTAAAAAATGATTAGGAAGTCTAGAAAACTTTTGGATTCTATTTCTACTTTGTCTCCTATGACATCAGATACATGGAATTATTGTCAGAATGATAAACTATGGTAAAACACTGAGCTATAGCTACCCTGAGGTACAAATTACACAAGCCACTAAAAGTCTTTTTTTAAGCATAGTTTGGAAAAGCCAGGTTTTTAATAACTAAAATTTTGCACTCTTTGCTGATTAAAATAGGTGTTATTCATCACTCCAGGAGGAAAAAAAAAAAAAAGAAGAAAGCAATGAGTAAGTTCGTGGGTTTTGACTACAGTCCAAAATTATTTTATAGCTCAAATTAATAAGTCACTTGCGTGCACAGTATCATTGGATATATGCAACCTCTTAGAAATGTGGTCATGCTGTACTAAGCATAAATGAAATTATGAGTCAGTATAAAATACATAATATTCAATCTTCCAACTACCTCCCCCATAACTCACTATTAGTTCTTGAAACTGCTTATACATCTGAAATGAAATAAGCGAAAGAGCACTATAGAAACAACTGAATATTCCCTATTACTTAAAAAAAAAGTCCAGCTACGAAGCCTTTCTAAATAGGATTTCAGCAAGAAGATGAAAGTAACCTTTGCTACAGGCAAACTTTCTTTCAATGCTCTGATGAATACTGATGGGGATAGGCTTCTGTATTACTCCCTCAGACAATAAGATTGGTTTTCCACTGTAGAGTAAATAAATCCAAAACAACAGTCAGGTCTTATTGTGCTATCACATGGGCAATATTTCTAGGAAACTGGCTTCTTTCTGAAAGAGAATGAACTCTGAATGACCACGTTTAACCTACCATCCAACATAAAATTGGAACACTGAATGCTTAATGTTCCATCATTACGAATCTAGGGCTGAATTGCAAACTGTTTCTGTAAAGGGGCAGATAGTAAATATCTTAAGCTTTGCAGGCAATGAAGTCTCTGTCATAAGCATTCATCTCTACCCAGCAGTGAGAAGGAGTTTCTGATGACTTGCCCTACTATAATATTTTTTCAAGATACTAAATTCTTTGACTGTAAGATATATTGTGGAAGATGAAAATTTTATGTAGTAACATTAAAAAAGAACAAATTTTATTTCCCTACTGAAGGGATATGTTCCAGATAGAGGAAATATTTTGTGATATAAAAATCAACAAATATGAAAGCACTTTCCCCAAAATAAATATTAAAATTCACTTGCTTTTTAAATGTATCTCTTTTAGCACCCTGATTCATCAGAAGTAAGGCAGACTAGAGTTAGTTTATAATATCGGTGGCTGCAGGACCTCTCAGAAGCTTTCACCGGCAGTAACCAGCCTGTCTCCACACCCATGACAGTCAGCTCAGTGGCTGGACACGTGGACCTGGCCATGCAGGTCCAGCTCAAAACCTAGGCTGCTCTCTGTGCAATACAAAGAATGCCAGAACCTACAAGGCTGCGTCTAGGTTCACAATGTGGGGTCTGTTATTAGGAGTGTCACTTAGTATGTTTTACTTCAACAAAAAGCTTTATTTGTTTTGGGTGGAACCTATGATGTTTATGCCCTGTTTCAATTCTGAAGAAAGCTATCAGAAACAATATTGTTCTAATATAAACTCTGATGTGTTCACTATATGGCAGATGCCAGAACCAGGAGGAGGCCCCTGGTACTTTAGGCACACTCACATGTGCAGTGGGTTACAGAATAAAAAGGTTACAAGTAGATCAGTAGGAGAACTAATGGATTTCTAAGGACAGTCATATGTATTTAGAGTGTGACTAGAGGGCAACACTTGGAAGAACTGAGATTCTTTCACAAAAATGTCCTTATAGGGTCACCACCAGAGCAAACTTTCTGAGTCAAACATTCTATTATTTCTCTCACTTAATTTAATCTAGTATATTCTACCAAATTCAACTCAACCTCATTTTCTTAGAAATCCAATTCAGTTCCATCCTATAAACATGTGTTGAGTGCCTGCCCTGAACCGGAAGCAGGGTGCTGCCCAGGGGTCAGACCAACATGCAGAGATGGAGAGGAGCAGCGCGATGACTGGCCGGGATGAGAAGAAAAGCCTGGTAGCCAGAGAGGAAGGAGAGCTTTACCTCCTTCGACAGCACCATGGAGGCCCATTAGTAGGCAATAGCAGCATCTTGGCTAGAGTTGATGGATACGACAAAATTGGAAGCTGTGACACAACAAAATTAAAAACTAAAGTCTCCCGGTAGCAAAGAGGGAAGGTACCAAGCACAGGGAATGAATGGCATAAGCACAGACACAGAAGTAAGCAGGCAACATGGCCAGGGTGCAGCTGGAGTAGATGCCTGGGGTACACTGGGCACAGGGGCATGGCAAAGGATGAGACGGGAGCACAGGCGCAGCCCAATCCTAATGCGCTTGCATTTCATCCTATAGAATTGCGCTAACCAGTACGTGTCAATGCTGAGCTCCTGAAATGTGATGGTTCAAATCAGATGTAAGTGTAAAATACACACTGGGCTTTGCTATGAAAAACAGCAAAATTTTTTGACCCCAGGAGCATTCTACCACCAAGTGACACTATCAGCCCTACTTTGAAATAGAGTCTCGCTCAGTTAGTTGTAAAGAGCCTCACTAAGTAGCTGAGGCTGTCTTCGAACCGCGATCCTCCTGTCTCAGCCTCCCAAATGCTGGAATTACAAGTATGTGCCACCACTCTGGGCCCTTAATAATTTTAAAGTTGGATTACATGTTGAAATGACATTTTAGATACTGGATTAATAAAATGTATTATTAAGTTATTTTTAGAAATGTGGCTAATAGAGAATTTTTTAATTAATTAATTTTTTTATTGGTGCACTGTATTCATACATCATAATGGGATAAAAAAACCATTTGTAGACATACATGCACACATCGCCCAATTAGCCCCTACCTGATCCCAACCCCGTTCCCTCCCATCTCTCCTTCCCATGCTTGGCTTAGTGGTTGACATCTAGTATTATAGCAATTTATCCAAAATTAACACTGATAATCCCACAGAACAGTTTCATTTGTCTGATACCAAGCTTTTGATGACTTAAAGATAACATTTCAATATTTCTTTTTGCTTTCTTTCTTACTAGAGAATATTTTTTCTTTTTTTTTTTAGGTGAAACTATCATACATTTACTTACTTATTTTTCAGAAAAAAATCTATCCTAATGTGGAATATGGACTCTAGATACCCAAAACAATCTCAAAAAAGAACAAAGCTAGAAGATGTATATTTTCTGATTTCAAACCATATAAAGCTACAATAATTGAAACAGTGTAGTACTGTTCTAAAGGCATATATATATAAACCATTGGAGTTATATACAAGCCTAGAGATAAATTCTTCCATATATTGTCAAGTTATTTTTGACAAGGTTTCCACGAACATTTGGTGGTGGAAATAATAATATTTTCACTAAATATTGTTGAAAAATAATAATTACATGAAAAAGAATAAAATTGGACCCTTACCTAACACCATATACCAATATTAACTCAAAATAGATAAAGACCTAAATATAAATCTTAATACTATAAAATTTTAGAAGAAAATCTGGGTCATTAAACCTCAAAACATTGAAATTGGCAGTGATTTCTTGGATATGATTTGAATGGCACAGGCAACAAAAGGGTAAACACACTCCCTAAAAATAAAAAAAAGATTGTATATCCAAAGACAATGTAAACAGAGTTAAAAGTTACAGATAGAATGGGATAAAATATTTCCAAATGCTATATCTGAAGGTATATTAATATTCCAACTACAAATCCTAAAAATTAGCAACAATAAAAGCAGACAATACAATTTAGAGATAGGTAAAAGACTAACATAAATAACGAATCTCCACAGATAACCACTCTTAGTTGTCTGTTGGATGGAAAATCTTGTTTCTCTGGTTCTGGTGTGTGTTACCTATTTCTTCTTTGTAGTTAATCTCTTTGAGTATTTTCTCTAGCGCTGGTTTTAAAGACATAAATTCCTTCAGTTTCTGTTTGTCATGGAAGCTTCTTATTTCTCCATCTAATTTGATAGAAAGTTTTGCTGGGTAGAAAATTTTTGGCTGGAAGTTATTTTCTTTCAGAGTTTGGAATATGTTACTCCAAGCCCTTCTGGCTCTCATAACTTGGTTTGGGAAGTCTGGAATGATTCTAATTGGTTTGCCTCTGAATGTCAAGTGGCCCTTTGTTTTTGTTGCTTTTAAGATTCTCTGCTTGGCTTCCACATTGGTCATTTTGACAATTATGTGGCGTGGGGATCCTCTTCTCTGATCCTGTGTAAAGGGGGTTCTATAAGTTTCCTGGACCTGTGTATCAACCTCTTGCTCTATGTTTGGAAAATTTTCTGCTATTACTTCCTTGAAGAGATTGTTGATCCCTTTGGTATCACTTTCTTTTCCCTCCTCTATTCCAATTATTCTTAGGTTAGCTCTCTTAAAATGGGCTCATATTTCTTCAATGTCAGATTCCTGCTGTCTGATTTTTTTTAAGTTATAAATTATGCATTCATTTTTGGAGTGATCCTCTTCTAGGAGCGAGATTCTATTCTCCATGTGGTCTAATCGGTTGTTTGTACTCTGAATTGAGGCCTTTACTTCATTAATTGCATCCTTTATCTCTTTTTGGCTCTCTCTGAATTCTTTTCAAAACACCTCTATTATTTCTACAGTTATTTTCCTGATTTGATCTTCTAGAAATCTCTGAATTTCTGTTTTATCGGGTTCTGATGTTGTGGGGTTGTGGGCATTCATTGCTCCATTGTTATTCCTCTTTCCCATGATTTAGGAAGTTTGTGCCTTCTCTGGGTTCTTCCCTTGGGTCACTAAGACTTCACTTAAGGTGCTCTGGATCTCAAGTCTGTGGTATCTCAGTCCCCACTACTCCTTTACTAGGTTGTATTGCAGAGTCTCAGACCCAGGGATTCAATCGAGGCTGCTTTAGACCATAGGGGGTGCCAGGTTGGGCGTTCTCCTATGGTGTGATATCTCTGCCACCACCACTCCCCCACTAGGTCAAGTCCCTGGGAGTGCTGTACTGGGATTTCTTCTCTAGGGGCCGCAATTTGACTCATCGTTGTTGAGTGCGCCGATGGAGCTGTAGTGGACTCGGTGAATTCGCTGCTGCTGCCGGTGGCAATATGTCACCGCTGCCACGCCCTCGGCCGTGAGGCTGACGTATTTCTTCTATGGTTTTGCGCTCCACTCTGAGTCCCTGCAGGGTGTGCTGAGCCCAGCCACTGGGAGCTTTAGATGCTCCCTGCACCGAAAAATCTGCCGAATCCCGCCCGGTTGTTCTGCAGCAGCTCACGTTGGCTCACTGTCCACTGATCCTCTCTGGAGCCTGGTGGGCTGTTGAGTGCGTTGGTCTGAAGTCGTCCGGTGAACTCGCCGCTGCCGCCGGCAGTAAGGCGCTGCTGCCGCGTCCTCAGCCGTGAGGTTGGTGTATCTCCTCTGTGGCTCTGAGCTCCGTTCTGAGTCCCCCTCCTCTTTGGGACCTGGGGCTGCAAGGAAAGATGGCGCCCGCCACTCTGCGCCGCGGCTCCAGCCCCAGCACTGCGATCTGGTTTCTTTCTAGTGTCTCATTTTTCCAGTCCTCTTTTTCTCTGTCCCTTGTAATTACATTTTTTGTTTCTCTGCTGATGGTATTTTCTGACTATGAAAGGTGCTGATTTTGTAGTAATAGAGATTGGTTGTTAGCGGGGCTCGTAAGCCCCGCTTTTCTCTGTCGCCATCTTCCCGAAAGTCTAATAGAGAATTTTAAATCACCTAATATAAAATTTGATGGCTCATGCAGTAGTTCTATGGTTGATTCTTCAATAATTAGTTCACCACAAGCACTGAGACCAGGGGAGTCTCAGTTCTCTTGCCAGTGACTAGTTTAAAGATGGGCACTGGCCCAACCAGGCCTATTGCTCTGGGGCAAAGATGGCTGGAGGGGTTCCTGGTACAGATGTGTCTGCCCAAGTCCTGAGACTGGACCTCTGCTTTGGGATATGGCTGTATTGTATGTGACACAGAACTAGTCTGGCCACCTTCTGAGTCAGGGGATGGAGTAGAGGATGGCAGGGCTAAGGGATGGTCATGACCCGAGTCCTGCCAACATGGAGCAGCTCCATCAACCAACCCGGGAACTCACTCTTCCAGAGAACTCCCTGTCAGGGGATAGTGAGCCCTCTTACTACTTAAACAATATGAGTCAGGTTCTCTGTAACTTATAGTCAAAAGCAGCCTGGCTGATATTCTCCATTAACCTAGAATTACTTACTTCAAAAATTAGAAATGAGCAGAATTTACTTAATCAAAAGTAGTACCAAGCCAGGCATGGTGGCACGTTACTTGGAATCCCAGTATTTGGGAGGGTGAGACTGAAGGGGTTTGGGGTTTGCAGCCAGCCTCGGCTACTTAGTGAGGCCCTCCACAACTCAGTAAGAGCCTGTTTCAAAATAAAAAGAATAAAAAATAGGGCTCCGAGTGAGTATAGCTTGCGGATAGAATGCCCAAGTTCAATCCTCAGTACTGCCAAAAAAAAAAAAAAAAGAAAGAAAGAAAAGAAAAAGAAAAAGAAAAAGAAAAGTAGAACCAAATACCAACCGGATCTGCAAATTGCTAACTTTAAGGTTATCCCTTCACTTAGAGGTGACTAGTCAAAACATACACACTGGGGGGTCACTCAGCTTCATTTCACTGATGTGGACATAAATCCTTAAAGATGCAATAGAAAATATACAACTGCTAGAGTTTATATCTCATTAAAGTAATTGTAAGAAATAAACAAACTGGGCATAGTGTTGCAAACCTGTAATCCCTGTACTTGGGAGGCTGAGACAGAAGGATCGCAGGTTCATGGCCAGCCTCCACAACTCAGCCAGCCCTTGGCAACTTAGTGAGACCCTGTTTCTAACTAAACAATAAAAAAGGCTGGGGGTTTAGCTCTGAGGTAAAATGTCCCTGGGTTCAATTAAAAAAAAAAAAAGGAGGAAGGAAGAAAGGAAGTAAATATTAGGGTATAGCTCCATGCCAGGGCAAGTGCCTAGCATGCGTGAGGCTCTGGGTTCAATCCCCAGCACCACAAGAAGGAAAAAGAAAAAAGGAGGGGGGAAAAAAAGAAAAAAATTGGGTAAAATAATGTACAAAAAGCCCAGCACAGTATCTAGCACATGGTAAACCCACAATATATAAACTTGGTTCTTGTCTATTTTCCTTTATAAAATTATTGATTTAAAAAAAAGAAACAGAGCCGGGCATGGTGGCGCACACTTGTAATCCCAGCATTCAGGAGGATGAAACCAGAGAATCACGGTACGTGGACAGTCTTAGCTACTTAGCGAGGCCCTTCACAACTCAGTGAGACCATGCTTAAGAAATAAAAGACTAAAAAATAGTGTTGGGGTATAGCTCGGAGGTACAATGCCCCTGGGTTGGTTTCATCCTTAGTACTGCAAAAAAAAAAAAAAAAAAAGAAGTAATATGTTAAATATGCACTGTCACTCAATACTACAATCTTGCTTTTGTTGACTAGAAGTCAGATTACAGTAAATACTAATATACACATTTTCATCCAGATGCAATACTTAAAACTAGTTAGTGCGCTGGGCGTGGTGGTGCACGCTTGTAATCCCTGCGCGTGGGAGGCAGAGACAGGAGGATCGTGCAGGTTCGAAGCCAGCCGCGTGTGCTGGCTTAGGAGATCCTGTTTCCAAATTTTAAAAAATGTAAAAATAGGTCTGGGAGTGTAGCCCAGAGGTAGAAGGGCTTCCAGGAACCCCAGTACCACCAAAAAACAAAACAAAACAAAACAAAAACAAAAACTAGTTAGTGCTTGGTTAAGTGATTGATTAGCTAATTATTTTATTTATATGAAACCAATAAATTCCAGAACTAAGCTAAACACAATAAGGTAGACAGCAGTAAAACTACTAACTATAAACTAGAGCATTTTTACTAAGTCTTCATACCCAATCTTTGTGAGACTGGCAAATGACAACACAATTTGAATCGAAGATGAAAAAAAAGAGAGCGGATATCCAGAGAGGTAGGGTTCTGACCTTGGGGCATACCTAGAGGGTGACTGATGTAATAAGAGGAGACATGAAAGACATTTGGTAATACCTAACAGTGATAAGGGAAGGTGTGGAAAGGCTATCAGCCTAAAGGGGAAGTTAAGAATAATACCTGGTGAGTTATACCAACCCACAAAATTCCAAAACCTTCTTGACTGTTACTGAGAATTTTGTTTAGTAACACACACTAAGTCAGGCATGGGGCACATGCCTATAATTCCCGTACTTAGGAGGTTCATAGAAGGATTGCAGGTTTAAAGCCAACCTCAGAAACTTAGCAAGGCTATCAGCAACTTGAGACGCTGTTTCCAAGTTAAAAAAAAAAAAAAAAACAGGGCTGGGGGGGGGTGTAGCTCAAAGGTAAAATGCCCCTGGATTCAATCTCCAGTAACAAGACATAATATAATAATAAATGAAAATAAGATACATGCTGGGTGTGGTGGTGCACGCTTGTAATCCCAGTACCTGGGAGACAGAGACAGGAAGATCACAGGTTTGCGGTCAGCCTCAGTTGCTTAGTGAGGCCCTCCGCAACTTAGTGAGACCCAGTTTTAAAATAAAGAATAAAAAATGGGGCTGGGAGTATAGTACAGAGGTAGAATGTCCCTGGTTCGATCCCCAGTACTACAAAAAAAGCAAGCAAGCAAGCAAGCAAGATCCACTAATCAATTTAACTTTAATTTATAAATAGGACATGCAGAAACACATTGGGCAGATTCCTCACCAGCTCAATCTAAATGTGTTATTTGCTCAACTTACATATTAAGGATGACCAGTTGTCCTTGGCTTACCAAGGACCGAGAGTGGAAGTCAGTTCTATTTGTCTACTCTAGTCTTTAACAGAGTTCTATGACATAGCTGTTCACTAAAGTTAATACACAAGCAATGAAGGAATAAGGGTTTGGAAATTGATGTTTTCACTGTGGCCAACTACGCATTCTATAGTAATGTGAATTTCCAGTACCACCCGTGCTGTAATGAATAGGGAAAATATATGTAGATCATTCTTACCCCCATCACCATGGGCACCTGCGGCCTCAGTGACTGCCTGCCATCTGAATGAGAACTCAGTTTCCAAATGGGAAACTCTGGCCTGCAGACTATTCCCTGAGGTGAGACAAGGGTGAGCCTGAGCTACTTTTTGGAGAATGATAATTATTATTCTTACAGGAAGTTTGAAGCAGCCTTACTAGTAACTGGCATACAGAGGGGCTCTAAACCAGGTTATAGATTACACTTAGTGCATTCCAAAGTGGATCCCACATACCTAGAGAGTAGGGGAGAGGCAAGAAGAAGGCCATCCATCCCCATTCTTTGAGGTCAATATTTTTTTCATATTTTATTTTTTAATACAATTTTTTATTGAACATAAATGGTATACATTTAAACTATACTTGGTGCCCCCCCCCACCGTTTCCCCTTCCCCCCTCTCACCAATGATTGTCCAGGGTAGCCATGCCATATTCATACTTTTACACATATTTGGATGTAGACTTTGGGGTCAATATTGTATAAATAACAGAAAAAGTGATGCCCTGGCCTTTTTTTCCCTTTAAGATTAGGTTTATTCAGATATTATCTAGATATAGTAAAATTCTTCCCCTTTTAGAGTACAGTTCTGCGAGTCTGGCAAATGCATACAGTTGTATTTCTCTCACCATAACCGTAACAGCACATTTCCACTCCCCTCCCCAAACTCCCTCATGACCCTTTCTAGCCAGTCTCTCTCCATGCCCTCCACTCCTTGCAACCACTGATGGGTTTCCTGTCCCTGTTCTGTCTTCTCCAGAATGTCACACAAATAGTCTTTTGAGTGGTTTCCTTTACTTACTGTGTAAATGGCCACAAGGCCTGGGGGACTGGGACAGTCAGTGGATAAGAAATGGAAAGGGACAGAGAATGGAGGGGTGCCAGGGCCAAGCCACACAAGGGCTTGTATGCCACGGGAATCTAGCAGTTGAGTAGTGTGATCTGATTGACTTAAAAATAATTTTGGTGGGCTGGTGTGGTGGCACACACCTGTAATCCTAGTACTTGGGAGGCTGAGATAGGAGGATTGCAGGTTTGAAGATAGCCTCATCAAGTAGTGAGGCTCTCATCAACGTAGCAAGGCCCTGTTTCAAAATAAAAATAAAACAGGGCTGGGGTTGAATATAAAAATAGCATATAAAATAAGGCTGGGGTAGAAAAATAAAATAGCTCAGAGGTAGAATGCCTCTGGGTTTAATCTCGAGTACTACAAATAATAATAGTAATTATTTTAGCATGCATGTAATCCTAGAACTTGGCAGAATGAGACAGGAGGATTGCAGATTCAAGACCAGCTTATCAATTTAGTGAAACCCTCAGCAAAGTAGCAAAACCCTACTGCATATTAAAAAGTAAAAAAAAAAAAAAAAAAAAAAAAAAGGGCTAGGAGTAAAAAGCTCAGAGGTAGAATTCCCCTGGATTCAATCCCCAATACGACAGACATTAATAAGCAAGCAAGCAAGCAAGCAAGCAGACTACTGTATGAAAAACAGACCATCGTGGACCAAAAGCAGAAAAATGGGAAGAAAGTTATGGCTACTGCAGTCAACTAGCTTAAAAATGATGGTCACTTCAACTGGAATGGCAACACTGGCAGTGATAAGAAGTGGTTTGATTGGAGAATTAACCAGAGGAGGGGCTGCTGGGATGAGGCCAGCTTGCTGGGTGCACAGGGAGTTGAGGAAGGCAGAAAGAAAGGCCTGGGCAACAGGGTGGAGGAAGGGGCCATTCACAAGGAAGAGGGAAAGGGAAGGACAGGGAGGTGGGCGGGGCAGGTCTGAAGGGGAGATGGAAGGCTCAGAGCTCCATAACTGGATAGCTTTAGATACAGATGCTACTGAATCTTTCCCCTGACCATTCTGCACACCCGTATTGAGCTTTGATAGAGAAATTTCACTTAATAGTCCCTGCCCTGTTGCTCTTTAATAGATGGAGCGAATGCACTAGATAACATATTCAGTCTCCATTGAGTTTCTAGAGTTCAATTTACAAAACTGAGAAGGTAAAACATAATGGCTCAAGAAGAGAGCTCATCTATTTCTCATTTGATTTTTTTTTTTTTTTTTGAGGGGGGATAAGGGATACTGAGAATTGAACACATGGGCATTCTAACTCTGAGTGATACCCTCAGGCCTTTTTAATTTTTTTTTTTTTAATGGTCTTGCTATGTTGCTGAGGTTGGCTTGGAACCTATGATACTCCTGTCTTAAACTCCCAGTACTAGGATTGCAGGCATGTACCACCACACCCAGCTCTCATTTTCTATTCTAAGTAGGTAAAAAAAAACCCACACAAACCTGAATTTCATAAAAATGATGCCTCTAAATTTTACATTACTTTTTTTAGAATACAGATTCCATTTGTTCAACTACATTGGCTCAAATGAATTAAGAACAGAAATATCCTTTTAAAATTATCATAACTTTTTCCCTTGCTTTAACATGTTTTTCTGTTTACTGGTATTTACAAATTAATGATTGCAAAAGCATTTAATGGTCGATCTTTTCCAACTGTGTGATCAACTTTATGCTGTTGATATGACAAAGGAAAACCAATTGATCAGGAAGACATGCAGGATGGGAAGCAGGTATGGGCAACAAGGTGTAGAAAAGCCAAAGGCTGAGTAAGGGTTTGCCCTTTCCCCTTTCCTTGGGGAACCCGACTATCAAAATACAAGGGAGGAGCCGGGCGTGGTGGCGCACACTTGTAATCCCGCGCTTGAGAGGTGGAGACAGGAGGATTGTGCAGGTTCAAAGCCCCTTGTTGGCTTAAGAGACCCTGCTTCCAAATAAAAATATAAAATAGGTCTGGGAGTGTAGCCCGGAGGTAGAAGGGTTCCATCCCCAGTACCATCACACACACATACACACACACACACACACACACACACACACACACACACACACACACACACAATACACTGATCACAGGAACCCCTCACTTTGCACCTCTGAAGCCGCCAAGGCAGTGTTTGCTACACAGGATTATCATTTCTGTCAAGGAACTAGTCATGCATTCATTCATTCATCCCTTACCACTGTCAACACAATCTCCTTAAAGTTTTTAATCTAAAAATTGCAGGCAAAGTTGTCATTTGTAACATATTATATTTAACAGAAAATAGATACCATTAAGTAAATTGACATATAGTAGAAGACCACTAAGTACAGCTATATAGGTTGTACCTTGCATGCTTTAAAGAAGCACCACTCACACTGTAGTTATTGTGGATCTCTTACAAAAAATGCTCACTGGATGGTAGTCAAATGCCTTGAGGAAGAGGCACCTTTCCCCCCTAAGTTGTAAAGGCTCCATATCGGCTAACAGAAGCCCCGGAATTTTAGCTCTTTGGCACACACATTTGGTGCCTGAAGTAGCCTCATCATCTTACTCATGAAGAAGCCAAGTTCCAAGGAGGTGAAGGGACAATGTCCTACAGCTAGCTCGTGGCCAAGCTGATCCTAGTCTCCATTCTCAGTCCAGCGCTCTCTTATAACAATACGCCACCTTTGCTAAGTGTGGGCTGCTCTTTCCAGATGTGTGAGTCACTGATGCACTCCCTCAATTCTGTGCTCTGCTTCAGAAAGGATCTTTGCCAAATGGGCATCCCATGCTGCGTTTGCCATTTGTTCCTGAAGTGAGTGGAGACGAGGCTAGAGAGAGAGGCAGCTAGTGTTCAAAGCGCGGAATCTCTAGACTGAAGGCTCCAGGAGAGCAGGAGCCATGTCTAACATTCTCACCATGTATCTTGGCACACAGAACATAACTAAGTTAGTTTTATACAAGGATCTGTATTACTTTATGTAAGCTAGTTCAGACCAGGCCCCTACCACACTGTCTTCTGCAGCTCGGGCAGACATGGTATTATGAAAACCTGAGAAGTACTGGAGTGATCCTCAGCTGTTTTTTTAAATCAAATGCCAAATCTATCTATTTATTATTTATTTTACAGTACTGGGGATGGAACCCAGGGGCATTCTACCTCCAAGCTACACCCCCAGCCCTATTTTTTATTCTTTATTTTGAAACAAGGTCTCAATGAGTTGCAGAGGGCCTCACTAAGTAGCTGAGGCTGTCTGTGAACTGCAATCCTCTTATAAGCGTGTGCCACCATGCCCAGCCAAATATTTTTTGGGGGGATTTGGGCTCATTCAAGTTACACCAGTTAAAGAATCATAAAATGTTAGCACTGGAATAGATCTTGTACGTTATCTAATCCAACTCCCTCATTTGTCACTCCAGAAAACTGAGTCACAGGAAGTAACAGAATCCATCCAGGTTAACTGCAGCTAACTTATGCCATGGTTAGTTCCTAAAACTTATTTCTGGCCATGAATTAGTTGCCCTTCCCTAAATACTATCATATCTCCCTGCCCGTCAACAAGAATGACTGATAACCCATGATGTCAGACTGCACACTGGAGAGGTGTGTCCTTAAGGATGATTGCTAGGTTCAGTTTAAGCTGGACAGTGAAAATCATGACTTTAAGAAGATACACTATTACATTCTTTCATTTTCTCTTTGCAAGATGAGAGAGGAAGAAAAGTTTAGTCAGAAGACTATACAAGTCCTCAAATGTACTGAAAACCAGAGATGAAAATGGGTTATGATTGTGATGTATATGGTTTAGAAAGCACAGCTGGTTAGTCATACAGTAAACTATATATGTCTATTTACACTGGCTCTGAGCTAGAAATTCTATTACCGAGATAATTAGTGTAATCTAATATGATTATTTTTGAAGAAAATATGTATTATAAATTCTTCAAGCAGCTATCTAAATGTGTTTATTAAGAAACAATATACTTTTCATATTTTTAGTTTGATTTCAAAATAAATCTTTGAAAGTAAAAACAACACTAGAACTTCATTTCAGTAACATTCCAAATTATGGGACTACTCTGGTGGTTCTGAAAGTTCATATGATATATATGTGTGCATGTGTATATATATATGTAATATATATGTCATATGTAGTATATATTACATGTTTAACAGAACCAAATGAGTATGTCAACACTGAGACTTCAGTGTTATGCTGTTCTGTTGACTGTGCCTCTCATACATAATTATTAAAGATAAAAACAGTGTATAGGGCAATTATTTTTCTGTATAAGATAATTTATATTAACTTAATAATGAACTGTAATTTAAATCTCCTAAGATATGTTTCCCGACTTGATTTTTCAAGTCTAGCAAATGGTGCCAGTAGGTAACATATTAAGGAAAGCAAAGCCGTATGTGTGCATATAAGCTTCCATTTTGATGACCTCCAACTTCTCAGCTAGGCCATAATGCAGCAAAATGGCAGTGGCATATGATACCTGGTTATGGCTGGCTTCAATGGAGCTTCCAATAGCATGGAAAGTCATCTGCACAGGGGCTAAGGTCAGACAGGTCACATATTCCTTGCCACTTTGTCTATCACAGTAGTGAACCTATAATAGAACATATGCAATCTGCTGAACGCCATTTTTAAGAGAGCCAGATATAAAAGGTCCTTTTTCACAGAGTCTAGATTTCAAGAAAGATTCAAATGCTTATGCAGAACACACTTCAAATATTTAAGTCCTTATTAGACCTCTCTAATATCTATGGAAATTCTATTAATCCCTTAAGTCTTTTTAGGTCTTAGAGGAGTTTCAGAAATACTTTTCATTATAGCTAGTAGAAAAATTTATAACAGAATGCTACACCTACCTTTAAGGTCCAGCTTCAAAGAATGTATTATGCATAAAGGACACAAGCATGAGTCAACGTTCATTTGATTTTAGTGAGACTTTGCCAACCTGAGTTTCCTTTCATCTATGTGTATGTGACTGCCACTTAAATTACAGTGGCTCTTCTTTTTTTCTACATTAAAGTCCCTATACAATCAGTTGAATATGTATATAAGTCACTCTGTCACTATATGATGTTGTTTGAAATTTTGACATTATTAATCAAATTCAATTAAATTGAAATGATACACAAAGTACAATCTAAAATAAAGTTGCCAGAATATTATTTTTCTTTTAGCTAAATACACCTAACTAACCATTACTAAAACCAACTGTGACTCCATACTAAAGGTAGGGCATAAGGGGGAAGGAGAGTATGACTCTGTTTTCTTTTTAAGAAAAATTTAATCCTTTTATCTACTTTCAGGGGGGGAAAAGGATTGTTAGTGTTTTTTTTTTGTTTTTTTTTTTGTTTGTTTGTTTTTTGTTTTGGTGGTACTGGGGTTCCTGGAAGCCCTTCTACCTCCGGGCTACACTCCCAGACCTATTTTATAGTTTTGAAACAGGGTTTCCTAAGCCAGCGCGCGTAGCTGGCTTCAAACCTGCGCGATCCTCCTTTCTCTGCCTCCCAAGCGCGGGGATTACAAGCATGCGCCACCACGCCCGGCTTAGTGTTTTTAATTATGAACTACAAAGCTAATATAAGCATTGTTTTGGTGACAAATTAATGAAATTATGCCCAAAGACTAGAATGAGATTCCTATCAATTATATTAGAGGGAAAAACCTGTTTTATTGGTTATAACTTGCTCAATTTTTAAATTGTGTGTAGATTTAGAACAAAAGCTTAGGTGAGAATTTTTAATTTGTGAAGTAGAAAATTAAAACACGAGTCCCTTGTTTGAGATTTCATTCTAATTGCAGCATTACATCCGCATACCTTTATGACAGAAAATGGTCCACATTATTTTTGTCAGGTATTATATGAATCTGACTGAAATGTTACAACAATAAGAATCCTAGTCTAATGATTTAATAATTCAACTACTTAAAACCACTAGGGTTTAAGAATGGCCATCATTTTCCCTGGAGGTAGGGACATTCCCTTCTGGGAATCTATAAAAAGAAGTTTGGAGCTCACATCAAGTCAATATAAAAGCCTTGTTTCCAAAGTACAGTAAATATTTTGTTATGAAAACATTTTTTTCCAGGGTGTCCTCGGGGAAAAAGAATTCGACAACACTTGTAATTCACGGTACTGTGGCTTCGAGCACATTAACAGCAGAGTCGATATATACAAGTTCAAGAATATGGAAGTGTTGTTTACTCTGTCAGCCGGGTAGGATGAGGGAAATGAAACTTACAAACATAACAGGTATATGCAAACACCAATAAATGGTGACACTATAAGAGCTACAGTTTGTAAGCATTTATGGGATAATTAAAATATAATGTCTGATAGAGTGCTATTATAAAACATGCTCTCTTTAAGTTTAATAAAATATAATAACCCATCTGACACCAACTGAAAGTATGTAGGAAAGATATGACACTCTCCTGAATATATGGAGTGACAGGACACAGATATGTCACCAAACTTATTGCTGCCCCATTCTTTCTCCCAGAGAAATGAAAACTGAAAAGGAAAAAAATACAGTAAGACAATTACCGTGAAAAAGATGAGCTTCAACCTTTGTTTCCATGCAGAGCTTGGATATCATTACTGAAAGATTTAACCGTTCTCCTAACTGTACACAATTCACTGTGAGCTGCAAGTACCTAGTAAAATACTCTGTATCCTGTGGGCACTCAACCTTAGTCTGTGCATGCAACACACATATGAAAGATGAATGTAAAGGTGAGAGCACACAACTCAAAGATGTCACAGCACTACTGCTAGCTGTTCTCCAGTCTTCTTTCAGAGTAATTCTTAGGCACTTGGATGCACAAAGGAAAGGCTGTATTTCCCAAGTTCCCTTGTAGCTAGGAATGGCTGGGTATCTAAGTACAATGTAAATGGAAGAGTTTTCAGGCAGCTTCCTGGAAACTTTAAAGAGGTTTCAGTTGTGTGCCTTTGGCTCTTCTTTACTGATTTTGTCAACTTGCTGCTTGGAATGTAAATATTAGCATATTCTGTGTAGGAGGGGCAGATACTGGAGGTTGAACCCAGGGGTACCTCCAAGATACACCATTCCTTTTTATATTTATTTATTTATTTATTTATTTATTTATTTATTTATTTTGCAGTATTGGGGATAGAACTCAGGGGCATTCTATCTCCGAGCTACGCTCCCAGTCCTACTTGTTTTATTCTATTTTTATTTTTTATTTTTTTGGTGGTACTGGGGAGGGAACCCTTCTACTTCTGGGCTACACTCCCAGACCTATTTTATATTTTATTTGGAAACAGGGTCTCTTAAGCCAGTGAGGTTGGCTTCGAACCTATGCAACCCTCCTGTCTCTGCCTCTCAAGCACGGGGATTACAAGTGTGTGCCACCATGCCCGGCCTTTATTCTTTATTTTGAAACAGGGTCTCACTGAGTTGCACAGGGCCTCATTAAGTCGCTGAGGCTGTCCGTGAACCACGATCCTCCAGTCTCAACTTCCCAAATGCTGATATGACAAGTGTGTGCCACCACGTATGGCTTCCTTTTTTATTTTGAAACAGGGTCTTGCTAGGTTGTTGAGGCTATCCTGGAACCTGAGACTCTTGTTTCAGCCTCCCAAGTACTGGGATTACAGGTGTGTGCCACCATGCTGGCCAATATTACTATCTTTTACCACAAGAAAACCTAGAGGTGGTTGAGAGGTGGGTTAGAAGGAACCCACATCCCTGAGGGCTTCATGGAACAGAGCTGTGATGCCAGCCCTAGACTTCAAGCTTACAGACGTTTATATGAGCAAAACACAACTTTTATGTCACTGGGCTTCTTATCACTCAAGGTGGAACCTTATCCTGACCAAATTTTCCACTTGCCCCCAAACTGACACCAAGACTCACAGCTAATCACAAAAGGAACTCCAGAGAGCGGCCAAAATTTAGGGCTGAGCCATATTTCCTTCTCCTACACCCTGTACAAGAGTCAGCACAACTGGTCCAACCACAAAGCACATGCAGAGGAACTGAGATGGGGAAGTAAATGGGAGTTATCTGGATCGCTAGGAATACAGTATTCCCAGTGTGTGAGGCTGTGGAAACACCTACACAAAGGTGACACTCACATTTCATTCCTGGTGGGAGGTCTGTTAAGAATTGAAGCTGCAGGCCTCCTTCACTCTGAGGTCTATCCCTGGCAGTGTGGAAGTACATGAAAACAGAGACTAGACTTGAAGATATCTAAGAACTTGATGAAGGTGTCCCAAGGCATAAAACATACCTAAAAACTCAAAAAAGATGGAGGAAGACATGCTTCCTCTTGATGTCCACGGTCCTTGTAGAAAATGATAAGAATCTTGGCAGAAGCCAAGTAGCTACCCAGGCCAAACAACTGGCACCCATCAAAAGATGAAGTCAGGGGCAAGCTCAGAGGAAATATGGCTGCCCCTCTAAGCCAAGGGAGTAACAGACCACCACCTCAAGAAAAAAAAAAACATGAACAGCAGTGGATGAAACCAGGTTAAGTGTGCCATCTCCCCTACCCCAGCCCTGATCCCAAGACCAAAGAAGTAAGGCCACAAAGCAGGTGGAGTGTGCAGGAAAGTGTCTCAGAACCAGGCCAAGCCCCCACCTCACATTCTACAAAGAATCAGAGATACTTGAGAGAGAGGAGGACAGGAGAGGCTCTATACACCCTCCATCCTCTGAGTCTCTTGAGCCAGAAATGAATGGCTTGTAATGGAGGGATACAAACTTGTAGTTTTACCCTGTACTGGACTACATTTTTATTTATTTGGTGGTAGAAATGAAGCCTTACACTTCCAGGAAGATGGCGACCGAGAAAAGCAGCATTTACAAACCCTGCTAAAACTCGATCTCTATTGCCACAAAATCAGCGCTTTTCATAGCCAGAAAACGCCATCAGCAGAGAAATAAAAAAATGTAAACACAATGGACAGAGAAAAAAAGCCTAGAAGAACAATCAGAGACCAGAAATCAAGCCCGCAATGGACCAGCGGGGCCACAGTGGCACCATCTTCCCTCACAGCACCAGGATCCAGAGAGGAAAGGTAAACAAGGAGCTGAAGTGAGCAGCTGAAGATCATTCGGGTGTAATTCAGTAGTTCTTTCAGTGCAAAGAACATCTAAAACTCCCAGTGGTCAAGCTCATCGCACCTTCCAGGGACTCAGAACAGAGCTCAAAACCAGAAAAGAAATACACCAGCCTAACAGCTGAGGGCGTGGCAGCAGCACCATATTGCCAGCAGCGAGAGCGAGTTCACTGTGCCCTCAACAGCTCCTGATTAACATGCACAATAACCGTGAGTGAAATTGCAACTCCTAAAGGAGAAATCCCTGTACTGCATGCCCAGGGACTTTGATAATCTCCCTGGGTCTGAGATTTTTGCAGTCCAACCCAGTGAAGGAGTAGTGGTGGCAGAGATACCACACCTTAGTCGCAGCTCCCCGTGGGAAAACACCCAGCCTGGCATCCCCCACGGTCTCACGCAGCCTCGATTAACTTCCTGAATGTGAGACTTTGCAATACAACCCAGTAAAGGAGTAGTGGCGGGTGAGATTACCACAGACTCGATATACAGAGCACCCTAAATGAAGTCGTAGTGACCCAGGGAAGGCAAAAAATTCTGAAATCATGGGAAAGAGGAACAACAATAGAGCAATGAATGCCCACAACCCCATATTATTAAAACCTGATAACACAAAAATTCAGAGATCTCCAGAAGATCAAATCAGGAATATAACTGTAGAAATAATACAGGACTTTCAAAAAGAATTTAGAGAGAGTCTAAGACATAAAAGATGCAATCATTGCGGTAAAGGCCTCAATTCAAAGTATAAACAATCAATTAGATCACATGGAGAATAAAATCTCGCTCCTAGAAGAGAATCACTCCAAAAACGAATGCATAATTTATAACTTAGAAAAAAATCAGACAGCAGGAATCTGACATTGAAGAAATATGGGCCCATATTAAGAGAGCTAACCTAAGAATAATCAGAATAGAGGAAGGAAAAGAAGGTGAAACCAAAGGGATTAATAATCTCTTCAAAGAAATAATAGCAGAAAATTTTCCAAACATAGAGCAAAAGATCGATACACAGGTCCAGGAAACTTATAGAACTCCTTTTAGACAGAATCAGAGAAGAGGTTCCCCATGCCACATAATTGTCAAAATGACCAATGTGGAAGCCAAGCAGAGAATCTTAAAGGCAACAAAAACAAAAGTCCAAGTGACATTCAAAGGCAAGCCAATTAGAATCACTCCAGACTTCCCAAACCAAGGCATGAAAGCCAGAAGGGCTTGGAGTAACATATTCCAAACTCTGAAAGAAAACAACTCCCAGCCAAAAATGTCCTACCCAGCAAAACTATCTATCAAATTAGATGGGGAAATAAGAACCTTTCATGACAAACAGAAACTGAAGGAATTTATGTCTTCAAAACCATCGCTAGAGAAAATACTCAAAGAGATTAACTACAAAGAAGTAATAGGTAATACACACCACAACCAGAGAAACAAGATTTTCCACCAGCAGACAACTAAGCAAAGAAGAATATATTCATGTGTTTATTGGTTAAAATCTTTGGAGATTCATTATTTATTTTAAGCTTTTACCTATTTCTAAATTGTATTATTTGCTTTTATTGTTGCTAATTTTTAGGATTTCTATTTGAAATATACATATATATATATATATATATATATATATATATATATATATATGGTACTGGGGTTCCTGGAAGCCCTTCTATTTCTGGGCTACACTCCCAGACCTATTTTTTTTTTATTTTTGAAAACAGGGTCTCTTATGCCAGCGCGGCTGGCTTCGAACCTGGACGATCCTCCTGTCTCTGCCTCCCAAGCGTCGGGATTACAAGTGTGCACCACCACGCCCGGCTATTTGGAGTATTAATATACCTTCAGATATAGCATTTGGAAATATTTTACCCCATTCTATCAGTAACTTTTAACTCTGTTTACATTGTCTTTGGATGTACAATATTTTTTTAGGAAGTTTGTTTATTCTGTGTCTTTGAAATCATATCCAAGAAATCACTGCCAATTAAAATGTTGTGAAGTGTTATGACCCAGGTTTTCTTCTGAAAGTTTATAGTCTTAAGATTTACATTTAGGTCTTTTATCTATTTTGAGTTAATATGTGTATATGTTGTTAAGTAAGGGTCCAACTTTATTCTTTTTCATGTAATTATTATTTTTCAACAATATTTAGTGAAAGAATCATTGTTTCCTTCATCAAATGTTCTTGGAATCCTTGTCAAAAATAACTTGACCATATATGGAAGAATTTATTTCTAGGCTTTTGATTTTACTCCACTGGTTTATATATCTGCCTTTATAGCAATACTACTACTATAGCAATACTACTGTTTCAAATAATGTAGCTTTATAAGGTTTGAAATCAGAAAATGTACATCTTCTAGCTTTTTTCTTTTTCGAGATTGTTTTGGGTATTTAGAGTTTATATTTCATGTTAGATTTTTTCTGAAAAAAAAAAATGTATGATAGTTTCACCTAAAAAAAAAAAAAGGAAAAAAATATCCTCTGGTAAAAAAAGTTAAAAGAAATATTGAAATGTTATCTCTAACTGATCAAAAGTTTGATATAAGACAAATGAATCTGTTATGTGAGATTATCATTTATTAATTAACAATTATCATTTATTTATGATAATAACAATTATCATTTATCATTTATTAATTAACAATTATCATTGTTAATTTTGGATAAATTGCTGATATTAGATGTCAACCACTAAGCCAAGCATGGGAAGGAGGGAGGGGGAGGGAATGGTGTGGGGTAGGGGCTAACTGGGCGATGTGTGCACATATGTCTACACAAGTTTTTTATCCCATTATGATGTATGAATACAGTGCACCAATAAAACAATAAAAATAAATTAAAAAAAAGAAATGAAGCCCTACCACTTGCATGCTAGGCAAGTGCTGTGCCAATGAGCTACACGCCCAGCCCTTGGACTAGATTTTTAAAAATTAAAGGTAACTAGAAAACTTTGGGACTTGCCAAAAATGTCACAAATGAACATGAGTGGGAGATTGACAGAGCAGAGAGGAAAGGAGTGACTAACGAGATCATATCGTGTTTTCCCCACTGCAATGAGATTCCCCAGTGAAACGGGCTAAAAATATGCAAAGAAAAAAAGAAAGGAAAAAGAAGTGAAACTACTGCTTGATGACCCACTTTCAAATTAAACAAAATATAAAAGTATGCTGATGAAACATACTTTTAAGAGTTACAGTTTACATACAAGACTAATGACTCATAAACTTAAGTTTGATATGACTGTCTTCAGGTATATATTTTCTTCTTAAAGTAGAAATAGAAATGTTCATAAAATTGTGAATTTTAAAAATCTGGTGACATTTTGAAATTCACCCTTCTAAGTCTAAAAATGCTTCCTACTATTCAAAGCATTAGTAGGAACAAGAAATCTTAGAACACTGCTGAAATAATTAGGGCACTAACATTCCATTATGTTCTACCTTATGCAAATCTTTAGAACTGACTGGGCAAGGTTTTTCTGATAGAACAAAAGCAGTGTTTCCACAACCGTGGCCCTAAAAATTCCAGTGTACACTGTCAAAAGACCTTGACTTTGATGAAAAAAGACAGTTTTCTAAGATTACAAAAGTTAGCTATGTTTAAGATTTACTGTTTATAAATTCTATAATTTTGCTACTTCCTCTAAAATGTAACTGAGGGTTGTAGTAATATTTGTTCTGGATTTGTAATATCATAACAACTATGAATTAATATTTTGTTCCTTTGTCATGAATTTATAAAAATTATTTTACTAAAAGAGTCATACATTAAAATATAATTAAATAAAATGGTTTCATTTAAAATTTGCAAGCCTATAGTGATTTTATGTTAAAATAAATTTCAGAGTTTGATTTGCAACCCAGTAAGCCCAGATGAGAAACTGCTTGTACATTCTGACATTTATCTCGTCAGCCTGAAAATTCCTTTTCCAAAACCCAATCATTTTAACTATTCACATAATTTAAAAAATATTTACTTTAAGTCTTAGGGTGACTTAAGAGTTTGGTTTGTAAAATTTCTGTGCCCATTTGAAGATATGAGAGGCAGCTATACCAGTGAAAAGTGCTCTATCTTTCCCCCTAAAATTGAATCAATTTGTTTCCTGCAGAACTACAGTTCCTTGATATTGCAGGACTACTAAAATTTTAATAATCTCAGCAGGGAACTAGTTAATTGCCTGTCTGTGAGATGTCTTTACTGGCCACCTCCTATGGACAAAAATGAGGAGGGTATGGACAGGCTCTCATTTAAAGAAAATTGCTTGTTAAATCAAAAGCAAAGAAAAAGCCAGGCGTGGTGGGTGGCTCACGCTTGTAATCCCAGCTTTTGGAAGGCTTCTCAGGGGGATCACAGTTTTCGGCCACCCTTAGCTACTGAAGTCCTTTGCAACTCAGTGAGACCCTGTTTCAAAATAAAGAATTTAAAGAATAGGCTGGAGGTGTAGCTCAGAGGTTACTGCTCCTGGGTTCCATCCCAATAACACACACACACACACACACACACACACACACACACACACACACGACCTGCACATAACCTATGTGCTACATAGCATATCCACAATGTGGAGAAACATGGGTTTGGTGAGCACGTCTCAGGCTCACTAGTTCTGAAACCTACTTCTTGGCAGTAGGCGGTGATGTCAGCATTGCTCCTGTGTGGAAGCTCTACCCAGAGTAAGTCAGCGAGGAACTACGGAGCAGCAGCTAAACAATGAACCTGAGAGTGCAAAACATGCTTAATTCTTCAGACTGCACACCAGGTGTATGAAAGCCTAACCCTTAGTAACAGCAAGTAGTGTGTTCTTAGACACAAAACATATCTGCCTCATAAGTATTGATCTAAACAGGTAGATTAAGTTGGTCTTCAACATTTCTTCACCACCTTTGAGATCACATGTAAACTATTTATTTGGGCAAACTATGATTATTAGCATAAATTTACATTATGTTGGCTCTCTGTAAAGCAATGAGTTAATATATACTAAATGAATAAAATTCGTTTATTCAGGAGCTAGCCATGGTGGTACACACCTGTAATTCAGTACTTGAGAGGTTGCTACAGGAAGATCCAGGCCAGTCTCAGCAACTGGGTGAGACTCTCATCAACTTAGTGAAGCCTGTTTCAAAAAAAAAAATTTAAATGGGGTTAGGGATGTGGCTCAGAGGTAGAATATCCTTGGGTTCAATCCCCAGTACCACAAAACAAGTAAATAAAAATTAGTTTATCCATGAAAAACATTTAGAAATGTGGATGTCTCACTATTAGTGTTTATTAAAATAAATGTTAGTTATTATCATATAACATATCCCATCATGATATAATAAAAACATGACAAGATTGTGTGTTTGTGTGTGTGTTGTACTAGGGATGTTGTACCAAGGGTGTTTTACCTCTGTGCTATGCTTCTAGCCCTTTTTTTATTTTTTAAGTTAAATAGGGTCTCTAAGTTGCTGAGACAGGTCCTGAATCTGTGATGAATGAATAAATGAAATTACATTACTATACTAAGACTCAACTTGTTTCAGTCTTTTGGAAATTCTATGGGATAAACTTTGCATATTACATGTTTATATTTGGTGTTCAAAATTTGGCAGTGATATACAAATATTTATTTCTAGTGTAAGCCACAGATAAAAAATTTTTAATAAATGGCAACAAAAGATGTGTTGTCAACATTGTGATTTTTAATAGTCAATTTTATTTACCAGAAAAAAAACTGCCCTCATTTGTAGCAGATATTCATGTTTTGATATTCCCACATATATTCATTTATATATGTAAAATAAGCCACATTAAAACTTAAAAGGCAGCCAGGCATGGTGGTGCACGCTTGTAATCCCAGAGCTTGGGAGGTTGAGACAGGAGGATCACAAAGATTCGAAGCCAGCCTCAGCTACTTGGTGAGGCTCTCAGCAACTTAGTGAGACCCTGTTTCCAAATAAAATACAAAATAGGTATTTTACCACAAATAAAATAAAATAAAATAAAATAATATAATATAAAAAGACTAAAAATAGGGCTGGGGTATAGCTCAGATGTAGAGTGCCTCTGGGTTCCATCCCCAGTACCACAAAAATAAATACATAAATAAATGCATAAATAAATAAAATATAGTTACGTTCATTATAAAAGACACCATGTAAACTGGGCGTGGTGGCGCACGCTTGTAATCCCCGCGCTTAGGAGGCAGAGACAGGAGGATCGCACAGGTTTGAAGCCAGCTGTGTGTACTGGCTTAGGAGACCCTGCTTCCAAATAAAAAGGTAAAAATAGGTCTGGGAGTGTAGCCCGGAAGTAGAAGGGCTTCCAGGAACCCCAGTACCACCAAAAAAAAAAAAAAAAAAAAAAAAATACCATATGACTTCTGCTTTAAGACAAGAAGTAACAGATTTTCTAATTCTTCCTGCTAAATATAAGAAAAAGTTTTGAATGTTTTATATAAAGTAAACAGTGGATTCAGAAAG
Source organism: Muscardinus avellanarius (assembly GCF_963383645.1). NCBI lineage: Eukaryota > Metazoa > Chordata > Mammalia > Rodentia > Gliridae > Muscardinus > Muscardinus avellanarius. Next base: position 64,022,919 of record NC_137789.1, on the reverse strand, counting down.
GCAGAGAGGAGGAGAAAGACCAGTGGTCAGTTCCTGGGATTTACTTTTGTTTTACATATCCTGGACCAGGTGCTAGAGAACCCAGACGCCTGAACAATGACAATGGAATGGGGGGAGCCCGAAGAAAGCCTGCTTTCTAACCAAAGGACCAAAAAGGAATAACCCAGCGAGACAGAACACTTTTCAACCTTAACTGCTTCACTTCAGGCAGTCACCACGGTTGGGGTGGGAGGGAACAGCAGACCCACTCCTTTCCCCAACATCAAGGCCAGTTGTGGGCCTATGCTGTCACCTTGACCAGACTATAATGAGGAGACTCAACTCCTCTGAAAGTGTGGAGAAACAGATGGCCAAATGGGCAGTCAAGACTTTCATCCCTACTGGATCCCTGGACTTGCACCTCTGCCTGTGGATAAGGAGGCACCCTACACCTCTCCATGCCAGGGTGGTATCAGGAGAGGCACAGACGGCTGTCAGGGCTTTCACCAAGACCTGGCTACAAGCCCCTCTCCTTCCACCAGGTGTCAACTGAGACTAAATGTAAAATGTGAACTTCCAGTAATAAGGTGACACCCCTACCCCAGCTGGCACAATGTCAGAGGCAGCTTACTAAGACAGAAGTTCTAGAACACAGTAATCAGAATGCCAAGAATCCAACAGAACACTGCTCTTTAGACCAACAATCAGAATAGTCCCACTGAAAAGCAAAAAAAAAAAAAAAAAAAGTCAGATATGGTATCAAGATGACACACATGTCAGATTTATCTGACAAGTACTTTAAAGTAACCATCACAGAAAGGTTCCAGTAACTAATTATACATATTTGAATAAATGAACAAACAATAGTTTCATTGAAGAAATAGAACATCTCAGCTGGGCATGGTGGTGTACCCTTGTAATCCCAGCATTTGGGAGGCTGAAACTGGAGGATTGTGGTTCACAAACAGCCTCAGCTACTTAGTGAGGCCCTCAGCATCTTAGTAAGACCCTGTTTCAAAGAATAAAAAATAGGGCAGGGGGTGTAGCTCTGAGGTCAAATGCCCCTGGGTTCCATCTCCAGAACTTCAAAAAGAAAGAAGGAAGGATGGAAGGATGGAAGGATGGAAGGATGGAAGGAAGGAAGGAAGGAAGGAAGGAGAGAAAGAAAACATCTCAATAGATAGGTCTTTTCTGTGTGTGTGATACTGGGGATGGAACCCCGGGGCCTTACACTTCCAGACCTATTTTATATTTTATTTTGAAACTGGGTCTCACTAAGTTGCTGACAGCCTCACTAAGCTGCTGAGGCTGGCTTCAAATCTGCAATCCTCCTGTCTCAGTCTCCCAAATATTGGGATTACAAGTGTGCACCACCATACCTGGCTCAATAGATGGGTCTTGAAGCAAAATAGAGAAAACAAAAAAAGAATAATTGAACTTGAAGATAGAAAAAAACAAATTCCCCAATCTAAAAATCAGAGAGAAAACAGACTGAGAAAAACAATAAAGAGAGCCTCAAGAACCTGTGGAACCATGTGTTATCAGAGTGCCAAAGATAAAATGGGAGAGACTAAAAAAATTCAAAGAAATAATCAATGAAGATTAATCAAATTTTGGTAAAGATAAAAACCTACTCCTTTAAGAAGGTGGGCAAGCCTCAACAGAATAAACTCAAAAAAATCTATTGCAAGACACACAAAAGTCACACTTCTAAAAATCAAAGACAAAGAAAAATATTGAAAGAAGTTAGAAAGAAATAACTCCTGACCTACAAAGGTACAATTACAATGACAGCAGTTGATTCTCAGCTGAAACCATGAAGGTCAGAACTGGCATGTATTTTTAAATGAAAGAATTGTCAACCTAGCATTTTATACCAGCAAAACCTTGCGAAATGAAGGGGAACCCAAAACAGTCTCAAATGAAAAGGGACTAAAAGTTTGTTCCCAGCATATCTACCTTAAAGCAATAGACAAAGTTATATTCCTGAAACAGAAAGGAAATGATAAAAGCTAGAATCTTGGTACTAAATTAAGAAGGAAGAACAAACATGGAAAAATAATAAAAATATTTATAGATACAATAGTCTTCTCTTCTTTAATTTCTCAAATTACATTTAACATTTGAAGCAAAAATTATACTACTGTCTAATGGTCTCAATACTTAAGTGTTTTATAAACTGACCCAACAATGGAGCATTGGAAGGGCACCATACCATTTCTGTAATATTCGTACCAAAAATACAGCTCCAGCTGGTCATGAAAAACAAAACAAAACACACATACACATAAAGAACTCAAATTCAAGAACATTCTATAAGCTCCGCATGGTGGCACATGCCTGTAATCTCAGTACTTAAGAGGCTGAGACAGGAGGACAGGAGACAGTTGCCAACTTCAGCAACTTAGTGAGACCCTTTTTTAAATATAAAAAAGTGGAGGTGCAGTTTGGAGACAGAATTCCTCTGGGATCAGCCTCTAGTGCCCCCCCAAAAGAACATTCTATAAAATAAGTGATCAGTACTCTTCAAGAGTGTCAAGATTATGAGATACTGAATAACTGTTATCTTTTAAGAAGAAACTTAGGAGGTTTAACAACTAAAAGCAATGTGGAATCCTAGACAGAATCCTGGAACAGGGGAAGGATATTAGCAGTAAACCTGGAAAATTTTGAGTAAGTTCTATAGATTAGTTAATGGTATCAGAACATTGTTAATTTCCTGGTACATACTGATAATTATATAACTTTTAACATTAAACTCAGCAATACTTTTCTCCTTTTCTGAAAGTCAAAAAAATTTTTAGAAGCCATCTATAATAGAAAATAAAACCCTGAACTGTCGGAACTAAAGAGATAAGAAAGAAACCAAGAGAATATTAGCGAAAAAATAAAGTTTTCTATGCATATAAGAACTTTACATTAAAAGAATCTTAGCCAATGAGAGAAGAGAATCAGTGGAGACTGAAATTTTCTGTTATAAATTGGATCTTGAGTGACCCCTAATGGCCCATGAGTTGAAGGCTTGACCCCCAATTCATGGTGCTACTGAAAGGTGGTGGAATCTTTAGGAAGTGAACCATAGTGGAAGGAAGTTACATCATTGGAGGTATGCCTTCAAAGGAGATAGCGAGATGCCAGCCCCTTCGTCTTTCTTTTTTGTTTCATGTTGCCATGAGGTGAATAAGCCTCCTCTGCCACATGTTTCTTAAATGAAGTACTGTGCTGCCACAGGCCCAAGAGGATCATGAAGCTATAAACCAAAATAAAACATTTCTTCCATATAAGTTGATTATCTCAAGTGTTCTGTTACAGTGATGGAAATCTGGCTAACACATTCTCTTATTTAGAAAAATAAAGTCACTGGGGAGATATGGTACATTCTACCTTTGACATGGGGGGAGGGAGAAAGGAAGCAGAAAAGAATACATTTCTGGCCCCAAAGCCTGAAAACCTACACCATCCAAAGCATTATATAAAAAAAAAAAGAGTTAAGGGTTCCTTCCCTAATATAGAGTTTTACAGAAAAATACTATTTTTATAATATAAGTCCATAAATAAGAAGCCTAATAATAGAACCAAGAAACATTTATATATGCTACTTGAATTGCAAAGGCTCAGAAGAAATATGAAGCTACTTAAGTTGAAAGTACAAATAGTAGCAAACACCACCACTGGCAGTTTATTTTTTAGACATTTAGATTTTTACTCTAGGAAAGTATTATTATTACCATCACAACTCTCTTCTTACTTCATTACAAAATACTTCCCCTCAAGCTATCCTAGATGGAAGCATTAACTACCTAGAGGCCAACTCTATTAAATTCTTTTTTCCAGCATTTGATACAAAAGGTGATGGAGAACCAGGATAGATTATTGTTCCAAAGTCATGAGAAGATAAAGTTAAAGAAGGAAAAATTTGGAGTTTGAGTCTACCAAGGCTAAGTGTCACAGAAAACAAAATTCAAAAGTACTTAGAATAATGTAACAGAACCCAGAGTCTCTACAATGTATCATTCACAAGAATCTGGATAATCTAGAATTACTTGACCTAGAGTAAATAAAAACAATACCAGTTATTTCTAGAGAAAAGGTAAACAATAAGGATCAAACTCAATACAGTCAGATGTTCAAATGATCAGGAATGATGTTTAATGTGCCTATACTAATTATACTCAGAATATAAAGGAAAATGTGTCTGCAATTAATGAATGGATAGAAAAAATTTCAGAAGAGAGACAGAAACCATTAAAAAGAATCATAAAAATTCTAGAGAGCCAGGTGTGGTGGCGTACACTTGTAATCCTAGCATTCAGGAGGCTGAGACAGGAGGATCGTGTGTTCAAGGCCAGCCTCAGCTACTTAGTGATGCCCTTTGCAATTCAGTGAGACCCTGTTTCAAAATAAAGAATAAAAAAAAAATAGGGCTGGTGGTGTAGCTTGGAGGTAGAATGCCCTTGGGTTCAATCCCCAGTACCATAAAAAATAAATAAATAAATAAATAAATAAATAAATAAATAAATATTCTCGAAATAGAGGATACACTATCCAAAGTAGAGAGGAGTCAGTGAATTTATGTCACTTGAAGTCACATAATCTGGAATTCAGAGGAAAACAAATAAATCAGTCCTAGAAAGAGAGGTGAGGGGGGAAAAAAGAATAGGAAAAAAATCACTTGAAGAAAAAAACAGGCTAATATTCCCCAAAATGTGATGAAAGCAATAAATATTCAGATTCGAAAAGCAAGAAATGCAGTTAGTTGAACGGTGGCCCCTCAAAGATATTCCCAAGTGCTAAGCTCTTGTATTTTTGAGTATGACCTTATCTGAAATAGGAGCTTTGCAGATGTTATTCAATTAAGGGTTTCAGGATGGGATTTTCCTGCATTTAGGTTCTGCCCTAAATCCAGTAACAAGTATCCTTAAAGAGCAAAGAACAGTAAACAGATCAGATACAGAGGAGGTGTCCAGGTAAAGATGGAGGTAAAACTAAAATGATGAATTTACAGGCCAAGGAACACCAGGAATTGCTGACAGTCACAAGAAAAAGCCACAGAAGGGATTTCTCCTCAGACTTTATAAATAACTGGATCGATACTGATTCCAGATTTCTGGTCTCTAAACTGTGAGAGAACAGATTTAATTTAAAGCAATGTCTTCTTATATAATCAATTATGCAATAAATATTTTTATAGATTTCCCCCTATTTTGAATTATTTCCTCTGGATAGATGCCAAGATTACAAGTTAGTGATTAATTAGTTGATGGGTCAATTCAATGGATATTTTTAAGCAACTGGTAGAATTCTAGGTTTTGGTGATAGAAGAATGAATTTATTGGACAAACTCTTTTGCAGATAACAATGTAAGATCTAAACAAAAATATTTAAAGACATTAAAATGTAATCAAAATCAGAAACAGAGACCAAGGTAGAGTTTTCTCTTGAAAGACCAAAATTTTATGAAAGAAGAATTATAATTTTTATGGCCTGGGGAGTTTTAGGTCTGCCTCCTGGAGTTGTACGGGTATAAAACTACAGTCTTTAGAGCTGGGTATGGTGGTAAATGCCTGTGATCCCAGTTAATTGGAAGGTTGAGGCAGGAGGATCACAAGTTGGAGGCTAGCTTGGGCAACTCAGTGAGACCTGTCTCAAAATTTAAAAAAAACATAAAAAGGGCAGAGGATGTAGCTCAGTAGATGAGAGCTTATCTAGCGTATGGGAGATTCAGGGTTCAATCATCAGTATCACAACAAAATAAAACAAAAAACCTGCAGTCTTACCAACTGGAAGAAGCAGAAGAAAGCAATTTGAACTGTGAGAAGAGCTAGACACCAAAGGAAGAAATCCTAGAAAAAATAGAATGGCAGAAGTGATACAACATCAAATGTGAATACAAATTCTACCCAAATCCTGGGCCCCCAGACAGGGAGATGTGAAAGCCAGAGGAAACCAATGAAAACCGGTGAGACTTGAAAGGTGCTACTTTCTGGGCTGTGAGTGCAGTCTCTAATCTGCACACAGCTCAAATGACAGACTTGAAGTTATCGGTCAGACTAAGGTAGCAGAGTAGCTAGAAATGGGATAAATGCTGGAAGCTGGAAAGGCAAAGACAGTGGACTCCAAAATCTGTACATGAACTCAGATCAAATTACTGGCTTCTTATAACTTTATTATGCAAGCTCAGGGGAGACCACAAAGGAAAAAGCCACAGTGGGAAGGTCAAAGAACTGAGTGGTGATATCAGCCTAAGGATATCACTGTGGGGGAAGACAATATTTGCAACTTTTGTCTAGGCAACTTGACTACTAAGTTAAAAAACAAAAAACTTAAGATAGTAATTTGCAAAAGAAAAGATGATTCAGATTTGCTACAATATGTTATCCTCCATGTCCATTTTTTCAAACAAAAGTTAAAGTCATACAAAAAAACAGTAAAGAGAGAACTGTGATTGGGACAGTAAACAGAAACTAATACCCATAGGGCCTGGATATTGGATTTAGTTGACAAAAACTTCAAAGCAACTATCATAAATATATTCAAACAATTAAAGGAAAATATGATCTCAATAATAATGCAAATAAGGAATCTTAATAGAGAAATAAAACTATAAAATCCAAGTGGAAATGTTAGTTATGAAAAACACAGTAAGTGAAATGAAAAATTTATTATGTCAAGAAAACTGAAGTAGAGGTAAGAATCAGTATACTTGCAAATAAATCAATAGAAAGTATATAATCCAAATGAATAAGGGAAAATAAACAGAGCTCAGATGCCTGTGGGACAATATCAACAGACTCAGCATACAGGGAGGAAGAAAAAGGGTAGAAAAACATTAAAACAAACAGTGGCCAAAACTTTCCAACACTGGCTTTACAAACCTAGGTTACAGTTCTGTGAAGCAAAGTGAACCCCTTATTGTTTTAAAATATTCCTTCACAAAGCATAGTTAAACTGGTGAAAACCAAAGATAAATACGATATTTTGACAGCAGCTAGAGAAAAAAATCATCTTATACACAACACTAAAAAAATGGCTCTCTTAAGAAAAAATGAAGTTTCAACTCTTACCTCACATAACACATAACTAATATGTCTTAGCATTAAACATGAAAGCTAAAACCATAAGATGTCTAAAGAAAACATATGAAAAAATCTTTGAGACCCTGGGGTAGGCAAAGATTGCTTAAATAAAACCCAAAAGACATAAACATAAGAAAAAAAACTGAAAATTTAACTTCATCAAGTTAAAAACTTTTGCTTTTCAATAGATCACATGAAGATAATGAAAGATAAGTCACAGGCAGGAAGATGATCTCTGTAATGCAAATGACTTGTACTCAGGATACAAAGAGGTCTTATAATAAGTCAGTAATAAGATAAAAAATTAGAAACTGGGGAAAATATGCGAACACTTCACGAAGAAATACAAATGACCAATAAGACATGAAAAGAAACCCATATGATTCATCATCAGTGAAATACAAACTAACATATCAATGACATACCACCATACCCTCAACAGAATGAGAACAACCATAGTAATGTATAGAACCTTATACACTGCTGGTAGGAATGTAATCATACAACACACTGAAAAAGAATCTAAGAAGTTTTTTCTTTTTAATAAAATTAGAGGTACACTTACCATATGATCCAGCAATTCCACTCCAAAGTATTTTTAGAAAGGAATTAGAAACATGTATCTGCATAAATTTTTGCATATGAATGTTCACAAACAGCTTTATTTATAATAGTCTCAAGCTAAAAACAACACAAATGCCCATCAACAGGTAAACTGATAAACAGTTGTGGTATATCTCCATTGTACAATGGACTATTACTCAGCAATAAAAAGGAACAAACTATGATTTCACGAAACACAAATGAATTTGGAAAAGTTACAGTAAGTAAAAATCAGACATAAAAATGTACATACTGTATGATTCCATTTACATGAAATTTGTTGAAAAGGCAAAATGAATTTTAGAGCTAGAAAGTATATTATGGTTGTCTAAAGCCAGGGAAGGTGAGGAAAACCAACAGTAAAGGGGCACAATGACAATTTTTATAGAAATGGCAACAGTCCCATCTTGATTGCAGTTACATGACTGCATACATTTTATTTATTTATTATTAGTTTTTGCAGTTCTAGGGATTGAATCCAGGGGGATTCCACCTCCAAGCTATACCCCCAGCCCTATTTTTATTCTTTATTTTTTGAAACAGTGTCTCACTGAATTGCAGAGGGCCTAAGTAGCTAAGGCTGTTTACGAACCACGATCCTCCTGTCTCAGCCTTCCAAATGTTGGGATTATAAGCGTGTACCATCATGCTTGGTTCTCCAGGGGCATACATTTTTAAAAATTCATGAACCTGTACAATTAAATCAAGTGTGACTTATTGTGTATAAATTATATTTCAATAAGGTTTATTAAAACATTTAAATGTATTTATCTTGATACAATTGGTGATACTATCATTGTTTAGATCATAATTAATTTTATAATTAACTTGCCAGCACTTGACATACTGAGTTTGACACCATTTAAATTTAGTATGTGTTCAGAGATGACTCCCTGCCTTCCCATCCATTCTCCCAACACATGCACATTCCTCTTCTAATGGTAGTTCCACAACGGCAGGAACCCTGATTGTCCCATTGTGCTGTACCCTCACAGCCAAGAGGCATACCTAGTTTGAGGTAGGTACTCAATATATACAGGTTGACTTAATGAATAAACGCTCTCTTACAGGTTAGTATCCATCGGGAATCACTATTGGGCCTTTATTTACTTCCCCTAGTCAATCCTATCTACATCTATGGCTCCAGTTATATCTATTTACATATGATTAAGATCTGTGTATCTTCTCTTCTCTTGCTGATCAACAGAACCATTTCAACTGCCTATTGGGCAATTCTACATCAATGTCTCACAGACAACACAAATTCCACAGGTTTACACAGAGCTCATAAACACTGTCCAAGTTTATTCATCTCATTCATAATAAATATATCTATTACATTTCAACACATGTTAACTCTTACTTCCACCCCAAATAGCCTAGGGAAAGCATCCTTTCAGAAGCCAGTACCAGAAATCACTTAATTTTCTCAATTGTACCTTGGGAAACTGTACCAGTCCCCTGTGCCTACAGGCTCTGTCTTAATCCAATCTTTGTTATTTCTTTCCTGGATTTGTGCTAAACCACTCTAATTGGCCTTTCTGCCACTGATCATTTTTGTCTAGTTCATCTTTTATACTGATTATAGAATTATCTTTCTAAAAAGCAATCATGTCACTATTCTTTTAAGGTCTCTGCCTACTGTACAGATTAACAAAGACAGTGAAGCTGTCCCTCCTCCTGGGAACAGGGAACACTGGGATGATGGGGAGAAGTGGTAGTAGTCTTGGTGCAATTGAGAGGAGCTAAGTAAATGTTTCTTGAAAATACAGTATAAACCAATAAGGTTAGAAAGCTATGGTCTACTGTATAAAAAAATTCAAATCCCCAATAAAACACACACATCAATTCAGCCTCCCAATCAGCCACTTCTACTTTAAGCATTTCTTTTAAACACTGTGTCCTTTTATATCTTCATTGCTTTGCAATCCCTTTCTTTCTTCTTTTTATCTACTTTAAATTTCTCCGTACTCTTGAGAACTTAATTCAAATGTCCCCTGGCTAAGATGTTTTCCCCAGTTCCTTCCATCAGCTGTTTATTCCCAATCATGGTTCCTGACATGGCTGACCACAGCTTAACATTTACATATAAAGCTTACATCTACTATGACAACACAGTATGTGGGGCTGGCATTATACATTGTCCCATATTATTTCATGTGATATGCTAAAAGTCTTTTATAATATTTTGTCAAATTGTATAATGTTTGAACACTAATCCCTACCTAAAAATAGAGCTAACGTGTGGCGGTGATTCATCTTATTCTCAATATTGGTTTTACTTGTTTGTCAGTCTCTACTTTTGACTGTGACTCCTTTTTTGTCCAGTGCTTAGAATGCTACTTAGTAAGTACTTCCTCACAGCAAATAAAGAAATGTTCATTTCCCATTCTTCAGTTGAATCAATTTCAATGTTTAAAGGGATGAAACTGTATAGCCAGGTTAACATATACATCAAGTTTTTCACCTACATACTTAAAATTACTGAAAACTATTCCTGACATTATTTACTATCTCTCCCTTCAAAAGAGTTGTTTAAACTATGAGATTCATATCGTTTTTCCAGAAATAGTACTTGTTAAGCTGGGAGTAATGGTGTTTGCTTGTAATCCCTGTACTTGGGAGGCTGAGACAGGAGGATCGTGGGTTCACGGAAAGCCTCAGCTACTTAGTAAAGCCCTCTGCAACTTAGTGAGAACTTGTTTCAAAATAAAGAATAAAAAAATAAGGCTGGAGGTATAGCTCAGAGGTAGAATGCCCCTGGGTTCCATTCCCAGTATTGCAAAAGAAATATATATATATATATATATATATATATATATATATATATATAGTACATTACATATAGGATGTTTTATTTGTGTGTAGCCTTAAGTGTGTATATACATATAAAATTTTATCTTAGAATAAAATTCAAAGTCCATTCCACCACAAAAAATCCACTTTTGAATGGCTTAGACTTGGCTATGCATAGAGTTAAGGGCAGAAATTATAAAATCTATGATTAAAAGAAGCCAATATTGAGGAGATCATAGACCACCACTACACACCAGTCCTACTACAGGGACCAGCCTTCTAATATTATACAACAGTATAAAGATTTGTAAGTAAAAACACACTTGGTATTTCTGAATTCATGTATGTATTGCTTGCTTAACTATCTGATATAATGAGTCAGTCAATAAACATCAGTTTCCTTCTCCTGTTTCTCTATTTCCTAAATGAATCCTGTCCTGGTATGTTAGCACTAGTGTTTCTTTTTTCTTTTTCATTCTGAAAGTGCAGAAATTCTTTACATGAGGTATTCTACATACTGTTCCCTTTCTTAAGAGTTGACTTGGGTGAGGAGAGAACTATACATACAAAATTCTTGCTACTGTCATTTGTAAAAACCAAAGTAAATAAAACCTCCTTAGATCCAGCTAGCTGAATGTTAGAAGAGGGCGATGCTGGAAACATTTCAACATGACTTGGAATGAGCTGAGATACATGGCTCCCAGCCTCCTGGTAAGCACTATAATTAATCTTATGTCATTAAGTAAAAACTGCACCATTGCCACACTGTTCTACCAAAAGAAAATGTCACCCACCTTTAGATGAAAAATAATTCTTCAAAGGTATGATTTTCAAATAATTCTAAATAGAATTTTCATGTTGAGTTGAAATCTCTTCTGATACAAACAGAAAAGGCTGCGGATAGTTCTACCTGGGGAGGATAATGACAGCCATTTCTTCCTACACCATGGTGGCTTGTTTCAGATCTACATCAAAGTTTCTGTGGTAGGAACGGCTCTTGCTGTGCTTGTATGTTAGCTTTTTTGTAACATCATATGTACCTTACTCTGAATGCATTGGTGCATCAAGGCTTGAGATGGGTGTCTTTGTTCCAAATTCTGTAGTTACTTATTGCAGTGATTTATGGTGGGGTTAGTCCTAAATAGTTAATGCAATAATAATGAACTGTTTTACTTAAAGCCTGTTTATTTCATAAATGTATTCCTATTATGTGTCAAAGTATGTTTTTATATGCGTCAGGATTTCTTCAAGTGTAAATTTTTCTCTAGAGTTTAAAATTACAGCAAAATGAGCTGATCTATAATTCTACCAGTTTTTATGGAAGAACAGTTATGTGATATGCAGTCTGTATGCCCTTGGGGGTTTGGCCAGCATGTAACGTCCAAAGGAACCTGACATAATAGGTTAGTTCGTATAAATTTGGACTGCCTGTTCAAAAAACACACCTAAGTTTTAGGGTCAATATAGGAAGATCAAACCTTTAGGAGAGTTCACCACATGTTAATTTTTTTCAGGGTCTTTGGAAAGTAGTAGAGGCTAAATTTAAAGGGGTTTCCAGAAGTAACTGCAAACGACAGCAGCATCTGCTGACCCTGTTCCAAACCCACAGATATGCTTTCTAAGTAATTTCTTCTATTTTCTAACTAATTTCTTCTCATTTTATACTACTGTTTAAGTAACAAATGAAAATTTGGGCTCAGAAGTGACACAGTAAGTTATGTTTCAAGAAAAAAATAAAAATGGGGGGGAAGGTGCACATATATATACGAAAGTTTCTTTCTCTATATTCTCCTACTAGCAATATATAGTCATATTTAACATTGGTCTTTTTAAAAATCCACATCCCATCTTAAGAAAAGAAGCTGCAAATTGCTACTTTGATGATACATACATATGTGGATTACAAACATAGTATAGAGAAAATGAAAAAGAAGAGAAAGGAAAAGGGTTGATTTTCAGAGTCTCAAGGTACTCAGCCACCTCTTCCTCCATACCCATGACCCCATCTCAATGTAACCTATACCAAGATCATACTGTTCAACGTAAATGCTTAAAAGAACCCTACATCTTCTTTTAATAGAAGAAAAATAGTAGGCTTCTTTTGTGAAAGAAGCCTACTATTCACAAAAGGAAACATATCCCTTGAAATGTATTAAGTGTTTTAAATTGTATTTGAAAAGACAGTTTTAAGTTTAATCACACATGCTCATCTTGCTAGAAATGGCACCACCACCTAAAACAATGACAGCCACTCTATAAAACACTTCTTAGTTTTGAAAAATAAATCAATATGGTTTAACTAGAATACCAGTTAAGTGTGTCGTCATACTTTTTATGAAGAATAAAACTTAGTATGTCATATTTTACTCTGAAGCTTTGACAAATAACACCATTCAATGGGTGACGATCACATGAAAGATACAGCATGCCAAACTGAAATTAAATTCAGAAAGGTTAATTTACAAAAATAATTCATTCATTTCTCATTTAATCATTTTAATGACAGTTAAACAAAGGAATTACTTATCCTTTCTGGTTATAAAAAGATTCTAGTATGGTTAATATGAAAAAGTATAGTAAAGATGTAAGAGCTTACAACAAGGTAAACATAAATCAAAATCTTCTGCTTACTTCCATTAAAATGCACTGCATTTGAAGAATATCTCTGCCATAATTTTCTTTAAAAAGCTAAATTATTTTTAAGCACTGAAATTATAATTAAAATATATCAAGGGATACAATAAGAAATTCTGAATTACTACATATGACTATATTCTTGAATGAGTTTTTAAATGTGTGGAAGTTATAGAAACAAACTGACTGTGATAATAACGAATGTTTAATTTTAAAAAAAGATAATAAAAATATACTTGATAAAACTTAAAAAATCATTCATCTATGACAAAGATCCAAAGGACTTGGTTCTAAAATGATAAAAATCTTAGCAATAATAAAAGAATCACTGAGAATATCCAGTCACTTTCTGTTCTGTGAAATCAGCTGTGTTAATAACTTAAGTTGTATAATAATCTTACTTTGTAGATTTAAATGCCTACATTTTGATGAGCATATTAGCGTTTTGTAATTTGAAAATTTCAATTAAAGATTAGGTAATAAAAATTAAAAGTTAAAACAACTTTGGTTTCTATATACTCCTATATTTTTACTTGGTAACACAATATAGCCATCATATACAATAGCTTGGTTAGGTTTAAATCAAATTATAATGGGCAAAGGAAGGCCAAAGAAGGGTTTTTACAATATTCAATAAGCCATAACATCTGCTCATTGTGCAGTAAAATAAAAAGAACTAACCTAGAAACAAAGAAAAAAAATTCATTGTTTTAAATTCCAGAAATAAAAGTAACAGAAGAGCATATAATCCACAACAAGCTGATCCTATCATTTCTATCTACAATCCAATTGAAATGTTTAGGAGACAAACAATCTACATGTTTTTGTACTAGGTATATACATCTGAGAAAGTTATCTAGAAAGAAATATGCTTTAAGACTCTTCACCACAAAGAACTTTCTATGGTGACATGAAGATGAACTCTGCATGTGACAGACACCGAGCCACTCCCCACAGAGGTTTTGTTCACTTCCAGGCTGTGGGTTGTGATCCATCAGCAACACAATATCCGACATCAATACCAGCTCATTCAACCAAAGAAGCACAGCAATGTTTTAAAACCATGTGTTTATATTCATTAGTATGTAAAATCACAGTATGCAGAACTGGAAATGTTTAACTTGTCAATAAATAAGAATATATTGTCTCAGGGTAAGCTTTTAAAAGAGGTCTAAGCAGTCAGCCTGATAGTGGGGAAGCAGATGCTACATTTTGGTTAAAGCAAAGATATGTTAAAATTATAGTTGTCATTGCCAAGAACTAACAAATAAAAACAAATTTTAAAAGTAGGTTCTTTGGCAGCAACATTACATTTATTGTACTATTTCCAAGCAAAACTCAACTCAGAACTTGAATGCAATTTGTGCTGCATTTCTATAAAAATGTAGTATTGCTCTGACATTTCTAAATGACTAGATTTGTAAATATGCCATGGATTTCTTTTCATCACAGTTTATTTCTAATTCATTCTATGCAGATTATAGATAGAACTAAAAACTACTTAGTTTTTTTCTAATATTTTATGTGAATCAAAGCCTTTTTTAAAACAGTGATTTATTGTGATTCTTAAAGTAAAAAACAAAAACAAATTCTAAAGTTATAACTTGAAATTAAGCATTTAAAATTTCAGATGACAGAGCCAATAATTGGTAACAGCTTCTTTAATGTCATATTAATAGTCCAATTAAAAACACTAACAACTACCTGGCAATTGATTTGAAAGAATCAGAAGGGTCTGTGAAGAAAAAAAATAAACAAACATGCAAAATACCCCCCCAAACACATGATCTTCTTTCTCATTTTATACTCTAAACTTGTGAATGTTTATAAATACATGATCATTCTACACAATACAGATCTAGAGCATTTCTAAAGGAAATTACAGTTTTGGGTCTTAAGGGAAGACTAAGATGGGAAGAGGGATGGAAACAGTCTGGGGAGCAGCATCTTTCTACACACGAGCACACTGCAGTCCATCAGTCATGTTGGCAGTTACAGTTCAGTACATGATTTTCAAGGCAACTAAGAAATCAAGACACGTGTATTTCCCCTTCCTGGAGTTACAATTCTTTTAAAAACTCTGAAACATCCATAAAGGAGTATAGGTTTTATGTTTATTTTTCCCAGAAGAGAACAAAAGAATAAATGGGGAGGGGTGTTTCAGTCCCAAATTCACATACACAAGTTAAACTGTAAGCCAATTTAGGCTACCCAGTGAAATAAAGTTCTTGGTACCATCAGAGGTAGGTGCTCATCCACCTAGATGGTTCAAAATGTGATCCAGTAAAACAAATACACATTGTAATGCCTCAAATAACTAGAGAGCATTTCATTATTGTTCAAATATCATGTTTAATTGATACCAACAATACCACAATTCTAGGGTGGTATACATGAATGGTGTACCTGAATCATCACTAGCAATAGAGTGCCAAATTCAAAGCTGCTATGAAAGCAAAATCATCATTAGAGAAACTCAACCCTAATTTTAAAAGAGGGAGAGGTGAGTGTGAAAGGCTAATACCAAATGTCTGAAGGCAAAATCTGTTTGTGGAAGACAGAGTGAGGAGATAGATGCACCCAGTCAAGACCAATCGGAAGACAGAACAGAGTATGAAAAATGTTCTTATAAAAAGAAGGAGGAAAATGGAGAAGAGCCAGGCAGCCAAATAATTACGGGACAGACAGAAAATAAAAGAAAATGAGGCATGTGCATATGGCTCTCTTTTTTTTCTCTGTCCCCTGTGTTTCTAAATAATTTATACTGTAAGTGACATATAGGCCCTGTTAGCAGGCAAGAATGAGCCTTCTGATGGAGAGATGAAGGATTTGGGGCTAATGAATTGTTTTGCTTTTTGCTTTTGTTTTTTCTTTTAATTCATACCTGAAAGCCTTGAATCCTTGCTAAATATTCCAGTTGTTTTGAAGGTTGTACTGGAGAACAAGGGGGAGTAGGAGAACTTCCTTTTAAACCTATGGCTTCAGCTGTAGGAGATGTTCCATTCATAAGGAGTTCCCTGGCAATTGTGGCTGAACTATTCGATGTGGGAGATATACTGAAGAAAGAGCTTGAAGGTTGGTTCATATCTTTGGGTGACAAATAGCCTAGAGTAGTGCCAGAGATTACTTTGTGGCGGCTGGCTTCCATCTCTTGATAAACATCAGGAGACAGATGAAGAATTCCTTTTGGAGCTATAAATAAAACAAAGGAAAATTGTTAATACACTTAAAATAACTGAAACAGAAACATGTTATAGCATTATTCATTCCATGGCTTCCCCTTGGTGTAGTAACAAAAAAAACGAGAAACACCATCAGACAAATGCCTTCTTCATACCTACAGAGGCATCTGTGGCTTCTGTTTAGAACTGAATAATGCCTGTTTGAACCGTCCTAAAATCAGAAACTGGCTTCAGTGGAACTTGCATGTGGTAGGGAAGCTGTAGAGGACAAGGTGACTTGACATGTTTGGAAGAACAAGGAGGGAGAAGGTTGGGAAGATCAGTGTCTTTATCCTGCAATTCAAGCTCTTATATCTTATGAAAGAGGAAACCCGCAACATATGCAGCAATCAACACACAGACGATAAGATTACAGCATCAGTCCAAACATTTCAGAGACACAAATCTATACATCCAGTGGCCTACTGGTCCTCTCCTCTCCACATGACTATCTCAAAGACAACTTTAACTCATGAGCATGTCAGATTAGGACATCTTTCCCAATGAGCACCATCCTTAGCTTGCTTAGCACATCATGGCAACACCATCTATCTGTTTATTGCCCACTGCATATTCCTGGCAACCATCTCTGGTTCATGCATAGCCAAACAATAATCGTGTCCAACCAAACACCTCTAGAATTTGCCCTGCATCTTCTGGTGCCCTTGCTCAAGCTAGGCCATGCACAGGTTTTGAGAGCAAAGGGAATGAGGTGAAGGTTCCATCATCAGTTGGTGGGACTTTAAACACACCAGAGAAGAGAAGCACTTTGACATCATTTGTGTCAGAGAATTTCCAAACCACATTTCACAGTTTTATGTCTTTTCAGCAGATATTAACAACTCTAGAATCATATTACCTCTTCCAATTGTTGATAAGTCATCCCTTGTCAAGAATTTGACCTGAGACACAACTTAATTCCTGTGCACACTCCTTCACCCTTACCCTCCCTCCATTAGATTTCTGATTCAAGCCTCCCGTATTTCCCACTGGGTGACAGAAATGATCATCATTAAAAAGTTTCACTGCTGCTGATCTCTACAATGTCCATTTCACAAAATATGTTCAGTCCACAAATAAAAGGGTTCCAAGATAAATAAATACCGGAAATGATACAAATTTTATCACCTTTGGGGGAATTAAAAATGTACCATTAGCATAGTAAAGAATCAAAGAACAGAAATATATTCAACTTGGTTTAACCCAGAATTTCTCAAGTTTATTTTACATTCAAGTTTTCCATGTAACATTAATAACAGCTAACATTTTGGGGAATGCTGGCGACCAGCCCATTCTCTATTCCCAATGGCCTTTACTCTGCTTAATCTTGTATACTGTTGAATCTCTCCAGTGGATTTTTCAGTTTAGTTATTTTAATCTTTTGCTCCATGATTTCTGTCTGGCACTTTTTTTAAAGTCTGAAATTCTCTTTGTTGGAATTCTCATTTGGTTCATGAATTGTTCTCCTGACTTCAGCAAGTATCTTTAAAGGGATTATTTTCACTTCTCTGTCAGGTTCCCAACATTTAAACATTCTAGAATCCAAACTCCTTAGGCCCTTAGTAATCTGATTCCTATTTATCCTATTTATCTCTTCATCCCTATCTACTAAATCCTTTATGAAGATTCCATGCTCCAGTCATACACACTTGTTCTGATACTCCTTACTGATCCCAACAACCTTTATTTCTACTGCTTAGTTCCACGTGTACATTTTCTTTCTCACACTCCCTCTCCTTCCCACTCTCTTCCTCTCTCCCTCTTCCTCAGTTCAGTTGCTACTGCTATGTTGCAGATACTGAGCCAACTTCAAGTTGTGATTAGCCTACTGGAAAAGGAAAATGAAAAGAGATAATGCAATGTAATCAGAGTGTAGCTGGTGATGGGTCCACAGAGCATGGGCAGTAGAAAAGAGAACTACTAGGATTTCAGAAAAATTTTGCAGTAAATTTGGCAGTAAATTTCAAGGAGTGAAGAAAACTAGCCAAAGAGGAAGCAACTTGAATACAGAGGGACAGCTCAGGAAAGGAGGGAACTAGGAGGACTTGTGCCTCCAAGAAACCCCAGCAGTTCCTTTCCACAAGGAAGTAGGAACAGCAAAAGTGAAAGTGGGGGCATCAGAGAGCAAGTTCCAGGGGACTTTTTATTCTCTAATCCTGATGGCATTAA
The DNA here is from genome assembly GCF_963383645.1 of Muscardinus avellanarius. NCBI lineage: Eukaryota > Metazoa > Chordata > Mammalia > Rodentia > Gliridae > Muscardinus > Muscardinus avellanarius. The sequence goes on along the minus strand of NC_137789.1, from coordinate 64,004,441 downwards.
AGAATAAAATTATGTGTTTTTAAAAAATAGTTATCTAATAGCCAGGCATAGTGGCATACACCAGTCATCCCAGTATTTGGGAGGCTAAGACAGGAGGATCGTACATTTGAGGACAGCCTCAGCAATGTAGCAAGAGTCTGAGCAATTTAGCGATACTTATTTTCAAAAAAAAAATAAAAATAAAAATAGGATTAGGGGTGTAGCTTGGAGGTAGAATGGCCCTGGCTTCCATCCCCAGCACCACACACACACAAAAAAGTTTTAATAGCTTAAACTATCAATCCTATCTTATAAATTCGATCTTTGTGTTCCTTTTCAAATTCTATACATTAATATGTGCTCACTTTTTGTAATCAGGAAATAATTCCAATAAATTTTTTAAAGAAAACATATACACTGATAATGTAACATTTCATTACATAAACTGTCTCTTTAAACAATTCCAAGGCTAGGGTATAGCTCAGTGGTAGAGTACTTAGCATGCACAAGGCCCTGGGTTCAATTCCCAACTTGTAAGGGAGGGAGAGAAAAAGGAAGATCTAACTCCATAATGTTGGACATCTAATTTGTTTGCAATTTTTGTAATTATAAACACAATGATGAAAAGTTTTATAATTAAATCTTTATTCATATAAAAATGTTTCCTTTAAGTTGGAAGCAGAACTGTTAATTCAAAGGATTCACATTTTACATTTGTTTGATAATTCCAAACTGCTCTCCAAAGAAGTCGTACCAATTTCACACGCCCACAGAAATATGTATAAATAAGCTGCTTCCTATTTTGGCATTGAATGCAATTTAAAAATCCTCTCCACTTATTAATAGTAACAGAAAGCAAGACAATGAGTGCCTGGGAATGGGGCTGGCAGGAGTGACAGACTGTAAAGGAGAAAAGGAAACTTTTAAGGAGAATGAAAATGTTCACTTCACACTTTTATAAATATGTCAAAACAATCACACTGTATGCTTTGTGCAGTTTATTACACTTCAATTGAAGCTGTAAAAACTGTTAATTTGATAAGTAAAATGTCATGCATATTACCAAATTTTTCATTATCTGCATATATATCACATATAATTATGTATATTCTATGACTCTAACTTATATACTCAATTTAAGAAATCAAGACAGTGAACATTACTTCAGTATTATTATCAGATGGCAGCAATGGGCTTGCCAAAAACAATACTTTAAAGCAACAAAAATGCTCTCTCAAAACTCAAGACAGGCATTATGTCAAAACATAAGAATCATGCAGAGTTCAGGTTCTCCTATTGGACAGCAAACCCTGAGTTAACATTCCCTTATGAATAAAGAAGATTACTTTATATGGAGTTCAACTATTAGAAATGGTCATAGAAATAGTGTAAAAGACACATGTAAATTTATGTGGTCTGTGGTAAACTTTTGAATGATTTTCAACTTAAATAGCAGAAACTGTATGAATTGATCATGATCTGGTTTCTTCTTGTTGTAAATTTCAATTGCTCTTCAATAATCTAAAGATAGAAAAGTAGAATAAAAAGTAACTTAAGGTATACATATTTAAGAACCTTTAACATATTTTGTCAATTGGGTCTCCCCCAAGACTATAACAATTTATATTTCTATTAGGAGGGAGTGGCTAAACCTGCTTTTCCACATTTCTACCAAAACAGGTTTTCAGTATTATAGTCATTGCTACTCTACAACAATTTCTTTTCTTCCTTGACTTGATCACTGTTTGCAATAAGCTTAGGTCCAGGCCTTCTCTAACCTCAGTTTCGCTCATGGACCTTAACTAAACATTGCATTCTCCTACTTGGGCATATTCATCCCTTTTCTGAAGCGATCCTGAACCCATTCTCCCACCATTTATCTTCTGTTTCTGATTTTGCCTTGACACCCAGACTTGATATTGTCAATTTGTAACCACCGTGTACAGCTGCCCTGCAGACATATCCCTAGCACTGTTCTATTACATGACTTGCATTTTTCATTTAGTTCCCACAGCCACCCCACGAGATAAACATTATTATTTTTCTACATCAGAGATGAAAAAAACTGAAGCATGGAGATGTCAGGCAACTCATCCAGGGGGGTATGGGTAATAGGCAGCAATGCCAAAATGTTACTCCCAGCAGTCTGTCTATCTCTAGAACTGGAAGTACATGGCCTCCTAAAAATAAAGGTAGGATACTAAACACAATGTTCAGCCTGCTCTAAGCACATGAAGCTGAACCCAGGAAGTAAACTCCTATCTGAGGTTTGTCCAGATTGGGTCCTCAGGCTCTGGCAATGTGGGCCTCATGGCAAATACCCTATTTTTTCCCAAGGAAGTTTGAGACCAAGTATTAGGTGAAGGTATGTGTGACCCAAGGAAGAACCCACTGAACCACCATGAAGAAGCCCCTAGAGATCAGAAAATAAGTCAGAATCCATCCTGAGAGTGGTCTTTAGTTGCTATGTTGATGTAAGCTGTCATGGTTTAGATATAACATGTTCCTTAAAGAGCTCATTTATTAATGATCAGAGCTGATATAATTAAACATGGTGACTATAATCTAATCAGCGGATGAGGGTTTTTATGATGGGTTTATTGGATGGTAACTAGACAGATGGAATGTATGTAGCTAGAAGAGGTGGGTCACTGGTGTTGTGGCCTTGGGGAATGGGTTTGTGTCCTTGAATTCCCTTGCTTATGATCTCCTGCTTCTGGGTTCCACAATGTGAGAGCATAGTCCATTCTCATTCTCATCCTCCCTCCCTCTGCCTCCTGTCACCATGTGCTGAGCTCCACAAAAGTAACCTGGCTTGACAAGGACCAAACCCCTGAAATCTCCAGAACTGTGAGCAAAGAAATCTCTAAGTGGTGGTGGCCCAGTGTTTTGGGTCATGACAGTGAGGATGTTGACTGAAACACAAGTTATAGAAATCTCCTCTTCCCGTTACCCTGTTGTTGGGATTCAATGGAACAGATGATATTTGATGGGACCCCCCCCCCACTTCTTCTTTTCTATACAGCTCAATGCCAAACTGGTCTTCCAGTCAAGGCCCCTGAACCCTTAGTTCTACCTAATTTTTTATGCCACATATATACTATTTCTAGAGTCAAAAATCAATACTGAAAATCTTGAAGAAAATTCTTATAAAAGTTAAAGAAAGGAAAATGTTCACTGAAAGCAATGCATTAAAAAACAATAAACAGGGATTTTTTTTGTTTGTTTTATGGTACTGGGGATGGAACCCTTCTACCTCCGGGTTACAATCCCAAGACCTATTTTATATTTTATTTGGAAATAGGGTCTCTTAAGCCAGCGAGACTGGCTTCGAACCTGCATGATCCTCCTGTCTCCGCATCCCAAACACAGGAATTACAAGCGTGTGCCACTATGCCTGGCATAAACAGGGATTTTTTTTAAAAAAGAAGGGTTTTTTTTGTTTTGTTTTGTTTTTTGCAAAAGTCAGTTTGACCTTCAGAATCACCTTGGAAGGTAAAGCTAAAAAAAAAAAAAAGCAAAATTAAACAAAGAGTTACTATTGAACAAATGAATAGAGTAATGTATTTTAATGTGCTCAAAAATACCTCAAAATAAAAACAAAATATTAATAAAGATACCTTAAATGAGGGGTAAAAATTAACCTGTTCTTGTCCTTAGAATTGGATATAAGCGTTTCTATACTTCTTATTGATCCATTTTATTTCCTTTTTGCTAGGCTTAACGTAATGATGTACATAAGAGTTATTAATTTGGTGAATGCTCATGAATAAAATTATTGGCAAAGAACTTTCCAAGTCTTTTGATGAGCACTGTACTAGGAGGAAAATGCATTTAGTCTGGTCCTAACTGACAAAAGGCAGAAACCCTGGGCAGAAGCCTACCAGGACAGGGTGACAGAATCCAGCACAGCTCAAAGAGAGCCCTCATGCAAGGGGAGCAAGAGAGAAAGTACAGTAAATGATAAGTTTTCCTTGAAAACTGAAAATAAGAGCTGAGGATATAGCTTAATGGTACAATGGTTGCATAGCATGAGTGAGGACCTGGGTTCAATCAGTACCACAAGCAAAACAAAACCATTAAAACCAAACAATAGCAGCACTGAAAGTTTACTGAATTTTCACAATAAACTGGGAAATACCTTTAGAAAGCCTTTTTTTTTTTTTTGGTGGTGGTGGTACTGAAGATTGAACCCGGGGCATTCTACCTCTGAGCTACACCCAAGCCCTATTTTATTTTTTATTTTGAAACAGGATCTCTAAGCTGCTGAGCCTGTCCTTGAACCTGCAATACTTCTGTCTCAGCCTCCCAAGTACTGAGATTACAATTGTGTACCATCATTCCCAGGTGGAATGCTTGTTCTACTAATCAAAGGTACACAAGCTTAGGCAGTAAAGGAGCTAATCAGAGTTTGGAACTAGGCTGAAGTGTTTTTTCTTAAAAAGAGAAAAATATTAAGTATCTAATGACAAGGGATAAGAACCTGGGTTTGTAAATAAATTCACTGTTCATTTAATTTTTTTGAATTACACTAATAGAATGATTTATACTTTTGTCAGAAACATTCTGTAACCAGAAAATCCTGAATACAAAATGAGTCATACAGAGTAAAGAATAAGCCTGGCACAGGGTTTCCAACAGGGATCCATGGGTGGATGTTAGGAGATTAATAACCTGTAAACTCTGGTCATACATACTAATGTATGTCTTTCTGGGGAGAAAATCTAAAGCTCACATTAAACACAAAGGGATTGACATTCCCTACCACCCAAAACACTGAAGACATACTCAGCATATTTCTATGATTAGGAGCAGTTTTCAAATAGAAGACATAATTAGGTTAAAGATGAGGAGAAAACTGTATGAAATAGTTAGACTTGACCAGGACCCTCCCATGTGATTCAGACTAAGTACAGTTTAGGTAGCCAATAAGGAGTTAGGCATTTCCAAGAAGTACACTTTTTTCAAGGCTCAGTATTTTTCAAAAAAGACACAACTATGAGTATTTCTATGGTGAAAGGCAGTATCATTGCAGTGAAAATGAAGTTTGAAGGCAACTTGGGAAGAAAAAGTTATTTACAATTATTACTTTATTTAAATAGAGCAAAATTGTGGCATCTAAGATAAAAAAAAAAATCCTCTTGGTCACATTTTCTTTTCTATACAAAACCCAGCTAGCTCCATTAGAGTTTATTTCCTTCAAATGGTCAGACTGAAAAACGAGTCATATAAGCTTTCCATATGGCATCAGAAGGAGGAAACATACTTAAACGTACCACAGCATTCCTCTGCTGGGATATCAAGTCTTCCTAGCCAATGCCTTCAAGCAGCTCAAATACTAACAACAATACCAATTATAGCTAAAACTCATATGATCCTTACTAGATCTCTTGGCTTGTTTCAAATACTTTGCATCTATATTAGCTCAGAAATCTTCATGATGATGTTATGAAGTAGGGACTAAAATTATCTCTATTTTATAGTTCAAGGTCATAAGGAATAGAAAGGTTGTATGGCCTGCTGAAATTCACAGCTGGTAAGTGGCAGGTGTTGGGATCAGTACCCAGGCATCTGGCTATAGGATCAGCACATGCAACTACCCTTCTAGCTAGTAAAACAAAACAAAACAAAAAAACAGGAAATTTTGTTCTTTACATTGATATCCTCAGGACGTCCTATGCATCCGTGTTCTTTTTTTTTTTTTTTTTTTTTTTTTGCAGGTTTGGGGATGGAACCCAGAGGCATTTGACCTCCGAGCTACACACCCTGCCCTATTTTTTATTCTTTATTTTGAAACAGGGCCTCACTAAGTAGCTGAGGCTGTCTGCAAACTGCAATCCTCCAGTCTCAGCCTCCCGAATGCTGGGATTACAAGCATGCACCACCACGCCCGGCTTGCATCTATGTTCTTGAAATATTCTAATATCATAAGAGAAGTTGTCAAAACCCTAAACTTAAAATAAGGTGATTCTTTTCTTCAATTTAGACCTAATTTCTAGGCTCAGTAGAAACAGAAAAGTAGAGTAATGGAAAGGACAGAGATGAGGACCAGGGGAAAATTACTTATTTTTAAAAAGACGTCAAAAAATGAGCTTGCCTATTTTCATTGTTTTAGTCATGGTGAGACAAAAGCTTCAAATATTACATTAGCACAACAAAAATTTAAACACAGCTTTAGGATAAAAGAACTTAATCCACATAATACTCTTTACATGATCTAATTCAGATTCGACAATTTATTACAGATTAGTCTATAATTGCTCAGAAACTTATGAAAATTCCACAAGACTATTATTAATTACAACTGTGTAAATGTTAAGTGCTTATTGAATTTTAAAACTGTCTTGGAAAAATAACAAATTCATTTTTTTAGGACCAAGATAGGGGTAAACTGGGAAGAAAAAGAAATTAGATCAAATCCACTTATTCCAACTAAAACCACAGGAAAAGACTGTTGTGCCACTCTTGCTCATGGCACCAAAGGCAACAGGGGACTTTTACCCTCACAAAGCTGTCCTGAGGCCCCATTTTCCCTAATGCAGTAGTGTCAGAGAAAATCCAGGTACCTACAGCAGAGACAGGAAAAGAGGTTCACACAAAAATCTGTATATGAGTGTTAGTATAGAAGGTTTACTTGTAATAGCCCCAAAATGAAAACAATCTGATATCGTTCAATGAGTGGTTAGGCTATTCCACATGATAGAATACTGCTTACGAGTAAATAAGAACAACATTGCTTCTGTTGTAGTTAGATATAAAATGTCCCCTAAAGAGCTCATTTATTAATATTCAGGGTTGATATAGTTAAATCATGAGAGTTGCAATCTAAGCAGTGGACTTATCCATTACTGTGGCTTTATCTGGGTGGTGGCCCAAGCAGGTAGGGTGCAGTCTTGGGGATTATATATGGTTCCTTCTCCCCTCACTCTCCCTCACCTCCCACCTCCATGATGTGAAGAGTAAAGCCTTGTGTTCTTCCCCTTAGCAGCCATGCCCTGAGATATGAGATCCCCGGCCTCACATGAACTGGACCCCAATATTTCCAAGGAAAACTGAGCAAATCTTCTTTCCTCTATGTTACATGGCCAGTCTTTTAGATTATAGCTATGAAAATGATAGATGAACCTCCAAAGAGTTATGTTATATGGAAAAAAAATCCCCAAAGGCTACATACCACTATATGATTCTATTTTTACAATATTCTTGAAATGACAAAAATCATAGACATGAAAAACAGATTATGATTGCCAGGAGTTGAGGATTGGGGGCAGAAGAAGGTATGATTATTACAGGGAACATGAGAGATTTTTGTGTTGATGACACAGTCCTATATCTTGTCTGTCAATATCTTAGTTTTGATACTGTATGATATGGTTTTACAAGATGCTATCATAAGTAAACCAGGCAAAGTATACATAGGACATCTTTATATTCACCTCTATAACTAATATGAATCTGCCATTATCTCAAAATAAAAAGTTTAACAGAAAAGAAGTCTCGGGTGACATCAAAAAGAGGGGAGGATAGCCGGGCGTGGTGGCGCACGCTTGTAATCCCTGCACTTGGGAGGCAGAGACAGGAGAATCGTGCAGGTTCAAAGTAAGCCGCACTGGCTTAAGAGACCCTGTTTCCAAATAAAAAGTATAAAATAGGTCTGGAAGTGTAGCCCGGAGGTAGAAGGGCTCCCAGGAACCCCAGTACCACCAAAAATAAAAAAAGTAAAAATAAAAAGAGGGGAGGATAGGAAATCTCAGCTCTTATTCCCCCACAGAAACACCAATTTCAACATGATATACAGACTAAAACACCTCTATGAGAATTCTAGAGTCTAGTAAAAAGTTGCAGTGCAGTAGAAAGGCATAAAGCCAAGAACATCCACACTGAAACAGGAAAAAACAAAAATTTCACTTTACCCACATTAGCCCCTCACTCAAGCTGACAAAGCTCCATGTCAGGAGAGAACATTCCAGATCACAACTTCTCCCTTGGGTAAAGAAGAATGAAGTGTGCACTCAACATTCTGGGTTATAAGAAGACTGCCCAAGGAACTGTTTCTTGTCTCACTTTATTTGGATTACTAACAAAAACAGCATTATTTGGATACCAGGGGGCTGCTGAAAACAAGGAAAAATGGAGACAATTTGCTGTGGCTAGAACAGCTCTGCACGACCAAGAGAAGTCATGCAACTTGAGAGTTCTCCCTCAGGAGGGAGGGAGAGGAATAAAATGTACATTTAACATGGTGGCTCTCTGGAGGGCTGCCTGAGAGACCAGTATCCATCTGGACTGATGAGGAGTGAGTATATTGATAGCAGAGATTGAAGAGGATTGCTGCTATAGACACACAGAATCTATAATGCCTGGACAGACAACAAAGTGAGCAGAGATTGCCACCTCCTGAAAAAGAAACTGGCAACCCTCTCTAATAGAGACATTGCATCCAGGCCTCAAGATGTCCCGATACTCCTCCCCAAAAAGGTTTCAGAGAGCCTGGAATGTAATTCAGGCTGACTGTTAATGTTCTGCCCCTGCACAGTCACTTCATAAAGACTGAGAGAAGTGCCTGTTTTTTTTTTTTTTTCAAATGAGCAGCTCCAAACACAAAGTTAAGAAACACATAAAAAACAAACAAACAAACAACAACAACAACAAAAAAAAACCAACAGGAAAACATGGCCAAAAGAATGAACCAATCCCCAGAAACTGATCCTAAAGGAATGAAAGTAAATGATTTTTGACAAAGGTGCTAAGACTACACAATGGGGGAAAGGATGGTCTGTAAATAAACAGTACCAGTAAAACTGAACACACAAATGAAAAAGAAGGAAGCTAGAATCTTACTTCTTTTTATATGCAAAAATTACCTTAAAACTTAAAAGTATTAAAAAATTAAACACAAGGCCTGAAACTATATAATTCCTAAAAGAAACACAAGAGAAAAGCCATATGACATTGGTCTTGACAATGGTTTCTTGGGGATGACACCAAAAATCCAGGCAACAAGGGGAAAATTGACAAGTAGAACTGTATCAAACTAAAAAAAAAAAAAAAAAATCTGTAAAACAAAGGAAACAATCAAGAGAATAAGAATGCAACCTCTAAAATGTGAGAAAATATTTACAAATCAAATATATGATAAGGGGTTAATCTCCAAAAAATATAAGAAACCCCTCTAAGTCAATAGAAAAAACCTAAACACCCCAATTAAAAGCTGGACAAAAGACTTCAATAGGCAATTTCTTCAAGAAGACATACAAATGGCAAACAAATACATGAAAAGATCCTCACTATCTCTAATAATAGCAAAATGCAAATCAAAACCACAATGAGGTATCACCTTACATCTACTGAGATGGCTATTTCTTCAAAAACAGAAAATGACGAGTGTTGGCAAGGATGTGAGATAATTTTAACAAATGTTCACTACTGATGGAATGCAAAATGGTGCAGTAACTATGGAACATAATATGAAGGTTCCTCAAAAAATAAAAAATAGGACTACCATATTATCCTGCAATCCCACTGTTGATTATTTATCCAAAATAAGTAAAAACAAGATCTAAAAGAGGTTTGCACTCCTATTATCACTGTAGCATCAGTTATGATAGGTAAGAGGTAGAAACAAACTAAACATCCATCAGTGAAGGAAAGGGTAAAGAAAATGTTTTACATATACAGTATGATGTTATTGAGCAAAAAATTAAGACACTTCTGTCATATGCTACAATAAGGATGAAACTAGAATATGTTATACTAAGGAAAATAAGCCACAGAAAAAAATATAAAATGACTGCACTTACAAGAGGTGTTTAAATACACAGACACGAAAAGTAGAATGGTCCTTGCCCGGATGGCGTGGAGGAAGGGGGGAAGTTGAAAAGTTGCTGTTAAATCAGTAGCAGTTTGGCCATACATGATAAAAAAAAAAAAATTCTAGAGATCTGTTGTACAACATGTACTTAGGTTTACAATATTATAATGTTCACTTAAAATGTATTGAGGGTAGCCGGGTGTGGTGGCACACGCTCGTAATCCCCGCTTGGGAGGCAGAAGCAGGAGGATTGCGCAAGTTCAAAGCCAGCCTTGCTGGCTTAAGAGACCTGTTTCCAAATAAAAAGATCAAATAGGTCTGGGAGTGTAGCCCGGGGAGGTAGAAGGGTTCCATCCCCAGTACCACCAAAAAAAAAAAAAAAAAAAAAAAAAAGTATTGAGGGTAGATCTTCTGTATTTTTATCATAATAAAAACATATAATCAAAATTCTAAGTGGTAAAACTTAAATAGCACAAAATATAACAAAGTCAAAATAAAGACAATAGTATAGTGGCCAGTGTGCAAGAATGGGGCCCGGCTGTCTGGGTTTGAGTTAAGGTGGCAGACAGCATGTCTCTGTCTAATTTTTTATTTCATTTTATCTTTTTAATTTATTTTTATTTTATTTTGTGGTGCTGAGGATTGAAGCCAGAGGCATTCTACTTTGGGCTATACCCCCAGCCCCTTTTTTTATTTTTTGTTTTAAAACAGGGCCTTGCTAGGTTGCTTAGAGTCTCACTACAGTGCTGAGGTTAGTCTGGACCCGGAATCCTCCTATCTCAGCCTCTCAAGTACAGGCATGAGCCACCACAGCCAGCTAACAGATAGCCTCTTTATTCTGCTTTCTTTGTTCGTAAAAATAAATTAGATTAGAGGAATTTAAAAATCTCACTCAGCTTTAATAGTCTATAAATCATCTTAACACAAACCAGAAAGCTTGGAATAGAAGAAGACTACACTCGAATAACATCACCCAAAAAGCCTGTTAAGTGTTTTTAAAAATGGATTATTACTAAAGTTTTCTAAAGTCTTAAGAAAAATCAAGCAATGCAGAGTCTGTTCCACTGATGTAATAGGAGTTAAAACAAACATTTTGCATAGTTTCTCAGCCATTTAGTGTTTTTACATGATCCACCCTAATATCAATGTGGTATCTGAAACAATAGTTTGGCCATTTTCCATGTTATAAATCATCCTAAGTATGTGTGCTTTATGAATCTGGTACATGATATATAAAATATTCTTTCAAAACATGCACACTTAAATTTAGTAAATTTTTGTGTGTGTTTGGTACTGGGGATTAAACCCTGGGGCATTCTACATCCGAGCTATACCTCCAGCACTATGTAATTTTTTGTTTTTGAAACAGGGTCTCACTAAGTTATTGAGAGCCTTACTAAGTTGCTGAGGCTGACCATGAACCTGTGATCCTCCTGCCTAAACCTCCCACATCTGGGATTGTAAGTGTGTACCATACACCCAGATTCTCTTGTCTCAACCTCCCCAGTATGGGATTCTAGGCTTGCACCACCACACCTGACTTCTAATAGTCATTTTGAAATATTCAGTAAACTGTTGTCAACCACAGTTATCCTTTGTGCTGTAGAACATTTAGAATTATTCTTATCCAACTATTGTGCCATAACAGCTAACCATCCTTTCTCCTTTCCTCCTTTCTCCCCACACCCTTCCCAGCCTCTGGTAACCACTATGCTGTTTTTTATTTCTTTGAGATCAACATGTTTTTGTTGTTGTTGTTTTGTAACTGTTTTCTTGATTTTACTCCAAAAGTACACAGGGTCACAAAACTAGTGCAAAAAAATTTTAGATAAAATTTTTAAAAATTTGTTCTTACAAGTTTCAATATCTGCACCGTTGGATATGTAAGCCAGAGTTTTAAATATAAAATTTGGAAATGACACTATCAGGTCTCCACTTTGCACATATTAAGAACAAAGACATTTTTTTCAATATCACCAGTGTATTTATTACTAAATCTTAGATTTAGAAACAAGAGTGAGTCAGTGAATTGTGTTTATTTTAGCACTGAAGTCAACTTTTTATCTTCCACATAAAAGTGAGAAGCTATTGTATTTGTCATTCTGTGTCTAACTTCTATCATTCAACACAACATCTTCCACTTCAATCCATGTTGCTACAAATGACAGTATTTCACCCTTTTTTACGATGAATAACATTCTGCCGTGTATATATATGTATATATATATGTATGTGTATATACACACACACCACACACACACACACACACACACGTGTGTGTGTGTGTATTTCTACAAACACAAACTGAACTCTGCCAGCAACCAAATAAACTAAGATGAGAACCCAAGAGTCTAGGAAAAAAAATGCAGCCTGGCTAATACTGTGACTGCAGATTTGTGAGACCCTGACCAAAGGACCAGGTAAGTCATGCCCATACTGACTTACAAGCACTGGGTCACAAGTGCTCACAAACACTAAAATACATCTTGTTTTTAACTGGTGGGTCGTAGTTTATAACATAGCAATAAAAAGCACATACACTATCCAAGTTTCTAGTTTGTTTGCTCCAAGATGTTGTTTTTGCTGCTCTTTGTTACATCTCCCAAGATCTAATCAATTTTTGACTTCCAACTAACCAACCAACCACCATAGTTTCTGCAATAAGTGCTGGACCCATTAAGCTCACTTTTGCTTCCTGGCATCTCCAGGTTTGAATTTCATAGAAGGAGTCAGTTTGTAAAACTGTCTCCATGATCCTCAGATTTGCATTTGAAGATTGCCTTTGCTTCTATATGATTAGTGAACTGGTGAAAGGAGCTGCAGGGAAACCAGTGAGGTCTGTGAGTGTCTTAAATATATTCTATTTTTTCCCTGAATTTAAAACCAGCAATTATACTTTATACAAAACTTAAAGTACACATGCCCTTTTGTTTTTCTTTACCAAATAGGTCTAAACCAGGTGTGGTGGTGCATGTCTGTAATCCCAGTACTTGAGAGGCTAAGACAGGAGGATATCGGGATTGAGGACAGCCTTACCAAGTGATGAGACTCTCATTCTAGCGAGAACTTATTTTAAAATAAAAGTAAAATAGAGCTGGGGATCTGGCTAGGAGGTTAAATGCTCATGGGTTCAATCCCCAGCCCCCCCCCAAACACACGGGTGCATGCACGCCTGTGCGCGCGCAAAATGGGCCTAAACTCAGCAATATGTGAGGTCCTACTTCCCCAACAGGTAGAGTGATCATTTTTAAACTGCTGACAACTTTTATGGATCAGAAATTGCATAACATTTATTTTTACTCTTTTCCCTCCTACTGAGCAATTTTTCATTACTTATTGTCTCTGCTTTTTTAATGTTTCCCTAAGACCTTTGGTCATTTTTTCTATCAGGTCATTTGTCCTTTTTTTCCCTTTGTATATATTTAGTTTGTTCATATATATGCTGCAACTTAGGTTTTCTATGTGTCATTTGCCTTTTTTTTTATTCTGTTCTCTGAATCCACTTTTAGTTCTCATGTATCTAAATCCATCTCTTTTTTACTTTGTGGTTTCATGCTTTACTCTTATGCTTAAAAGCATTCATACACAATAAATAAAATGTATCTTCAAATTGCTATTAGTTTCCTTAGCCGGGCATGGTGGCTCTTGTAATCCCAGCATTCGGGAGGCTGAGACCTGGAGGATCGTGGTTCGTGGACAGCCTCAGCTACTTAGTGAGGCCCTCTGCAACTCAGTGAGACCCGGTTTCAAAATAAAGAAAAAATAGGGCAGGGGGTGTAGCTTGGAGGTCAAATGCCCCTGGGTTCCATCCCCAGACCCGCAAAAAAAAAAAAAAAAAAAAAAAATTGCTATTAGTTTCCTTAAAAAATAGTTTTCTGAAATCTTTGTGTGTAAAAATGAGTCAAGCAAACTGTTTAAATCACGAACATTTAAATTCATTAAATCTTTCCTGAAAAAAATATGTTATCTAGTATATATATTGACTTTCTAATTCTAAATGCTTTTTTGGTACTGGGGATTGAATCCAGGGGCATTCTACCTCTGAGCTACACCCCCAACCCTATTATTTTATTCTTTTTTTTTTGTGTGTGTGGTACTGGGGGTGGAACTCAGGGGCTTTTCTACCTCTGGGTTATACTCCCAGACCTATTTTTGTTTTGTTTTGTTGTTGTTTTGTTGTTGTTTTTTTTGTTTTTTTGTTTTTTGGTGGTACTGGGGTTCCTGGAAGCCCTTCTACCTCCAGGCTACACTCCCAGACCTATTTTTTTTTATATATATTTTTGAAACAGGGTCTCTTACGCCAGCGCGGCTAGCTTCAAACCTGCGCGATCCTCCTGTCTCCGCCTCCCAAGCGCGGGGATTATAAGCGTGTGCCACCACGCCTGGCGCTCCCAGACCTATTTTATACTTTATTTGGAAACAGGATCTCACTAAGTTGCTGAAAGCCTCACTAAGTAGCTGAGGCTGGCTTCAAACCTGTGCAATCCTCCTGTCTCAGCCACCCAAGCACTGGGATTATGAGTGTGCACCACCATGTTCAGCTTTTTTTATTCTTCATTTGAAAACAAGGTCTCACTAAGTTGCAAAGGACCTCACTAAGTAGCTGAGTGATATCCATGAACCTGCAATCCTCCTGTCTCAGCCTCCCAAATGCTGCGGTTACAAGAATGTGCCACCACACCCAGCTCAGTTTTATATTTAAATTAAAATCAATTGGCTCCAATTATTTTACATGTCTCATTACAAAGTGGTTTTTGCTATGGGAGCCCCAAAAGGAATTTGTGAGGGAACTTTACAGTATTAAAGAGAGACTATATTTGCCTATGTTAAAGTATGATCTCCCTCACTCACCAAAAAGAATGATAATTAGAGGTTCTAATACTATATACACAGGAAATACCAGGCACTCTACCTGATGTCCTATTATTGGGCTAGTGTAGCCTCCTGGTTTCAGGATGTACAGTGTTAATAATACATGCATATGGCACAGAAATAGTACCAATTTTGTTAGGTCAATTAAGATCCTGAAAAGGCCACTCTCTTTGTCCCAAAAGGATTTGTCTTGGGTCATCTCTAATGAACCTAGAAAAGTCAGCATATTTCACAGGAGCTAAATAAAACTTTTAAAAAGGTTAACGGAAAAATATTTATGTGAAAAAAATGCTTCTAAATAATTTTTTAGTGGGTGGATTCAGTACATACCAGTGAATACCTTTGAGCTTATTCCAATTTTGAATTAAGCTAGAGTTCACCTTTAAGAAACAATGAGCAGTTTTTAAGTAAAACCCTGTATTAATAAAAAACATGGAATGTGAATGCAAAAAAGATATTATCAACTGAACTGTATCTAAATATTTTACAAAGTTTTCCATACACCGTCAGTAGATCTTTAAAATGCATGATTTAAAAAAAAAAACTGGTTAGTCATTCATCTGTAAAAAGCTAACTTTTTATGTGTGTGCCAAGCATAAAATTACCCTATGCTAAATTTAACAAAAACTCCGCATTTCAGAATTTTGTGTTCTGTACTTTAACATAATTATGACAGTGATTTGAAGGGAAAACACGCACTTAGAATAATCTACCTTCTGGGGCATTTCAGCACAATGAAGAAGGCCTGCGAAGCATATAAAAATTGGCTCCATATTTTAAAACTGCGGGCAACCAAGCCAGGAAAATAAATTGACGAACCATCTATGTAATCACAATCACTTGCAAAACCATTTGAACTATTTCTTAGTTGTAACTGTTAGCAGTTTCTTATGACTATAATCTTTTAAAAAATATCTTCCACTTCAAAAATTAAATGCACGTGTACGTTAATTTTTTTGTCTACTTATAGTTAGGTGCTAGCTATGCCAGATTAAAATTTCCTTCTTTCCCCTTTCCAATTCTGCATTTTCTTCTTTTAATTTTTCTACAACATGGTTCCAAGTTAATTTCATGTTATTTATCCAAATAATAATTAGCTAGAAATTTGATCCTCAAAATTACAATTCGGAAGTAATAGAGAGTTTGACAAAGAAAACATAATTAAGAGACACTCTGTGATGACACTGTTTTTCACAAAGTACCATGTTACCTTTTCAAATGTTATGCAAGGATGGCTAATCACTTTACAGATGTTACATAATAATTCCCAACATTTAAGTGGACATGCGTAACTCTTAACAGAGAACACTGAATGATGAAGATGTAAAGCCAGTTGTTCAAAGTCAGACAGTATGACTGAGAGCAGTGAGCACTTCAACCTCAGACTTCTGTCTCCCCAACATGAGCCATCCGAGAATCCCTCCACTAACCTCTGCCTGCAAAATGCTAGCACAGGATTCTTCACAGGGCAGAAATCACGTCAAGCAGAATTTCAAAGTTAAGGAACTGACTACATAGATGGTAACCTAAATGTTACCATAGTATATGAACTTAAATTAATTTTCAGGTCACTGAATCATCACCCTAGTGATCAATTACTAAGCAGAACCCAACCTGTCCTATTGTATTTAAGTAGCTCTGTGCTGCTTCAGTGGAGTCTGGGGTTTCACTGGTGAGGCACCAGCCCTTGGACAATGAAACATTTGCTACTCTTGGAGCTTGGCTGCCCTCACCCTCTATGGTAACCTGAGGTAAGACCACTAGGGTTAAATTTGGAGAACCTTTATGTCAGCTTTCTCACCCCACAGAGCTGGGAAAGGATGAGAAAGCATTTTCATTTTAAGTTCTCAATTTGAACCATTATAGAGTAGAGAAATTCCTAAAGTCTGAACACTTTAGTTCTTGTTAGAAGTGTTTTGTTTTGGTTTTGGTATTGGGAATTAGACCTCGGGTGCTATACCCCCGCTCTTTTAATTTTTATTGTGAGACAAGGTCTCACTAAGTTGCTGGCGGCCTCAATAAGTTGCTGAGCCTGGATGTGAAACTGTGTCCTCCCAAGTACTGAGATTCAGGTGTATACTACCATGTCTGGAATTCTTAGATATTTCTGGTCACTTAAGAAACTCATTGGCCTCTTTGTAATAGCATTCCCATACTTGCCCATGAGTTCCAGTATCCCTTAGCAAGTTAAAAAAACAAAAGCCAGATATGGTGGTACATGTCTGTGATCCCAGTACTTGGATCATGGGTTTGAGGCCAGCGTCAGCAATTTAACAAGATCCTGTTTCAAAACAAAAAATAAATAAATAAATAAAAAGGGTTTGGGGTATATCTCAGAGGTAGAATTCCCCTGGATTTAATTCCCACTACTAAACAATAAGTAAATATGTAAATAAGCAAATGCCAATCAACAAACACAAAATGCAAAGGGCCAAAATACCACTGTTTAATGATAAGCTTTCAGGCTATCTACAATGTGATTTCATGTTAAAACTGTCAAGTTAGTTTCTGATGTCTAAATTCAAATAGATAATGTTCATATTCTTAAAAAAAAAAAAAAAAGGACTGGGACCAAAATTTAACTATTCAAGAATAAACTATAAATTCTTTGGTAACAACGCACATGCAAAAAATACCTGACAAAAGTATAAGAATGGGGAGCTCGTATTTCAACCTGTGGTGCTCAGACCCTGCAAGGTTCCAGCTGGAGCTGGGTGGGTTTTGGGAGCCAGCGACCTCAGGGTGTGGGAAAATGGCTCCCAAGGCATCTACTGAGCTTTGCAGACCTCACAAACTGAGTCCAGAACATTCCCAAGCAAGAAAGAACACCACTGTCTCACTCCTTCCTGGGCCGAGGTGAAGGTCATGGGGAGAGCGGCCAGTGAAAGCGCTTTAGACAGCACCACAAAAATGATCTCCTTAGGTTGTGAAGAGTCTTGCTGAGGCTGTCCTTGAACCTGTGATCCTCCTGTCTCAGCCTCCCAAGTACTGGATTTACAGGTATGTGCCACTGCACCTGGCCCTTCTCTGATTCTTGGAAGAGTTTATATAGGTTTGGTATTTTATTGTTGCTGCTGCTGTTGTTAAATATTTGATAGAATGCATCCTTCTAGTCCTAGAGGAAGCCTGGATGAAGTGGTTTTAATGAAATTAAGATAACTAAATTCTTTCTGCCCTACATCTTTATTATTTCTGCTAATTTCTCTCTGCAAACCATGTTTTCATCATTTTCCCTCAGTTTGAATTTTCTTTCCTTCCTTCCTTCCATCCTTCCTTCCTTCCTTCTTTCTTTCTTTTGTGGTGCTGAGGATGGAACCCAAGGGCAATCTATCTCTGAGCAATACTCTTAGCCCTATTTTTTATTCTTTATTTTGTAATAGGGTCTCACTGAGTTGCAAACGGCCTCACTAACTAGCTGAGGCTGTCCTCAAACCGCGATCCTCCAGTCTCAGCCTCCCAAATGCTGAGATTACAAGTGTGCGCCACCATGCCCAGCTTAATTAAGTTTCTTTAACAATGCTTGTAGCACAGGCTTGTCGGTGAAGGAGTCTATCAGTGTTTGTTTGCTTGAGGATGTTTTTAATTTGATTTCTATTTTTGACAGGTTTCGTTTTTAAACAGGGTACATAATCTTGTTTAACATGGTTTTTTAGAATGTTGATATTTTATTGTCTTCTAGCATGTGTTGTTTTTAATTATATATTTAGAGTCATTCTTATCTTTGTTCTTTGGTAGATAATTTTTATCACTTCACCAGCTGCAGCTTTTTTTTTCAAGTAAGGTTTATTGAAGCACAATATACATGTGGTAGAACTTACTCTTTTTAGGAATATAGTACTATGAGTTTTGACAAATATATACTATCACAATCAAAATATAGAATATTCCTTTAAGTCCGTAAAGTTCATTTATGAAGTTTTATCATCTGACCCTATTCCTATCCCCTAGCAGTCACTGATATAATATTTAGCACTATACAGGTTTGTATTTTGAGAATATCATGCTAATAGAGTTATTTAAAACAGAGCTGTTTGTGTCTGGCATCTTTCATTTAGTATAATGCTTTTAAGATTTATCCATATTGTTGCATTTATCATAAATTATCCTTTTTCTGTGTGAGTAGTATTCCATTATACATGTGTATCATGGTCTGTTTATCCATTCACCCATTAATGGACATTTGAGTTATTTCCAGATTTGGGATGTTAGGAATAAAGACGTGTTAGGGTTAGATATAGAATGGCCCCTTGAAGAGATCATAAATTGCTGTTTGGAGCTTATGTAATTGAGCCATGAAGGTTGTCATCCTGCAGTGAATACTGTAATGGATTGATCTGGTGGTGCTCCAGGCCAGTTGTGTGTCGCTGGAGCAGGAGGCCCTGGGGTGGTGCCTTGTCACTCTTGCTTCTGGCCTCCATGATGTGAGGGGCCCAGCCCATGTGCTCAGCCTCTCTCTCCTTCTTGCCACCATGCCCTGAGCCTCATATGGGCTGCTCCAGTATCTCCAAGGAAAACTGTGAGCTAATCTTCCTCTGAGTTATGTGGTCAGTTCTGTATATTATGGCCGTGAAAATGCTGACAAATACAAACTGTTACAAGCATTTTTCCACGGGATTTTGTGTTGTCGTAGATTTTTATTTTTGCTAGGTAATTACCCATGTGTGAAATTGCTAGGTCATATGGTAAGTGTATGTTTAACGGATTATTGCCAAATATTTTTCCAAAGTGGTGGTTCTGTTTTATGCTCCTTTCAGTAGCACATGCTAGTTCCAGTCATTCTATATTCATGTTAGCTGTTGGTATTGTTAGTAGTTTAAATTTTTAACTATTCTAATAGTTGTGTACTAATGTCTCATTGTGATTTTAATTTGCATTTCTCTGATGACTGATGATATAAAGCATCTTTCATACATTTGTTTGTTATCTAGACATCTTTAATATAACATCTGTTAAGGTGCTGCTCTGCCTAATTACTTTTTACAACTTTACTGAAGTACAACTGATATACAGCGAATTGCATATATTAAATATACTTTAAGCCAGGCATGGTGGCACATGCTTGTAATCTCAGCATTTGGGAGGCTGAGACAGGAGGATCCCGGTTTGAGGACAGCCTCAGCTACTTAGTGAAGCCCTTTCCAACTTAGTGAGACTCTATTTCAAAATAAAGAATTAAAAATAGGACTAGGGGTATAGCTCAGAGGTAGAATGCCCCTAGGTTCTATCCCCAGTACAGCAGAAGAAGAAAAAAAAAAAAGAATATACTTTGATAACAGTCGACACATACATGCACCTATAAAAACATCAGCACAGTCAAGTTACATGCTACAATATGGGTGAACCTTGAAAACATGCTAAACGAAAGAAGTCAGTCACAAAATTCCACTTACTGTATTAGCCGATTTATGTAAAATATCTAACAAGCAAATCCATAGAGAGAGCAAGTGGATTCATGGTTGATAGGAACGAGATGGGTGAGGGGAAGAGGGAGTGATTTAGTGATTATGGAATTTCTTTTGGGGATGATGAAAATGTTCTGGAATTAGATAGTTGTGATAGTTGCACAACTTTATGAATATTCAAAAAACTACTGAATTGTAAACTTTGAAAGGGTGATTTTATGGTATATGAGTTATATTTCAATAAAGCTGCTTAAAAAAGGGGAAAATAACTCTAACTATGGTCCAGTAATGGGTTGTTCAAAGTAACTGTACATCAGTAGAATGATTATAAAATGACTGTATATTCTCAAAGTGAAAAAGTAAGGTTATTAAAGCAAGGTTATTAAAACAATGAAATTGAAGCATGAAAAAAGTATAAGAATGAAATTTCTGGGAAACACATGCAGACTCATGTCATTTTGGGGGGAGGGTACTAGGGATAAAACCGAGGGGCATTCTACCTCTGAGCTAGCTACTTCTACATCCCCAGCCCTACTTTTTACTCTTTATTTTGAAACAGGGTATCACTGAATTGCAAAGTGCCTCCCTAAGTAGTAGCTGAGGCTGTCCGTGAACTGCGATCCTTCCAAAGGCTGGGATTACAAGCGTGCACCACTACACCCGACTCTGTTAACAAGTAAATAAACCAATACGTTCAAAAATCAAAGGAATAAAACACAAACTCTAAGTCCTTATTGATTAAAGTTTTTCATTGAGCTATGTGCTAAGCTCATCACATTTATCACTCTTATTAAATGGTCCAAGGGCTCACAGGCACATTAATTTCAGTTACTTCTAAAAAGAAACCCAAGAGTACTATTATCTTACTGAAATACTCTTTTCAGGAGGTTAATTTTGATGATCCAAGAATTCAATTCTTGAGAGTATGTTCTCATAAGAATTGTTACTAATTTCATTAGATATATACGTTAGGAGGTAAGCTGCCAATCCCAGACTAAAGACCCTTCATTATGACAATCTGCAAACGTAAGCCTTTTTAGTGTCCAGAGACTTTAAGAAGAGAGAAAGTGTTAGAAATTAGAAAAACTGGGTATGTCTACTGGCCAAATGTTTTGACTCATTGATTTATTAAAAAAAAAAAAAGGGTTGCCGGGCGTGGTGGCACACGCTTGTAAACCCCACGCTTGGGAGGCAGAGACAGGAGGATCGCGCAGGTTCGAAGCCAGCCGCGCGCGCTGGCTTAGGAGACCCTGTTTCCAAACAAAAATGTAAAAGTAGGTCTGGGAGTGTAGCCCGGAGGTAGAAGGGCTTCCAGGAACCCCAGGACCACCAAAAAAAAAAGGGTCACTTCAGTGAAAACTGATGCTTTTCAGTAGAGGGCAGAGAGCAGGGACATGCAGGTGTCAAAGAAAAGTAGTTGTATGTCTAAATGCAAAATGACTTGATCATATGCATTTGAAAAAAAAAGAGGTAAATTAAGTTAATTGTTGAGTGTCTGGTGATACTATAAGTAAAATAAGGCTGAACAATCTTATATGTACACTTCTGGAATTTAGTGACCTTGATAAAAATAATGAAAATCTGAACAATTCAGCGAAATGTTAAAATGCTTATGGTAACATTTTAAAAAAAAAGAATAAAAAGTTATTGGTATAATTATATAAAAATTTGTGTGTATAATGAAAAATAGAACTATGAGAATAGTTGATCTGAGAAGTGACTTATATATAATTGCCTCTTCTTTATTTTTATAAAAATGTTATTTTAATAAATATGACAACTTAAAAAGTCATCGCTATGCACTAAATATATCCAGTCTGTTATGGTCTAGCCCTTCTAAGGAACTGGTGTCTTGGTTTTCTGGTCCTGCATAGCCTCAGCAAGGCAAACACTACCTTCCCTCCACCCTCTGTAATATGGACCCAGGTAGCACCACTGATAAATGCCACGTGGGAATAACACAAAGAGAGGACTTACTGTTATTTGTTGGTTCAGGAAACCCAGCCTTTGGACCACTCCATCCTTTGTTTTCCCCCGTCTGAAAGATTAAATCAATTATTTAAACTCAGAGAAAAAAATCTTATTTTTAAGAAGCTGATCAATTAAGCCAGGGCAAAGATCTCTCACATGGTTATTCTGCATAGTCTTCCCAACTCTCACCCTGGGAAGATAGCTACAAGAGTAACTGAAGCAAACAGTATCATCCATCCCTTTGAACATTTGCATCTATTGCTCCTTCTGCTTTCATGTGCTCACTTAAATTTATAATTTAAGACATCAAGAAAGTCTCATATTCAGGATATTATATAGAAAATGGGATTGATATGATTAAGATAATTTTTATTCAAACATTAAACAATAATAATCACAAGCACTGTGTAACTAAAAGAGCTTCTTTATCAATCCTAAAGTCAAATTAGCAATATAAATGTTACTATGCCCATTCATTCAGGAAAAGTCCTATGATGAGTATCACCAAAAATACAATCCTAGCAAATAGTGGCTTAATTTTTTTTTCTTTTTTTATGGCACATCTTAACGGTAACAAGGAAAGATACGGTAGGAGACCAAAAGCAAAAAAGAAAACAAAAAATCCAGGAAAGTAAGTTGACAGTATGTTACAAACAACCAGCAGCTGTCTATGAAACCAAACTGTCTATTTCTTCCTTTAATTATTTCTTTTATTTCCTTGAAACACAATTTTCTATATTCTTCCACAATTAACACCTGCAAGATCACTGTTGCAATTTTCTACTACTAAATGCTAACATACGCATCCTTTACAGGTCAGAAATTGCTGTGTAACAAAAGAAACTGACAAAAGTAAAAGCTGATAACTAATGCTAAGTATGGTTGCTAAGAGATTACTTAGTATGTGTTCTAAGGGTTTTACATGGATAAAGATTACCTCATATTCTTCCTCACAAAAATCTGGTAAGCAATATTAACATTAAACTTTAAGAAAAGCAAATGAGGGTTAGAGAGGCTCAGTAATTAGTCAGAGGGCACACAGCTCACATGGAGAGATGCTAGGATGTCAACCTAGGTTTTTCTGAGTTTTTTCTAGTTTTCATACCAGTACACTTTTTCAATTGGAAAGAAAGAAGAAGCTGAAGAGAAAAAATAAATAGAAAAGTTATGGGATAAGTATAAACTGTGCATCTAAAAAGGAACAAAAAACACAGGGATGAAAAGTAGAATTTGGAACTAATAAAAAGAATGCTCAAAAGTGGTCACAGTGAGAAGTACCATGACAAAGAACAAACGAGAGGAACAGCCATCTAATGGAGCAGCAGATCCCTCCGAGGACGGAAGAAATTTTAAAAGATTTTGAACAGGCGCTCAAGTCACTATTACAGTGAAAACGTGGTGAGCAGGAAAAAATAAGCTATACTATATTTTTATTTTCCATTCCTTCCTTGCCTCTAACTTTATTCATACCTCCAAAACAGTTTGTACTTATCAGGCTCCTGACAACTGTCTAGGTTCTTAGAGAAGCATTTATGTTTCAGGAACCCTGGAGCGGCCCCACAATTAGTCACAGAGTTCTAGTCTTTCCAAACAAGTGGCTTTTCATTTTTAGAGTGCAATTAATAAAAATCTGTTTTATTCAACTCTACTAATTTCTTCTGTCCTTTACTTTGCCTTTTAATCTTAATAACTATGTTTTTAACAGTAAGTAACATGTGACTATCATCTCAGAGTTATGCCTAATAATAAAAACTCATTCTTTTAGAGACGCCTGCTAGGAGAGCATGGAGAAGTTGGCAGGGACATGTCAAATGTCATTATTATTATTATTATGAGAATACTTTATTCATTTTTGTAATCAAACTCAAATAGATAAGACCTTATATATTTAATACAGTGCATTACTGCTGTACAATGGGAAAAATTTAAGTTTTACATTTCTAGACCAAAATGGCTGTTAATTTCAAGGTCATTCTTAACAAGAACTCATGTCCTGGAAAGGAGAATCTCAGTAGGCACAAAGCACAGCTTATCTCCCAAATCTTATTTTTGTACATTTCTTCTATTTTATATCTCAATCGTTTCATTTCTGTAAACATTAAAGTTGAATATCATTCAGTTCTCCAAGCCTTTTATTTTTCCCAGTCTATCACACTGCTTATAGATTACTTTCTCAACTTCTTTGCTTGGTTCCCATGTCAAACACTCTTGACTTCCAGCTCTCAATTACTTACCCCTTTGTCCTTCTGTAGGTTCATCCTGAAAATCCCTAAATATAAGCCAATATGCCTGTTGCTTCCACAACCATGACTCTAAGGGCCATACAACCTTACAAACTGATGGAAGCTACATCAACTCCACCTTGACAAACAGGCTCTCTCTGTAATGTACCCCCTTACGGTGACTAGCCATTCCTAATGCAAACAAATGGACTGGCTTAAGGATGAAGACATCCTCTGTTGTAAAAGGATGGAAGAGAAGCAGATGTTCATAAATGCAAGTGTGAGTCATGGAGGAGGACTAGGGAGGCTCCTCTTCTGTGTTCTCTGTGAAGTACAAGACAAGATCACAGGATAGGAGGAAAGCCGAGAGAGGAAGGCTATGAGTTAGGGAAAGTGTGGGCAGTGAGGAACAACTGCTTCAGGAGCAGAGATGCAGGCTGCTTACAAAATGCACATTCCCAGGCATCTGAACACTGTTGAAGTTGATAAAGGTATGTTTACCATTCCATTGTTCCTTTTTTAATCACTCCCTTTCAACTAATGGCCAAGGTTATTTAAGTATTAGATTACATTCCCTGAGCCTAATTTTTCACCTTCATTTGAATCCCAAGTCTACTGCTCTCTGATTTCTACTCCAACACTCTAATGAAACTGCTTCTGTAAGGGTCCTGTTTAAGCATGTCACATTAATCACAGGAGTAACCGCTTCTCTTTCACAAAACATCTCTAAATTAATCATCTTAAAATACACACACACTCCGGGCGTGGTGGCACACGCTTGTAATCCCCGCACTTGGGAGGCGGAGACAGGAGGATCGTGCTGGTTCGGAGCCAGCCTCGCTGGCTTAAGAGACCCCGTTTCCAAATAAAAAAATATAAAATACGTCTGGGAGTGTAGCCCGAAGGTAGAAGGGCTTCCAGGAACCCCAGTACCACAAAAAATAAGTGTTTTCTCTCTCTCTCTCTCTCTCTCTCTCTCTCTCTCTCTCTCTCTCTCTGGAAACAGACAACAAAAAAGAAGGTCTATCAAAATCTAGCACCTGGAGAGCAGGTTCTAGGCTGAACAAGCTGTAGTAGGCTGAACAGAAGTAAGTGGCTGAAACCTGACTTACCAGAGAAAAACCAACAAAGAGCTTGCCAAGAGTAAGGTTGTTTGTGCCCACAAGCCAGTGCTCTAGTTCTTTATGAATAAAAGTATACAAATTAAAAAAGGAAAAATTAAACTGTCTTCAGTCAAAAGTGGTATGACCACTGATGTAGGAATTATCAAAGTTACAAAAATGAAAAAATAAGGCTACTCTGATATGTTAGTTTACAAAGGTCACACACAGGATGTAAAAATCGACATATAAAAGCAAATGTATTTCTATATACTAGCAAAGAATAATCAGATACTGAAATTAAAATCCAATTCCACTAACAACAGCATAAAATATAAAATATTTAGGACAAACAAAATATGCATATGTCTTGGAAAAAATACGTAGAATATGAGATAGATTTCCAAAAATCTAAATAAATGCAGAAATACACCTTATTAATGGATCAGAAGGCTCAATAGTCTTGAGAACACTCATAAATCAATAATAAGAAAGCAAACCATCCAATTATTTTAAAAGGTGAAGCTTTGAACATACACTTCAAGGAAGAAATAAGCACCTAAGACACACAATATTAGTATTTAGTAGAGAAATTTACATTAAAATTCAAAGAAACAGCATGAACAGAGCTGTCAAAACTGACATCACCAAACAGCCAGAGAGGATGTGGAGCAAGTGGAACTTTCATATACTGATGAGGAGAATGCAAAATGGTACAGCCTCTATGGAAAAAATAGCTTTGTGGTTTCTTATAAAATTAACCATGTACTTGTTAGGTGAATACAGGACATAATGTAGAAATATGTATATATACAATTACACGAATGCAATTACATGTTACTTATAATAATCTCAAACTGTGAACAGCCCGAATGTTGGTGAAGGATAAAAAATAAAACTGACCTAGCTAATGATAAATGCAATGATGTGGATAACTCACGAAAGCATTATGCCAAGCAACAAGACCTCAGACACAAAGGAACTACTTAATGTATGATTTCATTTGTATGCTATTCTGGAACAGGCAAAAAGGAACAGAAATCAGATCAGTATTTGCCAAAGGGAAGAAGGCAGGGAACCAGATTAACTTCATAAAGCAGTGTTAAGAAATTTTTGAGGGTAAGAGAAATGCTATAAATCATATTGTGGTGGTAGTGGTCATTAATGAGTGTGTGTGTGTGTGTGTGTGTGTGTGTGTGTGTGTGTGTGAGAGAGAGAGAGTATATATTAGTCAAAATTGACTAAATTACACATCAATAAATCTGAATTTTTAAATGGGGATGTATTAGGAAATAACCTTAGAATATCCCTATAAGGTTATATTATTCCTCAAACCCTTATGGAATAGTCACTGTATTTCAGACACTAATTTGAATGCTGTTCAAATATTAACTCTTTGTGGAAGTTGCCTCTGGGACTATGAGAAGGGAATAAGACTTTTTTCTCTGTTTATGCTACTGTTTAAATTCTTTTAACCATGTATATGTGTTGCCTACTTTAAAACAAAAGACATATTAAGAACTATTTTCATGGTTCTTTACAATTTCTTTTGCCACACTCACCAAAGATCTTCTTCTGCATCATATGATTTAATTTCTCTGTAGCACATGACTACCACTTAGTGCTTAAAGTCATTCTTTATGCTTCCTTTATGCAGGAATCCTCTTCCCCTTTCTCCTCTAGCCTCCAGACACGGTATCTGGGGCTGACAGCTTACTGATTCCCTTCATATGTCTCACCTGAACAACCCCACTTGCTTGCTGATGGGCCTCTCTGCCTTCAGCCTCCCCCTGCTCAAACCTATTCTCCACACTGCTTTAGGATTACCTTTTGAAGAACACAAACCAAAACATTTCATCTTCATGTTCAAGTCTTAAATGATTCCTTGAGTTCTTTACTTCATACAGAAACTGTGCCCTTGCTTTTCTTGACTTTCCATATTCATTCCCATGTCCCCTAGCTCCTTAGGCTATAATATTTGCTTTATGACCCAAATCCCTCACTCCCAGCATTTAATGGTTGAGTTCCTTCAGTGCAAAGATCAAGTTTCCATCACTCTGTTGTCTCCACTTAAAAGTGTCTATTATTGAGTCGGTGTGATAGTTAAATTTATGTGTCAACCAATTATTGTGTATGTAGTCAAACATTATTGTGGGTGTGGGAATTTTAAGATGAGATTTATATTTAAATTGGCAGGCTGTAAGTAAAGCAGATTGCCCCCTACATCATGGATGGGCCTCATCCAATCAGTTGGAGATCTGAGAAAAACAAAAGGGTGATCTTCTGGAGCAAAAGGGAGTTCCCCATCAGACTGTCTTTGGGCTGCAACAGTAATGCTTTCTTTCAGAGTCTCCAGCTTGCCAGCCTTTCCCAGCTGATTGTGGATCAGTCAACACCCCACAATCAAATGAGCCAATTGTGTGTGTGTGTGTGTGTGTGTGTGTGTGTGTGTGTGTGTGTGTATAGTTATAAACACATCCTGGCTGGTTCTGTCTCTCTGGAGAACCCTGATTAATACAGTGACTATGTAAAAAATGTTTTTCAAATAAATGAAATTAATTAATAAAATTTAAATCATTGTCATGTTTTCTTTCACTTAACTTACAAATGTCTGTGAAGAGATTTATTTTGACATATTTTAAAAACCACTCACCATTTCATTCAATATAAATGTGTTAAGTTAAAACAACATATATACAATATAAGATCTACAGAAATTTGAACATATGTTAGGTTTCATGTTACAAATACTTCTAAAAAGAAGAAAAAGTGTTAACTAGCCAGGTTATAAAAACAGAATTGAAATCTCTAGCAATACCACATAGACAAATGGTTTTTTCATCATTTGAAAGAATCATGGCTGCCTTAAAAAGAAAATTACTGCTATATGTTTTAACAGATGATTTCTTTCTTATTCTAAACATAAAAAATGTGTTCCTACAGAAATAAAAGATATATCTGATACAGAATCCTTATGTCAGAAAGGCCTGGTCAAAAGCTTATTACTTTTAATAAAAGTAATTATAAGGCTTGTTTGAGTATGAACTTTTATATAAATAAAATGCCCAATAGAAGTAATTTCTTCACATGTATAAATAAAAAATTTAATACAAAATAAAATTCAGCCAATTCTTGCCACATTATCTGCCAAGTCCTGAATTCAGGGTTCTGTGCTTCTCTTGCAACAGAGGCAGGTGTCAATGATGTCATTAGTTGTTGCAGAAGAATCAGGGGACCATGAACACAGAACTTGGCAAAAAACAAATATCCTCTGAGTTTACCTTTACAAGTAAAGTAAACATGGCAACTTAGCAAGACCCCATTTCAAAATAAAAAGGGCTGGAGAAGGATAGCTCAGAGGTAGAATACCCCTGGGTTGAATCTCCAGTACTACAAAAATAAATTAAAAAAAAATTAAACAGAAAAATTACTTTATTATAAAGTGTCTGCCTAATATAGTTCCTGCCCTAAACAGATAAGTCATAATTTTTATTTACAGTGTGTTCAGCTATATCCCAAAAATAAAGGCTAGCAACCTTAAAAGACACAAATAAAAACTATGTCTATAGACATAAACAACTGACTGGCAAAAACAACCAGTCAATAGTTAAAAATTATACGCTGATATATAGAATATGTAAACCATGTACAGATAAATTTTTAGTATATAGTGGGGCATGGGGGTTCATGCCTGTAATCTCAGTACTGGGAGGCTGAGATCAGAGGATTGCAGGTTGGGAGAGCCTCAGCAATGTATCAAGGTCTCCGCAACCGAGCAAGACACTGTTTCAAAACAAAAAATAAAAAAGTCTGAAGGTATAGCTCAGAGGTAGAATGCCCTGAATGAATTCAATCCCCGCTACCACATACACAAAAATAGTAATTGATAATCATAAATTATAATTACTTGTTAACATTTCATTTTATCCTTTATGTACATAATTGTTTTGTACCTGGAATATCTATCTTATAAATAATATGGTAGTACCTCAGAGAAGTTACAAGTGGCATTTATTTTAATACCAGTTAAGAGTAAAATCCTTTAACCACTCGTATTCTGACAGAAGACATGCATACATACACACTAAATTCTCACCTTGTCAAGTTGATCTTGTAGACTAGTAGATGATTTATAACCAAGTTGTAACAGCATTGCCTCTGCAGCATTCTTTTTGGCTATCTTTTTATTAGGCCCTGTTCCAGTAGCAACTTCATTGCCTATCTTGACCTGATAAGATTAAAAAAATAAATTAATGCTAGTTGTTTTGTAAACAAGAAGTCCTTACATTATAATGCAATCCAGCCCGGGGTGTGGTGACAGGGTGTGGTGCTGTTTGTAATCCCAACATTCCGAGGCTGAGACCGGAGGATCACAGTTCATGGTCAGCCTCAGCTACTTAGTGAGGTCCTCTGGAACTTAGAGAGACCCTGTTTCAAAATAAAAATAAAAATAGGGCAAGGGGTATAGCTTGAAGGTCAAATGCCTCTGGGTTCCATCTCCAGACCTGCCAAAAAAAAAAAAAAGCAATCCATATCCATTCTCTAGCATTAAAAAATATAAAGCTCAGTCCAAAATAAAACAGGAAGGTATGCCGGGCGTGGTGGAGTATGCTTATAATCCCCACGCTTGGGAGGCAGAGACAGGAGGATCACGCAGGTTCGAAGCCAGCAGCGCGGGCTGGCTTAGGAGACCCTGTTTCCAAATAAAAATGTAAAAATAGGTCTGGGAGTATAGCCCGAAGGGAGAAGGGCTTCCAGGAACCCCAGTACCACCAAAAAAGAAAAAAAACAAAAACAAAAACAAAATAAAATAGGAAGGTAAGATCTCACGTATGTAATGTTAATATATATAAGTGTAAGTGTACACAGGAAAAAATACCAAAAAATGGTTTTTGAAAAGTTAATGATGTGTCTCTTGGGATGATGGACTTTTTTCTACCTTACACATTTACATATTATTTGACTTTTTAAAACATCTTGCATATTATTTATATAAGCAGGAAAATAAAATTTACATCTTAACATAGAGTTCATGTTGATTATAGCTACAGCTAGTATTCTTTATTTTATATACCTTTTTTTGTGGTACTGGGGATTGAAACCAAGGGCATTCTACATCCAAGCTACACACCCAGCTCTATTTTTTATTCTTTATTTTGAAACAGGGTCTCACACAGCTGAGGCTGGCCATAAACTTGCAATATTCCTGTCTAAGCCTCCCAAGTACTGTGATTACAAGTGTACGCTACCACATCTAGCTAGTATTCTTTCTTTCTTTTTAATTTTTTTACTTTTTTGTGGTGCAGGGGATTGAACCCAGGAGCATTCTACCCCCAAGCTACACCCCCAGCCCAATTTTTTATTCTTTCTTTCTTTCTTTCTTCTTCTTCTTCTTCTTTTTTTTTTTTTTTTTTTTTTTTGGTGGCACTGGGGGTGGAACCCAGAGGCTTTCTACCTCTGGGCTATACTCCCAGACCTATTTTATACTTTATTTGGAAACTGGGTCTCACTAATTGCTGAGGGCCTCACTAAGTAGCTGAGGCTGGCTTTGAACCTGTACAATCCTCCTGTCTCAGCCTCCCAAGCGCTGGGATTACAAGCATGCGCCACCACGCCCAGCTCAACAGAAAAGTTTTACCCATGGTATAGAAGTTAAAATTTTAATAGTATAATAAAGTAATATTTTTTAAAAAGAAGAGGCTAGCTGGTGGTGCACATCTGTAAACCCTGCTATCTAGGAGAGCGAGGCAGGAGGATCTCAATTTTAAGGCCAGCCTGGACAATTACCTGAGACTCCATCTCAAAATAAGTTTTTCTTAAAAGAACTGGGATGTAGCTCAATGCTTCTCTGGTATGTGCAAGGACAGAGATGGGAGAGGGAAAGAAGGAGGAAAAGAAGGAACTATAACAAAGTTGGGTTGATTCCAGAAATGTTATGGCTGGCTTAACATTTGAGAAGCAAACAAAACCAAAGGATGAAATGTACCACATTAAGAGGTTGGTAAGACAAACTATTTCGGTCATCCTAATATATGGAGCAAAAGCATTTGATAAAATTCAACATCCATTCATAATGCAAACTAGTAGCAAACTAGAAAAAGAAAAGTTTCTTAAGATGATAGAGGGCATTTTACAAAAAAGCCTCTAGCAAACCTCGAAAAACGTTATACTTTTTTTTTTTTTTTTTTTTGGTGGTACTGGGGTTCCTGGAAGCCCTTCTACCTCCGGGCTACACTCCCAGATCTGTTTAATATTTTTATTTGGAAACATGGTCTTTAAAGCCAGCGCAATCCTGTCTCTGCCTCCCAAGCGCGGGGATTACAAGCATGCGCCACCACGCCCGGCAACAAACATACTTAACTTGGAAATTAAACAACAAAAAAAAGAATGCTCTTTCATTTCTAGTATTTACTATTTGACTACAAATTCTGAACAGAGCAACAAAAAGAAGATATAATTATCAGGGGAGAGAATGTCGTGTGTGTGTGTGGGGGGGTACTGGGGTTCCTGGAAGCCCTTCTACCTCTGGGCTACACTCCCAGACCTATTTTTTATATTTTTGTTTGGAAACAGGGTCTCTTAAGCCAGGGCAGCTGGCTTCGAACCTGCACAATCCTCCTGTCTCCGCCTCCCAAGTGCGGGGATTACAAGTGTGCGCCACCACGCCCGGCGAATGTCATTATTTATAGACATGATATTTACGGTCAGGAAACCCAAGAAAACTTAAGAGATACATTATAAGAATTAATAAAAATGTAATAAGCTCTCTATATAAAAAGAGCTAGCATACAAGAGCCAACTGCATTTCTGTATATTCTATCAACATTCAAGTAGAAAAGGAAAAATTAGTAAGCCAAGAGTGGTGGCGCATGCCTGTAATCCCTGTACTTCAGAGGCCGAGACTGAAGGATCGCAAGTTCTAGAACAGCATCAGCAAGGAGTGAGGCTCTCATCAACCTAGTTTCAAAAAATAAAAATAGGCTGTGTGTGGTGGAATAAATTTGTAATCCCAACATTCAGAAGGCGGAGACTAGAGGATCGTGTTTCATGGACAGCATTAGCTACTTAGAGAGGCCCTTTGCAACCCTGTTTCAAAAATAAAAAGACTGAGCCGGGCGTGGTGGCACACACTTGTAATCCCCACGCTTGGGAGGCGGAGACAGGAGGATAGCGCAGGTTCGAAGCCAGCTGCGCTGGCATAAGAGACCCTGTTTTGAAAATATAAAATAGGTCTGGGAGTGTAGCCCGGAGGTAGAAGGGCTTCCAGGAACCCCAGTACCACCAAAAATAAAAAATAAAATAAAATAAATAAATAAATAAATAAATAAATAAATAAAAATAAAAAGACTGTGCATGGTGAGGTAAGGATTTGGTTCCATCTTTCTACAAATGGATAGCCAGTTCTCCCGGCACCATTTGTTGAAAAGGCTGCCTTTACTCCAGAGTAAGAGTGTGGCCCCTTTGTCAAAGATCAATTGACTTTAAGTGTGTGGGTTTGTTTCTGTTATCTTCTATTCTGTCCCACTGATCTGTATGTTACTGTGTCAATACCATGCTGTTTTTACTACTACTGCTCTGTAGTATAATTTGAAGTCAGGGACTGTGATGCCTCCTTCATGGTTCTTATTGCTGAGAATTGCTTTGGCTATTCTGGGTCTTTTCTTTCTCCATATAAAATTCATGACTGATTTTTCTAAGTCTATGAAGAATATCATTGGTATTTTGATAGGAATTGCATTGATTCTGTAGATCACTTTTGGCAGAATAGCCATTTTGGTGATACTTATTCTGCCTATCCATGAGCAAGGGAGACCTTTCCATTTTCTGAGGTCTTATATTTTTTCTTTAATGTTTTATACTTTTCATTGTAGAGGTCTTTTATGTCTTTGGTTAGGTTTATTCCTAGGTATTTTACTGGTTTTGAGGTTATTGAGAATGCAATTGTTTTCTTTCTTTCCTTCAATGTGGATTCATTGTTGGCATACATAAAAGCAAATAATTTCTTTAGGTTGATTTTGTATCCTGCAACTTTGCTGAAGTGGTTAATCGGCTCCAGTAGTCTTTTGGTTGAGTTCTTTAGGCCTTCTAGATAAAGGATTATGTCATTTGCAAACAAGGATAAATCCTTACCTCTCACCATGTACAGGAATCAACTCAAGATGGATCAAAGACTTGGAAATTAGACCAGAGACTGTGAAGTTATTAGAGGAGAGCATATGCTAAACACTCCAACATAGAGGCACAGGCAGTAACTTTCTCAACAAGACATCCAAAGCACAGGAAATTAAAACAAGAATTAACAAGTGGGATGTCATCTAACTACACAGTTTCTGCTTATCAAAGGAAACCACCAAGAACCTAAAGAGAAAGCCCACAGAATGGGAGAAGATCTTTACCAGCCACCATTCTGATAGAGGGCTAATATCCAGAATAGACAAAGAATTCAAAAGACTCTATACTAGCAAAACAAATAACCCAATCAAGAAATTGGCAAGTGAATTGAATAGACACTTCACAAAATAAGAGATACAAAGGGCTAATAGATACATGAAAAAATGTTGAACATCATTAGCCATCAGGGAGATGCAAATCAAAACTACGCTGAGATTTCATCTAACCCCAATCAGAGTGGCAAGCATAAAGAAGTCAAATAACAAAAAATGCTGGTGAGAATGTGGGGAAAGAGGAACTCTTTTACACTGTTGATGGGAGTGAAAAGTAGTTCAGCCACTATGGAAATCAATGTGGAGATTTCTTAGAAAACTGGGAATGGATCCACCATATGATCTGTCTATACCACTCCTGGATATCTTTCCAAAGGGGATGAAATCAGAGAATTACAGTAACATATGCATACCCATGTTCATAGAAGCACAATTCATAATAGCCAAAATATAGAACCAACCTAGGACTCCATCAACAGATGAATGGATTGCAAAGTTATGAGAAATAAACACAATGGAATTCTATTCCGAAATAAGGAAGAACAAAATCATGTCATTCACAAGAAGATGGAAAGACCTGGACAACATTATGTTAAGTGAGATCAGCCAACCACAGAAAGAAGGAACATATGTTTTCTCTAATATGCCCAAACTAGGGAGTATTAGGGATATCAAAAGGACGCCAGATAACGGAAGGGAAACCTCAGCAAAGCTAGAAAGGAAGAGTTGGAAAGGAAGAAGGCTGCGGTTGGTTAATGGAGAAGCTACATTCAAATATATACATAAGTGTGAATGTAGCATGGTCAACCGGGACACTCACTGTTGGGAGGGAGGAAAAGGGTAGCGGGGGTTGGGGAGACAGGGCAATAAGTACTGTAGGAATGTCTGCCTTTTCCAATATGATCCACATAAAAATAAAAAATAAATATACCAGTGAAAAAATAAAAAAATAAAAAGACTAAAAAATAGACCTGTGGGTGTAGCTCAGAGGTATAATGCCCCTGGGTTCCACCCCTGGTACCACAATAAATAAATAAATTAACTAAATAAAAATAAATAAAACAGGGAGGTGGTGTGGCTCAGAGATAGAATGCTCCTGGGTTCCAACCCCAGTACCACAAAAAAAGAAGAAAGAAAAGAAAATGAAAAATATTAAAAGATATCACTTACACTAAGTGAAAATCAAATACCTATGGTATATAATGCCGAAATCAATAAGCATTAATGAGAAAAATTACAAAAATTCTGATAGAATGATATGCCATGTTCATGGGTTGAAACTGACAGTAATACCATGAAATTATTTATTTTCAAACTAGCTACAAATTCCCATCAAAACCCCACCTATATGTTTATAATACTTGGTATGTTGATTCCAAATTTTGCATAGTAATGCAAAAAGCTAAAAACAGCTAAGATCCTATATGGGAAGAACCAGGTGGAAGCACTTATTAATCTGAATATCTAGACTTACAGAGCTGACTTAAAGACATAAGTTCAACTGCAGTAAAATTACTTCTGTTCTAAAAAAGCACATGTGTGTGTATGTGTGTGTGTGCACACGTTTGTGTGTCACACAGGGGACTGAACCCAGGGGCATTATTCTACCTCTGAGCTACAACCCTTGCTTAATTTTATTCTTTTATTTTGATACAGGGTCTCACTAAATTGCTGAAGCTGACCACAAACCCACAATCTTCCTGTCTAAGCCTCCCAACAACTGGGATTACAAGCATGCACCACTACACCCAACTCTAAAATGCAGGGAAGATATTTGCAGTGTCATATAACTGCAAAGAGCTCACATTTAGAATATATTACAGATTCCTATAAATTCATTTCTTAAGACTTTCCAAAATTTATTTATTTGATACATAAAAACATTAAAGTTTACATATGTATTATGGGATACCGTGTGATGTTTTGATAACATGCATATATTGTATAATGCTTAAGTCAAGTTAAACATAACTATCTCCTCAAAAATACAATTGTAATTGAAAAATTTTAAAACACAACTATAAATCCACATGAAGTTATAAGAAATAATTCAGATATCTTGTATTCACTTTACCCAGATTCCCCCAATGGCATCTATTACTAATCACAACCAGAATACTGTTTTTAATATAAATTCATAGTCTGGTGTGCACACTTGTAATCCCAGCACTTGGGAGGCTGAGACAAGAGGATTGTGGTTCATGGACAGCCTCAGTTACTACTTAGTGAGACCCTTTGAAACTCAGTAAAATCCTGTCTCAAAATAAGCAATAAAAAAAAAAAAGGCTGGAGGTATAGCTCAGAGGTAGAATGCCCCTGGGTTCCATCCCCAGTACCCACCCCCCACACACATACACACACATATATATAAATTTATTTTTTAAAAAGTCACTAGAAAAATGAGCAAGAGAGCTAAACAGACAATCCATATTTGAAAAAGTTTGATTGTGTTACCAGATGTCACAGTGCTTTGTTTAAAAAATAATTAGGCCGGGCGTGGTGGCGCACACTTGTAATCCCCGCACTTGGGAGGCTGAGACAGGAGGATCACACAGGTTTGAAGCCAGCCTCAGCTGCTTAGTGAGACTCTCAGCAACTTAGTGAGACCCTGTTTCCAAATAAAATATAAAATAGGTCTGGGAGTATAGTCCGGAGGTAGAAAGCCTCTGGGTTCCACCCCCAGTACCACACAAAAATAAAATAAAATAATTAGAAAGCTTCACCAGCTTCATCCAACTTTCACAAACTTTCACAATGACAATACATTGGTAAACTAGCATTGGATGTACACATGATACAGTGTGAGTGTACATAGCATGATACTGCTAACCATACTTTCTTTTTTGGCTCTTACTTGAAATCCTAACACTGGTTGTTCCCCTATCCTAGAACATACAGACTGCCATCCAGTATCCATACCTGAGTACTGCTGGCCATGTATTCTTACACAATTATTTTATTTGTTTTATTATTTCCACTACTACTTTTAAGCTCCAGTGAACCACTTTTAAGGTAATGAATATAGATAACACAATACTAATAAAACACAAACTTAAACATACAAATGATATGACAAAGAAATGCACTCTTTCAACACAAATTTAGTCAAGATAAGCTAATTGGCAGTCTTGTAGCAGATGAAACACTGAAAATGTATTCATTACAGAATTTCTATAACAACTATGATAAATTACACAGTTCAAATTTCTGAGATGTTTTTCACTGTGTTTTCTTATAAAGCCAGAAACAAGTACTTCATGGCCAACAAGAGGACAACTGTGCAACTCGTTCTGAGAGGCACTGATCCTCAGTGCAGCTGCAGATCCTGGGGGCTGGGACCCCAACTGCCCTCTCACTGTCTGCCTGAACCCGACCTCGACACCAGGCCAGGTGCGCAATGTGCTCAATTCCCTGGCAGGAGTTGCAACTTTTTTTTTTTTTTTTTTTAACAGTGCTTGGCTTCTTCCTCAGCTTCCCCAGCCTCTACATTGCGGCTGGGATGATTGTTTAGTGAACAGATTAGCTCAGATTTGTCAGAGCTTCATGTACTGCTCTGAGGGTCACAACACTTGCCAAAATAAAAAGAAGCAAAAGATCACTGAGCAATAAATGGCTGCAGAAAGGCTTTCACTCATTTCACATGCTATCCATACCCCTCTCAGTCTCATTCCATTACTCTGCAGCTTTTTCCCTAAAGCTCATCTACCTACTTAGCTTTATGCCTCTGGCTCAAAACGCCAACTCTTGGACTTGGCTGCAGTGCTGTTCCCATCGCTGCATTCACAGTGTTTTTGCATCTGCTAGTCTGCTGGATTTCCACCTGACCTTTCAAGACTCACTGCCTCTGGATCAGGTGCTTCCCAGAATCATTTTCCCACTCACCAGCCCCTTGCCTCACAAAATTTTTTATAATTGAAGAGCTAAACAATCTGCACATAGTTATGCTAGAGTAATTTGTTACTAATGAAAAGCTCGCACTGTTAAAAGATATTCATTCCTTGCCAACAAACACAATAGTCAAAATATCATTGCATTCTAAGTCAAGTAAGTATATATAGTAAATTCTATAAATCATCTTCCTAGAAAGCTCATAAATTTTCTAAGTATTATAAATAAGATCTCTACATTAAAATGTTAATTTCTATCAACAAAGCAAATCCATTATTTTATTATGCAGTAATTTTAAGATGCCCAGACTTCTGTCTTTAAACAAATAATTCATACTTGAGTTAAATCTTCAAAACTCTGAAAACAAAAATAGTTCTGAAATAGCATTTACCATAAACTTAATTCATTTTCTTCCACTGAGACAAAAATAAAATTGCAGAAACATGATTGCTATATTTCAACAACTTGGAGAACTTAATTATAGGTAGAAAAGTTAATATCAACAGTAATATAATGTGCTGATATGCAAATTAGTTACCATTGTTTTATGTTTGAAATATTAAAACACTTCTCCAGGAATAAAGTAATAAAGAGAGAGGGCAGGAAGGGGAGAGAAAAGAGATCTACTTACTTACTTCAAAAAATTTGCTTTTAGCTAGGCTGAGTGGTACATGGGAGTCTAGTAATCCTAATACTTCAGAGTCTGAGACAGAAGGATCACAGGTTGGCGGCCAGCCTCAGCAATTTAGTGAGACTCTGTTTCAAAATTAAAAAAAAAAAAAAAAATAGAGCTGAGAGTATAGCTCAGAAGCAGAATGCACCTGGGTTCAATCCCTAGTACCATTAAAAAAAAAGAAAAAGGAAAGGAAAAGGAAAGGAAAGGAAGGGAAGGGAGGAGAGGGAAAGGAAAAGAAATTTGCTTTGAAACTAATTACTTAAATAATTTTAGTGAGATTTCCTTTTGTTTACCTAGTAATCAGCACAAGTAACTGAATTCATTTTATAACATACAAACTAACTCACTTTTGGTTATACATAAAAATGAGCAGCAGGCATAATGGGGCATGCCTGCATGCCTGTAATCCTAGAACTTGGGAGGCAGAGACAGGAGGATCGCAGGTTTGAAGTCAGTCTCAGCTTTCAATTTAGCAAGGATTTCAGCAACCTAGTGAGACCCTGTTTCCAAATAAGGACAGGAAAAAAAAAAAAAAACACAGGCTGGGGATGTAGCTTGAAGGTAGAATGCCTCTGGGTTCAATTCCCAGTACCATAAGACAAAAAGAAAGGAAGGAAGAGAAGAAGAAAAAGAGGGAGAGGGGAAGGGAGGGAGGGAGGAGCACATATTATCTCTAGATGTTTTCTTTTCACATTCAATTATAACATATGATAACATTGCTTAGGGAGTTGACATAAACCCCTTTACTTTGATAAAGTTGCTGCAATATTGTAATGAATCCACTGGGGCTTCCAGAGGGGAAAAGCAGTATGAATTCAGTGTGAAAACATTTAAGAGCAAAGCCAAATATCCCCACTTGACTAGAATGTTTATGAATACCCATAAAATGGAAGCTGGCCCAAGATACTCTTTCAAAAGGGTATTCAATAAGTTTCTCTTTCAAAAGGGCATTCAATAGACTCCATAGAAAAAAATATTGTTTAATAAAGCCCAAACCAGATTATAGCCCTAATAGGTGACTTTTTTCAATGTTTGGAATCCAAAGAATATATCCTAGACTGTAAAAGAAAAAAAAGATTAATATATTCTACCAAGTGAAAATACTAGAACACTGTGCTGAGTCCTAATGACATTTGAACAATACTATGGTGGTGGTGGTGGTTGTTGTTGTTGTTGTTGTTTTGGTGGTACTGGGGGTGGAACCCAGAGGCTTTCTACCTCCGGGCTATACTCCCAAACCTATTTTATATTTTATTTGGAAACAGGGCCTCACTAAGTTGCTGAAAGCCTCACTAAGTAGCTGAGGCTGGCTTTGAATCTGCGCGATCTTCCTGTCTCAGCCCCCTAAAGCGCGGGGATTATAAGCGTGCGCCACCACGCCCGGCTCAATACTATGTTTATTAACCATGGAAGAATTCTTCCCCCTCTGTGGATATCTAGGGTCATAGCAGTGGTGTATCTAGAGCTAGATTGTAAGTCTGCATTTACAACAGAAGCCTGCTCAGTTAAGACAGCAGCCAACAAATATATAGCAAATGTTCATACAGGTCCTATTATAAACCACTATATTGAGTACTATGAGAAAAAATAAGAATATTACATATTAAGAGGGAAGAAAAACTTAGCTATGCACTAAAAATAATCATTATGAGATACTATATCTGAATGTCAAAATGTCTGCCACATATCAGCACTTATAATCAATAACTTGATTTTATCTGGATTATTTTATGAAAGATAAAATCCTTGGGTATGACTACAAAGAAGTTTCTTTGACAAATAAATTAATTATTAAAAAACAAACAAACAATAAAGAAAATTCAAATATAGACTGGGTATTAGATAACTATAATGAATCATGTCCAATGTAAGAAAAGTTTCCATATTTTTTAGAGGAGTATGTAAAGCTAAAATGACAGAAATTAGAAATTAGGTTAAAAATTGGCTTTAAAATGCTTCCAGGAACGGGAGAGAAGGAGAAAGAAAAGGAGAGAGGAAAAAATACCTGAATCTAATATGGCAAAAATCTTAACTGGCCGGGCATGGTGGCACACAATTGTAATCCCAGCATTTGGGAGGCTGAGACAGGAGGACTGCGTTTCGTGGACAACCTCAGCTACTTACTGAGGCCCCTTTGTAACTCTGTGAAACTCTGCTTCAAAATAATGAAGAATAAAAAAAATAGGGCTGGGGGGGGGGGTGTAGCTCAGAGGTAGAATGCCCTGGGTTCCATCCCTAGTACCAAAAAACCCAAAAAAACAAAACTTAACTGTTGTGTCTGGGTGATGAGCATCCTGAGGTCCACTATATAGTCCTTTCTCTATCTTTGTTTGAAATATGTTTGAAAGTTTAATAATAAAAAATTTAAACCAAGTCTTCTCCAAGACTAAGACCTGAATTGCCAATTAAAGAGGAACAGGTAGGATTTGCAAAGAAAGAGGGCACTGTAGGCATTACCTCATTCCCAGCCCCCATCTGCCAATATGCTAGCCAGCATTCTTAGTGTTCTTGGCTGCTTGATGCAGCAGCCTGCTCCCTCAGCAATTCTGAGTCCCTTAGTCCCCACTATGATTAGTGAGCCAGCTCCCTCTCTCTAATTTTCCTGATAACCCACAAATTCATGCTTTTGGCCCTGTTCCATCGACTCCATCCATCCTTCTAAATTTTGTTTCTAATTCCATTTGTCTTCAATTCCTAGTAGTTCCCGGACTCTAGCTACAAAATGTAACAGGAAAAGTTAAGAGATAAATTCTGTGGTGAATAACTTGTGTGACCTCCCAGGCCCCTCAAAATCTCATGTTGTCTATCCTGACACGTCCTTGACACTTGTATGTTTCCACCAAATTGATAGGCAATCCTGGAGAGAATGAGCACTTTAAGTATAAACATAGTTTTCCTTTCTGCCGCTCAGTTCTTTGTCTTTTCCACCATCTCTGTTCCAGCCTGGGGATTTCTAAATTTTTTCAATTCATTTTAGAAATTTTCAATTCAGAGGTTAGAAATACCTGCATCACAAATTCTCGGCGTCGAGGCATTCCTCTTTCTGAAAGCAAAACATAATCTGGCTCCTTTTCCTTTTTGGCCTGTTGAATTTGAGCCAGACGGCTAATGGGGTTCATTCCTTGACCATATTCCGGTCCAG
Organism: Muscardinus avellanarius; assembly: GCF_963383645.1. Lineage (NCBI taxonomy): Eukaryota > Metazoa > Chordata > Mammalia > Rodentia > Gliridae > Muscardinus > Muscardinus avellanarius. The sequence goes on along the minus strand of NC_137789.1, from coordinate 63,962,934 downwards.
CCTAAAAAATAATTTAAGAAAAAGTTTCAAAATATGCTTACAAAACTTGTTACAGGATCTTTAAAGAATCAGTGGTTCTCCTCTCTACCTCCATATTCCAGAACTGTGAGTGGAGAAGATAAATGATAGTCATTTATGAAGATTTAGAAAGTGAAATTATAAAATGGATCTGTAACTAGGCTTCTAGGGGACTTGGGGTTCTGAACTGCTATAGATAAGTTGGTCCAACTATGCTTTAAAAAAACTGAGTAAACACTTCAGGACAGTAGAGTTGCTTCCCAACTTCTGTTCACCAAAAAGAATGTTAGAAGATAAGCCATGAACTGGGAGGAGATATCTATAGCATATATAACTCAAAAAAGATACCCAGGATTCAAAGTATACCTTTAAAACTCTTACCCCGGGTATGGTGATGCACGCTTGTAATCCCCACGTTTGGGAGGCAGAGACAGGAGGATCACACAGGTTCAAAGCCAGCCATGTGCGCTGGCTTAGGAGACCCTGTTTCCAAATAAAAATATAAAAAAAATAGGTCTGGGAGTATAGCCCGGAGGTTGAAGGGCTTCCAAGAACCCCAGTACCACCAAAAAAAAAAAAAAAGGAAAAAAACATGAAAAGTTAATCTCATCAGAACATAGAAAATACATACGAAAGCCACAGTGGGATATTATTTCACACCCAAAAATTTAGCAAAAGTTAAGATGTCTAACAGTACCAATTGGTTAAGAATGGGAGTATGCATGTATCATGACTTAACAAAAATTCTTTATAAATCAAATGTTCTTTTTGCATGTGGACTTTCTTTGCATGTTTTTCCTGGAAATGAAGGTCTGGTATGTTACTTCCACTGATGAAAATTTCTTGTTAAACAGGCAGTAGAAACAAAGAAAACTATTATGTTACAGATCACATGTTATGATGAACTTACTTAACAGCCACTGTGCCCTTCCTGATAGCTACTGGCACTCAGAGTCATCGTCATATCCAGCCCAGTGCTGCAGGTTCAGCCTCCAGGTCAGATCCTTCAGGCTCTTTTAAACCATGTTTAGGACTTTGGACTTTATCCAAAGAGCAATAGAAAACTACTAAAAGGCTGTAAGCAGTGGCCTGGCAAGATTAGGCAGGTGTTTCCAAAAGATCATACTTTTTTTAAAAAAAGATCACTTGGTGCCAAAAGTATCGCAGGAAGGCCTGGCAAACCTGCCTGAGTAGTTTAGGCAAAAGGTCATTATGAGTTAGACCAGAAGGGTGGCAGAAGGGATGGAAAGGACCAACTCAAGAAATATTTAGGTAATGAAATTGGTGGGACTTGATGATTTATTGGATATAAGAGGTAAGAGAGAAGTTAAAAATGACTTTCTAGCTTTTAGTTTCAACAAATGGATGCCAGACACTAAGATAAGGAATGCTGGGGGAGAAAGGCTTAGAAGGGAATATGATGAGTTTTGGACAGAGCCTGAAGTGCCTATGAATTATGAAGTAATAATGCCTATAGAGAACTGAGAAGTACTCGGGACCCATCTAAAGACAGACTTGAACACTTAGCAGTAAAAGAGCAGCCTAGGAAAAGAGTAGGAGGAAAAGACTCAAACTCCACCACTGCAATGGTTAGGTGGAGAGAGGGAAAGAGTGCAAGGGATCGTCAGATTTTGATGAAATAAGGGTTTCTAGTTCTACTCACATACAGAGTTAAAATTAAGCAAATTATAAAGGGAACAAGGAAGAGAAGATGGGAGAAGGCAAATACAGATGATATTTGGCAAGTCTAAGATTGAGATCCCAATGAAAAGGTAAAGAGAAGTTTTAAGTCTGACACTAGGTGAGTGCCTTGCACACAAAGATGCTCAAATAAATATGTGTTTCCAATGGTGTGCTGTCTTTATTCCTGTTTAATTTGACTCTCCTAAGAAAATCTTTAAATGCCAAAGAAATGGTTGTCGGTATTGATTCCAATGACAAAAAATAAGCACATAAATCCAATTTAGATAAAAATAGAATTTTGTGAACACTAAGAATTTGCTTGATTTCTTTTTTATTGAAATTAACTACTAGCACCCCCTGATAATTAAATTATTCCATAGGAATTAAGTTATTTCAGATTATCACCTATCATCTATCATCTAACATCTACAAAATAGTAAGGACAATCTTATAAAAGCTATAACTTCATACAGTAAATTTTAAAATCTGAAAGATGTTCACAATTAACCAGTTTCAAATGACACTTAAGTGAGAGGTGATCAGATCTGAAACCTGGCTCTGCTACAGGAGCTTGAGAAGTTTCTCCACACCAGTGGCCCTGTCTACATTATGGGAATGAGAGCTGCATCACAGAATGAGCAAGAGAATGATGAGACAGTGTGATCACTTTATTCTTTTAAATAAAATCAAGGCAAGTCATCACAGATGTCTTCTTTATTTCTATTAAATATAGATGTATAAGACATACAAAGAAGTGAGAAAACAAATCTAAAAATCAGGATACTATTCCAAACTGAGCCACTTAATGAACATAAAGTACAAATATACTTAAAAGTATACAGAGCCCAACTTACTATATACATACATGTTGCTTCTCAAAATAACCTTACATTTCAGAGGATATCAGTAAGATTTATTTTACATAAGACAGACATGGCACAAGTAACTCCAAGTATGATGTATATAAGGAAAAATGCAGGGGGGGGTAACCTAGTCTGGGAGTGGAGGAGGATCAGAGAAGGCATCCCTAAAGAAGTCAAGTTTAAGCTGAGATCTGAATGATGGATAGGAAGAAGTTTCAGAATCATGTGCTTCTATATTAGAAGCAGCTTATATACTAGTAGCAAATAGTTTTAAGAATTCAAAATGTTTCTCCCACTTTGAATTTTACATTTTAACAATAATCTTTTCTTAAACAACCATAGTTAAAACAAGAGTTAGAAGTATACACTTTGGAAATGTACAGATCTTTTTCTAGGATAATAACTTAATATTCTTAGTTTATTCAGATTATATTTATTTAAGATTATTAACAATATGTACTTAATTACCAATGTATTCTGTGCATTGCTTCAATTAAGACAACAATCTTACGAAGCAAGTACAATTATTACTCCCACTTTACAAATGAAAACATGTACTATTAGGAAAGTTAGGTAGCTTGCTCAGTCACAGGGATGCACATTCAAAACTGGCTCCAAAGGTCACGCTCTTAATAGCCCTGTCTCCTCCCCGTGCTCTCCCTGAGAGCATGTGAATGAAGACCAGTTTTCTCCAGAGCCACTGTGACTCCTTATGAGTGCATTTACTTGCATTTTAGTCTACCTTATATTTAACATTTCAGAGATTCCATAAATTACATCTTCTTCTAAGTGAAACAATGCAAACAGTATTCATTTAAAAGAACAAGTATTTATGTACATGTGTATAATTTTTTTAAAAAGCAAAAGTAGAAAGGTATAACCTATAAAAATATCTAAATTGTGCCACTGCACAATCAAAAGAAATTCATCAAGGATTAAATACGTTTCCTGTTTGTGATCCTTGATTTGTAGAGCCTAATCAAGTCTACTAAACCAGTGAGGCTGAGCTGGCAACTCAAAGCTGGCAAGATAAGACTTTCTCTAGAAACAAAGAACTCCAGCTCCATTTAAGTCATACAATATCAAGCATTCAGGGGCTCAGTATTATACTAAATGCTGAGTCACCTGTTCTTCTGACCTTTGCTTTTTTCCTTTATAATATAAATATTATCCAATAAAATAATAGTAACAATATCTTATAAAACAATATATTCTATAGTTTTCCTTGGCAAAGTATACTAATGAATGGAAAAAAATAATATCACCAAGCCAAGCGTGGTGGTACACATCTGTAATCCCAGTACCTGGGAGATTAAGACAGGATTGCATGTTTGAGGCTAGCCTCAGCAACTTAGCAAGACTCTGTTTCAAAGTAAAATATAGAAAGGGCTGGGGTGTAGCTTAGAGGTAGAATGCCCCTGGGTTCAATCCCCAGTTCCAAAAAATAAATAACAGTAATAACAACAACAATAATGTTATCAACCTTACAGGGTTGCTATGGGGATTAAATGTGGTAAAGCACACAAGGTTTGGTATATAGAGTGCTTTATAATTTCTACCTGCTGCTGTCATTCCTGTTAATGGAATTCATATAACTATTACTCTACATTGTTACCATATCTTAATATCCTAGAAAGTTACTACATAACAGTGTTGTTGCAGAAAAAGCAGTGGGTTAGAAACCAGAGCAATTCAGGCTGTACCCCATGATAGCTGAAAAAAAAAATGAGCAAATTCTTTGAATATGTTTTGTTAAACCTTATTTGTAAAATGAGAGATAATATCATGTACCTTACACAATTATGATAAGGATTATACCAAAGGAGACATAAATGGGAAAATCCTTTGTAAGCCATAATAAATTATAAAAACCTAAAGTATTATAATAATTTTGATAAATAAATATAAATAATTGTTTAAAAACAAAACAGAACTGTCACTAATTTATAGTCATATACCCTTCCCTGATTCCAGGACTATATATGGTCCATGGGTTCATGGACCGATCTTAAAAACTTGCATGTATAACCACTATCTTATTGTCATGTAACACTTAATGATAGAGACATACTGAGAAATGCATCGTTAGGTGCCATCATCCTTGTGCAAATATCACAGAGTGTATTTATCCAAATCTAGTTGGAACAGCCTACTGTACACCTTGCCTATTGTTCCCAGCCTACAAACCTGTGCAGCACATTACTTATTGAATACTGTAGGCAAACTAATTATTATTTATTAACTAATAAATAATGCTAATTATTATGTATTTAAACATAAAGATGTACAATGCTTGGAATATTTCTGCTCCATTACTTTATGGGACCACCATCTCATATATGTGCCAGCACTGACCTAAATATTGTACATGGCTACTTATCTAGTAAAACTAGCTGATCTTCATAAGTATATACTTACCTTTACTATTGTTTTAGGGCGTTTTTTAAAAAATAGTTTTGGCTTTTCTACCACAGGAAGAGGTGGAAGTTTTTTAAGCTCCTGTAAAACAGTGGTTGCAGCACGCTTCTTGGAGAGTTTTTTGCTATTTCCTTCTCCTTCTGCAGAGAACTCTCCCACTGACACCCGAGTAACAAAACTCTTCATATGTGGCGGTCCACTTTCCTTAATAACCTATTTAGTACAAATAAAATACTAAGTAAGATGCAGACACTTGAGATGTATTCTTACAGAATAAAATTCTTACAGAATATCTACAATATTCTTATCATAATTGAATTTTTATTTTGTTGTGATACAGGGATGGAACCCAGAGGTTATACCTCTGAGTTATACCCCTAGCCCTATTTTATTTATTTATTTATTTTTTTGAAACAGGGTCTCACTAAGTTACAAGAAGGCTTCAATAAGTTGCTAAGGCTGGCTATAAACCTGTGATCCTCCTGTCTCAGCTGCCCAGTACTTGGATTACAAGTGTGTGCAATCACTGCTGGCTTTGAAGTTAATAATAATATGCTAAAATTGCAGTATTTAAAAGCTATTATAAAAGTATGACACCAATGTGATAATTTATTATACTTCTGATGCTTAATGGAGTTGAAAGCAAACAAATCTAAACAAACACATCAACTTCATAGTCAAAATTATTTATTTTAAAACATAATTTAACACTTTTATTGGTGTAACAATTATATATCATAGTGAGATTTGATGTGATACAAATATACATGCATATGTCACTTGGTGTAGTTCCTCCTGTATAACATCCACACACACCATTCCCCTTTCCTCCCTCCCAATACCTGTTAATGAGATTGCCAGTGAAACCTCGTAAGAACCTTATTTGAACTGTACCCTTCCTCAATCCTCATTTTTCCCCTCACTAACTCCTTCTCCCATGCCACTTCCATTATCCTACTGGTCTCTCTCTTCATATGACTGAAGTCCCTTTTTGCTTCCTATTTTTCTCTACCACAAATGAGAGAAACATATGATCCTTGACTCTAAAACTGGCTGATCTCCTTAGCATAGTATTATTCTCTAGTTGCGAGTCTTTATGACTGAATAAAATCTACTGTGCATATATACCACATTTTAATGACAAATTCATCTGCTGAGGGATGCCTAGGTTGGTTCCATAATTTTTTATTGTAAATTGTACTGCTATAAACATGGGTATGCATGTATCAATATAGTATTATAACTTCAATTATTTTGGAAAAGTACAGAGGAGTGGTATGGCTATGTCAATTCTAATTATGGTTTCCCCATGTCTTAAAGTACACAAAATTAAGAACATTAAACCTACCATATTAGATCCTATAACTAGATAAGCCATGTACAGTGACAATTAGTATGTAATGATGTACCTGTCTAATTTTCTCCTCTGTCAGGATAAGTTACCCAAGGACAAGGATAACATCTTACTGTAGTCTATAACCTGGGAAACATCCTGCTTATGGAAGCCTCTCGGAAACAGGGATTGGTAAAAATAAAACTCTTGTTGACAGAGACCATGAAAGCTGCTTAACAGAGAGGAATACTTATGTCAGATGATCGTGTGTGTGTGTGTGTGTGTGTGTGTGTGTGTGTGTGTGTGTGTTTCTATGTGTGTAAGGTACTGGGGGTGGAACCCAGGGGCTTTTCTACCTCAGGGATACAGACCTATCTTTTATACTTTATTTGGAAACAGGGTCTAAGTTGCTGAGAGCCTCACTAAGTAGCTGAGGCTGACTTCGAACTTATGCGATCCTCCTGTCTCAGCCTCACAAGCACTGGGATTACAAGCATGCGCCACCATGCCCGGCTGTGAGATGATCTTAAAAAGGTACATTCATATATCATAAAAATTTCTAGCTTTCTAAAGTCATGAATTATAAATTGAATTATGAATCATAGTAGGCTATGAATGTTCTTAATCTATTTTTATTTTTATTTTTATTTTTTTGGTGGTACTGGGGTTCCTGGAAGCCCTTCTACCTCCGGGGTACATTCCAAGACCTATTTTATACTTTTTTATTTTTGGAAACAGGGTCTCATAAGCCAGCATGTTTGGCTTCGAACCTGCACGATCCTCCTGTCTCTGCCTCCCAAGCACGGGGATTACAAGCGTGCGCCACCACGCCTGGCCTATTTTTATTTTTAAAGGCTTTGTTTTGGTGGGGTTTGGGGGACTGAGGATTGAACAAAGGGGTTTTTTATCTTCGTGCTAAATCCCTCAGCCTATTTTTTTTTTATCTTGAAATGGGGTTTCACTAAATTGTTGAGACTGGTCTGTAATCCTCCTCTTTCAGCATCCCAAACACTGAGATTACAGGCATGTGCCACCATGCCCAGCTCTGTTCTTACTTTTAAACTATGCTGGCTTTGGGGGAAAAGATGCCTTCCAAACCCTAAGTACTCAAAACTTTAGCCTTCTTCAAAATTCTAACATACAGAAGATATTCTATTTGGTTTGCCACTTAACATTACATTAGAATTTGTCTTCTAATACTGGATACCAATTAGGAAACAGAATAAAAACAACAGTATTTCAACAATCCAACATTATTGGAGAAAAAGAATTTATCATAAAACACTTTTCAATTAATTTAAATTTAGTAGTTTAAATGCAAAATGTTTATTTTTAACTACTTGGACAGACATTCTTCTCAATTAAAAAAAAAGTCAATGTTTTATGATTTTCTAGAAAATACCAAGTATTTAACTACTTATTGTTCATATTAGATCACCATTATGAACATCAAACATTCCATACTATAATATACTGATGTCTCCAAGAACTTCTCAAGAGTCTGTTCCTAGTCACTGTAGCTTTTTAAAAATCCTATATTCCAATAACTTTTGAGTATATACCAGTTTCTTTTTATAGGTGTTCCACATTCTCCCTATCATTTCCTGCTGGGACTAAGGCCCTCCAGTACATTCTCTCCCTGCCTTCCTCATTTTGCTGTTTTAAATCTGCTATGGGCAAAAAAAAATGAGATAATCCAACTCGTCAGAATTGTATCCAAGAAGAAAGCCATCTCTTGATGCAGGTCAAAGATGTTAAGAACAGGCAAGAGCTTTCTCCCAGGGGAACGTGTATGGCTTGAAGGATTCTCCACAACTGCCTCAGCTTACTTGCTGGTGTTGTACACTTTCCAGATGTGAGGGGCAATAGCAGGCACATCTTAATAGGAAGGTATTATAATAACTATTTTTAAAGTGTTCTTTTAAATTTTATATAACTTAGTAAGTCTGTGACATCTATATCCAGTAGTAGAGAGCTGCTTCGTTACTGCTTGGTGATTTGTCAATTAAAGTTAAGCAAGGGCAGAGGGTGTAGCTCGGAGGTCAAATGCCCCTGGGTTCCATCCCCAGACCCTCAAAAATAAATAAATAAGTAAAGTTAAGCATATTTTGGGGGTTGAGAATAGAGCTCAGTGATAATGCACATGCTTACCATGCTGAGATCCATGTTCAATTCCCAGCACCGACCCACAAGGAAAAGTTAAACATATTTTGGCTTCCACACAATTAAAAGAAATTGGATATTAACATAAATATGTCATTAAGTATTAACTTGGATTAAACAGGATCAAAATGATATAAATTTTTACCTCATTTAAAACACCAAGTCCTATAGAGTACTACAAATTATTTTGTACCGAAAAAGATTTTATTTTAAAAACTGAAATATATGTAGATTGGATTACTACAGAAAGGCAGAGATCATCAGGAACCTATGATATTATTATAATTTCTATTTTCCCAGGGCCTATATCATTTCATGGTAGCATGAACATAAGGAAGCACAGAAATGTTGCAGGATTCTAGCACACCGGTTAATTTTTTTTAAAATAACCAGAATTAGCTGGGTGTAGTGGTACATGCTTGTAATCTCACTTCTTGGGAGGCTGAGACAGGAGGATCACAGATTTGTGGCCAGTCTCAGATATTATTGAGGCCCTTAGCAACTTAGTGAGAATCTGTTTCAAAAATAAAAAAATAAAAATATGGCTGGAGTATATCTTGGAGGTAGAATGCCCCTGGGTTCAATCCCTAGTACCACAAAAATTAAAAAAAACAAACACCAAAGTTGAAAGAAAAATTGCAAGACCTCTAATGAACACATACCTCAAAACTGACGGGCATATTTCGCTTGAGAGCAATTTCAAAAACTAAGCTGATCTCAGACTTGTTTGCATCTTTGTCATCATCCAGTTCTTTTCCTGATTCACCATTCTAAATCACAAAAAAATAGCATAGCATTGAATCTTAACTTGATAACAAGCTTTATCTATATTCTACAATCAAAGAGCCTAGCTGAGAATATATTAAGAAACAGTAAACCAAGTCTGTATCCAGTGGATTCCAAGTGACTGCAGTAGTCAAGCTTTGTTGCCAGGCTATTACTTAGTTCTTAGTTTTCTGACTTGATGTAGAAGCATTTCTTTAATACTAAGTTTGGAAATATTTTTTTGAGTTTAAGATCTCTACCCACCAGCCTTTTTATCTATCTTGCTCCCACAGGATTCCCACACGGGTATTCTAACATAATCTAGGAAGACTAAGTTACAGGAAGAGTACAGTACGCAGACCAGGACACTGGAGCGCTGCATCTGGACTGGCACTAATTCACTTAAGTCACTGTTTAACACATATTCTGGAGGGCCACATATATGCTAAACACAGTATAAGTATTAGAGGTAGATATGATTCCTGCTGTCAAGGAGATTGTGATGTAAAAGGAAACAGACAAACAGCTAGGAATTATACTGAAAGTATGTATGCAGAAAAACTCCAAAGTATGCCATTAAAAGGAATCTCAAATAAGAACTAACAGATTAGGAGAAAGGGCTACTTGCAAAGGTTGAACTATAGAGTTTAAATAACTCAGTGGGGAAGTCCCATAAGAAGACAACTATACTAAGCTAGAGATGGAACTTTAAGGTCAATGGAGAAAGTAGCTATAATGATAAGAATGGGCGAAATGATTCAAGAACAGCCTCAATACCCTCATTTATGAAGTAAATAGGACTCAAAAATCAATAAAGATCTCCACTTCAAATGCTCTGATTCTAGGTTAACACAATGTAATCTATGCTCAATAAGTGTAACATTGAACACAAGGCAAATGAATTTTATCTCTTAGCCTTGTTCACACATCCCCAAATCCTGAGTTGCCTGGAAAGTGGACTCCAGAGGTGAGTCAGTTCTGAAAGCTAAGTTCACCCTGGAAGGAATGCGTGCGTCTCATAATAGACAGGGAGTCTGAGTAGCAAGTCTTGGCAGATTATCATTCTAATATTCTTTTCTAGCAGAAGAGACTATTTCTTTTGTCTACAAAATGCATTTATTTGCCTGGTCCCCAACATCACTGGAGAAATCCATGAGGGAGCCTGCTGTGTGCAGCAGCACCACACCTGGGATTTTTCCGGGATGGGCTCATTCTGCAGTGCTTGGAGGGCTTTCATTGCAGCATTATGTCTTGCAGCTTGTCGAGTCTTTCCTTCACCAAAAAATTCATTATTTCCTACAGTAAGCTGAACATAAAATATCTTGGGCATCGGGCAGTGATACCTGAAATAAGAAAACAAAAACATTAATGTTAACTCAATAAAACCATTCTATGATCATTAATAAGATTTGCTTCATTTCAAATATTACCAGCTGTGCTATGGACTATGTCCTCTTACTGGCCCCAATAAAGTTTTAACTTTATGAAAGATACAATGTGAGTCAGTCTATCTAGAGATAGCAGTGTATACTGACCACCATATAAAAGTATACATGGAGTACAACATTAAACATAAATTAATGTGGTAAAAATTATTTAATTATATTATAGAAGACTTCCTGGTAAATTTTCAATCAGATTTTGGTGTGAGGCAAATAGACGAGTGCTGAGGATGGAAGCAATGACAGAAGCTGGAGACAGGTGACCCAGCTGATGACAAGTGCAGATTACTGTGCTTTTAGTAGAAGATAGCCATCACCAGAAATGTGGGAGTAGAGAAATGGTCTTAGTAAGATAAAAACTAATGAGATCAATATCAGCATAAGAAAGAATAGTTTATGCCAATTCTTTTTAAATATATTTTTAGTGTGACACATGGTAACTGAACATTTTTATTGGGTACACTGTGATTTTTAAATACATGTACACAACATATAAAGATCAGATTAGAGTAATAGGCATATGCATCACCTCAGACATATAATTTCTTTGTGTTGGGAACATTTAAAACCCTTTCTATTTTCCTGTAAATGACATAATTTTGCTCCTTATTTCTGAATAGAATTCCATTGTACATATATCCCATCATTTTGCAATCCATTCATCTGTTGATGGACATTTAGGTTGGTTCCATAATTTGGCTGTTGTGAATTGTGCCGCTATGAACATGGACATGCACGTATGACAACTGATTTCAGTGTCTTTGGAAAGATACCCAGGAGTGGTATAGCTACATCATATGGTGAATCCATTCCCAGTTTTCTGAGAAATCTCCACAATGATCTCCATAGAGGCTGCACTCATTTACAATTCTACCAAAAGTACTGCACTGACCTAGAGAACATTATGCTAAGTGAAATTAGCCAGTCACAGTGGTAAAGGGTCATATGTTTTCACTCATATGCTAAAGCTAAGAAGTAACTAGGAGGCAAGAGAGACTTTAAATAATGGAGAAGAAACCCCAGAGGAGCAAGGGAGGTGGTCTAGCAGAGGGTGGGAGGAAGGAAAGAGAAGAATCAGTGAAGGAAACACTTCCACTGACATTATGTGTATGTGTGAGAACACCAACACCAATCTCAATTTCATGTGCAGGGAAGGGGGAGGGGGAGGGAGCCAGGGAAAAGTTCACCAGGTACTGTATGCATGTATTCTATGAACTACATATGATGTGAGACTACAATGTACCATACTTTTTTGTAAAAGTACAAAAAAATGGGGAAAAGCAGACAAAAGAGAGTACTATTACTCAGGCTGCTGCTGTTGCTGTAATAAAGTCCTTTGTCTCTGGAAAAAAAAAAACCACCCCTCTCTATTTTGAAACATTCAATTAACTGTTGTTAACCTATACCCTACTATGCTATACAGAACATTAAAAGTTACTCCTATATCCAGCTCAACCCCACTGACCATCCTCTCTCCATCCCTCCCCTCTTAATACCTTCCAGGTTCTGGTAACAACTATTCTCTATACTTCTTTGAGATCAAATTTTTAGCTTCCAAATATAAGAATGTGTAGTAGTTTTTTTTTTCTTATGCCTGACTTATTTCACTTAATATAATGCCCTCCAATTCTATCCATGTTGCTGTACGTTATAGTTTTATTCTTTTTTATAGATGAATAACATTCTATTATATTTGTACACACACAAACACACATACACACATTTACTTTATCCATATATTCATTGATGGACTCTTAGGTTGGTTCCTTTTTTTTTTTTTTTTTTTGGGTACTGGGGATTGAACCTAGAAACAGTCTACCTCCCAGCTATAAACCAGCACTTTTTAGTTTTAATTGTGAAACAGGGTTTCAAGAAGTTTCTGAACCTGTTCTTGAACCTGGGATTCCCCTGTCTCAGCCTCCCAAGTACTGGGATGAAAGGTGTGAGGGACCATGCTTGGCTCCAAATGTTATCTATTGAAAATAGTGCCACAATAAACATTAGAGTACAGATGTCTCTTCAACAGGCTGGTTTCAATTACTCTGGCTATATATCCAATAGTAGGATTGCTGGATCACATGGGCTTCTATTTCTAGTTTTTTTGAGGAACCTCCATACTGTTTCCCATAATGGCTGTCCTAATATACATTCCCACCATGCTGTATATTGGGAATGTATATATACATTCCCACCATGCTCATGTGTATGAGTAGCCCATGCTGTGCCTCTGGTCGGCATTGATCTTTATTACATTTTTTACAACAGCAATTCTAAATAGAGTAAGATGGTATCTCATTGTGGTTTTGATTTGTATTTCTCTGACGATTGGTGATGCTGAGCAGGAGTTTATATCACTTGGCAAGGCAAGCAGAAAGTATAATAAAGTAAAAAGTTTTAAAAAAGTGAAAGTATGAGGTAAAAAGTTTCAGCAGGTTTGTGTTTAATGAGACTGAGTGAGCAAAGTGTTGACTAGAAAACTACAATAATGCAGGCATGTGGGTATAAAAAAGACTGAAAGAGCATATCTAGAGGAAATTAAAAGAAAAATTAAGAACATGCAATAAACCCATTAATTCATCAATTTCTTTCTATGGAATGCCTTCTAAATGACAAGAGGCTATGGCAGTAAACAAACACATTAGAAGAGAGAGACAATGAATTAGAAGAGAGAGACAATAAATAAATGTGTAGAATATCTAATACATTAAAGATTATGTAAGAAAAAAGTAAGGAGAGTTCAAAAGTATGAGGCAGGTGAGTTTTAGAAAGGGTGGCCAAGTAAGTTTCCGTTGAGAAACTGACAACTGTGTAAAGACAGACAACAAGCAAGGCCACAAACCATTCAGGCTTTGGACAGTGCACTAAGGCAGAAAGAACCCAAAGGACAAAGGCCATGAGGCAGGGGCATGCCATTCATGTTCACAGGGTTCAAAGGAGGTCTGTCCACTAGGCCTCTGGGGTGAGGGTAAGAGAGTCAGGAAATCAGAAGTGAAAATCCCACAGGGCCTTCCCTAGAAATCACTGTAAGACTCTTTCACTTTGAGTGAAATGGCCAGTAATTCTAAGGAGAAAAGTATTACAATAAGAGTTTTGGAATCATCTATTATGTTGAAGATAAACTGTAGGAAAATAGAGTAGAAGTGAAGAGTAGAACTCCTACTAAATAGTAGGAGGCTAATGAGATGAACCAGGGAAAGGTGATGGTGGCCTGAACTCGCAAGCAGTAGACATGATGAGAAGTCACTAGATTCTGGATCAAAAGAATAAAAATGGGTTTAACTAAGGACTGGCTATGGGAAATGAGACAGGAGTCAAGAATGACCCCAGGGTTTTGGAACTAAGCAACTGGAAGATGAAGTACCCACTTATTGAGATATTAAAAAACTGCAACAGGAATGATTTTGCTGGGGGGTAAGTTTTGGAGCTCTGTTTTGGAGATGTTAAATTATTAAACATGCAAGTGGAGATGTCAAGTGGACAATAAGACTTATGAGGCTGAACTCTAGGAAAGAGGTCTACAGTGGAAATAAATTTGAAAATCATCAATATAGATATGATATTAATGCCATAAGACAATGAGAACTCTCTGAGAGAGTGATAGAGGAAGGAACATGGTATCCTCCCTGAAAGACAAATGGAGAAAAAGTTTACCATGGAGAAAGAACTGATTATAATTAATGCTACTCGTAAGCCAAGTAAAATGAAAACTGATAAATATAACCAGTGAATTAAGGAATTTAGCAAAATTAATAGAACTGATGGAATGGTGGATTTGCAATTATAAGATGAAAAGTTAAAAATCATTTCACTGGTGGCTAATATTTCCAAACAAAAAGAAGTCCAGTTGCGGCCCTACTATATTGTTATTTTGCAGTGCTAGGGGTCCAACTCAGGGCCTTGTTCATGCTAAGCAAGGATTCTACCACTGAGCTACATCCCCAATTTGAGATTGCAAAAATTATTAAACATCCAAGTAGTGGTGCTTTAGAGACAGTCTGAGATACATTGAACAGAGCTTATGGTGTAAGACTTAACTGGGCAGACGGAGCTAATCAATGAACATTTACAAAAGGTAAAGGACTAGAGAAGTACATTGGTTACCAAAAGGCAGATTAGTGAGGCAATAATAAGACCATACAAAGTGGATAAACACCTAGAAAGGGTAAGTGTAAAAGAACAACAACAAAAGCCCTAAGGCTGGGATCTGATTGATAATCTATCATCAAAGTGCAAGGGAAACAAGAGACAGCAATGAAGGAGATAAGAGAGGTCAGAATTAGGATAAAAAATTACAATACAATGTCAGAGAAAGGGAAAAATCAACAACGTCGAATACAATGGAGAAATACAAAGTATTAAAAAATTGAATGAAAAAAGTATGAAAAAATAAAGTTGCTGCTTTAAACTTAAAATCAATTTTCTTGACCTATAGTTCTTTCCTAATTTGTTTTCAGATAAAGTGCTTTGAATATGCTTTTGTTATAAAGTCATACATTACCACTTTTAATTAGAAATATAAAAAAGATGCAGGAAAATTTCAATTAAAGTAGAAGACTATTTTTAACATTGAAAGACTAAAAGGCACAGTCTTTTTTCTTTGATTCCAATAACTAAATAGGGTGTTGAAGTACACAATCTTATTACTTATTTTATTTTAGATCCTGTTAATATACAAATTTGGAGAGGTTAATATGAATATTGCAGATTTCTTTCACTTTGTATCCTACAAAATTCAGTTTTCCCACCTCCACATAATTTTATGCATATTTAACTAGCTTTATAAAACCTTAAAATAGATAATGTGAAATCTGAAATTTACTCCTGAACTGATCTTTCATGGCAAGCTTTTACCATAGAGCAAATGTTTACAATTAATTATAAACTTCTGAAAATAGAGGTCCACAACTGGAATGCTAACAAACCTTTAACTACGGTAGAGGGAGTGGGCGCCACTATAATCACGGAGGCCTGCTGACAATTACAAAACTCATTTTGGTTTGCCACAGAGACAAACAAAATTTCTGTTCATTATAACTTTACTGGAATATGATGTCATAACACATAACCATACTGAAACAATCTGCTGATTTTCTGACCAAAATATTAATTGCACACTAAAGAGCCCTCAGGGCCTCTTCCTTTTTAGTCATCAAATATGATTCTATGTATGCATATGTGCGCACATGTTGATATATATGTATATATAAATCATATCACATAAATATCAGAGGGAAAATTAAGTATGTTGCATTTTTAACATAAAAAGTAAAATACTGTAGCACTAACAACAGGAAATACCAAAACTGGATGCCTGACTTGTTTCATTCCAATTTCACTTCATCCTCTTACTTAACAATGGTTCTTAATAATATGCCCCACATGGTTTAAATACCTTGTATATCACATCTCTGCACAGCTTCATGACAATTAAGATTAACCAGAGCACTCTGATTAATGGCATCCAGATTGGGTAACAAAAGAGATGATGTTGAAAGCTTCATCAAACAGATGTGTTAGGGCCTTGTCTCTAAATATTTATTTCCTTTGTTAAAAAAACACCCCAAGTGTATTAACATTAAAGGTTGATATGTTCTAGCTAATAGAGTCCCTTCTTGTACTTTTATTTCCAAAATTAAGTTCACTTTTTGTAAGGTATTTAGGATAAGTGATGTATCTACTTCTACAAATCTGTATATATTTAATAAATTAGCCATCTATTCTTGAATAATTTGTCTTCATTAGTATTTTGGCACCAATAGTGATTACTATCCAAAGAGGATCCTTGGAAAACCGTTGCATGTTATGTGAGAGTCAAATGGCTTTTCCCACCCACACCTCTAAAGTTTGATTCCACTTTCATCAGAATCATCTTTGGTGCTAGTTAAACATGCAAATTCCCATGCTCCAACCTTGATAGGCTTAATCAGAGTCTCAGAACAGAATGAAAATCCTAGGTTGCCCTGGTGACCATGCATACTCCAAGTCTGGCAAGGATGTGGGGAAGCTGAGATTCTTAGACACTGTTGGAAGGATTGCAAATTAGTTCAGCCACTCTGAAGATCAGTGTAGAGATTCCTCAGAAAACTGGGAATGAAAAAAAAAAAAAAGAAAGAAAAGAAAAGAAAACTGGGAATGGATCCACCATATGATCCAGCTATCCCACTTCTGGATAGCTTTCCAAAGAGAGTGAAATCAGAATACTATAGTGATACATTCATATCCATATTTGTAACAGCACAATAGCCAAATTATGGAAGCAACCTAGGTGTCTACTGACAGATGAAAAGATTACGAAATTATGAGCTGTCCATATAATAGAATTCTACTCAACAATAAAAAAGAACAAAATTATGTCATTTCAGGAAAATGGATGGACCTGGAGAATATTATGTTAAGTCAGATTAGCCAGTCATAGAGAGTGAAAGGTCATATGTTTTCTCTCATGAAAAAAGCTAGAAAGTAATTGGAATCAAGAAGGACTTCAGATAGAGGAGGAGAAACTCCAGGGAAGCGATGGTGGGGAGACTAGGGGGGTAGTAGTCGGAGAGGAAGAATCAATGAAAGACACACACTGACGTTATGTACACACATGAAATTACCAAAGACAATCTCAATACCATGTATGGGGAAGGGAAAGTATTAGGGAAGGAGTCAGGGACAGGATCACCAAGTGCTTTGTGCATGTATGTCTCTATCACTCTGAACTACTTTATGGTGTAAAACTACAATGCACAAATAAAAGTACACACACACACACACACACACACACACACACACAAACACCCCAAATATTCCAAGCTGGCACAGTGGCATACACCTATAATCCCAGTACTTGGCAGACTACTACAGGAAGATCTCAGGTTCGAAGGTAGCCTCAGCAACTTAGCAAGTCCCTCAGCAACTAAGCAAGACCCTATTTCAAAATTAAAAAGAAAATGGGGCTGGAGGTGTAGCTCAGAGGTAGAATGCCCAAGGTTCAATACCCAATACAGAAAGGAAGAAAGAAAAGAAAGAAAGGAAGGAAGGAAAGGAAGGAAAACAGATACATATTTGATTTGCATTCCTTATATGGTTTTTTTTTAAGTGAAGGAAAAGTCTTACACTTCTGTTAATTATAATGACATATATCTACAAAGCATATCTTTGCCATTCTCCTTAAAGTTACTTCATTTAATGCCTCTCTCTGAATTCACTTTGTATTATCTTTATAAACAGCTAAGATCATTTGTCCTCCCTATTATTCTATGACTGCTCTATTCTCCAACATCTCCACTTTCCTGAGTATCACTTTACAAGGTGAGAAAGACATAGTCCAAATGACGTTAAAACTTTTAAAAATTGAAAAATAACTACCTCATTTTATTTGATAGCATTACTCATAAATCTTAACACAGCTTAAACATTCATATCTCCTCTACAGGTTTATATCCTAAAATATATAAAGATGTTATCTTCTGATCTAATGGGGGAGAGGTTTTAGACTCTGTGTTTATTTCTAATGCTGACTGAAAACAGAAATGTTACTTAACCTTCCTATCTCAGTTTAGTTATCTGTAAAATATTTGTAGACTCTATGGTTAAAGAATTCAAAAGGTCCAAAACTTAGAATTCAAATGACATATTCATTATCTTGACTCTCTGTATACTTTTTGGCACTGCTAAGCCAAATTTTTTCTCTTGCTACAGAAAAATAACTAGTTTTATCATGAAGCTGTAAAGTAGTCTTTGGCACATTTTCAAACTTGTGTGTATATATGTACATATATAATGTATGTATATATATATAATGTTTAAATATTCAGTTCCTTCTCTCTTCATATCTATAAATTTTGAAAATATATCTTTTATGGGATCTAAGTGTTCATTCTTGTGGAATTTCAAATATTAGGAATGATTACAAAAGATTGACAGGTGAGCTGAAAATAAATTTTAAAAGAACTTTAAAGATTTCTGTTCTATCTGTAGAATTATTGTAACTATGTTATTTATTGATTTACTTATTTATTTTTCTTGTGGTGCTGGAGATGGAACTCAGGGGCCTTCCACCTTCGGGCTACACTCCCAGACCTATTTTCTATTTTATTTGGAAACAGGATCTCACTAAATTGCTGAGAGCCTCACTAAGTAGCTGAGGCTGGCTTCGAACCTGCACAATCTTCCTGTTTCAGCCTCTCAAGTACTGGGATTACAAGAGTGTGCCACCACGCCTAGTTTTAACTATGTTTTAAACACCCAGGAAAAAGTATGAGAAAACAGGAAATAAAAATTGGGGTAAGGTGTTTTGATGCAAAAGTTTATAAATGGCATTCTTTTATTTCATGATTTTGGTTTTTTAAAAAATAATTGTTTTCACTGGGGTAAAAACAGAAAAAAATATTTAACTACAGCAAGTGCAGTTTCTATTCAAACAAAGGTAAATCTGTGATCAAAATTCAATTTGGCAAGTTAGTTAAATGATCTATAGGATTTAGAATATGAGCCAAAAGAAGAAAGTACTTGTACCCGCCACTGTCACAACTAGCACCTTCAGAGAGGGTTAACAGAGCCCCGTGCCATCAACACAACCAACACCTTCAGTACTGCACTCGGTCCAGCATGACCTCTCCTTGCCCCTTCGCTAAGTAGAGAGCTAAATAACTCATCATTGTCCTCACCATTATCATAATTATGGCAAAAACGTACAAAGCACTTGGTATGTGCCAGACACTATGCTAATCCTTTAGATACTAATCTCATTCAACTTCTACAAAAGTGCAACTACACTTTCAAATAAGGAAACTGAAGAATAGAGGTATTAGCTAGCTCCCCCCGGGCTACCCCACTTGAGCCAACATTGGTGGCCAGAGCATCCCATCCCAGGGCCCATGCTCTTAACCTCCACACTGAGCTGCCTCTGAATTAACTGCCTAGGGGAGTGCTACACACTGCACAAGTATTAACTATAAACTTAAGCAACTTCGTGCTGGACTTGGAATATCAAGACAACTTAAATCTAACTAGACTTAAGGATCTGGTAGACTCTGAAGACCTCTGGAGGCCAACTGTCACGTGCAGGACATCAGTTACGTGTGGGACTGCTAGAGACACTAAGGCCAGGAGACCAGCAAGCCCGCAGAGTTCCACTACCTCTGTTCATTCTTTGTCTCTTCTCCTTACTGATCTTTCTGGAGTCTGGGTTTACAAATTATAACTTTTCTATTTATTTCCACAATTTAGAGTTTACCAAATTATGTTGGTCTATACCTCTAGGTACCTCTAGAAGATGGTTGGAGGGAAAGGGACAGAAAGAGAGAGAGAGAAAGAGAGAGTGTGTGTGTTTTTAGGTAATATGTATATGCATCTACAGTGTACATATTTTCTATTTTATAAATTTAAATATCTATTTATAATAAATAAAGTTTCCAAAGTCAAGAATAGATTAAAAAAAAAAAAGTCTTTTCAAGCCAGGCGTGGTGGCGCACGCTTGTAATCCCTGCGTTTGGGAGGCAGAGACAGGAGGATCGCGCAGGTTCGAAGCCAGCCGTGCTGGCTTAAGAGACCCTGTTTCCAAATAAAAAGTATAAAATAGGTCTGGAAGTGTAGCCCGGAGTTAGAAGGGTTTCCAGGAACTCCAGTATCACCAAAAAAAAAAAAAAAAGTCTTTTCACATTATCTGTGTAGATCATAATTTTTACCATTTATCTTTTAATAAGGTGAATCTTATTAACCTATTCTCTAATCATAAATAACTTTACATTCCTAGAACAAACCCTAGTGGGTTATGGCCAAATTATGTTTGTCAATATTTTAAATAAGATTTCTTCACTGATTATATATATATATTAATCCTTTTTTGTTTTTTAATCTAGCATTGCTCAGTTAGATATCAAGGTTATTCTTAATGGCCTAAAACAATTTGTTTCCTGTTTTACAAAGGTCCAATAAAAGTTCTCTATGAAACCATCTGGGCCAGTTGCTTGACCTTAGAGTGATAGAGAAGACAGAAGTGCTAGTTGTCTGACTGCTTATTCTGGTACTTCTCCCCTGCTTCTAACACTGGGGATGGAACCCAGGAGCCCTCTACTACTGAGCTACATCCCCAATGCCTTTGAGACAAGGTCTCACTAAGTTGCTCAAACTAGCCTCATACTTGTGATCCTCCCTCTTCAGCTTCCCAAGTATCTGGGATTACAGGTATACACCACTGTACTCAGCTTTATTCTGATACTTCTAAAGCAACTAAAGCCATTAAATCTCTTTTTTCCCTTCTTCTAAGGTCAGTTTGGTAATTTATATTTTCCTACAAGATCACCCAGTTCATTCAGATTCTGAATTTTTATTTTGAGTTGAACAATGAAGTCCTTTATGAGAATTTTTACTTCCTTTGCATCTGTAGTTCCTGCTCATCCCCCCCCCTAGAAGTCTGTATTTTGCATGATTATTCTTAAAATTCATGTTTACTTATTTTATTAGATTATATATTTACATATTCTACTAGTTCTTCCAAGGAGGAAAATTTTAGATTGCAAATATCTTTTACATTATTCTGTTTACCAATTAAACATATCTGCATTCACTTACCTTCCTCAGACTTATTTTTATTTCTTTTCTAATTTCTACATCAGATACTCAATTTCTTTTCATAGAATCATTATTAAGATACATAAAAAGTTAATATACATTCCTGTAATTCCAGTACTTGAGAGTCTGACACAGGAGAATTGCAGATTCAAGGTCAGCCTCAGCAACTTAGTGTTTCAAAATGAAAAGTAAAAGGACTGGGGGGTAAACCAGGCGTGGTAGAGCACTCTTGTAATCCCAGCACTTGGAAGGCCGAGACAGAAGGATCGCACAGGTTCGAAGCCAGCCTCAGCTACTTAATGAGGCTCTCAGCAACTTGGTGAGACCCTGTTTGCAAATATAAAATAGGTCTGGGAATATACCCCAGAGGCAGAAAAGTCCCTGGGTTCCACCCCCAGTACCACTAAATAAATAAATAAATAAATAAATAAATAAATGGGCTGGGGGTATAGCTCCAAGTCTCAATTCCCAGAACACACACACACACACACACACACACAGACACACACACACAGACACACACACACACATACACACACACACACGCATGCACGCACTTACAAATATGCTTTCTCATAGGTTTTCTGTTGTCTATACTGTAATATTTTCAAGAGAGAAATATAGTATTCCTGTATAGAGTATTATCTAGGTTAAGTCTGGTAACCTAAATGCTTTTTAGTGAACCATTATGTGTGTCTATGAAACACACTTGGGATATGCTGCTGTAAGATATTCTGCCTTTAGTAAAAATCTGTATATTCTCTAGGTCACTTCTTTAATCTGCTAAGAACCTTTATCTTGAATATAATAAAAATTCATTTATATTTTAAGAAATATAACTGAAATATTTATCAAGTATTTTTATAAACTTGAGATAAATAAACACTGATAGTGAAAAGATCTTTAGATTTTAGAATAAGATCAACTATTAGATCAATAATTTTGGACAAGAAGCCTCAAGTTCTCTAGGGCTCATTAGTAATATGAACAATTTTGTCTATATCAACTTACTCAACCGTATTCAAGTGGCAAACCAGGTAGAAATTATTATATTTTTCATTAACTATCATAGCATAATTTTGTAGTTACTTTGTAATATTTTTCAAATAAATATGTGTTCACACACATACATACTCTGTACTTTCTAAACTTTCTAAACTACTTTTAAAAACTACAATTTAAAATTTTTAACACACATTTGCTAAATATTATATGTTTAACATCTAATAACAAATTCCTAGGTATTGTGAAAATTACAGAAAATGGGGCTTATTTTTTGAGTTATTCGAGTGGTCCCATAACTCAATTCACTCATCATTGGTTGAGGTTTTTCTGAGACTATTCTTTGAAAGTCACTAAAGCAGAAAATCTCTTTCCAGGGACATATGTTTTCTCTAATATGCCCAAGCTAGGGAGTAGTGATAATACCAGAGGGACTCCAGATGATGGAGGGGAAATTTCAGCAAAGCTAGAATGGAAGGATAGGAGAGGAAGAAAGCTGAGGTTGTTCGATGGAGGAGCTACATCCGAATATGTGTAATAGTATAAATATAACATGATTAACCTGGACATTTTTTATGGGGAGGGGGGGAAGGGATGTGGGAGGAGAGGGCATGAAGCACAATCTAAATGTATACCATTTTCAATATGTTCAGCTTATAAATAAAATAAAATATGATAAATAAAAAAATTTAAAAATTTTAAAAAAATTAAAAAAAATATGGAAGAAAAAAACAAGAAAATCTCTTTCCAGGAACACAGTGATTCTTAAAACTAGTTCTAGAAAATATTTGAAATACTTCTGTTTCCCCATTATTTTAAGCTCATAAGCTTATGATTTTGAGTAGTTTTTAAAAGTATAAAAATAACAAAGGCATGAAAAATACAAACATATTAGGTTATATTTTAAAGGGAGGTTTTACATCTTTTCTTGGATAAATTACTTCTATGATGTCCAGAATAGAATATTCAAATGGATAGTTATGATTGCACTAGAATCTTCTAAGAGTTCCAGAAATTGTTTGCTTTGTTACAATGTCCAACCCAGACATCTCCCTCAGTGCTTTTGCTGATCAGAATTAACTATCAACTTTGGATGCTTGCCCACCACAAATACTCCCAAAAGTAACACAGAGACATGACATCAGCAGTATTGCAGAAGATTAATATGCTTTGTTTGGAGATGCAAACAGTAATTATATTTACTCCATACTTAAAGAATTTCGTCTTTTTCACCCAAATCTAAGTGAATATGGTTATACTTCTGCATATGAATTAATGATACAATAATATGTAGGCTAATGGATATTCACTAGAACACACAAAAAAATTAATTGGCATTTTCAGAGTTAACTGTTTTTACAGCTTGACTTCACTTTAATGCATTAGGTGCATTCATAAAAAGGCTTACATAAAGCAAATATTTTCCTACTAAATCCCATTTTCCCACTGTTGCCCAATATTAAATCTTGAGTTATATTTCTGTAGGAAAATTTTGGCTCCATAATACAATAAAAATCATAATTAAATTTAAACATGCCAAAGAATAGGTACATTTAATCAATTATTTTCTAAAATACATTTTATCCTCTCACCTGCAATAAAAATTAGTCTAATGGTAGTCATTTTATTTCATATTCTCACAATCATTAAAAGAAAATGTTTGTTTGAAACAATTGCAGAGCTTTAAAGGTGACTTCACAGACACTAAAAGTAGAACTATAATGTATTAGCTAGAACTTCCACATGGGCATAGGCTGTCAGATTACAGGCAATGCAAGAATCTCTAATTATTGACAGAACAATCTAGGGGCCTTAGAAATATCTTTTGCTATTGATAATATACTTTGGGGGTTTCACAGCAATCCTTACCAACTTATTGGAATAAGACAGATCCTTTAGAGTCAATTCCATTAAGTAACTCAAAGACCACTTTTCTTTTCCTTCCTTTTTTTTTTTTTTTTTTTTTTTGTGTGTGTGTGTGTGTGTGTGTGTGTCTGGGAATGGAACCCATGAGCTACATTCCATGCCCTATTTTTTATTCTTTATTTTGAAACAGGGTCTCACTAAGTTATGGAATGCCTCACTAAGTAGCTGAGGCTGTCCACGAACCACGATCCTACCTACGGTCTCAGCCTCTCAAATGCTGGGATTACAAGCATGTGCCACGTCCAAAGACCACTTTTCAAAGAAATAGAAAAAAAAAAAAAGGATTTGATCAACCACCTGGATCCTTTCTATACTATAGAAAAAATGTAAAAATCAACTGTAGTGTTAATAGTATAATACTTCGGCCATTAGAATACTCTCCTACTTTTAACTAATTAATTAGTATTAAGCAATTTCATTTTAATTTTTAAAACTTTTCTACACAAACCTTCTGGGAACTACTATGTGGATTCCAATTATATGCTCTCTTTTGCTTGTATTCTACAGATAATCAAGATATCTTTTACATCAATGTCTCTGTAAATCTTGTATTTTATTCCAAGGTGTACACTAAGCTGAGACACACCAAATCCTCTTTACTTGTGCCATGTATCCTGATGCAAAAGGACAGCAACAAGTAAGACAATATCGGAGGAGTAAGATATTAATATCCAGTCTGACTACCATACATAAGGGACTGAAGTAATATTTGGACCTTTGAAAGGCTATTGGTTCTAACCTGATTATGATTATAGGTTTATTCCTATCCACAGTATAGATAAGACATGGTATTTTTGTTACACTGCAAATTCTTTGCTATGGAGAAAATAGTTTTTAATAATATTCTGAAATTAGTTTGTTAGGGATCTGAATATTCCCAAAGAGCAGATGTTTATGTGAGTTAGCACACTGGAACAGAAAAGGCAAGCTGGGCTAGAGGGTATGTAACTCTGGACAAATTCTACACTGTGCCAGAACACAGAAGGCTCAGAATTCGCACTTGGTTGTCCTCCTTCCTTCTTGGCAACTAATCCATCCACTTTCTTAGGCATTCCACAGTGTTTGTATGATGCTTCAGCACCTCTCACACCTTTTGTTATCCCCTATAAAGAGTAACTTAGCCACCAGGTCCTCACAGAACCCAGGACTGTGCCACTGCTCCACACTATTGTGTCTGCTTGGGAAAGGTCCAAGAAATGGCTACAGTCATGTGGGCAGAGCTCTAGCCTTTCATTCCACACATTCAGTGGCACTCCTGACATTGCTGATACCATGCCAGGGAGAACTCAGTTGCATATCTCCCTTGAAAACCTGACAGTCAGATAACAGTGGTTCAAGAATGCCAATGTACTTCCAAATACCAGGTGGAAGGCACAAAATACATACATAAGTTCAGATATGATAAAAAAAACAGTAGAAACCAACTAAATCTATCTCTAAAAGAATTAAATATAAGATAATATTACTGCAATTTTTAAAAATTCTTTCTTCTACCTTAAAGATATTTATTTATATCTTTGGGGTTTGTTTTATATACACTGTTTGGTGACCTGTCAATCACAGTGTAGGAGTCTAGTAACTCATTTATCTTTGAAGAGGTGCATCTTGACCAGAGAATGTGAGAATGTCAACAAATCATAAGGAAATAAAGAAAGCGAATGGGTCAAGGTCCTGGTAACTGAAGCCAAGAAAAAGCCTGGGAAATTAATGAATAATAAGCTCCCAGGAAACTGAAACTGAGAAAAGCAGTAAGCCACGATGGGAATAATACCTGAGACGACTAAATATGTAGTCCAAACATTACTACCTAAGAACCTAAATTTTACCCAGAAAAATAAAGAATAAACAATCCACTAAAGCTGCTTATTTTCATCTGCATGAGAGAAGGATTAAGAAGAGAAAAAAAGCATTTCAAAAAAACAAAGACAAAAAAATTGATAGTAGGTACGCTATTAAGATTTTTTATTATAGTGTATTAGAAATACAAACTATTAAAAGCCAACATAAAGGCCTGATTTGGATTTAGGAAAGAACACAAAGTAATTTTATTTTTACCTTAAAATGGACTCTACTATAGAACTAATAAGCTCCACACAATAATAATTTTTTGTCGGGCGTGGTGGTGCATGCTTGTAATCCCAGCATTTTGGAGGTGGAGACCAGAGGATCGCAGTTTACAGACAGCTCCAGCTACTTAGCAAGGCACTTCGTGACTCAGTGAGACCCTGTTTCAAAAATAAAAAGACTAAAAGACAGGGCTAAGGATGTAGCTCTGAGGTACAATGCCTCTGAGGTCCATCCCCAGTACCACAAAAAGAAAAAAAAAAAATTCCTGCTGCCTTTATTGATTTAGAGAAAGCTTTCCATATGTTCTTAAAAAGACAGGATGTCAAGCAAAACCAATGAGTCATTCAAACCCCGTATGTGTAAGGTTCCTTAAGTATTTGAGGAAACGACATAGAAATTCTGAAAATCTGAGACCCACATGGGAGTAAGTAAGAATGCCTCTTAAGCAAGTTTTACTTGATATCTTTTATTTTTCTGAAAAACATCACTCAAAAGAACAAATGAAAGGTTTGCAAATAAGATCATACAACCTAATTTTCAGAGGATACTACTTCTTGTGAGACTTGGAGAGAAACTTACAACACAGTATGAGATTTAAGACTGAGAAACCTGAAGCAAGAGAGTGATCAAGGCTGACAGGAGCTTCACCACCGTGATCTCTCAGGAAGCGAAATCACCCCGTTATGCACAGAAATTTTGGTCGGAAACTGAATACTTGAGAGCTGGTGAACTCATGATGCAGTCAAGTAGATGAAAAGCTTATAATTGTATTTGTCACTTGACTCTGTTTTATCAAAACAAGCATATCTTCTTACTTCTCAAATTTAAGAAGGCCAGGACTTCTCTGAAAATGCTTAAAACCCCTATATGAAACCAAATAATTCCCAACGATGGGAAAAGGACAGAGTAAATGATTCCCATGCAAGTCCAGGGGTGGTATTCTAAGAAGGCAGCAAAGGAGACTGATTTCTGCTGATCCAGGGAGAAGGGGGGTTCAATTCACTGCAGTCCCAGTTCTGGTATCTTACATGATGTCTAGCACCTACAATAAGTCCAGTAAGTATCTGTTAAATGAGGGATGGCCACAGCTAACACTTACTAAGCAGTTTGATAGATGTCAACACTACGCACTCAAAAACTCGCTGGCTCTTCACAACAGCCCTCCATGGTACATATTCTACTCTCTATTTTAGTGGAGGAAAATGAAGAACAGAGAGATTAGGTATCTTGGACTAAGTGGAGCCAGGCTTCACAGCCACCTTTAGCCACAGCACAATATTATCCTCCAGCCAGATGAGCGTAAATGACTGGGAGAAACGGAGACTAGCAAGGGGCAGGCTTTCAGTTACTTGAGAATAAAACAGATCAGGCCTCGTAGAAGGCAAGTTCAAAGTGAATGAAGCATGTGGGCTGGGCTGGAAAGTACAGGGTGGCCTCGCTCAGCTGTGAGAGTGGGCTCCAAGTACTTTAAACACTGTGATCTGTCCTTGAGGCAGCTGCTTTCATCTCTGCTTATACAACGCGGGCACGTGCGAAGCATTAGAAAATACTCACTGCTAACCAGCAGGGAAATGTTATTAAATCAACAGAAAAATAAGCAAAGGTTATAGACTCAGTTCCCAGAAAAAGGAATATAAATGACTATACATGAATGATATGCTCAATCTCCTTCATAATTAGAGAAACACAAACCAAAATACCAACAAGGCATCACTTTTTACCTAATTATACTGGGGGGAAAAACCTCCCAAACATTCAAAAAAATCTCATGTCTAGACTGGAGTGTTATAATAATTTTTAACAGTTGTTAGTCAAAATTTAAGTCAGTCCATAATGAAAACCTGTTTTGTTAGAATCAGTTCCTGAAGGCTGAGGAAGACTACTACATATTCCTTACCCATTTTCTTTCATTCAAATACCTGTCCTATATATTTGTTCTTACTCAAAATAAAGAAAACCTTCAAGTCAGATCATGTCACTGTTTTCCTCAAAACCTACAATGGTTCTGCACCATGCTCACAGCAAAAGCTACAGACCTTCCCATGATCCACAAGGCCGACAAATCTGGCCACAGCCGTATCTTTGCCTCTCCTATGGCACCTGTCACTGCCCTACTGCACTCCAACCACAACTGCCCCTTTCTGCTCCTCAGCCCCACCAGGCACCCTGGAGTCTATGCAAGGGCTCATCTCTTGTTTCTCCCCAGACATCCCCAAGGCTCACAGTCTCTGCTCCTTCAGAGTTCAAGCCTTATCTTCTCAATATGATCTATTTAAAACTACTGCCCCCAACCCTTCACATCGCTGTTTCCACTTGTCTGTAGCATTTTCAATACTTATTATATTTATGTATTATTGTCTGACTAAGAAGTAAAATGCATGATGGCAAGAATGTCAGTTTATTTTACTGATGTACCCCAAGTACCTATAAGAATGTTTGATTCATACATGACTAGAATGAATACAGTGATCGAAACAATAATGCTATGATAGCAAATGATGTGAAACATTTGAATGTCTGTAAATACAGGATTGATTAAATAAGTTAGAGGACAATCACACAGCAGGACATTAAATAGTTCTTAAAGAAATAAAACAGAAATCCTGTTTCCAGTGCAGCCTAGGAAACACTGATTGGATCAATTCTCCTGTAGGACACAATGAACTCTGAACAAAATATAACAATCATCCAAATGCAGTGGAGAGTGAAAAAACAGGCAGACACTGGAGGAGAGCTAACATCTGGAAAAGCAGACAACCTATGATGAATTTCTCTTTAAAAAAAAAAAAACAGGTTGAATTTGAAGGCAGGTCCCTGTCTATTTTATGTGAAACAGCTGAAATGCCACTAAAGAATATAAAGTCCTACTTACTGGCTTAAATACCCAGAGATAAGGCTAAGAGCAGCCAGAACCACTGAAACATGAAGGATAATCCTAGAAATAAGAGCTCTAGATGGGGGAGTCTCATATTCTGTATACAAAACTCTGCCCAAAGATCCATCTGTCCCTTGAACCACACATGTATGCAAGAGACTCAGAGCAACTCAGCTCAGATACTGAAATTTGAGCTATTGCCCAGTGCAGGAAAAAAATTGTTAGTAGGTTGCAGCAAAATTAAATGCCTGCTTAAAAATAATTATTACACTTCAGAGGGACATAATAGAATCAGATTTCTACAACATATAATTTTCAATGGCCAGAATGCAATACAAAATTATTCAACATATGAAGTAGAAAAAAAAAAGACAATCAACAGAAACCAACACTGAAGTGACCAGATGTTAGAACTCGCAGATAAGGTCACACTAAGCTCAAAAAAACAAGAGCCTGGGAGGGAGGTGTAGCTCACCAAGTACTATGTGTACATATGTCTCTATCACTCCGAACTTCTATGCTATGAGACTACAATGTACCAATAAAGGTATATTAAAAACAAAAGATAAGACAAAGTATGCTTTAAATGAATAAACATATGGGGACTCTCAGTTGAGAATGGTAACTTTTTAAAAACCCAAATGGCAATTACAGAGTATTATATATAAATTTAAAATTAATTAGGTAGGCATAGTATCAGAAAGGAGATGGCAAAGGAGTTGAGATTAATTAACAGAAACTATATAGTCAAAAGAAAGAGAGAAGAAAGAGATTGAAAAACAATGAACTGAGCCTTAGGGACCTACGAGGCAATATTAAAAGATCTGACAAAGGAAATGAGGAAAAAAAATCGGGCAGAAAAATATTAGAAGACATAAGAGCCCAAAACATCTTTTGTTGAAATACATAATAGCATATTCAAAAAGATTAGTGAAATAGGTTGATATCAAAAAGCCATACAAGATACATTAGAGTTGAATTGCTAAAAACTAAAAGGACACACCACATACAGGGAAGAAGTCAGAGGATGGCTAACTTCTCATGAGAAAGGCCAGAAAACAGTGGAACATTTCTAAAGTGAAAAAACTACAAAGGGCTGGGGCGTGGCTCAGAGGTAGACTGCCCCTGGGTTCAATCCCCAGTACACACCAAAAAAAAATTAATCAAAGAGAATTTTATTACGGCTATGTCTAAAAAAATAAATTATTAATTAATCAGGCCAAATAAGCCCAGTAAGAATGTTACTTTGCTACTAATATGATTAATTAAAATAATTTTTAAAAAGATAGCCTAGCCAGGCGTGGTGGCGCACACTTGTAATCCCCGCGCTTGGGAGGCGGAGACAGGATCGCGCAGATTCATAGCCAGCTGCGCTGGTTTAAGAGACCCTGTTTCAAAAATACAAAATAGGTCTGGGAGTGTAGCCTGGAGGTAGAAGGGCTTCAAGGAACCCCAGTACCACCGGAAAAAAAAAATAGCCTATCAGCAGGGCATGGCGGCACATGCTTGTTGTAATCTCAGTGCTTGGGATGCTGAGACAGGAGGATGGCACAGGTTCAAAGCCAGCCTCAGCTACTGAGTGAGGCTCTCAGCAACTTAGTGAGAGCCTGTTTCCAAATAAAGTATAAAATAGGTCTGGGAGTATAGACTGGAGGTAGAAAGCCACTGGGTTCCACCTCCAGTACACACACACACACACACACACACACACACATACACACACACAGCCTGTCAAGTTCAACTTCAAATAGAACAAGCTTTTTCCTTAAATCAAGTATGTGGGGAAAATACAAATTATTCAAAATTTCTCTTTATATTATAAAGAAATTTTTATCAAATCCAAGTGCTTTCAATCACAATATATAACATCATATACTGTTTACTGAATAATAGGAAAAAGGAAGAAAATTAAATAAAATGAAATATACATATACCAGAAAACAGAGTAGAATAGAATCATTAGGGACAAATATATGGAAATTATTAGAAGAGAATGATTTGGAGTGTTGATCACACATACGATAGCTCTCATCTCTTATAAACTTATCAAATAAGCCAGACCTGGTGGTGCATGCCTATAATTCCAGTACAAGGGAGATTGAGATACGAGGATTGCAGGTTCAAGGCCAGTCTCAGGCAACTTAGTGAGACCCCATTTCAAAATAAAATATTAAAAGGGCTGGAAATCTAGCTTAAAAGTAAAATCTCCCTAGTTCAATCCCTAGTACCAAAATATGTATATGTATACATATATATGTACATATATAACACATATCAAACAACCCATAAAGTCTTTCCTTCACCAAGATAAACCATAAGCTAGCAAACTAGAGCTGGACAGCAGCATTTAGGCATTTGCGAGTCAACGGCACCTTGCACACCGTGACACTGCTGCTACAGTAAGAACGCAGTCACAGACAATACCATACTGAGTGTGGTTATGCACCAGCCAGTCAGTTAAAGAATTCTGCAAACTCTATTTCATTCAGTTTCCATTCCTCTGTTGATTTTTTAAATAATTTTTAAATGTACAACGTTAAATTATAAGGCCTATACAAAAACAGGCGGCTCTAGTCATCTGTGGTTTGCCAACCTCCAATCTAGAAATACATGAAAAGTGGCTACTAGAAGTACTTTCCACTCTTTTTAATAATAGAATATAAACCATGTTGCATTTTTACATTGCCATTATTTTCCCCATATATTAAGTTCTAAAATACGATTATCTGCCAACACAATGACTGTACTGAAAAGCTAAGAAAGTTATAATGAGGTATTCTTGATACTTCAAAGGCACAAAAAGAAGCAATAAAAAGAAAGTGTTATTCAATTACACATTCCAAGGTCATAAATTTGATATAGAATTAAAACTCTATGTAATATTTGCCCACTGAGTTATATGAAGGTTATTGGTTACATTTATGCCAAATTTAGAAATTCATTAACCCAAATGTAATACACTACTAAAATGTGGCCACAAGAATCCTGGCACTTTCATAGTTAATATTGTTCCTTATGTTTTTACTGAAACATCTCAGGAGAAGCAAAGAATAGAACATGAAAATTATTATAGTTATTAAGATCTTGGGCAAATCACACAAGCCAGCACTTTCTAAACTTTGTTCTGTACTCACAGGTGGTTCATTAACATAATAGGATCAGCCGGGCATGTGGCACGTGCCTATAATCTCAGTACTTGGGAGGCTGAGACAGGAGGATTGCAGGTTTGAGGACAGTCTCAGCAAGTAGTGAGACTCTCATCAACCTAGTGAGACCTTCTTTCCAAATAAAAGTAAAATAGGTCTGTGGGTGTAGCTCAGAAGTAGAATGCCTCTGGATTCAATCTGCAGTACCGTAGTAGTAGTAGTAGCAGTAGTAGTAGTAGTAGTAGTAGTATCCATGGCCTATTGAGTCTAGAAAGTACCATCCATTATATACAATTCTAGAAGATTTTTAATGTATATAAGTACATCATAAGTCCTGAGAAGTCCTACAGTCAAGAAATACATTGGTTTAATCTAGTTCTATCCAAACATATTCAATTACTTTCCTTGGTGCTGTGTGTGTGTGTGTGTGTGTGTGTGTGTGTGTGTGTGTGTGTGTGTGTCTGTCTGAGGAGTAAAACCCATGGGTACTCTAACACTAAGTTATACCTCTAGCCCTTTTTATTTTTCATTCTGAAACAGCATCTTGCTAAATTTCTGTGGCTGGCCTCAAACTTGTGATCCTTCTGTCTTAGTCTCTCAAGTACTGGGATCACAGGCATGTGCCACTTTGCCAGGATGGTGCAGTACTTATTAACATCACCCCAAATTAAAATTCCTTAAAACTGCCGGGCGTGGTGGCGCACACTTGTAATCCCCGCGCTTGGTAGGCGGAGACAGGAGGATCGCGCTGGTTCGGAGCCAGCCGCGCTGGCATAAGAGACCCTGTTTCCACATAAAAAGTAAAAAAAAATAGGTCTGGGAGTGTAGCCCGTGGGAGTGTAGCCCGGAGGTAGAAGGGCTTCCAGGAACCCCAGTACCACCAAAAAAAAAAAAAAAAAAAATCCTTAAAACAAATTTGAAAAAATATTCTAATCTCTAGCAGAGATTCAATAAACATCAAACACACCGAAATTTTTTCTGATCTCAAAAGGATATTAAACATCCCTTCAAATTGGTGATCTTTAAATACTGTGAACTACTTCTAAGCAGTAACTTTATAAAACCTGTTCAAATACTAAATTTGGATGTATAAATCTGAACACTGGACCAAATGTGTGCTTTCGTGCTCCCACATCATGTGACTTTTCTCTTTCCAAGAAATTATCTTTGGATTGAAATCATCTCTCTAACCCTTGAGAGTCGCTCTTCAGGTGAGACACCGAATCATGCCCTATTCTTCTTGGCTTCTTCAACATCTCAGAGAGCCTAGATGATCAAATTTTTTGTTGTTGTTGTTTGTTTGTCTTTATTCTATTACAAAAATCTCTACTTCATCTACCCATAACAAGTTTTACCTTTTTTCTATTGCTTCCCTATAAACACTATATAAACATGGTCTGTTTTTCTCCTGCTTAAAAATATTCATTCCATTGTAAGACAGTCCTGGATGACCTAACGCCTCTCTCCGCTCTCCAGGTTCATCTCATCAGTGCTCCTCCTCGCTGCATCTGCTTTAGCCAAACAAGGGTAGTGAAGGTGATACTGAGAAAGAGCAGGGCTCTGAGAATTGTCAGGATCTGCTGAAGAGGTGTGGTTTTAATAACTGGGGTGGTCATGAAAGGCAAATCTGAAAAGGTTACATTAGACCCCAGCAATTGAGAGAGAAAAGAAACTAAATACCTCTGACATGGAGTATGTCTGACATTTTTGGAAAATGCCACCCAGTACAGTGGGGCCTGGTGGGTGCTGCACACCAGGCGATTCTCGTATCTAACACTCCAGTCCAGACCTGCCCTCTAAGGTCCAGCCTCCTCCTCAAGTGTGTACTCAGCAATTCCTCTTCGGCATGTCTATGCTCAAAGTCTAGTTTGTACCCCAAACCTGTGTATCCACTTTTTACTATCCACTGACAAATAATTAAGAAACCAAAGCTTCTCTCACTAAATTTAGAATAGACAGGAAATTCCAATTAACCATTCTCCAAAGTAGGTAGCTATATCCTTTGATCATGTAACAAACACAGTCAAGAATGGAATTCCATATATGCAGTGCTCCCCTAAGTATTACTGATTATGTGTATATTACACACATACAGAAAGGAAATCACTTGTATCAGATACCCACAGGAGGGAATTAACATTCCTGGGGAAGCATAGGAGAGGGGAAGTGGGGCAATGAGTCTGGGTATCCCTTGAAATGCCAAATGTCCATCTCAGACAAAATGGTATATACATCTACAGTTTAGCCCTAACAGCAGCTTCAAGCTAAGAGACAAGCAGTCATACAGGAAGAAGTATGCTTGGCCTTTGACAATACAAGTTTAAATGTGGGAGGTCTAGTGAGTCTCATCAAGCAGGATCAGTGTCCCAAACAGCTGTACTTTTATGCTCTCTAAAAAAAGATGGGACCTACAGACAAGGAATTACTGTTGAGTTTTAAAAATGCTCCAGGTTTGTTATCTGTGCTACTATTATTTCATGGTGACTAGCAACAAACTCCACAACAAAATAATAACAAATTATAGTATATAACTACAGTGGAATCCTGTGCACATTATATATATTTAGCTACATAGAAATTCTTATAATACATTTTGAAGTGAAATAGGACTATATAATTTGTATACATCCATATACCTATATAAAATATTACTACCAGCACATCTGGGAGGTGGGACTGTAGAAAATCCTTTAAATCAAAAGTTTATATGGCTTACCCTAAAAAACAAGGAGTATAAAAGGCAAAGTTAAAGTCAATAATCAAATCTCCCAGCCCAAGAACAAAGAACAGAAGGAAAATAAACCTAAAGCAAGCAGAAGGAAGTAAATTAAGAACAAAAATTGGTAAAACTAGAAACAGGAAAACTACAGAGGAAAGCAATGAAAAAAGATCATGGTTCTTAAAAAGGTTAATAAGTTGGGCACAACGGGCACACCTCTAATCCCAGTACTTGGAAGGCTGAGACAGGAGAATCATGGGTTTGAGACCACTCTCAGCAACTTGACCAGGCCTCAGTAACTTGGCAAGACTTTGTTTCAAAATAAAAAATAAAAGAGAACTGGGAGTATACTTGGAGGCAGAATGCCCCAATCAATCCTCAGTACCAAAAGAGTGGGAGGGAGGAAGGGAGGGAGAAAGGGAAGAGAACAAATGTACTAGAAATACCAGAAATAGAGTCACAATTGATTTTTTTTCACAAAGGTGCAGGAGCAAATCAATAGATAAAAGATAATCTTCCTAGCCGGGCGTGGTGGCACACATGTCTAATCCCAGAATTTGGGAGGCTGAGTCAGGAGGATTGCGGTTCGCGGACAGCCTCAGCTACTTAATGAGGTCCTCCGCAACTTAGTGAGACCCTGTTTCAAATTTAAAAGAATAAAAAATAGGGCAGGGGATGTAGCTCGGAGGTCGAATGCACTGGGTTCCATCCCCAGACCCGAAAAAAAAAAAAAAGATAATCTTTCTAACAAATAGTATTTGGCTGGACATCCATAAGCAGTCCAATCTCCCTCCCCCTACAAAAAAAAAAAAAGAAACCACAAAATAAACAAAGACAAAACAAAAACTTTGACCTAAACATGACATCTGATAGGGGTAAAAAACCAAACTCA
The DNA here is from genome assembly GCF_963383645.1 of Muscardinus avellanarius. Taxonomy (NCBI): domain Eukaryota; kingdom Metazoa; phylum Chordata; class Mammalia; order Rodentia; family Gliridae; genus Muscardinus; species Muscardinus avellanarius. The sequence continues at coordinate 63,927,062 of NC_137789.1, read as the reverse complement.
AAATATAAAATTAAACATAAGTTTTAAACCAAAAACTTGTAAATACTTGGATACCTTTGGAGACCTAGAGTCTGGTGAAGAGGTTTAGACATGAAACCAAAAGTACACTGAAAAGATAAAAATCAAGGAACTGGGTTTCATCAAAATTAAAAGCTGAAGCCGAGTGTGGTGGCGCACGCTTGTAATCCCCGCGCTTGGGAGGCGGAGACAGGAGGATCACGCAGGTTCGAAGCCAGCCGCACTGGTTAAGAGACCCTGTTTCCAAATAAAAATATAAAAATAGGTCTGGGAGTGTAGCCCGGAGGTACAAGGGTTTCCAGGAACCCCAGTACCACCACCAAAAAAAAAAAAAAAAAAAAAAAAAAAAAAATTAAAAGCTGCTGCCTGGCGTGGTGGTGCACGCTTGTAATCCCAGCATTTGGGAAGCTGAGACCAGAAGATCAGTTTGCACACAGCCTCAGCTACTCCGTGAGGCCCTCTGCAACTCAGTGAGACGCAGTTTCAAAATAAAGAATAAAAAATAGGGCAGGGGGTGTAGCTCGTAGGTCGAATGCCCCTGGGGTCCATCCCCAGACCTGCAAAAAAAAAAAAAAAAAAAAAAAAAAAGCTGCTGCTCTGTGGGAGGCCATATTAAGAAGATGAAGGCTACAAGTGTAAGTTTGAGCTCCAGAACCACAACAGAAAAAAAAAAAAAACTCAAAAAGGATAAAAAATCAAATGGGGAGAGCAGGTTTGTTAAGCCACATCTTCAACAAAGAACTCCTACCTAGAATATATAAAAACTTTCAAAGCTCTAGAATAAAAAACCAAATCGAACATGTGCAAAAGACAGACGTTTCCCTAAAAAGGGATAGAGATGGCCAAAAAATAAAAAGATGTTCTACATTAAGGACATATAAATTAAGACCATGGTGACAATCATTATATACCTATCAGAATGACTTTTTTTAAGTTACAAGAAGAAATGCTGATGAGAATGAGACACTGAACTTCTTAGGATTTGTTGTTACTGTTGTTTCTGGTAGTGGTGATACTAGGAATTGAACCCAGGGACATTTTACCTCTCAATTATACCCCCAGCCTTATTTTATTTTTTATTTTGAAACAGGGTGTAAGTTGCTCAGACTAGCCTCGAACCTGTGATCCTTCCATCTCAGTCTCCCAATAACTGGGATTACAAGGGTGCACCACCATACCTGGCTTTTCATGTATTCCTAATTGTGACACAAATGGTTCCACCACTCTGGAAAATAGCACAGAACTTTTCTAGAAAACTAAACCTACATTTCCACATGACCCATCTATTGCACTCCTAGGCGTTTATACTAGAGAAACATTTATGGCCACACAAATCCCAATACAACTTTTTTCAGAAAACTAAGAGTGGGAAATTTTATGCTGAATGTAATAACATGATTCAAGGGAAATGTAGCAACTTTTTTCAGAAAAACTAAAAGTGGGAAACCAAAACATCCTTCAATAGGTGAGTGTAAACCAACTATGGAACATTAACACCACGCCACAGGATTTATTCAAATCACTGCACGATTTCACTCATCTAACACTCTTGAGATGGCAGATGCAGAGATGAAAACCTGCTGCGCGGGGCCCAGGGCTGGCATGCTGGGCATTGGTGATAGTGAGAGTCCACAGGGCAGTGGAGGGAGACACAGCGGTGACTGTGGTGGCAGGTACATGAGTCTACCTGTGTGGTAAGATGGCATAGAGCAACAACACATCCGTACAGATTCCCTGGTGTGGCTATCCTACCACAGGTGAGTAGAGTGTAATCACCACAGGAGGCTGGGTGAAGAGGACACGGGACCTCGCTGTACCATTTTGTATTATTTTGGACCTTTGAATCTCTGTTTCTAAAAAAAAAGTACCTTTAGCAAATAAAAAAATGTAAAAATAAAACAACTAGATTAATAGGAACTATCAGTATCAATGCCGGGCGTGGGGGCGCACACTTGTAAATCCCCGCATGTGGGAGGCGGAGACAGGAGGATCGTGCAGGTTCGAAGCCAGTCGCGCTGGCTTGAGAGGCCCTGTTTCCAAAATAAAAAGTATAAAAAATAGGTCTGGGAATGTAGCCCAAAGGTAGAAGGGTTTCCAGGAACCCCAGTACCACCTAAATAAATAAACAAATAATGTATCTTAAAAATTTACATGTATTATAATTCCTAAGTTTCATTTTTTGAGTTATTTAATTTCATAGTGCCTTTTATCTTAGAAACAATACAGAGCCAGGTGTGTTGGTGCCTGCCTATAATCCTAGTACTTGGGAAGCCGAGACAAGAGGATTGCAGGTTCAAAGGCAGCCTCAGCAATGTAATGAGATTCTCAGCAATCTACCAAGACTTTGTTTCAAAAAAAAAACTAAAAAAAAAAAATATATATATATATATATATATATATATGGCTGAGCTGTAGCTTGGAGGTAGAATGCCCTTGGGTTCAAGCCCCAGTACACTCCTACACACACACACACAAATTGAAATGAGACTTTATTTTTACTTCATAGTATCCAAAATACCCAATCACAAAATTATTTTATGGAACAGTCAGGTAGTTCTAAAATTTACTTCATGTATGATCTTGAGCAATTATATCAGAGTCTTGGTTTCTTGGTAAAAATACATACCTAAGAAAATCATCAAATCTGAGTGGAGAGAAGCTGGCTATGTTCTCTACACAGAGGACCTTGTGTAACTTTTACTATTGGTATCTCATCTGATCACACATAATTAGACAGAAATTCCTGAAGAGCAGGAGCAATTTCATTCATTTCCCTTGAATCACATTATTATACTCAGCATGGTAATAGGTACATAATAAATACCCAAGGTAAAATTTCTTTTAGCTTTTAAGCGCGCATTGTAGTCTTACATCACAATGGAATACAAGAATTGTGAGGATATACAAGCACACATCATCCAATTAGCCTTTATCCGATCCCCATCCCATTCCCTCCCCCTCCCTCGATCCCATGCTTGACTGGAGATTAACTTTTATTTTGGTTTGTTTTTGGTTTGTTTTTTGTTTTTTTTTTTTTTTTGGTGGTACTGGGGTTCCTGGAAGCCCTTCTACCTCCGGGCTATACTCCCAGACCTATTTTATACTTTTTATTTGTAAACAGGGTTTCTTAAGCCAGTGCAGCTGACTTTGAACCTGCACGATCCTCCTGTCTCCACCTCCCAAGCATGGGGATTACAAGCATGTGCCACTATGCCCGGCCTGGTGATTAACTTTGATATATTAGTTTATGTACATCATGAGTTTTAAAGAGATTCCATCCTCCCCTCTGATTGGTCACCTTAACTGCTCCTCTACAGAGCCCTTTCTTCCACTAGATCTCCTCCTATTACCTATTTCTTCCTAGTTTTTGCATATTAGGGAAAGCATCGGGGTTTTTATGTTCTGTGATGTTTCTCTGTGTATGTCACATTGCAAGTTCCGATCCCACTCTTGACGGCCCCAGCACTGGCCTGGCCACCTGGAGGACTCTGATGCTGGCCTTGCTGGCTCCAGCACTGGCCTTGCCTCATGGCAGGCCTAATCCCGGCCTCGCTGGTCATGGCACAGGCCTAACCCCTCGGCAAGCTCCAATCCCGGCCTCAGAGGCCCCAGCCCCGGCCTTGCCTCATGGCAGGCTCCAATCCTAGCCTCACTGGCCTCGGCACCAGCCTAACCCCTCAGCAGGCTCCAATCCCAGCCTCAGTTACTACTCAGTGAGGCCCTTTGCAATTCAGTGAGACACCGTTTCAAAATAAAGAATAAAAATAGGGCTGAGGGTGTAGCTCAGAGGTGGAATGCCCCTGGGTTCCATCCCCAATGCAAATATATATATATATATATATATATATATATATATATATTCTATTAATTCTTCTCTAGTTCTAATCTTCTAAGAAACTGTCCAACAACTATTAAGTAGGATTCACAAGCTCAACTATAATACTGCTTATTAAGTTTCTATCTCTTATTTAGAAAAGCCATATTAAAATTTTACTGTTCAGAGGTAGGCATGGTGGCACACACCTATAATCTCAGCACTACTGTAATCTCAGTACAGATTTGCAGCCAGTCTCAACATTTTAGTGAGGCCCTCAGCAACTTAGTGAGACTGTTTCAAAATAAATAATAAGCTGGGCATGGTGGCCCACGCTTGTAATCCCAGCATTTGGGAGGCTGAGAGGATCACAGTTCGCAGACAGCCTCAGTTACTTAGTGAAGCACTCCATAACCTAGTAAGACCTGGTTTCAAAAAATAAAGAATAAAAATAGGGCAAGGGCTATAGCTCAGAGGTCAAATGCCCCTGTGTTCCACCCCCAAACCTGCAAGAATAAATAAATAAATAAATAAATAATAAAATAAAGGCTGGTAATGTATTTAAGAGGTAAAAAGCCCCTAGTTCAATCCTCAGTACCACACACACACACACACACACACACACAAAAATTTACTGTTCAGGACGGTGAACTTTATTAATATATTATCCTCAGCAGTTGTGGTGGTGCATGCCTGTAATCACATTACTTGGGAGCTGAGACAGAAGAATCAAGGTTTGAGGACAGTCTCAGAAAGTAATGAGGCTCTCATCAATTTAGTGAGGCCCTGTTTCCAAATAAAAATCAAATAAGGCTGGAGGTATAGTTCTGAAGTAGAATGCCACTAGGTTCAATACCCAGCGCCAAATTCTCTCTCTCTCTCTCTCTCTCTCTCTCTCTCTCTCTCTCTCACACACACACACACACACACACACACACACACACATGTGCATATATATATTATATCCTAAATATATTACAATAAAAACTTCTAAACAAAATTCTGTGGTTTAGATATATTGTTTTTTTGAGAGCATACTACCCAAAGATGCTCCTCTAGACTTTTAACTATTTTAGAATAATTGTGTGTGTGTATACACCCACACAGAGAGTACAGATTTCCACACAGATACTACATCTTTCATCTAGTTTTCTCCAGTGATAGCAACTGACATATCCACAATATACTGGTTAAAACTAAAAACTGAGTATTTATACAATAATATTAACTAAACCACAGATTTCATTCAAAAAACAGCCTATTTTTTTCTTTCTTTTTCCTTTTTTATACTTTTCAGGTAACTAATGATACTGGACATCCAAATATCTTGGGGACATTCTTATTATTCCTAATTTAAAATGGGTTCTAGCTGTCCTACAAAGAACTTTGATTCTCTATGAGTAACAGAATATTGGTTTTGAAAGAAATCTTAAAAGTCATATTAATTATTTTTCAAAGGACAAATTATATCCATTACCAGGTCTTAAAACAAGGTCTTAAATGAATTTTAAAATCACAATTATAGCAATTATAGCTCTTAAGAGAACAAAATAGAAAATATTAGTATATAATACAAGTTAAAGATACTACATTACTGCTTCATACATCTTTTTAGTTAAATATATATAAATGCATGTAAGTACTGAGTTATACTATTAAAAATATATTCCTTACCATAGGTCAAGACTGAAAAAGTTATGAAAGTCCACACTAAACAAAAAAGCCAAACCAAAAAAGAAACCATTCTTTAATAGGTCCAACAGAGCTGGAGATATAGAAGAGTGATAGAACACTTGCCTAGCATATAAGAGGCCTAGGTTGGATCCCTGGCACCGGAAAAAATAAAAACAAACAACAACAAAAAAAAAAACTCTTGAGTTTCCACCTCTATATACACATTATTAAACGTAGACCCAGGCATGGTGGCACATGCCTATAATCCGAGTACTTGAATACTTGGAAGGCTGAGACGGGAGGCTCTCAGGTTTGAGACCAGCCACAGCAACTTAGTGAGACCCTCAGCAACCGAGACCCTGTTTCAACATAAAAAAAATAAAAATAAAAAGGGCTCAGGGGCTCTTAGTTCAATATCTAGTACCAATTTTTTTTAAAAAGTAGGATATCTACTACTTACACATGAGACCATAATATTAGGATACTTTTTATGTGGAACCAACATTTGTCTCAGTTGACTTCTAAAAAAAATAAATCCTGTAGCCCTACTCTTTTTTTTTTTTTCTTTTTTTTCAGTACTGGGGATAGAACCCAGGGGCATTCTACCTCCGAACTACACCCCCAACCCTATTTCTTATTCTTTATTTTGAAACACGGTCTCACTGAGTTGCAGAGGGCCTCACTAAGTAGCTGAGTCTGTCCTCGAACCGTGATCCTCTTGTCTCAACCTCCTAAATGCTGAGATTACAAGCACGTGCCACCATGCTCAGCTTTCTTTTATTAATCAGCAAACAGAGGTTGTTGTACCTAGAAATCAAAAGTTATAAAATAAGCTGGGTGTGGTGGCACACGCTTGTAATCCCCATGCTTGGAAGGCGGAGACAGGAGGATCATGCAGGTTTGAAGTCAGCCACGGTGGCTTAAGAGACCCTGTTTCGAAATAAAATATAAAATAGGTCTGGGAGTGTATCCTGGAGGTAAAAGGCCCCTGGGTTCCATCCCCAGTACCACCAAAAAAAAAAAAAAAAAAAAGGTATAAAATAAATTTCCCTTTTGGTTCCCAAGAAGATACTCTTAGAAAAAAAAGGGCAGTAATAGAAGACAAAAAAAAAAAAGTATAGAGGGCCTCTAACTGGATGAAGAAAAGCAAGGGCAAGTCCATGAAGAAGCATCTTCATAGAGGTGACATGAATAAAATGATCCACTCAGGCAGACAATGTCATGAAAGCATGCATTACTTACCAGCAAATATTCTAAATTTGGAAAGGTCCACTTTTTTACTTTGTTTTTTTAACATGCACAAAAACAAGAGGAAAAACAGCTCCCACAGTAAGGAAAAATGCCCAAATGAACCTTTTCTGTCTCCTTTAATATGTGAGAAAATAATTTTGTAAATTAAAGCAACTGTTATTTTTGCCTAACCCAAGCAAAGGGCCTCATGTCATTTTATGTATAAATATAATATATTCATAAATATATACAGTACTCCCCATGAAACCTGGATTCAGCTATCTGGTGGCTACACTCTACTCAGAATGAGGATTCTTAGCTAAAAAGTATGAGGGAAGGATAAACTCTGAAGTGAAAAAATCGGCAAATTATAGGAGTACCTTAGAGCCTAATCAAAGTCTTGTCACTCTTACTTTGCCCCCAATTCTAAATATATTTTCAAAATAATAGCAATTTTAAAGCATTAAAGAGGGGCAAGCAGTGCTATGCAAAAGTACACTGGCATGAACAAGAAATAAGATGGCAATTATGTCTGCAAAGAATGATTTAGAAAATAACTAACGGCGGGCTTGGGTGCTGAGAAACAGATGTGGAGAAGTATCTGGCATAAGAACAAACCATGCATATATCTCATGAGGATTAAAATCATGCTTGCTGCTTATATGGTTGACACTGAGTCAACATGAAGGATTCTTTATGCTCATAATTGTGTCATTTTCTGTTAAAAGTATGAAAAATGTATGCCGTAACTTTTGGAGGAAAAAATCAATCCAAAATTATTTTAAATAAGCAAAACTTTAGTTTCCAAAAAGTGGTGAATCAATTTGAGAAAATTGATCTGGAACAGCTGATTACCTAAGATTCGTAATGTTTACCTTCTACTTTACCATTCTCAAAATTCCTATGACTATTTAAATCAACATCTCATAATACTTGATGTTAATAGAGGATAATGTGTGTTTGGGTAGGGGAACAGTATTTTAGGACTAAATATCAGAATTGCCCAGGGAAGTCGTTTTTGTTTTTTGTTTTTGTTTTTGGCAATACTGGGGATTGAACCCAGGGGGATTCTACATCCAAGCTACACTCCCAGCCCTATTTTTTTATTCTTTATTTTGAAACAGGGTCTCAATAAGTTGCAGAGGGCCTCATTAAGCAGCTGAGGCTGGCCAAGAACCTGCAATCCTCCAGTACCAGCCTCCCAAGTACTGGGATTATAAGCGTACATCACCACATGTGTCTTCCCAGAGAAGTTTTAAAACATTGATTCAACCAGAATCAATTGATCCTTAACCAAAAGTTCGGAAGTAATTAGTCTGGATAGAGCCTGGGCACTGGAATTTGCAGAGCTCCCTCAGAGAGCCTGATGCTCTGGGCTGGGCTTAAACAGTCTTCTTCGTGGCACCTTTAAAAATCTTTAAGGAATCCTTAGGAAAGATAGAAAACATTTCCTAAATGTCTTCAAATCCTTTATTCCATGGAGCAATTTATAACACTAACTTGGGTAATTCTTCAGCTGCAAATCATGATATATTAAGTGTAGAATCAATTGTTTAACTTTTCAAACTTTATAAAAAAAAGAAGCAGGACAGATAACAGAAGAAAACAAAGAAGGGCTTACTTTTATACTGCAATCAGGATTTTTATTATGTTGAATATTTTCAAATTAAAGGCTTTAATTTTAACTAAACTTAAATTAAAAGCTTTCAATTCATTTAAAAGATGCATATATTGAGCTTGTAAGTCAAAAGCATTCAAGTACTGTGAAAGCTAATTCCAAAGACAAATTCATACTGCCCTCTAATGGCTCAAGATAGTTTTACTTGTACTCTACCAGGAAGGTGATCATACAATTTATTTTATAAATGGAAGAACTACACTAAATACCAGAGAAGAAAAATACGATTTCAATTTAGAGTACAACTGAGCTCAAAAATTAACATAACTGTTATATTGATATTCAAGACTCTTAATTATCAAGCTATTTCAAACCACTGTATTTGCCTATGCATTTATAAATCAAGATAAAATACACAGCTCTTCTATGCATTCTGCAATGGCCTTTTCAAATATGGCTTCTTTACAAATAAATCTATGACAATAATTTTCACATTTAAATGTTTGTATCCCACAAAAGAATTTGAAAAATTATGTATACTCTTACATATTTTTCCTGCATCTAATATTTTAATTAGTATTTAATATTTTTTCTTTTTTGTGGTACTGGGGATGGAACCCAGGGGCATTCTATCTCTAAGTGACATCCCAGCCCTATTTTTTATTCTTTACTTTGAAACAGGGTCTCATTGAGTTGCAAAGGGCATCACTAAGTAGCTGAGGCTGTCAAAGACCACAATCCTCCTGTCTCAGTCTCCCAAATGCTGGGATTATAAGCGTGCACCACCATGCCTGGCTCACATCTAAATTTTTAACTAGAAGCTTAAATACTTCCTTCTACAAATACAAAGGATATAACTTCTAAGTTTACAGTATTCACTTTTTTTTTCTTTTTTCATACTGGAGATTAGACCCAGAAGCATTCTACCTCTAAGATACACTCCTAGCTCTATTTTTTATTTTTACTTTGAAACAGTATCTCACTAGATTGATGAGGGTCTCACTACTTGCTGAGGCTGTCCTGTGATCCTCCTGTCTCAGTCTCTCAAGAACTGGGATTATAAGCATGTGCTACCAAGCCCAGCTAAGTATTGACATTTTAAAATTAAAAGTGTATGTCTTGCCTTTAAATGCATCCAAATGAATCTGCAAATGATATTGGCCCTCATCTACTTCAAAAATGCATGAACTCTGTTAGATACATCAGAAATTTTTACTGTTTTTTTATCTTCTTGAATTTGTATTATATTCTACTATTTCCATAGAATTTTAAGCTGTGATATTAAAAGATCCAAAAACCAAGCTCATCATGGTGGCACATACCTATATATAATCCCAGTACTTGCAAGACTAAGGAGAATCAAAGTCTTAGCAGCGTAGTGAGATGCTCAGCAAGGCTGACCCTGTTTCAAAATAAAAAATAAAAAGGTCTTGGGGTATGGTTTGGAGATACAATGCCCCTTGGTTCAATCTCCAGTACAGAAAAAAGGAGAAGATGACCACCACCTCTGAGTTTAGTTACAACAAGGCCATTCAATTCTTCTGTATAAACTTACATTGTGATCTATCAAAAATTATTTTTAGTGATGTGGCAATTGGTGACTTGATTAGGTCTTTTTTCAATTTGTTAAAAGCAAAGAACTAGAAACTACCTAAGTTTTATTCAGTTTCCCCGTTTCTGGGAAGTATTCCAAAACACAGCTACTAAGATTTATCAAGTAATTATTAATTACACTGGCTATATTTCCATCTAGCAATTTAATTGATATACTCAGAAAGGGCATAAAAATGTTAATGTCAATATCCTTCTACTCAGACAATGTTTGTTTTAAATAGTACTTTTATCATGCACTCCAAATATAGTTTTCTCAAAACTTTAAAGCAGATTTGGCTCACTTATGATAAAATATCCTTTGTCAACCAATTATCATATCAGACTATCAAAAATTTGTTTTTCCACACAATGTACTTAAACATATCAAAGTCAACCACTAAGCCAAGCAAGGGAAGGTGGGACGGGGAGGGAATGGGGTGGGAATTGGGTAGGGCTTAAATCAGTGATGTGTACATGTATGTACACACAAGTTTTTTTACCCCAATATGATGTATGAATATAATGCACCAATAAAAAATTTTAAAAAAGAATGTGACAATTTTTGGAAACAGAGCCTTTAAAGAAATAAATAAGGTCAAATGAGGCTCTTTGGGCAGGCTTAAATCTAATATGACTGGCCCCTTATAAGAAGAGAAAGATACAGACAATATCCATGCTGATAAAGATGTCCATCTACAAGACAAGGAGACAGGCCTCTGAACTGTACTAACTCTGCCTACAACTTTATCTTAAACTTATGGTCTTCAGAATTGTCAGAAGATAAATTTCTGTTATTGAAGCCACAAAAAAAAAATTTTGTTTTTCTTTGCTCTCAAGTCAAATTATGTTTGGGGTTTAAAAGAAAAAGATTTTGTTTCATTAAGGAAGACCCAACTATGTGCCATATATGAGACACACAGAGAAAGGCTAAAAATAAGCCAATTTTACTGGACTACTAGAAACAAAAAGCAATTGCTATTCCGATGTAAAACAGAATTCATGATAAAGAATGTTGAGGTTAGAAGCACAAAAATTCTAAAGCTTTTTAACCCCTCTCAGTAGTTAAAAAAGACAGATCAAGTAGACAAAAAGAAAAAAATAATATAGAATACCAAAGCAACAAAATCTTGTGAGAGAGCTTATATATATTTAGCAAATTTCCCTTTACACCTTTTCTCAAGTATGTGTGCAATATCTATTATTGATCCTTCATTCAATCTCAAAGAATGAGTAAGTACCATAAAGTAAAATATTACAAACAATAGCCTTGGATTAAAATAACTAGAAATCAATAACAAATGTTCAAGAAGTTAGAAGTTAAACCTTTTATTAAACAATATAGCTAACACCTCTACCCAGGCCCTCTGTGGTAACTGCCATTACAGTCCTCATCATTCTGAATTGTGACCATCTGTCTTCCCCCAGGGGCAATGAATTCAAGAAAAAGGGCAATCCCAGTACTTGAGAAGCTGAGACAGGAGGATTGCAGTTCTGTGCCCAGCCTCAGCTACGTAGTGAGGCCCTCTGCAACTTAAAGAGACCCTGTTTCAAAATAAAGAATAAAAAAATCAGGCTGTGGGTGAAGCTAGGAGATAGAATGTACCTGAGTACTGCAAAAAAAAAAAAAAAAAAAAAAAAAGAGGAAGGGCGGAGTCCTACTCACCTCTGTTGTTGACCAGCGTCTTGCTTTATTTTTTGTTTTTTATTTTTTTGTGGTACTGGGGTTCCTGGAAGCCCTTCTACCTCCGGGCTACACTCCCAGACCTATTTTTTATACTTTTTATTTTTTTTTTAATTTGGAAACAGGGTCTCTTAAACCAGCGCATCTGGCTTCAAACATGTGCGATCCTCCTGTCTCAGCCTCCCAAGCACAGGGATTAAAAGCGTACACCACCATGCCCGGCCCAGCATCTTGCTTTTCAAGAACTATTAACTGATTTGACATTCACACAGTGAACCAACCCACTATGTGATTCTACTAGTATCAATGAGATGAAGAATATATGTGTACCCAGACAAAAATCTAGAACTGAGAGGCACTGCTGCAGTTGGTGGGACCAGTTCATACCCATTAGGATGGTTATTACCCCATCTAGAAGTTACACTAGGCATCAGATTCTGTACTCATGTTAGCAAACTTATATTGCATGTGGTGCCCTGGACTAAGTCACTACCTTTTCACTTCTATCTTCTGCCATCTCTTTGCTGTTTCTACCTATGATTAGGTAGCCTGCTGCTATTCCTAAGCATTCTCCTAAAACATGCCCAAAGTTCAAGGCACTCATACTTCCTCTGGCTGACTTAATATTCTGACTCTGAAGCCACAAAGAGGAATATTGTCTCTCCAAAATCTTAGTAGTATCCAGAACCTTCCTCTCTACTCCTGATATTGCCCTAGAGGCTCACCTCTACTTTTCGAGTGAGAGTGAAGGGAAAATGCTCCTCGGAGTTAGAACGATTTACAAGAACACTATTCACTGTCAGTGAAATGGGCTTTTAATGGCTATCTTGGGAACTATGCTCCCACTTATCACAACATTCCTATGAGAAATACATTCTCAGTTTCCAGTAACCGATATAAAAACAAACTCTGGAACATGGCCTACTTTGATGATCATCCAAATTCTTATCCAGAACTGATCAGATACATACACTTCCAAAAAATCCTCTTACTGCAGAAACTTTCATAAACATGTAACATAAACTTTTATGATTGTCACAGAACTTACTTCAAAAAACCACACTTAAATTTGTTTCTAATAACATTAAACTTCACAAAATCTTCATTAAAAAATCAATAGTTGAAGAAAATGCACAGAAAATGATTACTAAGAAGAAACACCTGTAAATAACATGGTTTGGGATTCCGAAAAGGAACTCTCCCAAACAAAGAAGGAGGAAAGCATCAAAGTCTTCAGTTTTCATGGCTATGACTAGTGACCTATATAAATTTTATTTGAAGAATGATGAAAACTGAAAGCTCATTCATGTATATGTCACATTAAAAAGAGCTTCATAAATTCATCTGTCATTTTGGGATTTTTTAAAGCACAGTAAGCAGTGCCAAAGCAAGATTTTGCTCAACTGAACAAAAAGACATTTGTGAGACAGCATTGTTTCAAACACAAATAAAGTGAGCCAAGCATTGTGTTTGTTTTTCAGAGCTTGAGCAATAGATTAATAAAATTATCCTCAAATAAAAGAATAGAGAATTTTTTTTCCTCTAAGCTAGACAAAAATCTCTGAAATTTTTTAACAACTTTAGGATCATTATCATAGATCCCTTTTGGGAAAAAAATTATGAACTTAGTCTTTATCACATTTAAGTCATGACTATATTTTCCTACTTAAAGGATATTACAGTAAGAAAATATAATAAAAACTTATAGCAATAATGTATTTATTGTTTTCTTTATAGTCACCTTTTTGAAGAATCATGCTTCAACTTTTAGCATAAAAAATTTTAGCATTAAAAAAGTGACCAAATAAAAATCAGACTAAAGTCAATCCAAAATTATAAAGAACTTTTTAATTTAAGAATTGGCTTTCTTTACTTCTGCTTTTGTTTTTATTTAAGGAGACTATGAAAAATGTTAAATTTGTGTAACATTAAAAATTACTTACTAAACAAAGATATCTTAAATAGTCTCTAACTCAATATTAAATGGTGAGTCTTGGGACTGCCAACTGCTTCTAAGAACAGAACAAAGGAATGTTAAGTCCTCAATTTCTATCATGGGAGATTTATTTCCAGGTTGTTAGTACCTGAATACTAACTCAAGGGAAAGAAACACAGACTAGCCATTCCTTGGGAATAAAGGCAAGAAAGTTTAAAAACCAAAGAGAAAATAAATTGCTATCAAGTGAGGACAAGGCAGTAAGGTATGTGTATAAAATGCTGCATACAATTACAGAAAGACCACGGACTGTTCCAAAGTTCACGTTTAAACCCATGTTCATACTGGGCGTGGTGGCGCACGCTTGTAATCCTCACGCTTGGGAGGCTGAGACAGGAGGATCACGCAGGTTCGAAGCCAGCCATGCTTGCTTAGGAGACCTTGTTTCCAAAAAAAAAAAAAAAAACATAAAACAGGTCTGGGAGTGTAGCCCAGAGGTAGAAGGGCTTCCAGGAACCCCGGTACCACCAAAAAAATAAAAAATAAAAAATAAAATAAATAAACTCATGTTCATGCCAGGCGTGGTGGCACACGCTTGTAATCCCCACCCTTGGGAGGCGGAGACAGGAGGACTGCACAGGTTCGAAGCCAGCCGCGCTGGCTTACAAGACCCTGTTTCCAAATGAAAATATATAAAATAGGTCTTGGAGTATAGCCCAGAGGTAGAAGGGCTTCCAGGAACCCCAGTACTACAAAAAAATAAAAAAGTAAACCCATGTGCATAACAACTGATGTGCAGTTTTTCAAGGGAAAAGTGCTTCTCTGGGCTACATATAGTATTATTGTAATGACAACTAAATTCTAACAAAGGCCCAAAATATTCATATTGCAATTAGAATCAGTTATTTCTCTATAAAGCTTATATTAAAAATAATAAGAATCATAGCTTGGTTTTTTTATACTTTTATTGGTGCATTATACTCTCATATCATAAAAAAGTAACAGTGATATACACGCACACAGCGCTTGGTGGGCTTTCCCCCAGCTCCTTCCCCACTCCCTCTTTCCCGTACAAGGTATTGAGACTGGCACTGGTATTCTCACATATGTATATAATGCCAGTGGAAGTAATTCCTTCATTAGGCAGATGTAAATTTTTTAATATCTCAAAATATCAGTATCTAGTGCAAATGTACTAGTACTTAGATTCATTTAAGAAACTAAAAACACTATGATAAAGTAAGGTAATGGGCCATGTGTACTTTCTAAATTAATTTATTATGTCCTAACAACAATTATACAAGGAAACAATATTCTTCAACTTATAGGTGAGTTAACTGAGAATTAGAAGGCTGAGTAACCTGCTCAAATTCACATAGCTATGACTTCAGCTTCAGAACCTATACTTGTATGCAGCTTCAGAACCTATACTTGTATGGTATAATAAAAGCTAATAATTACAGTAGCAATTATTGTACAAGGACAAAATCTAAGCTAATTACAGATAAATCATTTTGTCTTCAAACATTCTATAGAAATAAATATTACTGTATCCCCTAGTAAGAGATGTGCAATGTTTTAGATCAGATTCTTGAGTGGCAAAAATAGGACACTTCTTAGAAATTATCTTTAGCTTGAGATAAAATGGAGTATTGCAAAATGTATTTTTAAAGTCAACTTTTTTGAGATAAAATTACAAATAATGAAACAGCCCTATTTTAAGCTCCTACTTTGATGAATTCTGACATGTATCATATAACCATCACCAAAATCAAGATACAGAACACTCCTATTACCCAAAAAGTTTCACTTGCACAAGAATCCCTACCCCTGAATCTAGGTAACCAATGGACTCTTTCTGTCACTAGGAAACAGTTTTAATATTCTAAAATTCCATACACACACAGAGTCCCATACTGCATACCCTATGTGTTCACGCACATTGTTGCATGGATCAAGGGTTTTACTGCTGAATAACATTCCAAATCATGGTTATAATTTGTTTAACCATTGACCTGATAATAGATATCTGGGTTATTTCCAATTTAGGGCAATTGTAAAGTAAGATGCTATAAACATTGATGTACAAGTCTTTGAATGGTCATATATTTTCATTTCTCCTACTAGGCATGGAATCACTGGGTGGTATGGTAAATACATGTTTAAATTTTTAAGAAAGTAATGAATTCTGACAAATTCTGGTTATGAATTCTAATTGCCTACCATAACACCTTATGCTATCAAGTCTTTTTACGTTTTATTTATGGTTTTTGGTTTAGTGACATATTTTTTTTATTGTTTTCATGATTCATGCTTTTCATGTTCTAAGAAATCTTTGCGCCCCCCCCCCCGCAAAGTCTCAAAGTATTTTCTTCTGAAAATTTCATAGCTTTAACTTTTACATTTAGGTCTGTGGCCCATTCTGATTAGTTTTTATATATGTTGAGATAAAGGTGAGGTTTTCTGTCTGTTTCTTGTTTTGTATCTCTGCATCTATCTGTATATCCAATTATTTTACCACTAATTGTTAGAGTGTTCTTTCCCAACAGTACCTTTATTAAAATTAAAGCTAATTTTAGAGAATTAAATAGCCAAGTTTTGGAACGAAACTAGGTGTCTATCAAGAGGTGAATAGAGAAAATGTGGTATAAATACACACAATGGAGTTTTATTCAGCCATGATGATGAACCAAAGTATGTCATTTGCAGGAAAATGTTTGAAACTAGAGAATATCATGCTAAGTGAGATCAGCCAGACTCGGAAAATCAAGAGCCATGTGTTTTCTCTCATATGTAGAAGCTAGGAAGAAAAGGGACTTCATGAAAATTAGGAGAAAGACCAGTAAATAATGAAAGGGAATTGGGGGAGGAAGAAGGACAGGGAGAACATGAAGCCTGAGGAAGGAAATAGATTAAATAATGTTCTGTTTGTATGTGAATGTATCTCTACCAATCACAGTAGCATGTACTGGGAAGACACAGAGGGGAAAATGGTGGGGTATGAAGAGGGAAAATAAAGAGATGTTGTGTGCATATATGAATGTACCACTTTGAATCTCACTATGATGTATAACTACAATGCACCCATAAATTTTTAAAATTAAATTAAACATATGTATAAATCTATTTCTTGTCTCCATATTTCAGAGATTAGCAAATTTAGTAAAGGGCCAGCTCATAAATATTTTAGGTGTCACATCTCAAGTCCACTGTACTAGCATGAAAACTGCTATAGACAATACATAAACAAGTGTCTGCAGCCATGTGCTAATAAACCTGATATGTCCTGGGAGTGATTGTGCACACCTGTAATTCCAGTAGTTGGGAGGCTGAGAGAAGAGAATTACAAAAGGTTCAAATCCAACCTCACCAACTCAGTGAGACTCGTATCTACTTAGTGAGACCCTGTTTCTAAATAAAAAAATAAAATAAAGCTGGGGCTGTAGCTTGGAGGTACAATGCCCCTGGGTTTAATCCATACCACCACAAAGGGGGGAAAAACTGATATGCACTAAAACTTCACTTTCACCTAAATTTCATGTGTTATAAAATATCATTCTTCTTTTGATATGTTTCCAGCCATATTTAAATATGTAAAAACCATTCCTAGCTTTCAGGACACACAAAAACTGTCAAGCCAGACTTGGCTTATGGCCTTTGGTATGTCATCTCTATTTTATTCCGCGAATCCACACATCTATTAATTTGTCAATACCCACTGTCTTGATTTATGGGGCTTTTTGCCAGTCCTGAGGTCAGGAAGTAAGAGCCCTCCAACTTTGTTCTTTCTTTTTCAAAAACTGATCTGGCCACTGTAGGTCCTCTATATCTCTACATAAATGCCAATGCTACCTCATTAGTTTTATAAAATGAACAGCTAGATTTTGATTGTGATAGTATTGCATCTTCAAGTTAGCTCTGGGAAAATCAGTTATCTTAGTAAATATTGAGTCTTCTTCAATGTGAGCACTTATTTTATTGCCTTCAGTACACAGGTTGTGTAGCACAATGTTAAATTTATTTAAACATGGAATATTTTGTGTTATCCTAATTCTCCAGCTCTTCACAACTATAAAATATAAATATCACTGATTTTTCTATATATTAACTTTGTATCTTGTGACCTTGATAAACTCACTGATGCTAGTAGTGTTAGGCATTAACTTCCTAAAAATTTCTATACATAGGATCACAGTGTCTATAAATATAGACAGCATATATAGCTTTAATTCTTCTGTTTCCCCCCCCCCTTTTTTTGTACTAGGGATTGAACCCAGGGGGCAGTCTACCTCTGAGCTACACCCTCAGCCCTTTTTATTTTTAATTATGAAACAGGGTCTCACTGATTTGCTGAGGTTGGCCTACTTCAGCCTCCCAGGTACTGGGATTACAGGTATGCACCACCACACCTAGCTTTCTCCCACTTATTTATCCTTATTGCACATGCTAGGACTCAAGTAAAACACTGAATAGAACCTATAGCAGTATATATCAATGTCTTGCTACTGATTTTTATAAAGAAAGTATTCAGTCTTTCACCATAAAGCATAATATCATGTAGAGATTGTTTAGAGAATCCTCTTATCAGGTTAAGGAAAACTGGAAAATTTCTTCCAATCCTAGTTTGTTGAATCTATATCATGGCTTCTGTCAAATGCTTTTTCTACCCCCACCCATACTAGGTACTGAACCTAGAGAGGCTTTATCACTGAGGTACATCCCCATCCCTTTTCTTTTTATTTTGAGACAAAATCTCACTAAGTGGCCAGGCTGGCCTCAAGCTTGTGATCCTCCTTGCCTCAGCCTCCTGGGTAGCTGAAATTTAGAGGGATAAACCACCTGGCCTGGCTCAAATATTCTTTCCATATGTAATGAGATGCTCATATGGTTTTTCTCCTTTGTTCCGTTGACCAGTTAATTATTTTGATTATGCTTCACTCTTTCTTTCCTAGTATAAATCCTACTTGATTATGGTGTATTATGTTAAAGTTTTGCTGAATTTAATTATTGTTTTGTTAAAGATGTTTATATCTGTGATCCTGAGGGCTATTAATTGTAGGTTCATTCTTTCTCATCCTTGCTTTGGTAACCTGTTCAACTTCTCTTCTCTGGCTCATGAGTGTTTTGAAAAAACAATGTACTTAATGTTTCTTTGTTATGGATTTAAATATACTTCCTCAAATGAAAAAAATCCCTAATAATGCAACCTTATGTAAAAATATAAGAAATAGTTAAAATTTTATCTTGCAGCCTATCTTTCAGTTCTACATCTGTTCTATAAAGTAATCACTTCATGAAGAAGCATCATTTTTTAAAGCCCTGGAATGCATTCCATGTGTAAAGCATGTGATCAAAACCAAGGGATATAGCATATAAAAGGCAAACTTAGACATAATATTAGGACAAATTCCTGCTCTTTCTCACCATGTGCTTCTTTCATTTATCCAAGAGATTTTAAAGTTCTCTACTGTTTTATCAGTCCACAAGCACCACCTGGTGGCAGAGAACAAAACTGTAGATTTATGCTTATATCTCTGCTGGTAGAAATATATTCAATGTTTCTCAACTGCTCTTTTTCCCAATATGCTTTTTAAAAGGGCAGTTACAAGCAGTGAAGAATCTTTACAATAACAGTTGGAACCACCTAAAAAAAAAAATAGCACACCAATATCACAACACTTAGCAACTTTTCAGCCTATATATTGTAAACTTTGAAACAAGTTGAGCACCCTAATCCCACAATCCGAAATCTAAAATGCTCCAAAATCTCAAACATAAAGCTGGGCATGGTGGCATAGACTTGTAATCTCAGCATTTGGGAGGCTGAAACAGGAGGATCCCAGTTTGTGGCCAGCCTCAGCTACTACTTAGTGAGGCCCTCCACACACAACTCAGTGAGACCCTGTTTCAAAAAAAAAGAATAGCTGGGCGTGGTGGTGCATGCTCATAACCCTCACGCAGGGGAGGCTGAGACAGGAGGATTGCACAGGTTCAAAGACATCCTCAGCTACTTAGTGAGACCCTGTTTCCAAATAAAGTATAAAATAAGTATGGGAGTATAGCCCAAAGGTAGAAAGTCCCTGGGTTCCACCCCCAGTACCACACACACACACACACACACACACACACACACACACACACACACATTAAAGGTTTAAAACTTAAAAATAAAAGAATAAAAAATAGAGCTGAGGGTGTAGCTCGAAGGTAGAATACCCCTGCATTCCATTCCCAGTACTGCAAAAAAAGAACAACCCTGAAACCTTTTAGCAGTGATATGATGCCACAAGTCTGATGGTTTAATGTACATAAGCTTTGTTTCAACATAAAATTATTTAAATTACTTATTAAACGAAATCACCTTCAAGTTGCATGTATAAGGTATATATGAAGCATAATAAGTTTGTGTTTAGATTTGGGTCTCCTCTCAAAGATACTTCATTATGCATATATAAATATTCCAAAACCTTAAAAAAAAAAAAAAAACCTCTGAAATCTGAAATAAACTCTAAAACCTTAAAAAAATCTGAAATCTGAAATACTTCTGGTCTCAACCTATTTAAGACATAAGCTATTTTTATAAACCAGAATCTTGGTTATTTCTAGTTTTATTGGTAATTAAAAAATAAAATAAAGTCAGTTTGGATGATCCACAACAACAATCACCCTATCAAGTTTCCACTGACAGCTGTAGCAAAATGTAAAACTCTTTTTCAGTCTCACATGTATTTTCCAGGGCTTTACGGGAAATAGCTTAAGTAGGAGCCTAGATCTGCTCACAGATACAAATAACATTAAGCAAAATAGTCCAAATACTTCCCTTGCCATTAAACTTGCTATGTTAAGTCAAAGTGACTTTGCTAACCTGGCTGCAAGTGATTACACCAGGAATTGAATACATTAGCCAAAGGCGACCAAATATCCCCTTGACACAAAATGTACTAACCACATCTGATGACTCGGGTGCTTGGCAAGGACACATACCATAAAACTGTTTCAAGCTGACAAACATAAGCAAGCCCTTTGGGGAAGAATGCAGAAATCCTAGATGAACAAAAACCAAAAACCAGATGGGTCACTTGAACTTAGGCTGAATCCTAAGCAATGTCATTTTTTAATTTTTTTTGTGGCAATGGGGATAGAATCCAGGGGCATTAGCTCTGAGCTCCACCCCAAGACCTATTTAATTATTTATGTTGAAACACGGTTTCACTAAGTTGCGGAGGGCTTCAACTAAGTAGCTGAGGCTGGCTGCAAACCTGAAATCCTCCTGTCTCAGCCTCCCTGGGATTACAAGCATGCACCACCACGCCCGGCTAGCAATGTCATCTTATAAGATATATAACACGCTCCCTATTTTGGAAACTATGAACTCTGATTCTCTTCCCATGTGTCCCTCCAATGAACCCTCAAAGTCAAACATAACCCTTGTATATCCTTTGATGAAACCATAAAGAATGATAAAATTCTTCTAAATATTTTATAGGCAATTTAAACTCAACATGGTCAAATTCAAATTCCTTGCCTTTCCAAATCCTGCTGCAATTTCTCCCACAGGGAACAATACTACTAATCACTCAGATACCGGAAAGTTATCCTTATCATTTGCTATAGTTAGGATCTCAAATGGACTCCAAATGCTCACGTGTTAGACTTGGTTCCCAGCAGAACACGATGGTGCATGCTTATAATCCCAGTACTTGGCAGGCTTGAGATAGGAGGATCACAGGTTCATGAACAGCCTCAGTTATTGACGTCCTTGGCCACTTAGTGAGAACTTATTTCAAAATAAAGAATAAAGAATAGGGCTGGTGATGTACCTCAGGGGTAGAATGCCCCTGGGTTCATTCCCTGATAACACGGGGGGGGGGGGGGGGGGGGGCCGCACACACTGTTTCCCAAATGTCAAGAGGCAGGGCTTTGGACAATAAAGAGCGCGCTAACTCCATTATTGGATCCATCTACTGAGGGATTTATAGCTGGATGGACTATATTGGGAGAGGGTAAAAACTGTAGACAGTAGGAGTAACTGAAGAGAGTCGGGACTTGGGGCACACCCTTAGAGACTCTATCTTGTCCCCTGCCCTGTCACATGCTCTCAGCTTTGTGACCAGGAAATTGGCGGCTTTGCTCTGCCTCCCATGGAGATGTGGCCAAGGCACTATGGATTGAAACCATGAGCCAAAATGAAGCCTTCTTCCCTAAGTCAGTTTTCTTGGCATCTTATCACAGTGACCAAAAGCGAACACAGTATCCTGTCTTATCAGTGCCCAATGCTGTTAAGTCTCTCTTCTAAGCATCTTCAGATATTGTCCAGCCCGTTTGCACTATTCCCGGTCCTCATCACTTCAAGTCTGAATTACAACAATATCCTTGCTGAAGACTGACTATCCTATTTTTCACATGCCACCAAGGCAATATTCCCAAACATATCCAATTATCTTATCCCTCTGCTTAAAGTCCTTCAATGCACCTAGCCACCTTCAGGATAAAATCCAACCTGCTGGCAGGACACAGGAGGAAGAGCAGGCCAGGGCCCTGCAGGCACTTCAGCTTTTTCATTCTAGACATACAAAACTGTGTGCAAGCAAGCCCATGAGTGAACTAAATTTCTGAATCCCTAGGCTTTGTGGCCTAGAAAAATCTGTACTGTTTTTTCTTACCTTCTTTATCTGCTTAGCTCCTAGCTAATTAACTTTAAAGATTCAGCTAAGTGATAATTCCTCCCAGAAGGCTTCTTGAATGCCCCCATCTGGGTGAGGTGCTTTTTCCAGTGTTTCCATAGCACAAATAGACACATCTATCATGCTATTATTGTTTCTTTTCATTGTCTTCCTCTTCTACTAGCCTTAGTCTAATAGACTGTTTCATCAAAAATCTCTACTTAATGTAACATGTGCCAAAAAGCAGGCCTGAAATAAGTATTTGCTGAAAAAATAGACCTCACAAAAGTAATTTTGTTTGCTACTATTCTCTCTCTACTTAACAAAGGAGGAAACTAAGTGTGTGGGGTGGGGGAGTACCTTGCCCAAGTTCACAAACTACAAGCATCAGAACTAGGGTTTGAAACAAATGTTCTGCAGGACATTGGAATGATCTTTTCCTCAGAATCGTATCCTCTGGAGAACCACTCGATAAAATAATTGTGCTCTGCACAACAATGTGATGGAACTAATCCCAGGCTGGGCACAACATCCAGGCTTAGCCAATGAGAGTATCTTCCACCACAGACCCAGTTTAAATATGAATTCTGGGATAAAGAGTTTACTCAAAGTGTTTTTTGTTGTTGTTTTGTTTTGTTTTGTTTTTGGTGGTACTGGGGTTCCTGGAAGCCCTTCTACCTCTGGGCTACACTCCCAGACCTATTTTATACTTTTAAAATTTGGAAACAGGGTCTCTTAAGCCAGCACGGCTAACTTCGAACTTGTGCGGTCCTCCTCTGCCTCCCAGGCACAGGGATTACAAGCGTGTGCCACCACGCCCAGATTACTCAAAGTGTTTTTTAGGACTTTTCTAGGAAATATAAAATTTAAAAAAAATAATAATCTTCCCCCTTCTCTAGTAAAAGTCTATTCTGAAGACTATACCACATGTGAGTATTGCAACTGAGAGTAAGCTCCTTTGAAAACAAAGTCAAGCAGAAAAAAAAATTAGACGAGTTACAGAGAAACAAAAAATGAGAAAGAACCATATTAAAGCCCTATATCCAGTCATGCCTGAAGATCTCCACAAGATACCTCCCAGCTACACAAGCCCCCAGGCCCCCTTCACATAATCTTGTCTGAGTTGTGGCCCTTTGAAATTATATATTAGCAGATCATAGGGCTTTCTGGCCATGTGCCAGGGAATAATACCTTTTAACCTGTGAATATGCAAAATTGATCAACTGTTTACAGGAAGCCTGATTTCAGCCATTCTATTCCTTTATATAATTTTTATAACAAAGTGGAGGAGTTCTACCATGGTGTGGATAAATGTGCTCCAAGGTCCATGTGTTAAAGATTTGGTCCCCAACCTGTAGTGCTATGGGGTGTACCTTTAAGAGTTGGTGCCTTGTAGAAAGTCTTCCAGTTATATAGTGTCCCCTTGAAGGAGATATTGGGGCCCTTCCCTTTCTCTCTTTTTGCTTCCTAAATGTCAACAAGTGAACAGCTCCTCTGTCAGACACTTTTGCAATGATGTACTGCCTCATCACAGGCTAAAAGGCAACAGGGCCAATAGATCATGGACTGAAACCTCCAAAACTGTGAGCCTTTCTTAATTTTAAGTTAATTACCTCAGGTATTTTGTTATAGTAGGAAAGGTGACTAAAACAAACAGAAAATGCCCTCCAATCTTAACCTTACACTTTATCATATGAATTTTTAAATGCTTTCTACTTTATAACATATCTGTTGGTGAATAGTGCCACATATGAGAAAGAAAAAAATACAACTGAAAGTACTTCTTGTCAAACATCTTCAGTGTAGCAAAAGGAGATAGTTCTTCAGAA
Organism: Muscardinus avellanarius; assembly: GCF_963383645.1. NCBI lineage: Eukaryota > Metazoa > Chordata > Mammalia > Rodentia > Gliridae > Muscardinus > Muscardinus avellanarius. The sequence continues at coordinate 63,903,006 of NC_137789.1, read as the reverse complement.
TTCAAGTTGTACCCATTCAGTGTGCCCACAGAAAAATTATTTTTCTCTACTTGTTATTAAATAAAGCAGAAGAAAAAAATCAATTCTCCTTTGGCTTTGAATGAGTTCAAGTGGAGAAACTTCATCAATAAAAAGCAAAGAAAGAAACAACAGCATGGGTATGATGATTTAATATTGTTTTAAGTAGATAATGAAAATTCCTTCTCAAAAACAGCTCTACTTGGTATGACTTCTCAACCTTTCTTTCACACTTTAAAAGCTACTGATTCAGCCAGGAGTGGTGGCACACACTTGTAATCCCAGCACTCTGAAGGCTGAGACCTGAGGATCGTGGTTCGCAGACAGCCTCAGCTACTTAATGAGGCCCTCCGCAACTTAGTGAGACCCAGTTTCAAAATAAAGAATAAAAAATAGGGCAGGGGGTGTAGCTCAGAGGTGAAATGCCTCTGGGTTCCATCCCCAGACCCGGGGGGGGGGGGGGGGCGCCTACTGATTCATTTAAAATCTGACAAGGAAAAGAGATTCTACTCTGATCTTTGGCCCTAAGTTTCCTGTAATATATTCAGATTTTGTCATCCACAAGTTAAGGCTGGAGGCTCCACAGTGAAAAGCAGAGAAACTACAGAAGGAAACAACATACCAGAGGAGCCAATCTAGCAAAGGGAAGACGTTAGACTACCTCAGAAAGCATTACCTGCAAGCAAAAAAGGAACTCAGTCACCAACTGCAGGTTTCAGCACCTATGGGACAAGAGACAGTACCTCAAAGAGCAGAGGTATTACAGGACAGTACAGGACATTCACAGAGGGAGGGCCCTGTCTTTCTTAGCATATAGTAGATTCTCCTAGGTACACTGAAAAGAAAGAGAGAGGGGAAGAAGCCTAAAATTGTGCAAATTTTTTTAGAGACCCTGAGCAATAACACTTAAAGGATAATTAACAATCTGAATAAGACTAAATTTTAAATGGATATGATTAAATTTTTCTACTAACTAAACAAGATACCAAACAGTATCAGGTTATATACACACCAAATATATACATTTTCTGCATATGTGAGTTGTATTGTCAGTAAATAAAGCCTTAACAAAAGTATCAGCAACTATCTGATCACATGTGGAAGAATTCCTTATGTATAAGAGCAATGGTAAACATTTGTTTAGTCAAAAGAGTAAACCACACAACAATATTTAAAACGATAACAAAGTCGGGTGTGGTGGTGCACACCTGAAATTCCAGTATTTGGGAGGCTGAGACAGGAGGATCAGAGGTTCGTGGGCAGCTTCGGCAACTTAGTGAGACTCTCAGAAACCTAGTGAAACCCTGTTTCCAAACAAAAAAATTTTAAAAAAGGAATGGAAGTATAGCTCGAAGGCAGAATGCCCCTGGGTTCAATCCTGAGTACAGAAGGAAGGAAAAGAGGGAGAGAGAGACACAAAATTAAAAACCAAAATTTTAAAAGCGGGAAAATTACAACAAATAAAATAGATTGCTAACATTCTTAATACATATTTAAAACCTGATCAATGATATAAAAATTAGCAAAATAGCTAGGAGTGGTGGCATATGCTTGTAATCCCAGCATTCAGGAGGCTGAGACAGGAGGATTCAGGTTCACAGACAGCCTCAGCTACTTAGTGAGGCCTTTTACAACTCAGTGAGACCCTGTTTCAAAATAAAGAATAAAAAACAGGGCTGGGGGTATAGCTCAGAGGTAGAATGCCCCTAGGTTCCATCTTCAGTACCGCAAAACAAAAACATTAGCAAATTAAAATAGGCAAATCAAAAAGGATAAACCAGTAAACATCTGAAAAACTATTCAGCTTTACTAGCAATTAGTAACAATGAATTTTTTTAGCTCCCCTTTTTAACTATCAAACATTAAAAAAAAAAAAACCTCTGATAGCCAGGCATGGTGGTGCACACCTGTAATCCCAGTCCTTGAGATACTGAAACAGGAAGACTGCAGGTTCGAGGACAGCTTCAGCAAGCAGTGAGACTGTCATCAACCCAGCAAGACCCTGTTTCAAAATAAAAATAAAAAAATAGGGCTGGGGATGTAGCTTGGAGATAAAATGCCCCTGGACTCAATCTCCAGTACAAGGGAAAAAACACCTCAGTGTTATTAGAATAGAAAAGGCATTCTCGTGCACTGTAAGAAAATAGGACAAATTTTTAATGTAATTTGACAATACATTATTCTTTTTAACTTCAATATTCCCTCATAATAATCTACCCTAAGGAAATAAACAATGATGTGAACAAGAATTTCTATGTGAAAACGGTTTACTGTAGCACTATCTATAAATAGCCTAGAAATGGGGGGTGCACCTAGATGATCAAAATAGGCATACAATTATAAAATACACATTGGTCATATGAAGCACGTTGTAATCAGGAAAAATAATTCTCAAAGATTATTTAAAGATAGGAAAAACTATCACTATTTTGGGTAAAAACACATCACCACGCTATATATAAAGGATAAAAAGTAAGACTAATTTATTAAAGAAACAATATTGAGCAATTAAAAAAAAGGACAAAACCCAGACATAAAAAACCACGGGTAAATCCCAAAAACAAACACTATACAAAGTGAAAGAAGCCAGACACAGAGTAAATGCTATAAGACCCTACTTATGTGAAGTTCACCAACAGGCAAAATTTCTGTGGTGAGAAAACAGAGGTTAGAAGAGGAAATCATATGTAAGGAGTCTTTAGAAACCTTAAGAGGTGACAAAAATGTTTGGTACCATGATCTAAGTGGTGATCACATGAGGATATACATATTGAGAAGTTATCACAATATAAATACATATACACATAATTAATAAAAGGTCATCAAGATGTACACTGAAGATCTGCGAATTTTATTGTATGTATTTTATATCTTAGTAAAGGGCTATAGAAATTGCACATAAAGGAATTTCAGTTGATTAAATACATTTATATACAAAGAAAACATAATGTAAAGTATATCACAATATTAAAAGTGACTAGTTCTGGGATTACATGTTATTTATATTTCTTTACCTTTCTGTGTTTCGCACATTCTCCACAATGAGTTTAATATGACTTATGCTGGGTGACAAGACAATTAAACTTTATTTTCAAACTTCTGTGATGCTTGTAAAATAAAACTAAATGGTACTTATAACTATCATAAAGTCATGCAATGTATAAAAAGACTTAGTATACATTTCCTCCCTCCAACAGATTTTCTATAAATTGCAAATACTCTACGATATTCAGACAAATCAAGACACTGAGCTCTGCCTGGTAAAGAAATGAAAAAGGCAACCAGGAAGGCAGCTCTATAAACTCTGGATTAAATTTAAAACTTGGTCCTACAACAAAGACAGAGCTCTCATGATTCAATAAAACTACTTCCTACAAATATAGGGGAGAAGTATTTATTACTTTAAATACCCTTTGTGGGCCTGATTTATCTAAAGTCCATGCAAAATGCCTACAGTGAACTGTGTTTACAGTGAAAATATCCTTTGAACTTCAGAAACATTTACAACATGCATAGAATAATAACAAAACCAAAAAAGACATACAAACCTCTGATTGTACATGCCCCGAAAGTTGTAATTAGCTCTATAATTTGGGAATGGCTTTGGATCTAATGGCCTGTAGATGGCAGGCTCTCCCCTTTTCATAGCCAGCCCATTCAGTTCCACAGTTGGAGTTATACTGCCTGTTTAAAGAAAAAATATTAAAGGCACACAAGTGAAATATTTCCACAATAAATCACACAAGATATACTTTTACTACATTTAGTTACCATGGAGGAAGGTGAGAATAGATGGCCTCTCTGTAACGTTTCCTAGAGAAGTATAAACAAAGTTAAAAATAAAAAACAGGCTGGAAGTATAGCTCAGAGGTAGAATGTCCAGTTCCACCAAAAGTAGTTTCTAATTAAATCTCTTTGGGATTTTTGCAACATTTCAAGTTCATTAATGAACAAAAATTCAACTATGCAGTCATTTTTTTTAGGTGGTATTGGGGACTGAATCTAGGAACATTCTAACTCTGAGCTACGTTCCCAACCCTTTTTATTTTATTTATTTATTTATTTATTTATTTATTTATTTATTTATTTATTTATTTATTTATTTTATTGGAAACTGTCTCACTTGGTTGCTGAGAACCTCAGTCCATTGCTGAGGCGTCCTTGAACCTGTGATCTGTCTGTCTCATCCTCTCATATACCAGGATTACAGGGAAACACCACATAAAGCTAGTCACACTTTTTAAAACAAAGTGAACACAAGATTCTTGTTTTATTTGGATTTTTTTTAATACTGGGGACTAAACCCAGGAATATTCTAACCCTAAGATACACCCCAGCCCTTTTTATTTTTATTTTGAAACAGTCTCACTAAGTTACTTAGGCTGGCCTTGAACCTATTATCCTCCTGTCTCAGCCTCCTAAATACTAAATGGGATTACAGGCATGTACCACCACATCTGACTGGATATCATTTTTAAAATATTGAACTTCAACATTATAGTTACCCCAAAAAGCCTGAATGTATTTAACCATTACAAATATCACCTGTAAATATTTTTATGTACATTGTGGTAATAACAAATATAGTAGAATATTGCAATAATGAATTATCAATGAATACAGCGTTATTAGTATTTCTTCAAATTATCCAATTTTTCATTACCAACAAGATGAAGTAAATAAAAATGATGTTTTGTGGATACTATTTCCTGAAACTAAAATGTCATAAATTCCTAGAAAACACAAAAAATACATACCAAACAGCATTATCAACTAATGCAAAAAAAACTAGAAACAACCTTGAAAATCAAAACCATCATTATGGTACCAATTACATAATCACCATAGCATAAAATTCTAAGCATCTATAAAATAAGAAAAACTTTACTTTTGTGCGCGCGCGCGCGCGCGTGTGTGTGTGTGTGTGTGTGTGTGTGTGTGTGTGTGTGGCTAAGCATGGTGGCACATGCCTGTAATCCCAGTACAGAAGGATCAAAAGTTTGAGGACAGCCTCAGCAAGTAGTGAGATTCTCATCAACCTACCAAGATACTGTTTCAAAATAAAAATTAAAAATAGGGCTAGGGGTGCACCGCAGAGGTAGAATTCCTCTGAGCTCAATCCCTAGTACCAAAAACATACATACATACATTTATATACATATTTATAAATATGTAAATACTTAACCTGAGCATGGTGGCGCATGCCTGCAATCCCAGTGCTTGGGAGGCTGAGACAGGATCGCACAGATTTAAAGCCAGCCTCAGCTACTGAGTGAGGCTCTCAGCAACTTAGTGAGACCCTGTTTCCAAATAAAGTATAAAATAGGTCTGGAAGTATACCCCAGAGGTATAAAAGCCCCTGGGTTCCACCCCCAGTACCACACACACACACAAAATACGTATGTATGTATGTATGTATGTATGTATGTATGTATGTATATTTAATTTTATATCTTGGAGATTCTATTCTATTTATATATTTAATTTTATATCTTGGAGATTCTATTCTACTCTATCTTGGAGGATATTAAATGAAAATACATAAATAATGTATATTTTTATCTGAGAAAGATGAGGGTGTGTGTGTGTATGTGTGTGTGTGTGTGTGTATACATATATATAGCTAGCTGAATTTTTTGAGGAATAATGCCAAAACTAAAGGAAAAGATACATTATTATAGAAAGAACAAACAGAAAGAAAGGGATAAAAGCTGGATTTCTTTGCATGTGTACTGTTTTATAGATTTTATTCTGACAATATGAAATTTTTACTATAAAAATCCACCAAAATGGGGGAAAATCCCTAAAATCAAAAATAAAAATTTTAATAAAAGAAAATTGAATCTAACTATGAATTGAGTTTGTGACTCAGCCAGAGAGAAATGTTTCAGATGACTTTAAACAGCATAAAATAACAAAATACAAAACAAAGAAATCTCAAGATTCTTAATCATATGACTAATATATTATTTTTAACTCATAATATGCCTTTATTCAAACAAAATTAAATAAAAATGGAGACAGAAAGTCTCTAAAAAGAAAACAATGCAATTAAACTAACAGTAAATCAAAATGATGGCCTTAATTTTACAAAGAGTAATTATTTCAAATTACTTTTAAAAGACAGCAAACTAGTCATATGTATAAAAAGAAAAAACCTGCAAAGAAACTATAAACTATTTTTAGTAATTATTTTGTTAGTAACACTGGTATTCTTGATATATCTATAAATAAGTATAAAATGATTAAAGAGTTATGTTTATTCCATAAGACAAGATTTTTAGCCTAAGATAGAAGTATAAAATATATTAAGTAAAACCCTATAATTTTTTTTTTCAGGTCTGGAGATGGAACACAGGGACAACTGACCTATGAGCTACACCCCCTGCCCTATTTTTATTCTTTTTTTTTTTTAAACAAGGTCCCATTAAGTTGCAGAGGGCCTCACTAAGTAGTTGAGACTGTCCATGAAATGTGATCCTCCGTGAGAGCCTCCCAAATGCTGGGATTACAAGCATGCACCACCATGCCCAGTTAAAACCCTATAATTTTAAATCTGAATTGAAAACATCCATATGAATTCATGTGTTTTCTCTTTAAAAATAAAAAAGGAAAGTAGGATATTTCCTGGCTCTGTCCCCTTTAAGAGGCCTAAAAGCAACCCATTAGCAATAAAGACAGCCAACATACAAGGTTCGGTTTATAACATTTCTAAATTATAGAACTAAAAAAAAATTCTCTAGCTAAATGGTTGACTCCAGATCTTCTATACAAGACACTGACAAACTAAGGGGAAAGAACTCTTAAATGAACTGAGGAAAAAACCACTTTTCTTGCCTTTCCTGAATAAACTACAGTTGGACAAGCAGATAAAGGACTGTTGTTCACTATTAGCTAGAGCATTCCAGCTTATCAATACAGACGGAAGGACCTCAAAAAACCACCAGTGTGCAATTCCAGACAAAATAATGGATTTTATTAGCACAGAGCAGGCTTACACAACCATTAGGTCAAATGTTCGTCGGGAACTTTAAAATGGATGAACCAGGCCAACAGTACCAGAATCCACTAGTCAACCTTAAAAATCACAAAATTAGAGACTACGAGAAATTGTCTTCTGATGGAGTGCAATAAAAAGTAGACAAAACTACCTATATAGCAGTCTTGCCAAGTAAATCAAACCTCTAGGTTGTCCATTTATAGGAAATACAAGGACAAACAGACCAAACCACACCACAGGTATGCAATCAGCAAACCCAAGAATATGGAAAATGTACAGTACTAACAGGGTAGTTTCTTTAACACATAATGTATAGGGAAAAGTAAATAAAGATGAAGAATTCTATAACTTAAAAGGGACTAAGTAAGGGAGGGGTATGGGGGTACATGCACACCTGTGACCCTAGCTTCACAGGAGACTGAGGCAGAAGGATCACAAGTTTGGGGCCAGTTTGGGCAATTTAGTGAAAATATGTGTCAAAATAAAAATGCAAAGGTCCGGGGTTGTAGCTCAGTGGTAGAGCATGCCAGGTCCAATTGCTGGCAGCACTATAAGAGAAGGGAGAGGGAATAAAGAGATACTATGGACCAAATGCAATAAATGGACCTTATTTCAGTTTTGATTAAAATAAACCAACCATTAAAAAAATGCGACAATAAGAAAAACACGATTCTGAATAATTTTTAATGTTAAGGAATTATTTTTTTCGTTTTCTTGATAATGATGTTGCGATTCATTTTGTATAGTTCTTATCTTAACAAGTATTTAGGATAAAGTAACATATCTGAGATTTGCTTCAAAATATTCCAGGGAGGAAAGGAGAAAAACAAAACTAGCTGACAAGAATTGGTATTTGATGAAGCAAGGGATAGATGTAGGGGGTCATTCATTACTTATTCTCTCTACTTTTGTAAAAGTTTTTAAAATTTGATAATAAAATAGAAACACACAATGTAAAATTAGGTCAAGCTATTTTAAGTACCAGAATAGGTTATTTAGTTTTAAAAAAAAAAATACATGGTACATGTGTTCTTTTTTTTTTTTTTTTTTTTTTTTTTTTTTGGCGGTACTGGGAATGGTACCCAGGGCCCTTCTACCTCTGAGCAACACCCCAGCCCTATTTTTATAGTCTTTATTTTGAATTAGGGTCTCACTGAGTTGCAAAGGGCCTCACTAAGTAGCTGAGGCTGTCCGCGAACCCAGATCCTCCTGTCTCAGCTTCCCAAATACTGGTATTATAACCGTGCCCCACCACGCCCAGAAAGTACATGTGTTCTAATGAATCAAAAAACTAAATATAAAATCTTGATGCTAAGTAAAATTCAATGTAAATTCTGTACTATTTCATTTGAGTTAGGCCTTTTAGACTCCATCCCTTACCAGAAAGAAGGGGGTGCTGGGTTCAGGCACAGGGAGAGCAGAGCCTCACAGAATGCACAGCGCATTCAGGCCAGAGGCAGACCCAGAAGCAGTCCAAGCACTGCTCATTTCACAGCTGAAGAATTAACATGAAACCTCCCAGAGCATACAGACAGGAGCAAGGCTAAGCTTAAAAAGAAGGGGGAAAGCCAGGCACAGTGGTCCACACCTGTAATCCTAGTACTTGGGAAGCTAAGACAGGAAGATCACAAGTTTGTAATCAGCCTCACCAACTTTGTGGGGAAGCCCTCTGCAACTTACTGAGACCCTGTTTAAAACAAAAAAGTAAAACAGGGCTGGAAGTTTAGCTCAGAGCAGACATCCCTATATTCAATCTCCAGTACTAAAAATAAATAAATAAATAAATTGAACTGTAAATCAAATTAGTCCAAACTCCCAATTGACTACATACAATTAAGGTAAAAGAAAAGAAAGTCAACATAAAGGGATTCTTTCTTTTCTTCCTTGCTTTCTCCCTGTCTCCCTCACTCTTTCCCCTCTTTGTCTTCCTGTCTTACAGTACTTTAATGAGAGATAAGAACAATTCACAAACCTTGAGCATACAGCTCAGTGAGTTGCTGCACATGTGAAGAGTTAAATGGGCATCATTCAGATCAAGAGAAGAAACTTTCTGTCACCCAGAGTTCCTTCAGCCGCTTTCTAGTCAACACCCCTCCCCAAGTGACTCATTTTGACTCTGTTGTCATAGACTTGCTGGCCCTTCACACCTGAAAATGCTGTATTTAGTATCTTGCTTCTTTCACTCAGTAGTTGTTTGTATATGCAGGTATGTGTGTGTGTTCAGATACGTGTGTGTGTGTGTGTGTGTGTGTGTGTGTGTGTGTGTGTGTGTGTGTATGTATTTGAATGCACTGGTGGAATGCCCCATAAACAGTTTTGCTTTTTGGGGTTTGTTTGTTTGTTACTAGAGATTGAACACAGGAACATTCTACCTCTAAACTACACCCCTGGTCCTATTTTATTTCTATTTCTAGGTTGCTTTGAATCTGTGATCTTCCTTTCCCACCCTCCCAAGTACTAGGGTTACAGGCATGTGCCATCATACCCTGCTCTGGATAATCTCATATAAACTCCTAATTTGAAAGTAAGACTACAGTGTATTCTCTTCATAGTAATGTTAGAAACTAGTCTTTGTGAAAGAAAAGCAGAAAACACATAGGATGGGAAAAGGCTTCTCCTCTCTGAGCAATCCTGTCTCTCTCATACACAACTAGACTGACCCTCCCAGGAGTGCTTTCACAGGAAGCAGGCACAGAGCCACTGCAAACTATGGGCTACGTCTAGGAAAAGCTAAACCCTCTGGTCTTGAGTGTGAGAAAGGCAACCCAGGTGCATAAAGATAATCATCACATGCTGCCCCTCACATTTTATAGAGTCAAAAATGTAAACACATCCTCAATACTTAGAAGTTCTTCTTTTTATTTTTAATTGACATAAAAATTGTACATATTTGTGGGGTATTATATGATGTTGTACTGTGATTCCTATAGATATAACAAAGGAAAGTCCTGCATTTGTCAGTGCTAAATATAAAAAGGTATATGATTGTGTATAATAGTTTTGTATTTCTACATGAAACAAGTGAAAAAATGCCAAAACTAGCTTTCAAGAAGCATCTTTGTAAGGAGTCAGAAGAGTCTTAGAAAACAATAATCAGTAAATATTTGCTGAAAAAATGGACTGATTAAGTGATCAACCAGACCGCCATTGAGAAATGGCTACATGGCTGAGACAAGGAAAATACAAGATGACCGGAACAACTTATTATGCCAGAAAGTAAGAAGTACCCAAAGAATAATGAGGAAACATTAGGACACAGGAGTCAGCTTGAAGAAACCGTATTGCTAATAAAACCTGGGATAATCTGAGTAAAAAAATAAATAATAAAAAGCCGGGCATGGTGACACACGCTTATAAATCCCAGCATTTAAGAGGTGGAGACAGGAGGATCTGAGTTCATGGCCAGCCTCAGCTACTTATTGAGGCCCTTTGCAATTCAGTGAGAATTTAAAATAAAGAATAAAAATAGCAGTGGGGTTACAGCTTGGAGGTAGAATGGCCCTGGGTTCCATCCCCAGTACTGGAAAGAAAAGAGAAGAAAAAGGAAAGGAGAAAAGAGGGGAGGAGAGAGGAGGGGAGGAGAGGGGAGGGGGAGGGGAGGGGAGGAAAAAGAAAGGAAGGAAGGGAGAGAGAAAAAAGGAAGAAAGAGAAAAAAGGAAAAAAGAAAGAAACTAGTTACAAATCTATAAGTTAACAGAAATCCAGAAGTCTATAGTGACATAAACAAAAACAATTATAAAAGAAGAGTAAGAGTGATATGCCTGTTAACTGTACCCTCCTTCCTAGAGTACAATGTCAACTAATAAATCTTAAAAATATGCTGAAATTTTAAAAATCATCCTTTAGCAATCTTCAGGTTCATAGCTGATTCAGACAAGAATCTGTCAAGAGAAAGTTCAATGAAGAACAGAATATTGATATATTTAAAATATCTCCTCAGAAAATATTTACTTATTATTTATTAAGAAAACCTTATTAACAGTAAAGAAGACTAGCAGACATATTCTTCACAGTATGGCAAAAGCCATCACTAATGGTACAAATGAATCTCAAATGTTTCCCAATATGCAGCACTGAGATGAATCCAGGGATCACTTCTGCAGTATTCATGGTAAAAATGGAGAAACTGTGAGGAAAATACCAAACTCAACCGAGACAGGCAGTCTACACACTGTCCCTCCACACCTGTCACCATGTCAAGGTCAGGAGAGGTAAGAGAGACTGAAAAACTGCTCCAGAGTGAATAGGGTTGAAGAAAAATCGATACACCTACCACATGATCTTGATTAGCTCCCACTCTGTAGAGGGACCGTCAGGAAAACCTAAATGGAGCTTGTGGAGTAAATGGCCACTGCAGTGAAGTAGCTCCTGCTGGGAGGATGTCCCTGTGTGAGAACATGACCATGGAAGCACTAGGGAATGTGGGACCCGAAGTCTAAAACGCATTCCCAGGTGTCTCCAAGGTGCTGACAACAGGGCTGGCGGAAGGGCAATTTCCAGCTCTATGTACTAGTTCTATAAATTTTACAAGAATCTAAAATTATTTCCAAAGTTGAAAAAGATAAAAGGAACAAGAAAGCCAGATAGCTCTCTGTTGTATTCCTAATTAACAGGCATATCACCCATGCTATGAATGAACTTAACTCCCCTCTGGGATACTGTTTAAGCCACCTACCAACTGCAGAGTCAGGACTGGGTCCCTCCTGCCCCACAGGGCCTAGCTCCTCGGTCCTGAGCTCCAGCCACCTGCTTTACAACAAAGACACCTGTGCCATGCTGTGGGGATGGACTCTATCTTCAATAGATAGTGCTGGGTTTGCTACATGTCTGTACTTTAAAAAGAAGAAAAATCAATCTCAAACTCTACTTAACATCATACATAAAACTTGATTCCTGACAGACTGTAGGTCAAAATTAGAAAGATAAAATAGTAAAGTTCTTAAAAATACTATATGGTTATCTTTATAACTTTGTAGAAGACATGATATCTTAAATAACCATGAAAGAGTACTAAGTCTGCCTTCATTAAAATGAAGAAGTTCAATTCATCAGAACACTCCATTAGGAGTATGGAAAGATATCTGAAATACATATATCTGACAAAAGATGTTAATCCAGAATATGAAAGAACCCCACAAGTCAAAAAATGGGAAAAAATTTAAAAACAGACAATGCAGATATTTTTAAATAGGAAAACTATTTCAATGGGCACTTTACAACAGAGGCTATCCTAATACCAACAGGCATATGATGCCATCAATAGGCACATGGTGGTTTGTCGTCACCTGCGCTAGTAATGGTAGAATATAAATTAAAACCACAGAGATTTATTATTAGATCTTCTAGAATAATGGCTAAAATTCTTAAAGATATCAAATTAAAAGCAGGTATGGAAAGCTGGGCGTGGTGGCACACGCTTGTAATCCCCGCGCTTGGGAGGCTGAGACAGGAGGATCGCACGGGTTCAAAGCCAGCCTCAGCTACTTAGTGAGGCTTCCAGCAACTTAGTGAGACCCTGTTTCCAAATAAAATATATATTAAAAAAAGGTCTGGGAGTATAGCCCGGAGGTAGAAAGCCTCTGGGTTCCACCCCCAGTACCACCAAAAAAGCAGGTATGGTGGCACACTCTTGTAATCTTAGTACTTGGGTGGCTGAGACAGAAGAATCATAGGTTCCAGGACAGCCTCAAAAATCTAGGAAGACCTTTTTTCAAAAAACAAAAAACAAAATAGGGCTGAGGGTACAGCTCAGAGGTAGAATGTTCCTGGGTTCAAATCCCAGTAAGACCAAAAAAAAAAAAAGATACCAAGTTGAACCAGACATGTAGTATATGCCTATAATCCCAGTACTTAGAGATGAGAGAATCACAAGTTCAAGTCTAGCCTCTGTAATTTAGCAAGACTTTATCAAAATTTTTAAAAAGGGGGTGGGGTTGGAGGTAGAGCTCAGAGGTTGATTGCCCCTGAGTTGATACCAAAAAAAAATATCAAGCCGGGCGTGGTGGCGCACACTTGTAATCCCTGCGCTTGGGAGGCAGAGACAGGAGGATCGCACAGGTTCGAAGCCAGCCTCGCTGGCTTAAGAGACCCTGTTTCCAAATAAAATATAAAATAGGTCTGGGAGTGTAGCCCGGAGATAGAAGGGTTCTATCCCCAATACCACCAAAAGAAAAAGAAAGAAAGATATCAAATTGTTAATAGAATATAGACAGCTCTCCAATACTGCTGGTGCAAAATAAATTAATAGTGCTCGATATTATATAATGAATATAATTAATAATGAACATAGTCAGGCATGGTGGCACACCTTTGTAATCTCAGTACTTGGGAGCCTGAGACAGGAGGATAGCAGGTTCACACACAGCCTCAGCTACTTTAGTGAGGTCCTGTTACTTAGTGAGACCCTGTTTCAAAATAAAGAATAAAAAATAGAGCTGGGATGTAACTCGGAGGCAGAATACTTCTGGGTTCATCTGCACTATTGCAAAAATAATAATAATAACACATGCATAACCTACTGGAACCCAATAATTCCAATCCTGGGTGCATTCCCAACAAAAATTTATATGTTCAAGAAATATCATAGAGTTATTATTTCTAACAGCTCAAAAACGGAAACAATTCAAGTATCTATCAAGAGTATAATGAGCCGGAGTGGTGGCACACGCTTATAATCCCCACGCTTGGGATGCTGAGACAGGAGGATCGCACAGGTTTGAAGCCAGGCTCAGCTACTTAGTGAGGCTCTCAGCAACTCAGTGAGACCCTGTTTCCAAATAAAATATAAAAAATAGGTCTGGGAGTATAGCCCAGAGGTAGAAAGCCTCTGGGTTCCACCCCCAGTACCACACACACAAAAAAAGAGTATAATGAATATACAAAATATGTTACATTAATGCAGTAGAATACTATACAGCAGAGAAATACTATACTGTTAAACACAATATGCAAACTTTCATAAACATAATATCAAACTATCACAAAAGAGTCTAGTACATGGTCCCATGAAGCAGAAACAACTAATCTGACTGAAATTAGAACAGTGCATGGTGGCGCACGCTTGTAATCCCCGCGCTTGGGAGGCAGAGACAGGAGGATCGCGCAGTTTCGAAGCCAGCCACGTGCACTGGTTTAGGAGACCCTGTTTCCAAATAAAAATGTAAAAATAGGTCTGGGAGTGTAGCCCAGAGGTAGAAGGGCTTCCAGGAACCCCAGTACCACCAAAAAAAAGAAAAAAAAGATAAAAAAAAGAAATTAGAACAGTGGTTTCCTTTAGAGTTAATGAATTGAAGGAGGCTTCTAAGGCATTAGTAAAGTATGCAGCAGAACGTTCACAGCATAAAGCTTCATCAAGTTCTATAACTGTAATTTGTACACTTATCAATATATAATATTATGCCACATTTTAGAAGTTTACTCAACATAATCTGCTCCTCTTCTCAGCTTCCTCAGTGTTCAAGGATGGAAGCTCATCTCCACTGGCCTCGCAGGCTCTCCCATTTCCTTGCTCTGACTTTTGCTCAGTCACTTCCTACTATAATCCTCTAACATGGACTCAACCCAGAGCGCTGTCCGCCCTGTTCCTGCTTCACCCCAGATGCCGTGGAGAGTTCGTTCAGTTCCAGACCTCATGCTGCTCCCAGCACTCTAGCAGGGTTGGGGGCATACAGAACTCAATGCCAAACTATAAACTATGCCAAAGGCATAAGTTATGCCAAACGCATAAACTATGGCAAGGATTTCCTAGCTGGTCACCTTGCTTTTAGTATCTTCCGCCTTCCATTCATGTTTCAAACTGAATGTCCTAAGATGCTCTTTTAAACCTGTCATCACTTGCTCATAAATACTAAGTCCCTCAAACTACAGGAAAAAAAAAAATATTCCACCTTGTAAAACTGGTGTTTGAACCCATCACAATCCACTCCATATCTACACCTCCAGTCTTACTTCCTACTAAATTCTTGCCTGCTTTAATTAAGAAACAGCTATTAATTTTTTTAACCAAACCCATTGCCTATACTCTTGTTCTAATGCCATCCTTCACTGTAGTATTCCTTAAGTCTAGAATTTTCTTTCTTCTTTTAAACCTAGCTACTCTTCATCCAAGACCTATCTTCCTTCAGGCCCAGTTCATCATTTTCTATATTGACAGCTATACACTTAGCACTTAATCTTTACTATCACGTTATGTGTTTAAGTAGAAGACTAGAAGATGTTCACAGAAAAGAACAATGTTTTATGCTTCTTAGATATGTAAAAAGCAAATGCTTAATAAATAGTGGTGTGGTGTGATATTATAATTAACCAGCAATCTTAAGAAGTCTTTAACAATTAAAAAATAGACAATCTCTTACCAACCTCAAAACTTCTGTATTGTAATAATATTCTGCCTTTATTTTAGTTTACTTAATGAATATGGCAATCCACTGAACAGAATCAGAGAATCAAGTATTAGGAATGCCACAGAGCTCTGGAAAGAGTATCCTTCAAAGAGCAGACTACTTTGACCTATATTAAACCACGTAACAAAGAAGTAAGTGGAGATTTGGTAGTTGAATTGGTTAGTGCACCACACTTACATGAAAGAAACAAGTATCTATGTGATTTGATAATAAGTACAATCATGGGGACTGTAGTTAGATACTGGAGTCACTGTTGACAGCCACAATGTCTCGATTTTTTGCTCCATTACAAAATGCTTAAGGTAATATAAATATTGATCAGAAGGTAAGAACTTGTTTTAATATGTAAATGTGTAAATAGATTTTTGGCTGATACTAAACATATACAAACTTTATTAACTTTATGTTGTTATAGACTAGGTCCTGTAGATCTGCCTCTCCACAAAAGATAATTGAACATATAATCCCATTAGTATTATATACAATCAAAACAACTTTTTTTTTTTTTTTTGGCAGTACTGAGGATGGAACCTAGGGGCATTCTACCTTCGAGGTCCACCCTCAGCCCTATTTTTTATTCTTTATTTTGAAACAGGGTCTCATTAAGTTGCAAAGATCCTCACTAAGTAGTAGCTGAGACTGTCTATGAACTGTGATCCTCCTGTCTCAGCCTCCCAAATGCTGAGATTACAAGCATGTGCCACCATACTCGGCCTCAAAACAACTTTTAAAAATTATTCTTAGGAGCTTAAAATTAATATGATCATTTACTTAGCTGTGTGTGATTACATATACGTGCATATATGTGTATATTTATGCTGAAATTGAATACATACATTAAATATATATGATAGAAATTGAATATATATTAAGTATATATATGAAATATATATATTGAAAACTGAATCCAGGGCATCCTACCTTTGAGCTACACTTCCAATCCTATTTTATTTTTTATTCAGAAACAGAGTCTTGCTAAGGTGCTGCAAGTCTCCCTGAATTGCTGAGGCTGGCTTCAAATCTATAGTCCTGCTGTCTCAGCCTCCCATTACTTAGCACGTTTACACAGGTAGCCTTCACATTTCTGAGTTTCTTAATAATTCATACAACTGTCCTAAATTGAATATAAACCATTTCTGAAATTATACCAACAAGAAAATTATTTAATAATATGTTTAGGACTAATTTTATATTCTGTATTAAACTAAAATAGTAAGTTCTTAATTATTAAATTGTATGTTATACATCCCAAAAGAGAAACTGATCTTTCTTATTTTTGCTGTAGAAAAAAACACTCAAGTTTTCTGAGTTTTACATCCACATGTGTTTTTGCCAACATTTAACAAGTAAATAATGAGCCAGGTGTGGTGGCACACACCCGTAACCTGAGTACTTGGGAGGCTGAGACAAGAGGATCGCAGGCTTGTGGTCAGCCTCAGCAACATAGCAAGGCCCTCTGCAATTTTGTGAGACCCTGTTTTAAAATAAAAAATGAAATAAGGCTGGGAATGTAGCTCAGAGGTAGAATGACCCTGGGTTCAATCCTCAGTACCACAAAAACATACATACATACATACATACATACAAGTATACAGTGTACCTTTATAGCCTCCACTAAAGCAAATTTTTAAAAAATAATTGCAACTTCCTTCTTCATTCTTTCACCTTCAGTTCTTATTCAGCTCCTGTGTGTGTGCATGCTTGTGTGCACACACACTGTTAATATGTGTAACTAGCCTGCTATACATGTGGAATACACAGAGAATACCACACATAGTACACCGGCGCAACAGAAGGAACTGCGTGTGTGCAGACCGTACCTGGGTTATTGTTGACATTGCTTTTGGGTGGCTTCTGGACTGGTTTGGGCAGTGTAGATTCAGTCAGTGCTTTGTTAGCGACAGCTTGCTGAGCCTTCTTTATACTGCTCCCCTCGGATTCCCATGTCTGCTCACCAAGACTCAGCTGCACTGAGAACATCTTAGAAAAACAGAAACAGACAGACAAAACATCAAAATCTTTTCAGAAAATAAAATGGGCCGTCAAAGAAAAATAAATATACCACAGAATCAAATTTTAGTGACAGAAGTAACCTTAGGGATCATTTGCAACAAAAAGCATATTCTACCTAGTGAAATAATTGGGGGAAGGCCTTAATCAAAGGTTTATTATCAGTGACCATAAGCTCTGATTTTCCCAGTTTCGTCTCTATTAATGTCTGTTGTCTCAAAGCAACTTTTAAAATTTATTTATAGGTGTACTATAATTATATATCATAGTGAGGTTTAAAGTCATAAACAAGCACACACCAGTCTTGGTGTGACTCCTTTTGGGTCCCACCCTGCCTCCCATCCCTCCCCAGCATAATTTTAACTGTTTCCTTCATCAGTTCTTCCTTTCCATCTCCCAATCCCCTTCCATTATTCATTGGTCTCTTTCCTGAATATCTAAAGTCCCTTTTGTTTCCTATTTTCTCTCTAGCTTCCACATAGGAGGGAAAACATTCAACCCTTGACTTTCTGATCTCACTTAGCATAATGTTTTTCAGTTCCATCCATTTTCCTGAAAATGACATAATTTTGCTCTTCTTATTGCTGAGTAGAGTTCCCTTGTATTTCCCATAATTTTGTAATTCACTCATCTGTTGATAGACACCTAGGTTGGTTCCATAATTTGGCTATTATGAACTATGCTGCTATAAGTACCATGGATATGCAAGTATCACTATGGTTTTCTAACTTTAATTCTTTTAGGAAGATACCTAGGAGTGGTACAGCAGATATACTGCTATACAATGTATACATATTATAAAATGGTTCTATTCCTACTCTTTCCTAAAACTCCATACTGATCTCTATAGTGGTTGTACTAAGAATTTTAAGAGATTCTACCAAATTGCTCTAACCTATCTCAAGGCTTAACAGCAGCACTAAATTACATTTTGAGTAGAATAAAACAAGAAGAAATCTCTTCTCTAAATAGAATCACATTGTTAATGTCACTCAAACAGTCTTCAGTAAAGTAGACTAAGTACAAAAAAAAACTGTGCATGAAGGGCCCTGTCATTATAAGATTTTTTATTAAAATGTAATGCCTTAAATGGCATGCTTAGCATAATGTAGCCAGTGAGTGAGGGAATCCTATTAAATACTTCATCACCAAGAAACTCAATCTCTACAATGAACAGTTAACCAAACAACAGATTTTGCTTACTTTAACCTCATATTTAAATATTTCTCAACTCTTCTCCTTTCTGCCAGTGACACTTCTCTGAATCCAGTCTTTCATCACTTTTAGCTGAGACATAATAATCTCCAAACTGACTGCTATTAAAATTACGTTTCTAAAATTCAAACCCAACTGCATCACCCTAAACAACATCAAATTAAATGAGTGCAAATAAAGCCAAGAGTGGTGGTGTGTACCTACAGTCTCAGCTACTAAGAAAACTGAGACAGGAAGATCGCTTGAGTTTGAGACCTGTTTGAGTAACACAGCAAGATTCCATCTTGGGGCGGGGGAGGGAAGAGGAGGAGCAGACAGACGCTCTCAAGCCAGGTGTGGTGGCACATGACTTTATCATCCCAGTACTTAGGAAACTGAGGCAGGAAATCACTGCTTCATGGCCAACCTCGGCCCTTAGGCCCTCCACAACTTAGATAATTTCACAATAAATTTAAAAAAGAGACGCCAGCTGTGGTGGCACATGCTTGTAATCCCAGCATTTAGGAGGCATTCAGGAGACTGGAGGATCCCAGTTCTGGGACAGCCTCAGCTGCTTAGCGAGGCCCTTTGCAACTCAGTGAGACCCTGTTTCAAAAAGTAAAAAGACTAAAAATAGGGCATTAAGATGTATGACTACAATGCACCAATTAAAAAAAAATAGGGCTGAGGGTGTAGCTCAGAAGTATAATGCCCTTGGGTTCTATCTCCAGTATCACAAAAAAATTAAAATTTTTAAAAAATAAATTAAAAAGGGCTCTAAGTGTAGCTCAGAGGTATAATGCCCCTAGATCCAATCCACAGTACCATTAAAAAAAAAAAAAAAAATAAGCTAGCCAGGCGTGGCGGCGCATGCTTGTAATCCCAGCATTTGGGAGGCTGAGATGGGAGGATCGCCATTCGCGGACATTTCAAAATAAAGAATAAAAAAATAAAAAAATAGGGCAGGAGATGTAGCCTAGAGGTCAAATGCCCCTGAGTTCCATCCCCAGACTGGCAAAAAAAAAAAAAAAAAAAAAAGAAGCTGAGCCGGGCATGATGGCGCACGCTTGTAATCCCCGAGCTTGGGAGACAGAGACAAGAGGATCTCACAGGTTCGAAGCCAGCAGCACTGACTTAAGAGACCCTGTTTCCAAATGAAAAAATATAAAATGGGTCTGGGACGTTAGCCCAGAGGTAGAAGGGTTTCCAGGAACCCCAGTACCAAAAAAGTAAAATAAAATAAGGCAGAAGGCATAGCTCAGAGGTAGAATACCCCTTGGGTTCAATCCACACTACCATTAAAAAAAAAAAAAAAATTAAGAAGCCAGGTGCAGTGGTACATGGCTGTTATCCCAGTACTTGGGAGGCTGAGGCAGGATTGCAGGTTCAAGAGCAGTCTCAGAAACTTATTTAGGCCCTCCTTATTTTATTTTAAAGTAAAAAATAAAATAAGACTGAGGGTGTAGCTCAGAGGTAGAATGTCCCAGGGTTCAATCCACAATTCCAGGAAGGAAGGAAGGAAGATGGAGGGATGAATGAATGGATGATGGGAGAATAGGAGAAGAAACTGGGTGCTATGGCAAATGCCTATAACACCATTACTTGGAAGACTAAGACAGGAAGAGCACAGGTTCAAGGTTAGTATCAACAACTTAGGCCCTCCACAACTTAGTGAGATCCTGTTTCAAACTAAAAAATAAAATAAGGCTGGGGGTGTAGCTCAGAGGTAGAATGTTCCTGAGTTCAATCCCAAGTACCAAAATAATAATAAGTCCTTAATGACACTCATAGCAGATTTCTCATCAGAAACCTTGGAAACCATACCACAGGGAGATGATACATTTTAAAGACTGGGGAGAAAAAAAAAACACTGTCAATCAAGAATTCTAAAGGGGGTCTTTTTTTGTCCTTTTGGACTGGGGATCAAACCCAGGGTGGTACACTTGCTAGACAAGCGCTTTGCCACTGAGCTACATCCCAGCCCATCAGTCAAGAATTCTATCTACATCCAGCAAAATCATCCCTCAAAAATGGAGGTTCCTGAAGTGGTGACACATGCTTATAATCCCAGTACTTGGGAGGCTGAGACAGGAGGATCACAGGTTCAAGGGCAGCCTCAGCAATTTAATAAGGCCCTCAGCAACTTAGTGAGACTCTGTTTCAAAATAAAAAATAAAATAAAGCTCAGGGTATAGCTCAGAGGCAGAGTACCTCTGGGTTCAACCTGCAATACCAAAAAACAAAACAAACAAAAAAAAGACGGAGAAGAAATCAAGACATTTCAAGATAACCAAAAAGCTAAGGGAGTTTGCAGCTAATAAACTGACATATTGAAGAATCCTTCAGGCTGGAAGGAAAAAGAACATCAGTAGGTAACTTGAAGAAATAAAAATACATCTAGAATAAAGGTAGACAGGTAAATATAACAGCTATCATTATTGTATTATTGATTTAAAACTCTTTTGTTTTCTGTGATTTAAAAGATAATTACATAAAATAATGTAAACACACCAAACCACAAAATATAGTAAGAACCCTTGAAACAGAATAAGAAAACAACGCAATTAAAAATAATTGGCAAAACACATGAAAGGACACTTCATCAAAGATAGATTGATGGGCTGGGGTGTAGCAAAGTGGTACAGCATTTACCTAGCAAGTTCGAGGCCATTGAGTTGATCCCCAACACCGGGGGAGGAGGGGAGAAGGATATATATTAATGGCAAACACACAAAAAGATGGCTAATATTATCAGTCATTGGGAAAATTCATATTAAAGTACAATGAGACACCATTACACACCTGTTAAAATGTTAAAATTAGTAAGACTAGCCATATCATCACCTGCTGACAAGGGTGTGAAGAAATTGGAACTCTCATAAATGACATATGAGAATGTTAAGCGATACAGCTACTTTCAAAAACAACTTAACAGTTTCTAGCAAGTTAAACATGCATCTGCCATGTTCCTCTCGCTCCTATATTACTACCAAAAAGAAACAGAAAATATGTGTTTATACTAAGACTGTGCATAGATGTTTAAAGCAGTTTCATTATAACAGTGAAAAGCCAAAAACAACCAAAATATCCATCAACAAGTAAATGATGTCTTTAAGCTTGCTGTATCCACACAATGGACTACTCCTCAACAATAAAAAGGAAGAGATACTGACACACACAACACCCCAGTGAACTCAAAATAACTGCTAAGAGGAAGATGTCTAGCAAGAGTATGATTTATGGTTCTAAACAAAGCAAACTAATCTCTAGTCACAGAAAGCAGCTTAGTAGCTACCTGGAGTCTCAGGTACAAAAAAGGGTGAATTCTAAGGGGACATGAAAAAATTCTGTGGAAAAATGGAATGTTTAACTTTTCACACATATAAAATAAAGCAGAGAATATTCCTGGCATAGATTATGAAAGAATTAATTTGTGCATAGCTTCAGAAAGCTTCTCCTTCTTGAGTGTGGTTGCACACATCTATAATTCCAGTTACTCAGGCTAAGGCAGGATCACAAGTTCAAGGCCAGCCTGGGCAACTTAGCAAGACTCTATCTTTATATTTTAGCCTATGTTTTTCTCCCAGACTTCCTCATTCTCATTCCCTTGTCCTATACTTCCACAGCAAATGTATACATAAAAGAAAATGATGATTTCAATCTTGCTCAAAAATAATATACTCAAGAGGAAGTCTACAGCTCAAAATCTCTGGTCTGGCCTGATTATTTTCACCCAATTATTGAAATCCTTCATTCAACAATCCCTACATACAGCCAAACCTAAGAAATGAAACATTTT
This sequence comes from Muscardinus avellanarius, assembly GCF_963383645.1. Taxonomy (NCBI): domain Eukaryota; kingdom Metazoa; phylum Chordata; class Mammalia; order Rodentia; family Gliridae; genus Muscardinus; species Muscardinus avellanarius. Next base: position 63,880,583 of record NC_137789.1, on the reverse strand, counting down.
AGAGGAAAGATGACTACATTTCACCAAGTAAGCAATGTCAAATGAAAACTGGGGGGCCTGAGGGGCAAAGGCATGTTAGTAAGAGACATAACTACTACATGCAAAATATGATCCTTGCTTGATCCTATCTGAACAGACCAAATGTAAAATGACACCTCTGAATCAACAGAAAAAAATGTAAGTACAAACCCACATATCACAGACTATTTGGTATTACTAATCTACTAGGTACAATAAAGGTATGGTATTTTCTTTTCTTGTTTAGGTCTTTATCAATTAAGTGATGTATACCAAGGTACTTATAGGTGATAATTCTTTTAGAAATTCCACTGGAAAGAATTGGGGGATAAATGAAGCAATCCTGACAAAATAATGTTAACATATCTGTTTCAGTGTTGTGAGCCTGAGCTCCTAAGGGCATCACATGCATCTTGTTTATTTTTACTTTTTCATTCCCAATGAAGGAACAGTAGCTATCACATAGTAAATATTCAATCAATGGACTTTTTTTTTTTTATGGTACTGGGGATTGAACCCAGGCATTCTACCTCTGAGACATACCACCTGTCCCAGTTTATTTTTTATTTTGAAGCAAAGTCTCACTAAGTTGCAGAGGGTCTTTATAAATTGCTGAAGCTGGCTGGGAACCTGTGATCCTCCTGTCTTAGCTTCCCAAGTACAGGGATTTCAGGAGTGTACCATGTATTCATTTTCAATAGACATTTTACCTAAAATTGTTTTTCATGGCCTATATACTACTAACAAGTAATCATATAATTATTTGTCTCCATGACCACATAATTCTTAGGAATTTAAAATTTATCACTTTATTTTCACACTATCAGGTATTGTGTTTTCCAATTTTTAGAAGAAAAAATGAGGCTTTACATTAGTTGATCAAGGCCACACAAGTTGACAAATGTAGGACAAAGATCAAGTCTTGCAAATTTAGCCAGAAATTTATTTATTTATTTATTTATTTATTGGTATTGGAGATAGAATCCAGAAACATTCCACCTTCAAGCTATACCCTCAGCCCTATCATTTATTTTTTATTTTCAAACAGGGTCTCCCTAAGTTACTAAGGGTCTCAGTAAATTGCTAAGTCTGGCCTCAAACCTGAGATCCTCCTGTCTCAGCCCCCTGCCCCAAGTACTGGGATTAACAGACATGTGACACTATGCCTGGCTCTAGCCAGAATATTTTTAAAAATACAGACCATTTTGCATCAAGGCCACTTAATGACACTATCTCCCTCAGTGATTTTTTTTTTTTTTTGCTTCAGTGATATTTATTCCAAAGTAAACTTCAAAACACTGGCACTACAGAGCTTTTCCTTTTTTGTTTTTTTCTTTTCCTTCTGTATGGTGGGGAGGGGGGTATGAACATACTAGGCATAAACATACTAGGAACTGAACCAAAGGGCACTCTAAAACAGAGCTACATTCCCGACCACTTCTTTTTATTGGTCTTACTAAATTTCCCAGGCTGGTCTTCAACCTGTGATTCTCCTGCCTCAGCCTCAAGAGCTGCTGGAATTGTAGGTGTACACCACCATGTCTAGCTACTAGTGCAGCTTTCTTGACATTTAAACAGGTTTATTGACAATTTATCAAAATAGGAAAATAAAGAAAAAGAAAGTACTATGTTATGTTATTCACAGATCTCTCCCAAATATCCTAACAGCCTTCTTTTGAGATTTGAGACAATAAAATTAAGAATCCACATAAAAATTAAAGAACTGTATGCAGGCATATAGAAGCCTTTGCAACATTATAACTACTCACACTAATGTAAAGTATCCTAAATTGCTTCAGAGCTCAATTAAAAAGAGCAGAAACATGAAAAGTTAAAAGGGATGAGACAAACATGAATTATTTTTATTTAACAGTTACATATTAAAAGTTGTTTTAAGAGCTGGAGCTGTGGCAACAGAGTGCTCACCTAGCATGTGCAAGGCCCTGGTTTCAATCCTAAGTACCACAAACAAAACAAAGAACTTTTCATAGGTTGTTCAGATTCTGTGGGACTCAGCGGAGTAATGAGGTGGGTCACAACTTCCCATTAACAGGAAAGACTGCTCCACACCACCTCAACACACAGACCTGGGACCAGGGTGTCTCAACTCTGCCTGCACATCTGAGTCATTTCAGAGTTTTGAAGAAAAAATTCTGATACATATTGGTCCAGGAATCTCACTCAAGACCAGTTAAATTAGAATTTCTGAGGGTGAGACTTAAACACAGACATTTTTAAAGCTCCCCCGGGGCTGGGTGTGGTAGCATATTCTTGTTATCTCTCAGTACTTGGGAAGCTGAACAAGGAGGATTACAGGTTTGTGGCCAGGCTCAGCTACTTAGTGAGATCCTGTTTCAAAATAAAGAATAAAAAACAGGGCTGTGAGTATAGCTCAGAGGTAGAATGCCCCTGGGTTCAATCCCTAGTACTACCAAAATGAAATCTTCCCTGATAATTCCAGTTAAATTGAGAATTACTACTCTAAGCATATGTAAGCATACATGTGTGGGTGTGGGTGTGTGGAACGAGGATAGATAGAATTTCCATGTAATGAGTTAATGTTCCAAGAAAATTACTGAGTCAGGTCTCAGTTTAAATCTTTCTTGAAAGAGATATTCACTTATTCCATTAAAATACACTTATGTCTCACTTAAAGCCACAGGTAAACATGTATAAATGAAAATGACTTTGCTGTCACAAAGGGGAACCAGAATCAGGCAATTAATATTAACGTTAGTTATTAAATACTATTACTTAAACTTATAAATATCTTTCATTATTAGCTGGGCATGGTGATGCACTCTTGTAATCCCAATACCTGGGAAGCTAAGACAGGAGGATCACAGGTTTGAAGCCAGCCTCAGCAACTCAGTGAGGCTCACATTAACTTAGCAAGTCCCTGTTTCTAAATAAAAAATAAGGTTAGGAGGTGTAACTCAGAAGTAGAATGTTCAATCTCCAGCACCACAAAATATAAATAAACAGATAAATATCTTTCATTTAGAAAATGCCCATTGTTCTAGTACTCACTCTTTTTTTAAAAATGAGCCAAAGGCTAAAAGAAGTGGTCTATGATCAAAGCACCAAGAGCAGTTGGAGCATGTCTCAAAAGGGATTTCCAAACCTCTTTCAAACCCAGGGGGAATTCTGAGACCATCTACAAGTAGGCAGTGTCTACCGAACCCCCTGTGGTCCACTCTCAGCACAACAAAGCTGCTCAGCAGTGAGATAATGAGATAAAAAGTCAGCTCATAAGCCCCTAAAAAGTCTCAATGGATTCCTAAAGAACTGTAGGGAAATTGGACTCCTCCTGGATTCCTAATCTTTGCCAGAAAGAGGGAAAAAGGAGAGAGTTTGTTAAGAGGAATCCAAATGTTTCCTCCTGCGGTTACACCAACAAAGCCCTGGGCTAACACCTAAATATGTATGAGCCTCCAGGAGGTGAAGAGCTAATTCTAATTAGCCTAGTAAAAATACCACAGTTGGGAAGGCCCTATCACAGTGCTCTACTCCTGCTGGACTGAACTTGCCTCAGAGATAAATAGTGCTCTTCAGAAAAAAATGGGAATTGGTGGAACTCTTTGAAAATTGGAATGAATGTTGAGAAACACATCCTTTTTCTTTGTTTGTTTAACAGTATTGGGATGGGGTATTCTACCTCTAAGCTACATCTCCAGCCCTATTTTTTTATTCTTTATTTTGAAACAGGGTCTCACTGAATTGCAAAGGGCCTCAATAAGTAGCTGACGCTGTCTGCAAACTTCAATCATCCTGTTTTAGCCTCCCAAATGCTGGGATTACAAGCTTGTGCCACCACTCCCAGCTGAAACACATCCTTTCTCTGAACTATAATTTAAGATTTAGGGTAACATTGTAAAAGTATACATGAAATAGTGACAGAAACATCTTATCCTGTCTTTTATTAAACATGCTGAATTCTTCGTGTGTGTGTGTGTGTGTGTGTGTGTGTGTGTGTGTGTGTGTGTGTGTGTTTACTGGAGTTGAATCCAGAGGCACTCTAACTCTGAGGTACACCCCTAGCCCTATTTTATGTTTTATTTTGAAACAGAGTCTCCCTAAGTTGTAGAAGCCCTCACTAAATTGCTGAGGCTGGCCACAAATCTGTGACCCTCCTGTCTCAATCTCCCAAGTACTGGGATTACAAGCATGCACAACTACCACACCCAGTTTAACACATTCTATTTTACAGATTTCTATTTGGATATGGATACATAAAAATTATTTTTCTGTTTCACAATGTTTTTACTTTTAGCCAAAAGAGCAATGCCAAGACACTTTAAAAGGAAGAATTTGTAGGGATGGGGCTGGGTATTGAGGATTTAACCAAGGAACATTTTACCTTCAAGCTACACTGGTAGTCTTTTTTTTTTTTTTTTTTTTAAAAAGAATCTCACTATTGATGAGAGTCTCACTACTTGCTGAGGCTGTGCTGGAACCTACAATCCTCCTATCTGAGCCTTCCAAATACTGGAATTACAGGCTTGGGCCACCACATCCAGCCCCCCCCCCCTTTTAAAACAGAGTCTGGCTAAGTTGCTGAGGATCTTGCTAAATTGTTGAGGCTAGTCTTAAATCTATGATCCTCCTGTCTCAGCTTCCCAAGTACTGGGATTAAAGGTATACGCCACCAAGCCCACAAGAAAAAATTATTCAGAAAAACCAAAAATCTTACTGGTAAAATAGCAACACAAAGTCATGACATAAATACATATACATATCTATATATAGATAGATAGATATAGAGATATGTATGTATTGATATATGATGATTTGATGTATTACAAAGTAAAACATTATTAATGTAGAGTAACTTAAGTGGCATCTCCAAATAAAATAATCAATAGACACACATTTTAGATGCACATATTTGAAAATATAAAAAGACCAACAGTAAAATTATCTATTTTCCTTCTTAAATCTATTTTCCATTAATAGATTTAGAACAAGGTAAAAGAAAAATGATTTAAACAGAAAAGTTGATATACCTCCAGCTATACTTTTTATTTTTGTTGTATTTCGTTTTAATTTTGAAACAGAATTTCTCTAGTTTGATAAGTCTCACTACTTGCTGAGGCTGTCCTTGAACCTGCAATCCTACTGTCTCACCCTCCCAAGTACTAGGATAACAGGCATGAGTCACTATCCTCAGCCTTATTATTTTTAAAGCCTCTTCACAGAATAAGTTTGGTTCTGTTTTTGTAGATGCACTATTTTAGATGTATCTATTTTCAAAAGTTACAGCAAATAAGAACTTTAATCTTTTCTTTTTGTCTTTCTTTATTATATCTACACAAAGTTTAACTTCATCATTTATTTATTCATTCACTCATTCAACAAATGCTGAGTCTCTACTATGAGCACCACATGGATAGTAGGAACACAGCAGTAAATAGATGAGGCTTTTCCTCATAGAATTTACATTCTATTTGGGTACGACAAAACAATAAAATATCTGAAGGTGGGCCAGACATGAGAACATACACCTATAATCCCAGAAATTCAGGAGGTTAAAGCAGAAGAATCAAAAGTTTCAGGCATGAGCCTTGGCAATTTAGCAAGATCCTGTGTCAGAATAAAAATGAAAAGAGCTAGGGATGTGGACGGTGATAGAGTCTTCCTGGGTTGATCCCCAGCACTGCAACAAGGTGGGGAATCTGAAAGTGGTAAGTACTCCTGAGAAAAAGAAAAGGTATATAACTAATCAGGAATTTGGTTTCAGATATGCTCAGTTTCAGAGGTTTATTAACTAGTCAAGTAGAAGTTATTACTAAGCAGTTAAATACACAATTCTGGAGTACAGGGAGAAGCTGTGAGCTAGAGACATACAGTTGAAGGGTGACAGCATGTAGATATTATTTAAAGCTATGAAACTACATGAAATCTCTAAGGAAGAATAGACAAGAGAGGGCCAGCAGGCTCAAGATCCAGCACTGGGTCCCTACAACATTCAAAGGTCTAAAGGGATGGGGGAGGGGGTCAAAGGAAACTTAAAATGTGGCCAGTGAGACAACAGGAAAAGCAGAGCACATAGTGTCCAGGAAGCCAAATGAAGAAAAGTATTTCAATAAGGAGTTGATTACATTTCCCCTGACAGGTCAAGTAACATAGGACTAGGACTGGCGTACACATGAAAGTATTCAACAAGGACGCTGCTGGACCTTCACTACACCAATCTGGAATGGTGGAAGTGGTGGGAACAAAATCCCAACTAGAGGGGAATGGGAAATAGCTAGTATGAAAGACTATTAAGGAGTTTTGCTGAAAAAGAGAGTAGAAATGAGGTTATAACTGGAGAAGGAAGTAGAGCCAGGAGATTTCTTTTTCCTTTTTTAAGATGGAAAACTAAGCCAGGCACGGTGGTGTATGTTGTAATCCCAGTACTTGGAAGGCTGAGACAGCAGGATCTCAGGTTCAAGGCCAACCTAAGCAATTTAGCAAGATGCTGTTTCAAAATTAAAAAATAAAACCGGGCGTGGTGGCACAGGCTTGTAATCCCCACGCTTAGGAGGCGAAGACAGGAGAATTACCCAGGTTCAAAGCCATCCGCGCTGGCTTAAGAGACCCTGTTTCCAAAATAAAAAATATAAAAATAGGTCTGGGAGTATAGCCCAGAGGTAGAAGGGTTTCCAGAACCCCCAATACTACCAAAAAGATAAATGAATAAAAATAAAACAAAAAAATTTAAAAAATAAAAAGGGCTGGGGTGGATCTTAGAGGGAGAATGCCTCTGGGCTCAATGCCTAATCCCAAGAAGAAAAGAAAAAATCAAAGCATTTCTGTGTGCTGATGGCAATTATCTACCAGAAGGAAAAACTGATGGCACAAAAGAAAGGAAGAGAAAAAGAGAAAATGACAGGGCAGGAGAAGCTGAAGCAACTGAAAGGGTTGTGATCTAGCACACAAACAGAGGGGCTGGCATCCACAGGCAGCTCTTCCATAATTCAGACAGGAAGGCTGAGTTCAGATTTTGGGGCGAGATTTTGCCAAGCAAACATTTGTAACCAAAAGAGGCAAGACAGCTGAGGTTGTATACTTATACATCACACAGAACTACAGCTGAGCAGGGAGCTACCTAAAAAAAAAAAAAAAAAAAAAAAAAAAGGTGGTAGACTGTGGATTTGGAGCATGGAGGAACCACTGAAATAAAAAAAAAATCATGTAAAGAAATTATCTAGAAAGTTATAAATTGTCAGTGAGAGGTAAATGCTTAAAATTAAAATTGTGGAGGGGCCTACATTTATTGGTAGTGATAAGGTCAGAAATGCAATTAAAGGAATCAGTGGCTGAAGGAGAGTAGAGAACAAGATAACTAGAGAATTTCAAGAACTGAAAGGTCCGCATGTTCAAACAATCATCTATTCAGATGTTAAAATCATCAAAAATTAAAATGGTAGAAATGCTGAAGAAAGTGAAAGAGAGCCATGTGACCTGAGATGGAATCACCCAGAAGAGGCAATAAGTGGCTACTGTAGTAGGCATGGTGGTACATGTCTCTAATCCCATTACTTGGGAGGCTGAGACAGGAGGATCACAAGTTCAAGGATATCCTCAGCAACTTAGCAAGATCCTGTTTCAAACTAAAAAATAAAACAGGGCTATGGATGTAACCTGAAGATAGAACAACCCTGGGTTCAATCCCTAGTACTACAAAGAATTTTTTAAAAAATTTAAGCCGGGCGTGGTGGCGCACACTTGTTGCCCAGCATTTGGGAGGCTGAGACAAGAGGACCATGGTTTGAGGACAGCCTCAGCTACTTAGTGAGGCCCTATGCAACTCACTGAGACCGTTTCAAAATAAGGAATAAAATAATAAGGCTGGGGGTGTAACTCAGAGGTAGGATGCCCCTGAGTTCCATCCCCAGTACCAAAAAAAAAAAAAAAAAAAAAAAAAATTTAAAGAATGGCTATGGTGAAGGGACCAGAGAGTCTCATAATATGAAATCAGAAACTTGTAAGACACAAGGAATAGTAGCAGAGTTTTAAAAAAAAAAATTTTCCAGCTTGGCTACTATGCGCACTTATAATCCCTGCACTTGGGAGGCTGAGACAGGAGGAACGCACAGGTTCGAAGCCAACTTCAGCTATTGAGTGAGGCTCTCAGCAACTTAATGAGACCCTGTTTCCAAATAAAGTATAAAATAGGTCTGGGAGAGCCGGGCGTGGTGGCGCACGCTTGTAATCCCCACACTTGGGAGGCAGAGACAGGAGGATCGCGCAGGTTCGAAGCCAGCTGCGCACGCTGGCTTAGGAGACCCTGTTTCCAAATAAAAATGTAAAAATAGGTCTGGGAGCATAGCCCAGAGGTAGAAGGGCTTCCAGGAACCCCAGTACCACCAAAAAAAAAAAAAAATAGTTCTGGGAGTATAGCCCGGAGGTAGAAAAGCCCCTGGGTTCCACCCCAAGTAACACACACACACACACACACACACACACACACACAAATTTCCTAAATAAGCTTAGTGTGGCACAAAGTAACTAACACATGTCATTGTACACAATATAGTAACAAACACCACTGAGAACTCAGTCCTTCCTGCTGAAGGACCAGTGAAGAGATGAAAGTTTTCACAGAGATTTGAAAGATGGGATATGTAGCTTAGTGTTAAAAAAAATTAATAAAAGCAAAAACACCTTCAAGGCAAAATCAGAGAGATATGAAAATAACATGAAATATTCTAAGAAATGTTCATTCAACATGATTTAGAGCAGCATGTATACAAAAGCGAGTCAGGGTACACGGCTGGACAGGTAGAGTAACGCCACCATGGTTTCTCTGCTGATGCAAGAACAAGAGATAGTGGAAACAAAGTAAATGGCTGCCCATACTCCTTCATAAAAGCCTCTAATAGAGAGCAAAATTGGTAGACTTTAGTTCCATTTTATTTTCCTAACTTTGAGTGAAATGATAAAAAACAATAAAATGACCCAATAATTGATTGCTTTTGAAAATAAATCAACTACTACAGAATCAAAAAATATTATGCGTGAATGAATATGTAATAAAAATAATGCTGGTATGTACAACTTTTATAAATGATGAATCTTGGAATTCAACATCACATTAATCAGGCATGGTGGTACACGATTATAATCCCCTTTATTCAGGAGTCTGAGACAGGAGAATCCTAAATTTAATATCAGCCACAGCGACTTAGAGATTCTATTTCAAAATAAAATTTAAAATTTTTTAAAAAGCTGGTGATGTAGCTCAGTAGTAAAGGACCCCTGGATTCTATCTCCAGTACCACAAAAACAAACAAACAAACAAACAAACAAACACACGTACATCACATTGGAAAAGAGGAATAGATATTTAACCAACACACTACTTGCTCTATCTCCATGTCACTTTAGCAGCTGTAATTTAATATAAAAAGCCAAAGAATATACTCAAGTGCTAGTACTGGCACTTATCAACCATTAAGAAAGTCACTGAACTTTATGTACCTAAGTTTCTTAATTTATAAAATGCAAATTTAAAAACCTGTATCATACAGTTTTGATAAGGTTTCTGTAAGATACCGTATCTAAAAAGCTTTCTAAACCATTCATTATAAGCTACAAAATTAAATTTACAACTTTAAAACATTATTAATACAGAGCTAACAGCCTCCAGGATATGTACCACCCCCTACTCCAAAAATACAGCCCAGTGAACACCTGAGATGGCAAGTCTGACAGTGTAATAAGTATGTCTCACCCCTCTCTCCATGACCTTACCTTGGAATGAGCAGGCCCGCTTTCACTCAGAAGTCTATACTGGGGTTGGATGCTATTGAAACGGGCCAACTCATTTACCAGACACATTGGAGTTTTCTCTTTGGGGTTTGCCATTTTATCTTGGAGAGAAGCTGCAAATAAAAAGGCTGTAAAGTTTTTGTCAAGAATAGCTTTACAAAATGGAAGAAAAACTAGGTTTGATTTTTTTAGACTAAAGTCAAATTGTAGCTATGAACTAAATTATTTTCACAATTGTTTGCATTAAAAAATCAAATTATCTAATTCTTCCATTGCATGCAATAGTATATGTTCACATTTTAAACAATAAATTACCTTTTTCTGTATGTTCCTCGGTTATTCTCTATACATATACATATGACAATGGTATACTTAAAGATTTTTTAAAAGATTATAACTCTTAATTTATCTTATAAATTTTCTTCTTCTCTCAAGAAATTTTACCATAAACAGATAAGTCTCCAGATTCTTATTACTATAAACTAACTTTTGTCAATCTTTTTTAGTCTTTCATCTTTATTTTTTTCCCTCTCATTTTGAGGCAGCATAACAAAAAAGTTCTAGATTTGCTGATCTAAGTGTAATCCAATTGGATTGCTAATCCAATCCTCCAACTATTTCGAGAACTCTAAGCAAATTAAATTTCCTTTCCTTTTTTGTTTGGGAAATTTTGAAAATAAAAAGTAGAAAAAATAATTTAACAAATGCCCACATACCCAACACCCAGAACTCAAATTGTTAATATATTCCAGTTTTGCTTTGAATTGTATTATCTCATGTAGTTATCAATCCTGTCTTAAAAAAATGCATTTTAGTAAAGTTCCTTTTATTTTTTTCCAGAGACTACTACTATATGAATTTAGAATATACTCCTCTAGGCTACTTTAAAATACATGTATAGGCATACATGCACATTTATGAGAAAATCCAAAGGCTTGATATATTTGGCTTTGTTCACATAAATAGTATTATAATAAACTTAGAATTTTCACAATGTACTTTCTTCACTCTTCATTATGTTTTTAAGAGTTTAACTAAAGAGATGTAGTGCACTGTCTTTAACTGCTACAGACTTTCCAAGACAATATTATAGTCATTTTGTTATCCACTCCTCTACTAAGAGACATTTAGGTTGCTTCAAATTCTTCACTCTTATTTGAACATGCTATTAGCTCTCAGAAAGACTATACCAAATAACTTTTGCCAGCAGCATGACAATTACCATTTCTCTTCAAACTTGATAATATGGAGTAGGACCAGGCATTTTCATTTTTTTAAAATAATTTATGTTTGACAAATGATATCCCACTGATATTTCTTAGGTATTTATCCCATTATTATTTTCATTTGCATGCCCATATTACTAATAAGGCTAAACATCCTCTCCTACATTAAGAATCATTTTAAACTGCTTCTGTCTTTTTAATTGATTATTTTATATGTTATAGTTATCAATTTAGTGGGGAGCTGGTACTGAGGATTAACTCCATGGCCTCACACCTCCTAGGAAGCATTCTATTCCTGGGCTATATCTAAAGATCTAAAGATTTTTTTTTTTTTCTGAGAGTCTCACAAAGTTGCCCAGGATGGGTTCAAAGTTGTTATCTTACAGCCTCGGCCTCCTGAATTTCTGGAATTACAAGCATGTGCCAACTGGGATGCCAGGCATGTGCCAACAAATACAGATATAGTTATCAATCTTGTCTCTTATGGCTTATTTTTTATGTCTTATTTAAGAAATCCTTCCGTATCCTTCAAAGCTTATTGATTTTACTTAAAACTTACTAAATCTTCTTTCTGTAAAATGAGGGTAAGAAATCTATCCTACTCAATTCACAAGGTTATTGTGAGATAAGATTTTAAAGTGTCTGATGCTGCCGGGCGTAGTGGCACACGCTTGTAATCCCCGCTTGGGAGGCGGAGAAAGGAGGATTGCGCAGGTTCGAAGCCAGCCACGCTGGCTTAAGAGACCCTGTTTCCAAATAAAAAAAGTATAAAAATAGGTCTGGGAGTGTAGCCCATGGGAGTGTAGCTGGAGGTAGAAGGCTTCCAGGAACCCCAGTACCACCAAAAAAAAAAAAAGTGTCTGATGTTATTCTCTAAACTACTGCAAATATAAGGTGGTATTATAATTATGATTATTAGGTACTGGGGATTGAACCCACAGGCATTTAACCTCCAAGCTATACCCCCAGCCCTTTTTATTTTTTTGTTCTGTAACAAAGTCTTGCTAAATTTCTGAGGCCAACCTCAAACCTGTGATCTTCCTGTTTCAGCTTCCCAAGTACTAGGATTATAGTTGCCCAGCTTTATAATGTATTATTACAACTTCAGAATATATTCCTAATAGTAAATTATTTTATTCTATATTTTCCTATGTCTCATTTATAGATACTTAAAGATTTTCATTTTTCTTTCATCTCCCATTAATCAATGCTAAAACAATATTTTAAAACCTAGGCATAGAACATATAAGTGGATTATTTCCTGCTAAACTATAGTCACAATGTATGAAGAATATATAAAATGAATGGAAATAGCTGATTTGGGGAACTTTATAAGCTTTCTATGGCAAGGTTTAATGTGGAAAATTATTCTTTTAAATTTCTAATTTCCTTATATGGATCAATAATTTGGATCATGAACATTATGATTAAGAAAACCATTGTATTTAAAAAAAACTACAGCCGGGCGTGGTGACACATGCTTGTAATCCCCACCCTTGGAAGGCTGAAACAGGAGGATCCTGCAGGTTCAAAGCCAACCTCGACTACTTAGTGGTGCGCTCAGCAACTTAGTAAGACCCTGTTTCCAAATAAAATTTAAAAATAAGTCTCGAAGTATAGCCCAGAGGTAGAAAGCCTCTGGGCTCCACCCCCAGTACCCCACCCCCCAAAAAACACATAGCCAAGCATGGTGGTGCACGCTTGTAATCCCAGCATTCGGGAGGCTGAGAAGGGAGGATGGTGTTTCATGGACAGCTTCAGCTACTTAGTGAGGCCCTCCGCAACTTAGTGAGACCCTGTTTCAAAAATAAAGAATAAAAAATAGGGCGGGGGGTGTAGCTCAGAGGTCGAATTCCTTGGGTTACATTCCCAGACCGCAAAAATACAAAATAAATAAAAAATTTTAAAAACTACATAACTACCTAAGTAAGGCATAAGCAAAAGGAGAGAGAATCTAAGCAAACAACGTCAAGATCAATACAGCTGACATCTGATTTTACAATTAAACTAGTCTAAGAGTCTTGCAAAAAAATTAGCCATTACTTCTTTTGGGGGCAGTATAAAAAGATGAAAGTCAAAAGAAGTTTGAAAAAAACCTGGATTTTACATAATCCATTGTATGCCATGCAAATAAGCATTTTATAAAATGTTCTGCTCAATTCAGAAAGTCAATCATTATAGAAAATTTGATGAGCTGGGCTATCATTAATTTTAGTTCTTTGCTTACCATGACATAAAATACTCAAGTGCAAAAAGTAGCATGGTTTGCTGAATATCAAAAAGCAAAAGCAGTGGCTATGGTGTTGTACACCTGTAATCTCAGTATTTAAAAGACTGAGACAAGAGGATCACAAGTTACCAAGATCCTGTTTCAAAATAAAATAGGACTGGGGGTGTAGCTCAGAGGATGAATGCTCCTGCCCCAGGTTTCAATCCCCAGTACAAAACAAAACGAAACAAAAGGAGAATGACAATTTGTAAAAAATGAGAAAATACAGCTAGGCATGGTGGTATGCATTTGTAATCCCAGAATTTGGGAGGCTGAGATAGGATTATAGGTTCCCAGTCAACATCAGCTACTTAGCAAGGCCTTCTGCAACTTAGTGAGACCCTGCTTCAAAATAAAGAATAAAAAATAGGGCAGGAGGTAAAGCTTTGAGGTAGAATGCCCCTGGGTTCCATCCCCAGAACCGGGGGGAAAAAAAGAAAATATTAAAGTCGGATAAAAATCAGCCAATTTTGAATAATACTAGAATACAATTCATATTAATATTACTGTGCAACTTTCATAATTCAGTAATATTGCACATCCATGTTATAATACAAAAATATTAGGAGTATACCTGGCATACCGTAAAACTTTTATAGTAAGTAAATGTTTAATAGTGTAATTTTAAGCATATTAAAAGTGATTAAATGGTACATTTACAATTAAGTGAAACTTCTTTGATAAGAAAACCTGATCTTAATCCTTTTAAGGAACTACAAACTAATAACCTGGTATAAAATTTACATTCCATTGATTTTGATTCTCTGCTTTATAAAATAACATAAATCCAATAACATTTTTAATGTGTGGCTAAAGTTTTGGTGTAAGAGATCTGTGAGACCCTACTTTGATAAAGCTTCATAATTAAAATCCAAATGCTTAAAGTTAGTGAATTGAAAATTTTTGTATTTTTAATTATTTATTGGTACAATGTAGTCAAACATCATAATGGGAATCTTTGATTGTTTTCTTTCAAGTAATGAATAAAACCTTATTTTAAATAGCTAATTATTCTAGCCGGACGTGGTGGCACACACTTGTAATCCCCGCGCTTGGGAGGCGGAGACAGGAGGATCAGGCAGGTTTGAAGCCAGCCGCACTAGATTAAGAGACCATGTTTCCAAATTTAAAAAATACAAAAATAGGTCTGGAAGTGTAGCCCGGAGGTTGAAGGGTTTCTAGTAACCCCAGTACCAAAAAAAAAAAGCTATTACTCTAATCAGAAATGTTACTAGTATTAACTGACAGAGTTCAGTGACATAGTAATATTTTAAAATTAAACCAAAATGTAGATTAAAGTAGCTATAAAATTATTAAACAAATTGTTTCATTAAAAATTGAGATGCAGCCGGGTGTGGTGGCGCACAATAGTTCAAAGCCACCCTCACTGACTTAAGAGACCCTGTTTCCAAATAAAAATAGAAAATAGGTCTGGGAGTGTAGCCTAGAGGTAGAAGGGTTTCCAGGAACCCCAGTACCACCAAAAAAAAAAAAAAAAAAAAAAATTGAGATGCAAAGCCGAGCAACATGGCGCACACTTGTAATCCAAGCATTTGGGAGGCTGAGAAAGAAGGATCACAGTTCGAGGACAGCCTCGGCTACTACTTAGTGAGGCCCTATACAACTCAGTGAGACCGTTTCAAAATAAAAAATAAAAAATAGGGCTTGGGCCGGGTGTGGTGGCTTACGCTTGTAATCCCTGCACTTGGGAGGCAGAGACAGGAGGATCGCGCAGGTTCGAAGCCAGCCGCACGCGCTGGCTTAGGAGACCATTTCCAAATTTAAAAAAAAATGTAAAAATAGGTCTGGGAGTGTAGCCTGGAGGTAGAAGGGCTTCCAGGAACCCCAGTACCACAAAAAAAAAAAAAAAAAAAAAAAAAAAATGGGCTGGGGATGACACTCGGGAGTTAGAATGCCCCTGGGTTCCATCCCCAGTATCGCAAAAAAAAAAAAAAAAAAAAAAAACCAACTTAATTGAAATACAAGCTGGATGTGGTGGTGCACACCTGTAATCCCAGCATTCGGGAGGTAGAGACCAGAGGATCACGGTTCGCAGACAACCTCAGCCATTTAGCAAGGCCTTTCCCAACTCACTGAGACCTTGTTTCAAAAATTTTAAAAAAACTAAAAAATAGGGTTGGGGGTGTAGCTCTGAGGTACAATGCCCCTGGGTTCCATTCCATCCCCACTACCACACACACACACACACAAATTTAGATAGAGGGATGGGGGCAGAGGTAAGTGGGAGAGCACTTGCCTAGCATGTGTAAAGCCCTGGTTTCAATCCCCAGCACCACAAAAAATAAAATTATATATATAATAAGCTATAATTATATAATATTATAATATAATTATAATATATAATTATAATATATAATATACATAATAATATTGTATATATCAGCTATTTTATATTTAAAAATGTACCTAGCTTAGATATAAATAAATAAATAATAATGGATTTTTCGAATCTAAGACTTTGCCACTTGGAGAGAGGAACTGAGTCTAAGAAACTAGAAAACTGTAGTAAAGAACCTGTTTTGAACCTCTGTTAGTTACTAATATCTACACAACCTTAAAGTACTAAAATCTCACTTTCTATAGAGTAAAATAGGAATAAAAGCTATTTTTATTCCATTGGTTATATGAATTATATAAGACACTGTTGACTAGGATTAAGTAAAATTATTTAGACCTTGACTGTAAAAAGCAAGAGCTACTTCGTTTATTTTCTGTAGTTAAGAAACAGAACTAGCCGGGCGTGGTGGCGCACGTTTGTAATCCCAAGCACTTCGGAGGCTGAGACAGGTGGATCACATAGGTTCAAAGCCAGCCTCAGCTACTTAGTGAGGCTCTCAGCAACTTAGTGAGACCCTGTTTGCAAATAAAATATTTTTTAAAAAGTCTGGGAGTATAGCCTGGAGGTAGAAAGCCTCTGGGTTCCACCCCCAGTACCACCAAAAAGAAAGAAAGAAGAAAGGAAGGAAGGAAGGAAGGGAGGGAGGGAGGGAGGGAGGGAGGGAACTATTTTATCTACTAAATTAAGCTGGGCGCACTATCATCAACCTATACTACTACAAAAAAAAGAAGTCTATGAAAACTTTGGGCATTTTTATCTCAGCATGATGATACCCCCTGTGTGGTTTTATAATTCTTAATTTAAATGAGTAATTTAATGAAAGAACACGTCCCAAGAGAGAGAATGCCATGAAGAAATCCTCATGTTAAAGAAGTATTTTTCCAAGTTAATGATTGGTGAGACTTCAAACATACCTATGCCTTATATTTTTTATTTTTTATTAACTTTAGTAGTACTAAATATGATGCCAGAAACAAAATTTTAAAAGAGCTGTTATTGTATTACTAATTATATTTTTCTATTAAAATTATCCTATATAGCCAGGCGTGGTGGCGCACTCTTGTAATCCCTGCGCTTGGGAGGCTGAGACAGGAGGATAGCACAGGTTCAAAGCCAGCCTCGGCTACTTAGTGAGACCCTGTTTCCAAATAAAATATAAAATAGGTCTGGAGATAGAAAGCCTCTGGGTTCCACCCCTAGTACACTAAAAAAAAAAATTATCCTATATGATAAGCACATCTTTTGACTGTTTATATTATTATTAAAAGTATATGTATTACTAAATCCAAAAAACAATCTATTAGTCTGATTATAAATGCTTATTAAGCCAAGTTATCATCAAATATTAAAGCTATGATTACTTTTCTAAACTTTTTTCATGGCTAAGTGCAAATATTCAGAATTAAAATGACCTAGTAAGTTGATTTTATACATAGTACTCTATAAAAAGCATGTGTTAGTTCCACTGACTTATCATAACTCCATAAAAAATTCTAAATTTGATATAAATTACACTTATGATTTCTCATGTGTGTGCAAGAAAATATTCCACCTTGATTAATATAAAATTTTTTACATGTAACTCACCATAACTTTGATTAAAAAAAAATCACTGGTACAACAGTAGATACATATCCAACAAGAACAGAGATATACTCTACTTTAATATCTTTACACAGTGTCTTTGACTCTCAGGGACTTGGAACTTCAAACTATACTTAAATAACATAGCTCACAGTAGTCAAAGAATAGGCAGAATCAAATCTTTGTCCCCAAAGGAGCTCACGCTCTGAGAGAAAAATAGACACAAACAATGTATACACATGATAAATTACAATATGAAATTGTCACAGTGACTCCTTAGGCAGAGGGGAATGGAAAAGTATGTTATGGGGGTTTTCTTTGTTTTTTGGTGTGTGTTTGTTTGTTTGTTTGTTTGTTTGTTTGTTTGTTTGTTTGTTTGTTTAACCTAGGGGCATTCTACCCCTAAGATACATTCCCCAACCCT
Organism: Muscardinus avellanarius; assembly: GCF_963383645.1. Lineage (NCBI taxonomy): Eukaryota > Metazoa > Chordata > Mammalia > Rodentia > Gliridae > Muscardinus > Muscardinus avellanarius. The sequence continues at coordinate 63,862,944 of NC_137789.1, read as the reverse complement.
TTATAATTTTTCATTTTGAAACAGGATCTCGCCAGGTTGCTACAAGTCTCACTAAATTGCTGAAGCTAGTGTCAAACCTGTATTCCTCCAGTCTTAGACTCCCAAGTGGGATTACAGGTATGCACCACCATGTCCAAACAAAAAGTAGGTTTTAAGAGGTGGTAAATGAGTTAGTTCAGGAAAGCAAGAATTCACCAAGCTAAGAAGATGAGAGACAGTGTAGCTTTTTCAAATACCTGGAAGAATGCACATAAAATAAGACATCTGGCAAATGCAAGCAGACCAGTAACAACACAGAATGAATAAAGGGAAATAGCATTCACTAAAACACCAGAAGTCTCCTAAACCAGATCCTGGAGTAGAAAACATTCTAAGAGTAGCTATATGCCAGCAGAACAGTTTCTAGTAAAATCAAAGTCTACCTTCCCTGTCAAAGCAAATCTCCACACAAGATCCCATTTCTATCCCTGGTCCTGTAAATTACTTGAACATGGTTTCTATGTCTCTTTCCTGGATCCCTCTCTCTAGTCTCTGCTACTGGAAGGAACTCATCTTAACTGCCAAGTAAAACACATTTTCAAAAGTCAAAAGTCAAAAGAGAAAAGGAATTTACCTTGCCTAGATTCCTGCCTTCTAGAAGAAATGGGACTATCTGTCCACAGATATACTTAAAGTGAACCTTGAAACTTCAAATTAGAACTTACCCTAAAGGCTGCTGAAGAAAAATGACTGATGAGCTATTCAGGCACTGAACTGCTCTTCTGTTAACTGCTCACCACTAGGAAGAAATGTAAGTTCCTATCTCATATAAACACAAAAATAAATTCTAGAAGTATTAAAATGCAAAATATAAAAATACCACAAAAGCACTAGAAAATTTTATTGAATATTAATCATAACATGGCCTTTCTAGAAAAAACAATAAACCTAAAAGGCATAAAGGGAAAAACTGACAGTTAACAATATAAAAATATAATACTTGAGGTAAAGCAAAATATACCATTAATGACACTAAAAAGAAGTCTAAAAACTCAGTGAAAATATTTGAAAAATATAGACAAACTGTTAACATCTGTAAAATATGAAGCTAATAGAAATTTGCTTTTTAAAAGCCAACAGAAAAGGGGTAAATGTACATACAATTCATATAATTTGAGTAATCATAACTGTCCAAAAACATAATTTTCTATTAAGCTAATAAAGATTTTTCTTAATTTTTAACCAATATGTAAAAATTATAGATAGTATACCTAAGAGTCTGAGATAGGAGGAAACTAAGTGCAAGGCCAGTTTTGGCAACTCAGCAAGACCTTGTTACAAAATTTAAAAAAAAAATTAAAAGGCTATAAGTATAGCTCAATGGTCCTGTGTTCAATCCTTCATACAGAAAAAAGAATTGTAAGTAGTAATGGGATAACATGTGCTATGTTTAAAACAGGTAAGCATCTCTACCTTCTCCAACATGTATCATTTTTTATAGTAAAAATTTTCAAAATTGTTTCTTCCAGATCTTTTCTTTCTTCTTCTTTTTTATTTTATTTATTTATTTATTTATTTATTTAGGATTCAAGATAAGAGCCTGCCGAGGGGTTAGGCCGGTGCTGGGGCCAGTGAGGCCGGCATCGGAGCCTGCCTTGAGGCAAGGCCAGTACTGGGGCCTCCGAGGCCAGGATAAGAGCCTGCCGAGGGGTTAGGCCGGTGCTGGGGCCAGCGAGGCCGGCATCGGAGCCTGCCGTGAGGCATGACCAGTGCTGGGGCCTCCAAGGCCAGGATAAGAGCCTGCCGAGGGGTTAGGCCGGTGCTGGGGCCAGCGAGGCTGGCATCGGAGCCTGCCTTGAGGCAAGGCCGGTACTGAGGCCTCGAGGCCAGGATAAGAGCCTGCCGAGGGGTTAGGCCGGTGCTGGGGCCAGCGAGGCCGGCATCGGAGCCTGCCGTGAGGCATGACCAGTGCTGGGGCCTCCGAGGCCGGGATCAGAGCCTGCCGAGGGGTTAGGCCAGTGCTGGGGCCAGTGAGGCCGGCATCGGAGCCTGCCTTGAGGCAAGGCCGGAACTGGGGCCTCGAGGCCAGGATAAGAGCCTGCCGAGGGGTTAGGCCGGTGCTGGGGCCAGTGAGGCCGGCATCGGAGCCTGCCGTGAGGCATGACCAGTGCTGGGGCCTCCGAGGCCGGGATCGGAGCCTGCCGAGGGGTTAGGCCGGTGCTGGGGCCAGTGAGGCCGGCATCGGAGCCTGCCTTGAGGCAAGGCCGATACTGGGGCCTCCTAGGCCAGGATAAGAGCCTGCCGAGGGGTTAGGCCGGTGCTGGGACCAGTGAGGCCGGCATCGGAGCCTGCCGTGAGGCGAGGCCAGCATCGGAGCCTGCCGTGAGACATGGCCAGTGCTGGGGCCTCCTAACCCGGGAACGGAACCTGCCAAGGGGTTAGGCCGGTGCTGGGGCCTCCGAGGCCGGCATTGGAATCCTGCCAAGGGGTTAGACCGGTGCAGGGGCCAATGGCCAGCATCGGAGCCTAGTGTGAGGCAAGTTCACTCCTGCGGCCTCCAAGGCCGGGACCAAAGCCAGCTTAGGGGTTAGACCGGTACAGGGGCCAGCGAGACCAGAACTGGGGCCTCCCATGAGGCAAGGCCGCTGCTTGAGCCAGCGAGGTCTGGATCAGTCTACTGAGTAGCCAGGCCACTACTGGGACCATCAAGAGTGGGATCGGTACTTGCAACGCAGCATGAACAGAGAAATATCGCAGAAAATATAAATCGGACGCTTCTCTTAATCAGCAATAACTAGGAGGAAAAGGGCAACAGGAAGAGGTTGAGCTATAGAAAGGGCCCTATAGTGAAGCAACTAATGTGACCAATCAGAGGGTATGTAATACTGGAGGACGGAGCCTCTTTAAAATGCAGGAGGTACATAAACAAATGTATCAAAGTAAATCACCAAAGAAGCGTGGGATGGAGGGAGGGGGAGGGAATGGGATGGGGGCTGGAGGAGGGCTAATTGGATGATGTGTGCTTGTATATCCTCTCAAGTCTTGTACTCCAATGTGATTGATATATGACTACAATACACCAATTTAAAAAATAATAAAAAAAATTCAAAATTGTTTCTTCCAGATCTTTTCTTTCTTCTTCTTTTTTATTTTATTTATTTATTTATTTATTTATTTATTTATTTATTGTGTGTGTGTGTGTGTGTGTGTGTGTGTGTGTGTGTGTGTGATACTGGGAATGGAACCAGGGGCATTCTACCTCCGAGCAACACCCCCAGCCATGTTTTTTATTCTTTCTTTTGAAACAGGGTCTTACTGAGTTGCAAAGGACCTCACTAAGTAGCTGAGGCTGGCCGTGAACTGCGATCCTCCTGTCTCAGTCTCCCAAATGCACCACCACACCCAGCTTCTTCCAGGTCTTTTAAATGTACAGTACATTATTATAAGTTTTTTTAATGATAACATAAATATTGGCAAGGATACGGAGAAACAGAATCAAATGCTACTGGTGTAAACATAAATTAGTAGCGGCCATTTGATGTACAATTCAGATTAAAATTTGCATTGTAACTATCTTTAAAACAGCAATTTTAAGCCAGGCATGGTGGTGCACACTTGTAATCCCAGTATTTGGGAGGCTGAGATAAGAGTATCACAGCTTCACAGCCAGCCTCAGCTACTTAATGAGGCATTCCACAACTTAGTGAGACCCTGTTTTAAAATTAAAAATTAAAAATAGAGCTGGAGGTGTAGCTCAGAGATAGAATGCTCCTGGATACAATCCCCAGTGCCACAAAAATAAATAAAACAGCAATTTTAAAATAGAAGCCAGATGTGGTGGCGCACACTTGTAATCCCAGAATTTGGGAGGCAAAGACAGAAGGATCCAGGTTCGCAGCCAGCCTCAGCTACTTAGCAAGGCCCTTTGCAATTCAGTGAGACCCTGTTTCAAAATAAAAAATAAAAAAAGAGGAAAAAATGACTTATAAAATTCATTTGAGCTGGGCGTGGTGGCCACATTTGTAATCCCAGCATTTAGGAGCCTGAGACAGGAGGATCACTGTTTGTGGACAGCCTCAGCTATTTAGTGAGGCCCTTTGCAATGCAGAGAGACCCTGTTTCAAAATAAAGAATACAAAATGGGGCTAAGGGTGTAGCTCAGAGGTAGAATGCCCCTGGGTTCCAACTCTAGTACCAAAAATAAAATAAAATAAAATAGGTATAAACACTACAAGAAGACTCAAGTAAAACACATGCCATGGCAATTTGAACTGTAAGATTGTAATATCAAGAACTATAGCCAAGCTAAATACTTATCCTCAAGAATGGGTTGAAGAAATAAACTACATGGAGTACAAGGTTTTAAAAACACTAAAAGATGTACAGTGCTTATGGAATGGCATGGAAAGATACTGCACAATGCTGAATGAAAAAAGTTACAGCCTATTCTCTAATCATAACATTATCTTCTTTAAATCAAACACAGCTAGGTGTAGCGGCATATGTCTGTAATCCCAGTAGTTGGGAGGCTGAGACAGGAGCATCGCAAGTTTGTGGCCTGCCTTAGCTACTTAGCGAGAGCTTCAACAACTTAACAAGATCGTTTCAAAATTAAAAATAAAAAGAGCCAGGGGTATAGCTTAGAGGCAGAATGCCCTGGGTTTAATCCCTAGTACCACACCCCCCAAAAAAATCAAATGCACACATATGAAAGAGGCAGGAATGGGGAGATTCCCACTTTCTTCTTTGATTTACTATGTATTCTTTCACTTTTTAATAGAGTATATTTAACTTCTATATCATTATTTTATAATGCCATACCAAAGGTATGGATGGTTTAAAATATAAAAGTCTTAATTGCTCTTGTCTTTTATAAGGTTTTGATAGTGCCACCACAATTCTGAAAAACAGAAATATATTCAAGAATCTGATTCAAAGCAGGCACTATCAGGACTACAATGGACTACAATGTCCAAGTTTTTCAATGAAGCCTTCCACTGCAAAAGCAGAGTATCCTTAGCATCTTTTAGTTATAGCCCATCTACTTAACTTTAGCCGTTCTAGTAGATATGTAACAACAGTATCTCACTTTTTTCCTTTTCTTTTCTATAGTGTGTGTGTGTGTGTGTGTGTGTGTGTGTGTGTGTGTGTGTGTGTTGTGGAAGGTTACAGGGAACTGAACCCAGGGGCATTTTACCTCTGAGCTACATCCCAGACCTATTTTATTTTGAAGTAGGGTCTTGCTAGGTTGATAAGGGCCTCACTACTTGCTGAGACTATCCTCACACCTGTGATCCTCCTGTGTCAGCCTCCTAAGTATTGGGATTAGATATGCATCACTATGTCTGGCCTCACTGTGGTTTTAACTTGCACTTTCCTAATCATTTTATCCATTTTGACAATAAAGCATATAAGAGATTAGAGAATACTTATTTTAAATTTATAGATGAATTTGAAGATCAATATTTTAACAAAGTCCTCCAATCCAAGTCATCAAAATCTTATTGAGATGATATGTCACTGATAGTAATGTTCTATGAAGTCACTGCTAACAGTGAGTTGGAGGATACCAAATCACTGCTCCCAGGAGAAATACACGGTCAGTTTACTATAAGCCACACCTGGCTCAAGACTGTAATTTCTTTGGCAACTTTCTACCCATTTGTTCTATCAATTATTGAGAGAGGTTATTGAAATCTGATTACAAATACAGGCTTCTCAATTTCCCCTTGTTCTTTATTAGTTTTTGCTTATTGTACTTTGAAACTCTATTAGTAGATGCATAAACAATCTTTAAGTCCTTTTAAGTTACTCCTTTATCTTTATGAATGAATGAATGTCTGTATCCCTGATAACTATCTTTGCTCTGCAATCTACTTTGTCTAATATTAATATAATCCCTCCACGTTTTTTGGAGTGTTTTGTTTTGGTACTGGCAACTGACCCCAGGGGCATTCTACCTCTGTGCTATACCCCCAGCCCTTTCTATTTTTCATCTTGAAACAAGGACTCACTAAGTTGCCGAAGCCTCAAACCTATTCTCGGGTCTCAGACTCCCAAGTACTAGGATTACAGGTATGTACCAACATGCACAGCTCCCGGTTTCCTTTTAGGTTGCCATGTAATATACTTTCCTATTTTCTTAACTTTAATCTATTTGTTTGTATTTAAAGTATTCTTAGCCGGCGTAGTGCACATGCCTGTAACCCCAGTACTTGAGAGGCTGAGACAGGAGGATCCCAGGTTGGAGGAAAGCTTCAGCAAGTAGTGAGACTCTCATCACCCTAGCAAGACCCTGTTTCCAAATAAGAAAAAAACAGGCTGGGGGTATAGCTCAAAGATAGAATACCTCTGGGTTCCATCCCCAGTACCACAAAAAATAAATAAATAAAATAAAATTTCATATATATATATATATATATTTTTTTTTTTTTTTTTTGCAGGTCTGCGGATGGAACCCAGGGGCATTCGACCTCCGAGTTACACCCCCTGCCCAATTTTTTATTCTTTATTTTGAAACAGGGTCTCACTGAGTTGCAAAGGGCCTCACTAAATAGCTGAGGCTGTCTGCAAACCGTGATCCTCCGGTCTCAGCCTCCCAAATGCTGGGATGACAAGCGTGTGCCACCACGCCCAGCTATATATATATATTTCTTGTAGGCAAGCATATAGTTGAATCTTGTTATATTATACAACTGACAATACTGGCCTTTAAATTAGGGTGTTAAGACTATTTGCATTTTTCATGTGACTAAGTTTCATATGATTTCATTATTCATATGATTTTCAGTTTATCATCTTGCTTTTTTTTTTTTCTTTTTTCATGTTGGTCCTGGGGATGGAACCCAGAGGCATTCTACCTCCAAGCTACACCACCAGCTTGATTTTATTTCTTATTTGGAAACAAGGTCTCCCTAGGGTACCAAGAGCCTTGCTAAGTTGCTGGTCCTGGTTTTGAACCTGTGATCCTTCTGTCTCAGCCTCCCAAGTCCTGGGATTACAGGCATGTACCACCATACCCTGCTTGCAGTTTGTTTTATATGTGTATCATTTAATCTTTGTTCTGTTTTACTCAACTTTTTCACATCTGTGACCAAAATACCTGACAAGCACAACATAGAGGAGAAAGTTTATTTGGATGATATTTTTAGAAGTTTCAGCATATGGTTGGCCAGCCCTAAAGTAGAAATGGCTCAGCAACAGAACCTCAGGGCATGGTAGAGGAAAATCGACTCACCTTATAGCTATCAGGAAGTCGAGACAGAAAGAGGAGTGGCCAGGGATGGATACTGTTCCAAGGCCATTCCCTCAGTGACCCACCACCTCTAGCCAAGTCCCACCTCCAAACCTATTGCATTACCTAACACAAAAACTTTTCTGGGGGACCTTTTATATCTAAACTGTAATATTCCAATTTTCATTTTTTTCTTCACTTTCGCAGGATTGATTCAATTTTCAGTTATAATTCTGCTTTCTATTTTAGTCATTAAAAAAAAAAGCTCTAAGGGTCATAGAATACCATCTTTAAATTACCAGTATCTGGGCGAGGTGGCGCCCGCTTGTAATCCCCGTGCTTGGGAGGCAGAGATAGGAGGATCGCGCAGGTTCAAAGCCAGCCTGGCGCGCTGGCTTAGAAGACCCTGTTTCCAAATAAAAATGTAAAAATAGGTCTGGGAGTGCAGCCCGGAGGTAGAAGGGCTTCCAGGAACCCCAGTACCACAAAAAAAATAAATAAATAAATAAAAATAAATTATCGGTCGACCTACCACACACAATGTTTAATAGTAGACTTCCATTTCTCCCTCCCTGCCATTAGCCATTGTTATCATGCATTTTGATGTTATGTTATAAACCCCACAATAAGTGCTTAATATTTTTACTTTGAACAGTCAACTATCTTTTAAGGCAGTTTCACTTAATAAGAAAATAAATTTTGTTATTTTAATAAGAAAATAAATATTTGCCATTTCTGGTATATTTCTTTTATGTCAGTCTATTACCTAAATAATAATACCTAGTGTTATTAATAATTACCTAAATATAACACCTAGTATTATTTTTCTGCTGAATAAATAATTTAGACTACAAGTACTATTCATCATTTGTATGAAAACGTCTTTATTTCATCTTTGCTTTCAAAACATATTTTTGCAATATGGTATTCTATGTTAATGCTTTTTATCTTTCAGTCCTTTAAAGACAAATTTTTTCCACTGTTTTCTTGCTTCCACTGTCTCTGATAAATCTACCCTCAACTTTATTTTTGTTCCTCTGCACATAAAATGACTGTGTCTTTTCTCTCTGACCACTTTTAAGATTTTCTCTTCAGCCAGGCACAATGCTGCTGACCTGTAATCTCAGTACTTGGAAGGCTAAGACAGAAGGATCACAGGTTTGAGAACAGCTTCAGCAACTTAGCAAGACCCTGTTTCAAAATAAAAAATAAAAGCCAGGCGTGGTGGCGCACGCTTGTAATCCCCGCGCTTGGGAGGCTGAGACAGGAGGATCGCACAGGTTCGAAGCCAGCCTCAGCTACTTAGTGAGGCTCTCAGCAACTTAGTGAGATCCTGTTTCCAAATACAAAAATAGAAAATTGGTCTGGGATTATAGCCCGAGGTAGAAAACCTCTGGGTTCCACCTCCAGTACCACAAAAAACTTAAAAAAATTTTAAAAATTAAATTTAAAAAAATCACTGGGAATATAGTTCAGATGTAGAATACCCCTGGGTTCAATCCCTACTACCAAAAAAAAAAAAAAAAAAAAAATTAGCACTTGCAAGTCAGCAATTTATGATGTACCCTGATGTCATTTTATAATTTTTTAACGTAAACTTTATTTAATTTATTTTATCTGTAAGCTTCTTGTTTCCTTAAGTCTGGAAAGATCTAGGCCATTACTTCCTAAAATATCTTTATCTGTGCCCTGAGCCCTCATGACTCAATCACTCACACACTGGCTGCTGGGTGGTATTACACCCTCACTGCAGCTCCCTAGTTTTTTTAATTTTTTCCTCTTTGTGTTTCATTCTGGATGGTTTGTATCACTAGGCTTTCATGTTTTATCACTTTCTGCAGTATCTAATTTGCCTTTAATTTCATCTGGTATATTTTCCATCTCAAATGTAGTTTTCAACTTTATACATTAGATATGAGTCATTGTATACTATCTTTACCTCTGAGTTTTTGGACACTGGAACACTGTCTTCTGTTAATTCTATTACCTATACCACCTCTGTATCAGTTCAGTTCTGACTGGTTATTAAAGCTTCTTTGACACAAAGAACTGAGAGCATGGAGTCAAGCAAGTTTTTGCACAACCATGATCATAGCAGCATTATTCACAATAGGCAAAAAGTAGAAGTAACCAAATGTCCACCAATAAATGAATGGATAAACAAAATACAGTATATAGGGCCTCTGGCCCCGACCCTGGCTGGGTGGGCAGGCACTGGCGGGACACCCCTAGGCGACCCCCTCCACACCCAGAAGGACCCTGTGGTCCAGGCCTCTGGCCCCGACCCTGGGCAGGTAGGCAGGCGCTGGCGGGGCACCCCTAGGCGACCCCCTCCCCACCCGGAAGGACCCTTTAAAAAAGGAAAAGAAAAAGAAAAAAGGAAAATATCGGAGAGGGGTCAAGGAGGCCATGGCAGATGCCAGGATACTGGAGATGCAGACAAAACTTATCCAAATGAACTGGAATTATTGGAAAAATTCCCCGCTAAGGAGGACTGCTTCTTCTCTACATTGTTAAGAATCTTGGACATCACCTGTAAGGAGAGAGACTTTAGCAGAGACCAAGGAGAAAGGTAGTGCTGAAAGCAGTCTCCGCGTTGGAGATGAAGACTTGTATCCAAGAGAAGCAGAAATCGGAGCCTACCAACCTTCTTTTCTTTTTTTTTTTTTTTTTTTTGAGAAATTACACCAAAGGTCGAATGCTACTGTCGCGCATACTTAGGAATACTGGACAACATTCAGAGTGGTAAAAGAGCTTGGGAAAGATTTGAAATGGTGGAGACAGTGGCAATGGCAGTGGCCAGTACTCAGGGGAGGCAAAGATCTGATGCATTACACCTGGAACCTTTGAAGTAATGACACCAGAGGCAGAATGCTACCACCACACACCCTCGAGAACATGGGACAAATGGTTGGGCAAAGAGGGTGCTCGGATTAGAGCCTGCTGAGGGGTGAGGCCGGCGATGGACACAGCAAAGCTGGGACTGGAGCCTGTCGTGAGGCAAGGCTGGTGCTGGAGCCTCCGAGGCCAGGATCGGAGCCTGCTGAGTGGTTAGGCCGGTGCCGGGGCCAGTGAAGCCAGGATCGGATCATGCGGTGAGGAAAGGCCGGTGCTGGGGCCTTCAAGGACGGGATCAGAGCCTGCTGAGGGGTTAGGCCAGTGCCGGGGCCAACAAGGCCAGGATCGGAGCCTGCCGTGAGGCAAGGCCGGTACTGGGGCCTCCGAGGCCAGGATCGGAGCCTGCCGAGGGGTTAGACCGGTGCTGGGGCCAGTGAGGCCAGAATCGGAGCCTCCCGTGAGGCAAGGCTGGTGCTGGGGCCTTAGAGGTCGGGATCAGAGCCTGCCAAGGGGTTAGGCCGGTGCTGGGGCCAGTGAGGCCGGAATCGGAGCCTCCCGTGAGGCAAGGCTGGTGCTGGGACCTTAGAGGCCGGGATCGGAGCTTGCCGAGGAGTTAGGCCAGTGCTGGAGCTAGCAAGGCCGGCATCGAAGTCGGCTGTGAGACAAGGGCGGTGCTGGGGCCTCCAAGGCCGGGATCGGAGCCTGCCGAGGGGTTAGTCCTGTGCCAGGACCAGCGTCCGGCATCGGAGCCTTCCATGAGGCAAGGCCGTTATTGAGGCCTCTGAGGCCGGGATCGGAGCCTGCCGAGGGGTTAGGCCGGTGCTGGGGCCAGCGGCCGGCATCGGAGCCTTCCGTGAGGCAAGGCCACTATTGAGGCCTCCGAGGCCGGGATCGGAGCCTGCCAAGGGGTTAGGCTGGTGCTGGGGCCAGCGAGGCCGGGATCAGAGCCTGCCGCGAAGCAAGGCCGGTGCCGGAGTCTCAAAGGCCGGGATCGGAGCCTGCCAAGGGGTTAGGCCAGTGCCGGGGCCAGTGGCCGGCATCGGAGCCTTCCGTGAAGCAAGGCTGCTACTGAGGCCTCCAAGGCCAGGATCGGAGCCTGCCGAGGGGTTAGGCCGATGCCGGGGCCATTGGCTAGCATCGGAGCCTACCGTGAGGAAGGCTGGTGCTGGGGCCTCCGAGGCCAGGATTGGAGCCAGCTGAGAGGTTAGGCCAGTGTCGGGGCCAGCGAGACCAGAATCGGGGCCTCCCATGAAGCAAGGCCGCTGCTTGAGCCAGCGAGGTCTGGATAAGTCCACCGGGTAGCCAGGCTACAACTGGGGCATGCACAGATTTTCAATGCAGCATGCACAGAGAAATATCGTGTAGCCAGGCCACAACTCGGGCATGCACAGATTTTCAATGTGGCATGCACAGAGAAATATCGCAGAAAATTAAAACCAGATGCTTCCCCTAATCAGCAATAACTAGGAGGAAAGGGGCAACAGGAAGTGGTCGAGCTATAGAAAGGGTCCTATAGTGAAGCAATTAAGGTGACCAATAGAGGGTATGGAATAGGGGAGGATGGAGTCTCTTTAAAAAGCAGGAGGTACATAAACATATGTATCAAAGTTAATCACCAAACAAGCATGGGATCCAGGGAAGGGGAGGGAATGGAATGGGGACTGGATGAGGGCTAATTGGATGATGTGTGCTTGTATATCCTCTCAAGTCTTGTATTCCAATGTGATGTATGATTACAATGCACCAATAAAAATAAATTTAAAAAAACAAAATACAGTATATACATGTAAAGAAATATTATTCAGCTTTAAAAAGGAGGAAATTCTGACGCTACACAACATGGGTAAACTTTGAAGACTCTATACTAAATAAATTAGTCACAAAAGAACAAATATTGTATGACTCTACTTATATAAAGGTACCTAAGAGTAGTCAAATTCATAGAGACAGAAAGAATGGTTGTTGTCATGGGCTATAGGGAGAAAAATGAGGAGATAATGTTTAATGAGTATAGCATCCCAGTTTGAGGAAATGAAAAAGTCTGGAGACAAATGATAGTGATGGATGTTGAACAATGTGTATTCACTTAATGTCACAGACTGTACATTTAAAAATGGATAGAAGCTGGGCATAGTGGTGCATGCCTATAACACCAGTAGTTGGGAGGCTGAGACAAGAAGATTGCAGGTTCGAGGTCACCCTTAGCAACTAGTGAGACTCTCAACAACCTAGTGAGACCGTTTCAAATTTTTTTATAAAAAGGGTTGGGAATGTAGCTAGGAGGCAGCATGCCTCTGGGTTCAATGCCCAGTATCACAAAAAATAAATAAAAATAAAAATGCTTCCAATAATAAATTTATATATATATATGTATATATATATGTATGTATATATATGTATGTATGTATATGTATGTATGTATTTAGCACAAGAGTTAAATGAAAACGTAAGAAAAAAAATCACTTCTTTTTTTTTTTGAGAAGTATTTTCAGTAAGAATAGAATGCTAATGTTTTTCTTTCATTACTTTCAAGATGCCCCACTTTCTTCTGGCATGCAGTTTCTAACAAAAATCTGTAGTCATTCATGTCTTTGTTTCTCTGTTCACTGCTGGGGTGTAGTTCAGCAGTAGGCAGCTTACCAGGCTTGTGTGAAGCCATGGGTTCCATCTCAAGCATGGCAAGTAAAAAAAAAAAAAAAAAAAAAAAAAAAAAAAAAAACCTCTGTTCATAATGTGTCTTTTTAACCCAGGCTACTTGTAAGAGTTTCTTTCAGTATCAGTGGTTCCCAGATATTTGATTATGATGTGTCTTGGCGAGTTTCTAGGTTCATGAACTTCTTAGATCTGTGCGTTTATTAAACAAGTTTTTCAACCATCATTTCTTCTAATATTCTGCCTATTCTACTTTCCTTCTCCTAGAACTCTAATCACATGTACCTGAGACCATCTGACATCGTCCACAGCTCACTAATATCCTGTTATGTTTTTAATTTCTACCCTATGCTTTTTTTGAATAATCATAATGCCTATGTAGTCAAACTCACTGATCTTTTCTTCCTGCATCTTTTCTATTAACACATTATGTCTCCTCATCCTATATATAGGATACCTATAAAAATCTGTAACATTTTATAGGATATCTATAAAGCTAATCAACTTAAGTTTTTATAGGTGTCCCATATTTAGGATGATGGGACATAAAGGGATAATATTATCCAGTATTATTTAAAATTTCGAGTGTCGCCGGGCGTGGTGGCGCACGCTTGTAATCCCCGCACTTGGGAGGCAGAGAGAGGAGGATCACGCAGGTTTGAAGCTAGCCCCGCGCGCTGGCTTAGGAGACCCTGTTTCCAAATAAAAATGCAAAAATAGGTCTGGGAGTGTAGCCCGGAGGTAGAAGGGCTTCCAGGAACCCCAGTACCACCAAAAAAAATAAAAAATAAAAAAATAAAATTTCGAGTGTTGCTTTCTCAAGAAGATCCATTTGGGTGTGTTTTAATATACTTTATTTTTATTTTTTATTTTTATTTTTATATCATGTTCCTGTTTTCCTCAATCTTCTTCGACAGCATATTTTTAAAAAAATTTTTATTGGTGCATTATATTCATACTTCAACAGCATATTAATAGCAGCTCTTTTCACATTTTTTGTCTATTAAATCAATCAACAATCTTTTTCCAATCAATAATTGTTTTTATCTTGCCTATGAGACATTTTTGCATTCTTCTTTGAAAATATTTTAAATGATATTAACATACCATCAGAAAATCCACTTGAAATGGACACAGTAATATTCAGTGCATTTAGTACATTTAATGTGCAACCACCACCTATATCTAATTCCAAGACACTTTTATCACTCCAAAAGGAATTACACGCCCACTGTACAGTTTCTCCTCATTCCTTCTGACCCCTCAGCCATAGCAATCTCCTCTAGGGACTGCGTATTCAGCATAATTCATGTAAATGCAACCAGAGAATATGTGGCTTTTTGTTTGCCTTCTTCCACTTAATATAATATTCTCAAGACTCATCTGCATTGTGGCATGCATCAGTACTTCGTTCTTTTTAATGCCTAAATAAGTGTGTGTGGGGGGGTACTGGGGATTAAAACTAAGGGCATTCTACCTCCAAACTACACCTCCAGCCCTATTTTTTATTCTTTACTTTGAAACAAGGTCTTAATAAATTGTGGAGGGTCTAAGTAGCTAAGGCAAGTTGTAAACCTGTGATTCTTCTCTCAGTCCCTCAAGTACTGTGATTACAAGCATATGCCACCATACCCAGCTAAGTAATATTTTATGAAATGTAGACATCACATTTTTAAATTTTGTGGTACTGTGAACTGAACCCAGGAACACACTACCACTGAGCTACACTCCAAGCTCTTTATATTTTTTGAGACAGGGTCTCACTAAGTTGCCCAGACTAGTCTCAAACCCACAAACCTCCTGTCTCAGCCTCTCAAGTATTTGGATTGGAAACATGCACTGTGGGGAGCCATTAAGGCTTTCCCCTTATCTTTACTAAAAGAATTCTTCTGACTGTCCTTCGCCCAGAGTCAACAAGGTTTGGGGTCATGGAGGGTTCAAAGTAATTAAGGTCTGAGAGAAGATTAGGTTCATGTTGTTTGTGATGGCAGGAGGGTATTGATTGACCTGCCCGTGATGTATGTACTTTGGATTTGTCATTATTGTATTCCAGTGTAAGAAACTGTATAAATACCACAAGAGAAATAAACCCAGGATTGGCCAGTAGATAACGACCCAGGAGTAGACTGGCAATCCTCCCATGCATGAATTGAATTCTTTGATTGAATTCTTTAATCCTCACTCCTCTCTTCGGAACCCGATGCACCACTGCATCTGGCTGGAAAGCACAATTAATTTGTTTGCCCCTTCATCCACTGGTGGATATCTGGGCTGTTCCCATCATCTGTCTATTGAAAATAGTGCTACTGAGAACATGAATGCTCATAGATCTTTGTTCTTTGCCTGAGTAACTGTTTTCAATTCTTTTTGGTATGTACCCATAAGTGGAATTACTGGGTCATATAATAATTCTATGCTTTGAGGAACAAATCTTTTTCCATAGTAGCTGAACTACTTAAAATCCCCACCTGCAAGACAGACTTAGTTTCTCCACCCAAATTTTTTTATCTTTTGAGTCCAGCTATTCTATTGGATATGAAGTTGGACCTCTCTGGTTTTCTTTTTTTGTGCGTATGTGTGTATGGTACTGGGGGTGGAACCCAGGGGCTTTTCTATCTCCAGACTATACTCCCAGACCTATTTTATACTTTATTTGGAAACAGGGTCTCACTAAATTGCTGAGAGCCTCACTAAGTAGCTGAGGCTGACTTCAAACCCGTATGATCCTCCTGTCTCAGCCTCCCAAGCGCTGGAATTACAAGCTTGCACCACCACGCCCAGCTCCTCACTGTGATTTTTATTTGCCTTTCTCTAACATGATTCATGTTGAACTTTTCTTTTCCCCATGCATCTTTGGCTACCTGTGTATCTTCTCTATAAAATGGTCTTTTCAAGTCTTCTGTCTATTTTTTAGTTGGGTTCCTTTGTTGGTAAGAATTTTAGCTCTTATATTTAGGTCATAGTTCTATTTTGAGTTAGTTTTTGTATGTAGTGTAAGATATGGATCCAACTTTATTGTTTTGCCTGGTCTCCAGTTGTCCCAGAAAAATATGTTGGAGAAATTATACTTTCCCCATTGAATGATCTTGGTACTCTTTTAAAAATGAATTGTATATTTATTCATTTCTATAGTTTTGTGTATGTATGTGTGTACGCGTGTGCACGCACATTAATGGGGATTGAACCCAGGAGCATTCTATCTCCGAGTTACACCCCTGCCCTTTTTTTTCCATTGGAATACTGGAGATTGAACCCAGGGTCATTCTACCTCTGAGCTACACCCTTCCCCTATTTTTTATTCTTTATTTTGAAACAGGGTCTCACTGAGTTGCAGAGGGCCTCACTAAGTAGCTGAGGCTGTCCACAAACCACCATCCTCCTGTCTCAACCTCCCAAATGCTGGGATTACAAGCATGCACCACCTCGCCCAGCTCCCTGCCCTATTTTTTATTCTTTATTTTGAAACAAGGACTCACTAAATTGTGGAGGGCCTCACTAAGTAGCTGAGGCTGGTCACCTTATCCTCTCAAGTACTAAGATTACAAGTATGTACCACCACACCCAGCTCTATACTACACACACACACACACACACACACACACACACACACACACACACACACGGGATTAAACACAGGGGCATTCTATCTCTGAGCTACACCCCAGCCTTATTTTGTTATTTTTGGTTTGGTTTGGTTTGGTTTTTGCCATACTGGGGATGGAATCCAGGGGCATTCTACCATTCTACCTCTGAGTTACACCCCCAGCCCTATTATTTATTCTTTATTTTGAAACAGTATCTCACTGATTTGTAGAGGGCCTACATAGTAGCTGAGGCTGTCAGTGAACCTGTGTTCCTCCTGTCTCAGCCTCTCAAATGCTGAGATTACATGCGTGTGCCACTTCGCCTGGCTCCCTGCCCTATTTTTTATTCTTTATTTTGAAACAGGGTCTCACTAAGCTGTAGAGGGCCTCACTAAGTAGCTGAGGCTGGCCACAAACCTGTTATTCTCCTGTCTCATCCTCTCAGGTAGTGAGATTACAAGGATGTGCCACCACATCCAGCTCTATACTCTTTTTTTTTTTATGCTGGGGATTAAATGCAGGGGAATTCTATCTCTGAACTATAACCTACCCCTATTTTGTTATTTTGAAAAGAGGGTTTCAGCTAAGTTGCTGAATGTCTCTTGCTAAGTTGCTGAGGCTGGCCCCACACCTGTGATCCTCCTGTCTCTGCCTCCCAAGGACTGGCATTACTGGCATGTACCACAACCGGATATTTCTGCACTCTTGATGCTATTGGAATGCGTGTGTGTGTGTGTGTGTGTGTGTGTGTGTGTGTGTGTGTGTGAATTCTGTATACATGAAGTATATTCAATCCTTAAGCCTACAGAACAGTGTTTTTATTATTATAACTTTGTAGCAAGTTTTCTTTTCATTTAAGTGGTACCTGTTCCATCCCCAGCCCTTTTTATGTATTTATTGAGACAGGGTCTTGCTAAATTTGCCCACACTGACCTTAAACTTGTGATCTTCTGCATACCCTCTCAAGCAGCTGAGCTTATAGGTGTGTTCCCTAACAACAAGCTGTAGTAAATTCCAATATTGAAAAATAAGAGTTTCCAGCTTTCTTCTGTTTCAAGATTATTTTGGCTATTTGGGCCTATTAAACTTCATGAGTTTGTGAAGATTAGTTTCTCCAATTTTGAATAAAAGAGTCACTGGAATTTTAAAAGATTACACTGGATCTATAAATTGCTTTGTATAGTACTGTCATCTTAAAATATTAAGCCTTCAACTCATGAATACAGTATGCCTTTCCACTTAGACATTTTACTTTCTTTGAAAACTGTTTTATCATTTTTAGTGCACACATAATTTTATAAAGGAGTATATCCCTTTATGCTTTTAGGTGTTACTGTAGATTTTTTATTTCCTTTTGGATTGTTCATTGCTGGTATACAGAAATACAAATATTTTTGTGTGTTCATTTTGTACCTACATCCCTGTTCAATTTTTTTATTAGCTTTGGTGCATTTTTTTTTCTAATTTGTTGTTGTGGATTCAATGGGTTCTCATATATATACATATATACATATACACACACATATGTATATATGCATGTGTGTATATATAGTTTTACTTTTCAAACTTGGATATCTTCATTTCTTTTTCTTACATTAACTACTCTGGCTATAACTTCCACTGCAATTTGATAACAGTGGTAAGAATGGGTATCCTTATCTTGTTCCTTGATCACAATAGGAAAACTTTCATTCTTTCATCAATGAGTTGGATATTCGCTTTGTGATTTCCACAGGTGCTAAATGTTGAGAAAACATTAATGACATTTATTAATTCTGAATAATTCTATCACTAATAGCTGCTAGATTTTGTCAACTATTTTCTGCATCAATTAAAATGATCAAATTTCCCCTCTTCCAAAGTTAGGTGCACATGATTGTAATCCCAGTACTTGGGAGGCTGAGACAAGAGGTTCATGGCCAGTCTCAGCTACTTCATGAGGCCCTCCTCAACTTAGTGAGACCCTGTCTCAATAATAAAAATAGGGCTGGGGTTGTAGCTCAGATGTAGAATGTCCCTAGATTCAAGCCCTAGTACAACACACACACACAAAAAAAAAAATAAATAGATAAAGGAATTCATGCAAATTCTTCTTTAAATGTTTGAGAGAATTCACCAGAAACACTATCTGGTCCTGGATTTTCCTTTATTTTCTGTGGTCTTCATTTTTTCTTTCCCCAGTTCAGTCTGTTTACTTGCTATAGGTCTGTTCATTTTCTATTCCTTCTGGAATGAGTTTTGGTGATGCACAATTCTAGGAATTTGTCTATTTCACACATGTCATCCAATTCATTAACATACAACTGTTTATATTTTCTTTACTTCTTTTTATTTCCTTATAGCTATAGTAATGGCTCCACATTAATTTCATAGTTATATGAGTCTTCACTTTCTTCTCTTTGTGAAGTATAGCTAAAAGTTTATTCATTTTGATATTTTCAAAGAGCTAACTTATTTTTTTTAATGTGCATCATATTGAAAATGGCATACATTCAGACTGTGCTTGGTGCCCTCTCCCTCTATACCTGCCCTTCCCCCCTCCCAACAATGAGTATCCAGTACTTTTGCACATATTCAAAAATAGCTCCTCTTAATCAACCTCGGCCTTCTTCGTCTCCTACCCTTCCATTTCAGCTTTGCTGAGGTTTCCCCTCCATTATCTGGAGTCCCGCTAGTATTCCTAATAGTCCCTAGTTTGGGCAGATTCAAACACCCAAAATAAAGGGCTGACTGTACTTATAAATTTCCTAGTACTATTTTTGTTAACTGCTTTCTAACTTAGTGCAATGTAGTTAGAGAAGATACTCTACATGATTTCAACTTTCTTAAATTTATTGAAACTTCCCTTTGTGGTCTAACACATCATGGATAAAGTTCCACATGCATTTAAAAAATGTGTATTTGGCTATTGTTGGATATTCTAAGTATGTCTGTTTGTTCTAGCTGGTTTATACCTTTGTTCCAGTCTTCAAGTTTCTTATCGATCTTTTCTCTGAAATTGTATCTGTTACTGAAACTGAGGCAAAAATTTTAATTTGTACTGGATGACTGTAATTGAATTTTACATGGTTGGGTAGTGAACTGTGTTGTATTCTTCTAGTGTTCTGGTGCTCAGTTAAATTACTTGGAATCACTGGAACCTTCTGGGGACCCTTTCACATCCCCCAAAGAAGTTTTTAACTCTGTGCTGTGAGAACACAAAGTACCTCCAAATTTGGGTAAGTTCTAGAAGTTGTTTTTCTTACTGCTTTCTGGTAGGTTTTTCTACGGCTTTAGATAGGTTCTTTCAAACATCAAAAAATCAGAATTTAGCCAAAGACCTAAGGAGAACTTCTGCAGTTCTCTAGGATGCACACCTCCTTACGCATGCGTGTGCGTGTGCGTGTGAGTGTGTGTTTGGGTACTGGTGATTTAACCCAGGGGCATTCTACCTCCAAGCTATGCCCCCAATGCTATCTTATTTTGAAACAAGGTCTCATTAAGTTACTAAGGGCAGCTGGGCGTGGTGGCGCACACTTGTAATCCCCGCACTTGGTAGGCTGAGACAGGAGGATCGCACAGGTTCGAAGCCAGCCTCAGCTACTTAGTGAGGCTCTCAGCAACTTAGTGAGACCCTGTCTCCAAATAAAATATAAAATGTGTCTGGGAGTATAGCCTGGAGGTAGAAAGCCTCTGGGTTCCACCCCCAGTACCACCAAAAAATAAAAAATAAAAAATAAAAAAATAAAAAAAAAATTTCTAAAAAAAAAAAAGTTATTAAGGGCTTATCTAGGTTGCTGAGGCTGGCCTTGAACCTATGATCCTCCTGCTGTCTTAGCCTCCCAAGTACTGAGATTATAGGCATGCACCACCACACCTGCTCACTCTCTTGCTTTTCAGTGTGTGCTCCACCACCTCTAACCTGCCCGCAGCACCTTTTTCTGGTACAATGCTCAGTAATTCTAACCATACTTTGGCATTCCTAAATTCTTATCTTTGTCTCCTTATCTGAACAAGACTTCTGGACTCTGTTTTGATGCGTCCTCTGAGCACTGAAGACCGTAAATGCCTCTGGGCGCTTCTGTAAGCTGTAATTGAAGGGCTCCACCTCATTAGTTTCCATTCTCTGAGGAATCACAGTACAGTACTATCATCCAATGTCTTAAAAACAGTTTACATGTTATATCTTCTCAAGGACAAAAAGTATGTTTTGGCTGCATAACAAATTAGCTTCAACTTAGCTGCTTTAAAAGCCAACAAGTATTTTTTTTCAGTTTCCAGTCCGCAACCAGGAAGAAGCTAAGCGGGGTGATTGTGGCTCAGCATCTCTCAGGAGGTTGCAGTCAAGACTGGACAGTGGGTTAGGGCTGCAAGCTCAACTAAAGCAGGAAGACTCCAACAAGGCTCACTCACAGGCTGCCGGCAAAGGCCTCAGGTCTTTGATGGATGTGGGAGGGAGGACTCAATTTTTCTCATTCCACCTGTGTTCATAACATGGTAACTAAGTACTCTCAGAATATGCAATCTGAGAGAGAAAAATCTTGAGACAGTAAAGCAGAGAGGCAAAAGACAGAAAGATGGGTGTAGGAGTATAAGAGAAAAGAGGAGGCAGAAACCACAATGTACTTTATAACCTAGCCTCAAAAATGATCCATTACATCTGCCATTGTTATGGCTAGATATAGAATGTCACCTGAAGAGTCATGTATCAATATTCAGAGCTTATGTAATTCAGTTATGGGGGTTATAATGTCATCAGTGGATAAATCCATTTGACAGATTTACTGGGTGGTAACCTAGGCAAGAAGAATGTGGCTGGAGATGGTAGATCCCTAGGGACATGACCTAAAGGATTATATATGGTCCTTGATTCCCTTGTTTGCTCTCTCTGCTTCAGCTGCTGGCAAATGAAAGAGCAGCTTTGCTCTCTCACTCTCCCTCTGGCTCTCCTCACCCCCCCCACCACCACTTCTGGCTGCCACGCCCTGAGCTTCAGATCCTGGCCTCACATGGACTGAACCCAGAATCTCCAAACAACTGTGAGCAAATAAATCTTTCCTCTAAGCTGTGTAGTCAGTCATTTTGTATTACAGCAGCGAAAATGTTAACTGAGACAGCCAGGTTTTTTTGGTCTCACAGACCAACCCCAGGGTAATATATAAGGAGAATAACACTAAGGTGTAAATATCCAGATGCAGGAATCACTAGGGAGTATCTTGGAAGTTCAGTACATGTGAGATAAATCTAGTTCTGGGAACACAAAGGAAAGTAAAAGTACTTTTTAAACATTTTAATATCATGTTTTTACTTTTCTTATCTCCTAACTGTACACTTATGACTATGAAATAAATGGGCAGATTATAAATTTTACTCCATACCCAGAATTAGAGAAAAATAAAACTATGAGTAAATAGCAATAACTTTTTTTTTTTTTTCTTTTTGGTGGTACTGAGGGTGGAACCCAGGAGCTTTCTACCTCCGGGCTATACTCCCAGGCCTATTTTATATTTTATTTGGAAACAGGGTCTCACTAAGTTGCTGAGACCCTCAATAAGTAGCTGAGGCTGGCTTCCAACCTATGCAATCCTCCTGTCTGAGCCTTCCAAGCACAAGGATTACAAGCGTGCACCACCACGCCCGGCACAACAACTTTTAAGAGAAAATAATAAGAGTTTCTAGTGCCTATGTGAGGAAAGAGACGGGCACGTAAAGCCAATATGGGCATAAGTGTTTCATTCCTCCAAATATTCAGTGACCTACCTAAATGTATTTCCTCTGCAATCTTTCCCATCAAGCTCCTGGGCCAGGCACCAATAGCAACAGCAATATTAGTAGTAAAATTAGTACTTATATCAGTAATATCAGGACCAGTGCTAAGAATTCTGCCTTTGGTAATTCAATTACTTCTTACAAAAAACTTATGAGACAGACATTATTCTTCCAAGTCTAGGTCTTTTCTTTCTTACTAATCATACCCCAGCTTTATGTTATATGGTAAAATAACAATTTTGTTATTCCTATTTGTTATTTTGTCTTCCTACAGCACTTGGCTCCCTCTTGCCCTATAGAGCTTTACTGATCTTCTGGTACTGCAATTCTGTTTGGTCCTGCCTATCCACCTGTTCCACTTTGGCCAGACCTTAAAGCTTCTCTAATGCCAACATAATGCCTTCCATAATGCCAACATCTACTACTACAAAACTTTGTTAAAAGGAACCACTGAATGACTTAGACCTCTGTAAATGTCCTGCTGCCTGGCCCTGCCCCCACCACAGCTGCCTAATATAGACCTCTCTAGTCGCTCTGGACACAATGACCTCACCAGCTAATCCAAAAAAAGGTGCTCATTTAAGAATATTATATAGCACATGTGCATTCTCAGTTTATATATGCTACAACTTAATGTTAAAATAAATTCCCTTTCCCTACTAGTTTATAATAAATCAAGAGGTCAGACCCCAAATATACCAAACCCCTACCTAGATGGTACCCTTGAAACCAGAGGAGTCCCAATAATCACTTATTGGATAATAAATGAAAAAGTAATGATTGCAATTACTAACCCTAAATTCTCAAAGAGTATAATTCATAGAATAGTATTTTCAAATAAAAAAGATGACAGTGGATGTTTATAAGCAAGTCACAAAAAGCTAAGTGCAAACACACAAAAACATAAACCACAAAAATGCAAATTAAAATAAATAACATTTTTTGTCAGACAGATTGGTGAAGATTGAAAATTTGTAAGAGACGTAAATAAGCATTTTTATATACTACTAGCAAGTACAATTTTTATTTTGGGTATTTATGCATCCAATATCTTTTTTTTCCTGTGGCATTTGGGTTTGAACCCAGGGATATTCTATCTCTGAGGTACATACCCAGCTCTATTTTATTGTTCTATTTGGAAACACAGTCTCACTAGGTTGATGAGAGTCTCACTACTAGCTGAGACACTCTACCTGCAATCCTGTGTCAGCCTCCCAAGCACGGGGATTACAAGCATGCGCCACCATGCCCGGCTGTCAAATATCATTAAAAATCCATACACCACTTTGACCAGTGTTTCATTTCTCATAATTAGTTATAATTGGAAAACACATATATACATGTATATACACTATATATGTGTGTGTGTGTGTGTGTGTGTGTGTGTGTGTGTGTGTATAGTGGCACTAACTATAATAAAAAATCTGTCCAACAATAAGAGTTTGGTTAAATTTTAGTATTTCCAAACAAGATTATTATTTTCAGGATATTATATTGTACAATCCCAATTTTAAAAAATAACACATATTCACATAAAAACATACCTGCACAGAGAATACCTAGAAGTACACACTCCAAAATGTTAGCAGTGATTATCTCTATAAAAGAATAGTAGAATTTTTTGTGATTTTTTTTCTTTTGTTTATCTATACTACCTACTTTTTCCTAGTAAACATGGGTTGTATGTAGATAAAAACACATATTCTCTAAAAAGACAAAAGCAAAAATGAGGATTGCAATTTAAAGACAGAAAAGTGCCATTATCATAACACAACATAAAACATTACCATATTCCACAATAATAATAATGTCAAAGTTAACATCAAATAAAATACTGGATAGACTTAGTATACTCCAGTTTCTCAGTATAATCCAGAATCTTGTTATAGCTTAATTTTTCACTAGTTTTAGGAGACCATTAGGCCATTTCTATTAGGACAAGTAAAGCAAGGAATTATTCAGACATTTTAGAGAAAAAAAGACCTCTCAGATATTTTTGTTTGCTTGTTTTTTGTGGTGCTGGGGATTGAGCCCAGGAGCATTCTATCCCTGAGTTGCAGCCCGAGACCTATTCATTTTTTATTTGGAAACAGGATCTCAGTAAGTTGCTGAGGCTAGCCTTGAATATGCAATCCTCCTGTCTCAACTTCCCAAATACTGGGATTATAAGCATGCGCTACCACATCCAGCCCAAATAAAACTTTAGAACTAATCCTAGAGATAGTATTGAAAATACTGTAGTAAAAATCTTAATTGTTTTAAGTTCAGCATAAGCTTAAATTCTCTTTTTATCTCTTTTTACTTTTATCTTATAAATCCTAATTTACAAAGAGAGAAGTTACCTTGAAAATAATAAAATATAAAAATCATCCATAAGAATTTAAATTCAGGTTTAACTAAAGTGAAAGTCTTAAAACAGCTTCTACTATTCCCAAAAATGATAAATCTTCTACTATAAGACTTGAACATTTTAAGGGGTCCTTCATTGATTCTAAGAATGCATGTGTTTTATAAACTAAGTCTAAGTGTATATATTACCAGGTACTGTGTACAATTTCTAGTCAAAGCCCAGGAAACTCCCTGTGGCCATATAGAACATGCCAAGGAATTGTGTACAGTGCCTGATTCAACATGACCTATAATATCACAAGTTAGTAAATTCTTATTAATATTAATCCATAAGCTATAATTTTGAATGAAGTTGGCTAGCATAAAATAAATGACCATTTCTACCTATCTATGGGAGAATATAAAACAATTTATTCTAATTGTACCCATATAATTGATGGCAGGTATCACAGAGAGTCACTTATGAACAACTTCACACCTACAAAACAGTTTTCAAGCCATAGATGCTCCCAGTGGGATTTGAAAGCAGCTGCTAGGGTGGGAAGCACTAGGCACAATATACACAAAGATTCCTTTACCCTGTTAGAAATGTCTTTGAAGAAATCAATTTTTGTTGCACAAGAAAATTTTTCTAGTATAGGGAAAAATCAAAGAACAACTTTATATAAGGGAAGCTTTATTTTAATGGCATTTGTATAATGTAAGCATTATAAAATATCAAAAATGACAACACAATTATGTGGCTAGCATTGAAAAGAATGGAGATTTCTTTGCCTTGGAGATAACCCTACACTGCTCATACACTCATGCGGCAAATATGTAAACTATATGCATTATTGTAGGGCCTGAGACTGAGTAAACAAGAAAAATCATTGTCTTCATGGAACTCAGCATCCAGCAAAGGAGACAGATGTTAAACAGCAATTCTCCAAATCCATGGAAAATTGGTTCCAGGATGTCCCTTAGAGACCAAAATCTGTAGATGCTCATGCCCCTCACATAAAATGCCATAGTATTTGCTTATAATCTATGTTCATCCTCCAGTATACTTTAAGTAATCCTCAGATTATAACACCTAACACAGTGTAAATGCTATGTGTATAATTGTTATACTGCATTATTTAGAGAATAATGACAAAGAAAAAAAGTTTGAAAATAAAACACATGATTTTTTTTTCAAATGTTTTCCACCTAAGGTTGGTTGAATCCATAGATGTAACCTATGGATGCATTAGAGAGAGAGAGAGAGAGAAGTGAAATTTCATACTTGACTATAAATACAAATGTCATGATACCATTAAAAAAAGGGCAGGGTGCTAGGAGAGCTTCTACAAAGCCTGGAGTCAAGTATGCCAAAAGCAGGAGAGGGGAAGAAAGGTCCAGGCAGAGGTTATCTGTGGAAAGCCCCTGGAGTCAGAATGACCTGCCTGTTCTAGGAACTGAAAAGGTCTAGTAGTGAAGCAGTTAGATTGTTTCTCAGGCACACATCCAGTCTGAAAAGTGCAGACATCCATGAAGAGATCAAGTTGGTAACTGCAACCAAAATCTGGGGCTCAGAAAAGAGGCCTAGACCAGGTATAAAAGTATAACTCACTGGCATAGAGATGGTATTTGATATATAGAAACCAGAGATTTCTTAGGCAAGGGGAGTGAGACTGTGGGGGGGGGAAGGGTCTGGACTGTGTTCTTAGATCACAGAAAACAAATTTACTTCTCTCTTGATTTAAAAACAAAAGTAAGCAAAGTATTTTGTAATAGTACAGTCATGATACAATGTTCTATTTGTTCTGAAAAGGTAAAAATTAAATATGTATAACATTCTTGGATAAATGCCAAGACATAAGAAAAAAATCATTGTTCAATGAGTCTAAGGTTTTATATGCTACAGTTGGTTCAATTCCTTCTAGTCTTTTAGATGCCATGGAGGCTGGGAAAACACCCTTTCTTAACACACTGATACAACTACTTCACAAAAACTGTCCCTAGCAATGCTTGGAGTCGGCAGAAATGCCAGCTACTGAAGCTAGAGCAAGGCCATAAGCATCCTGCACCACCAACTGGTCCTGGAGGGATGTGACCCCAAGAACAGACACACCGTCTGCTCTGCACACTCAGTAGCTAACCTCTCTCAGGACCATCACTAGTTTCCTTGAACAACCTCCCCTGCACAATCTCCAATGATGATTATTCAGTACAGTATGTAACTGTTCTGTAAAGCAGAGGTCAGGTTATGGTAATAGAAAATAAGTTAATATGTTTCACAATTAATGACCAAAGCACCATGTACACATGACATCTTAATATAAACTCACCTGATTTATTTGAAGCATGTTAAGACAATACTGATCAAACTGCTGTATCCCTCAGGGCTCCAAAAACTGGAAAATGAACATGAAAAATAAAGTTCAATTTAGTTGGTAACCTCAATGGTTAACATTTTAAACACTTGCCTTTGATTACAATCAAATATAAAAAGAAGCTGACCCAGATCAGCACAGAAGTTTCTGTGATGATGAAAATGATCTACACTTGTGCTGTATGTACAATCTAGCAGCCACCAGCCACGTGTAGCTACTGAGCACCGAAAAATAGAACCAGCGTAACCAAGAAAGAAAATTCTTAATGTTCCTGAATATTAATTTAGTGTGTGTATGTGTGTGTGTGTGTGTGGCACTGGGGATTGTAACCAAGGGAATTCTACCTCTGAGCCACACTCCAAGTCCGATTCTATTTCTTATTTGGAAACAAGGTCTCACTAAATTGCTGAGGCTGGCTTTGAACCTACGATCTTCCAGTCTTAGTGTCCCAAGTACTGGGATTACAAATCTCTGCCACCATGCCTGGCTTAATTTAAATTTAAATGAACACATGTGACTAGTGGTGACCAAACTAAACAGTACAAATTAAGACTGTTGAACAAAGTCCCTCTGGTTCTAGAAATTCTTTTTTGTACTATGGTTGAACCCCATCCCTTTCTTCATTTTTTAAGTTTTGAAACATGGTCTCACTAAGTTGCTGAGGCTGACCTCAAACCTGTGGGCCCCTGTCTCAGCCTTCCAGGACTAGAATTACAGGCATGTGCTACCATGCTCAGATTCCAGTCTCGGTTTTGCTGCTGCTGTTGTTGTTGTTGTTGTTGTTGTTGTTGTTGTTGTTGTTGTTTGGTTGCTTGCTTGCTTGGGTTTTGCTTTTGCTATTGTTTTTGTTTTGCGGTACTGGGGGTGGAACCCAGGGGCATTCTACCTCCAAGCTACACTTCCAGCCTTATTTTTTATTCTTTATTTTGAAATGGGGTCTCACTGAGTTGTAAAGAGCCTAAGTAGCTGAGGCTGTCTGTGAACTGTGATCCTCCTGTCTCAGCCTCCCAAATGCTGGGATTACAAGCGTGTGCCACCACGCCTAGCTTGCAGCCTGGTTTTAAATAGCTTTGGTTCCCACCATCCATGATCATTTATGATAAATTAATCCTAAACATGATGCAAAACAAAAACATTCTCTTAATGTTATAGAAAAGAATGCAGGTAAAATATTCAGGTAGGTATGATTACCTACCTGAATATTTTATTTTTCTACGTTTTTTTTTCTAGTATCCATATAAAAATGGCATTAACATCAAAATTTCACAAAAGAAGGGCATGGTGGCATACACCTCTAATTCCAGATACTCAGGAGACTAAGGCAGTATAATTGCCAATTCAAAATCAGCCTTGGTAATTAAGCAAGACCCTACCTCAAAATAAAAAAGAGAAGTAGCACGTAGTGGTACATACCTGTAATCCTAGTACTTGGGAGGCTGAGATGGGAGGATCGCAGGTTTGATGACAGTCTCAGCAAGTAGTGAGACTCTCATCAACCTAGTGAAACCCTGTTTCAAAATAAAAATAAAATAGGACTGGGGGTATAGCTTGAAGGTAGAATGCCCCTGAGTTCAATCTCCAGTTCCACAAAAACTAAGCTAAAATAATAAAGTAAAATAAGTTATGTACAGACACCTACCTCCAAAAAACTTATCTACCAAGCAACAACACAGCAAATGGACTAAATTCTATCATATGGGTAAAATGTGGGGGGGGTTTGGTAAAATGTTTATAATACCAAAAAACTTTTGTTGTACTGGGGATTGAACCCAGAGGTATTTTGTGTTTGAGATACACTTCTAGCTGATACATGAAGGGAGGGAGGGAGGGAGGGAGGGAGGGAGGGAGGGAGGGAGGGAGGGAGGGAGGGAGTGTGTGTGTGTGTGTGTGTGTTTATTTTGCAGCACTGGAGATGGAACCCAGAAGCATTCTACCTCCTAACTACATCCCCAGCCCTATTTTTTATTTTTGAAACAAAGTCTAAGTTACTGAGGCCAATCTTGAATTTGCAACCCTCTTGTCTCAGCCTCCCAAGTACTGGGATGCCAGCGGGTGTGCACTTCGTGCCTGGCTCACGCTGTGTGATTTTAATGATAAACTTTCCCTCAGAAGCAAAGGCTCAGTAAACACACACACAGCGACACACAAATGGATCTGGCTACTACTTTCTCAAGATTACAAACTAGGGTCAATTCAAAATGACTTTAAAAACTTTTAATGCTTCTTACAATAGTATCTGCAGCATCTGTATCAGTTACTTCTTTTCTAATTATTTTTTTTACATTTTACATTTTCTACAAGAATAAAATATTGTAGAAAAAGCAAAGGCCTGAATTTGAGAAAATTTGAGTTTAAAGTGCAAATTCTTTAGGCAATTACCCTGTGGGCCTTAGTCAAATCATGCTAACTTTGAGCTCTTTGTTTTTTCTTTTTTCAATCTTTAAAAAATAAAACTAAGCCAGGAGTGGTAGCACACACTTGTAATCCCCGCGCTTGTGAGGCTGAGACAGGAGGATCACACAGGTTTGAAGCCAGCCACGCTGGCTAAGAGACCCTGTTTCCAAATAAAAAAATATAAAATAGGTCTGGGAGTGTAGCCCGGAGGTAGAAGGGTTTCCAGGAACCCCAGTACCACCAAAAAAAAAAAACCTACAGCTGGGCGTCGTGGTGCAAGCTTATGATCCCAATACTTGGAAGGCTGGGACAAGAGGATCTCAGGTTCAAGGATACCCTTAGCAAGTAGTAAAACTCATCAAACTAGTGAGACCCTGTTTCCAAATAAGAAATAAAATCAGGATGGGAGTGTAGCTCAAAGATAAAATGTCCCTGGGTTCCATCCCCAGTACCACAAATAAGTAAATATATAAATAAATAAATTTAGGCAAGGCATGTAATCTCAGTGCTTGGGAGGCTGAAACTGGAGGATCACAGGTTCAAGACCAGCCTCAGCAACTTAGCAAGACCTAGTTTCAAAATAAAAAGTAAAATAGGGCTTTGGGAAGAATGTCCCCAGCTTCAATTTCTAATACCACAAAAATAAAGCCTGTGATAAAGGTAGCCTCTTACAAATAGAATACAATGGAAATAACAAGATACCACTTCCAAGAGTAGGATATAAAAAGACTTGGATGTCACTTTTTCTCAATCTCTCACTTGCTTGCCTTGAGGGAAGCCAGATGCTATATTATTAACTGCTCTAGGAGAGGCCCACATGGCAAAGAACTGAAAACAGCCTTTGGCCAATAGCCAGCAAATATTGAGGTCTTCTGTCCAACAGTCCCAAGAGCTGTAAACTCAGGCTGCTGAGAGTCTGGAAGTATGTCTTCCACCAGACCAAGTTATCAGATGCAACTGAGCTCCAGTGCAATGTCAACTGCAAACTCATGAGTGATCTGAGGCCATAGGCAGCTAAGTCACACCTGGATTTCTAACCTACAGAAACTGAAAAAACAGATATCTGTGTTTTTGTGAGCCCCTAAATTCTAAGGTAACTGGTAATACAACAACAACAAAAAAAAGACAATCCAGTTCAACTTTAAAATTCAACACTCCTGAGCCAGGCATGGTGGCATACATTTATAATCCCAATACTTGGGAGGCTGAGACAAGAGAATTGCTGGTTCAAAGCCAGCCTCGAAAGTTGGTGAGGCTCTCATCAACCTAGCAAGACCCTGTTTCCAAATAAGAAATAAAATCAGGCTGGGGGTATAGTTTGGAGGTAGAATTTCTCTAAGTTCAATCCCCAATACCACAAAAATAGATTAGATAAAATTCAACAATCTTAGGTACATTAGGTATTAATTAACCAAAAATAAGTAAATTCCCTCTTTGACATGAGCAAATAAGAGGGGCTTTCTATCTCTGAGCTATACTCCCAAACCTATTTTGTATTTTTATTTGGAAACAGGGTCTCACTAAGTTGCTGAGAGCTACACTAATTAGCTGAGGCTGGCTTCGAACCTGTGTGATCCTCCTGTCTCAGCCTCCCAAGCGCGGAGATTACAAGGGTGCGCTACCATGCCCGGCTCTAACATTATTAATTTGAATGTGGCAACTTATAAAACTTAAATACTTTTATTTTTTATTGGTGCACTGTAGTCATATATCTTAATGGAGTACAAGATGGTAGAGGCATACATGCACACATCATTCATTTAGCCCTTCCCCAATTCCCTCCCAATATTTCTATTTTAATTCTAAAGTTGAAGTCATTAAATAGTACAGTATTAGCTACATAGTATTAAAATACATAACTAAAAATACAAACCTGAACCAATTATTTAATTGAAAGCAATCCATTAGGAAGGTAAAGTGTAAATAAACCACTAAGGCCAGGCACAGTGGCACTCCCTTGTAATCCAAGTACTGAGCCTATCTTTTAGAATCATTTATCAGAGTCAGTCCTGGTGGCACATGCTTGTCATCCCAGTACTAGGGAGGCTGAAACAGAAGGATCACAGGTTGATGGCCAGCCTCAGCTACTTAGTGAGGCCCTCTGCAAGTTAGGGAGATCCTGTTTTAAAATAAAGACTAAAAAACTGGGTTGGGAGTGTAGCTCCAGGACAAAATGCCCCTTGATTAAATCCCCAGTAGAACAAAAAATAATTACATAAAAAAACAAACATACAAACCACTAAAAGTATTATGGTGATTTAGTGTCTTTACTTTCTAAAATTTTGCATTATTTATTATCCACTCACCACCTATGAAAAACACCATGCTAGCCAGACATGGGAGCACACACTTGTAATCTGGTACTTGGGAGGCTGAGACAGGAGGATCACAGGTTCAAAGCCTGCTGCAGCAACTTAGTGAGACACTCTACAACGTAGTGAAACATTTCCAAATAAAGAATAAAAATAGGGCTATGGGTGCAGCTGGGAGGTAGAATGCCCCAGGGCTCAATCCCTAGTACTACAAAAAAAAAAAAAAAAAAACCCACAATATTTTGTTTTTACTTAGTATATATGTCTCTAAACATGAAAAATGTTTACCCACAGGTCTGCATGTATTTCCTCAATATTAGAGTCTGATAAATAATTTTTTAAATGATACCAGGAACTTAGCCCAGGAGCAGTCTACCTCTGATCTATACCCCTAACCCTAATTTTTGTTCTTTATTTTAAAACAGGGTCTAAGTTGTGAAGGGCCTCCCTATGTAGCTGAGGTTGACAATAAACCTGCAATCCTCCTGTCTCAGCCTCCCAAGTACTAGGATTACAAGTATGTGCCACCAGGTCCAGACCTAATAAATGATTCTAAGAGATAGGCACAGTAAGATATCGGGGTATATATATATATTTTTTTGCAGGTCTGGGGATGGAACCCAGGGAAATTTTACCTCCGAGCTGCACCCCCTGCCCTATTTCTTATTCTTTATTTTGAAACCGGGTCTCACTGAGTTGCAGAGGGCCTCACTAAGTAGCTGAGGCTGTCCGCGAACCGCAATCCTCCAGGTCTCAGCCTCCCGAATGCTGGGATTACAAGCGTGCGCCACCACACCTGGCTTATGGGGTATATTTTTTAAAGATCTAATCTTCTGATATACAAAAGGTATTTTCTTAAGTAGCATAAAAAACATCTATTCACTTACAATTGTACAACTTTAAATACTGTGTAAGCCTTTCGTTCACATTTAAAAAAAAAAGCTGCATAAATTTAAACAGATGAAACTATCCTATCTATAACAGCACTCTATTTTAAAATTGTTTTGAATTTTTTTTCTTTTTTTTTTTTTGGTGGTACTGGGGATGGAACCCTTCTACCTCCAAGGCTACACTCCCAGACCTATTTTATATTTTTTATTTGGAAACAGGGTCTCTTAAGCCTGCGCGGCTGGCTTCAAACCTGCAAGATCCTCCTGTCTCCACCTCCCAAGTGTAGGGATTACAAGTGTGTGCCACCACACCCAGCTTGAAATTATTTTAAAAATTATTTTAAAATTGTTTTAAGATTATTCTTTTCATCAAACAAGTTATATTAGGTTTAGATAAATAAGGAAAACTATACCTCACAACTACACCATAGACAATTCAGAATGCCCACAGTGGCACATGTCTTTAAGGCTTCATTTCTTCTTTAAAGACATGCCTTGTCTCTTGTACTGTGTCTTAAAAGTTTGATAAAATATCAAGACATAACAATAAAAGACTGAGCAACTTTACACTACCTGTGGTTCCATAAAATCCACGTCTCACTCCTCTGTTAAAATCATTCCCAGTACAGTTCAATCCAATTACAGCTAAGTACTTTTAAAGAAACTTATTCACATGTCTCAGAAATGCCCTACAGTGATATCCAATCAGACCCATCAGGACATGCAGTTCCAGATTCCAAGCTACCAAGTGAAAACAGGTGGGGCAGTTGATGGAGAGAGTATTAAAAACTGGGAAAGATTTAATGCTCATGAAGAACTAAAGTCTAACCTGTATCTACTGATGTAGCACATCCCTTTTGAAATAAATTGCATTTTGCCAAGCTGATAAATTTAAAGATGTATAAGAATAAATCTATGTAATCCTCAACAAATATTGCATTATAAAATGGCATTGTTATTAAATTCATATCTATATACCTGCTATATCAGCATCCATCCCACAAGTGATAGACAATTCTCACTTAAATGCCCTAACTGACAATATGAAAAGCAAAGGCATCTACTATCATCATTCTTAGAGTGGCAGGCATAAAGAAGTCAACAAATAATGGCAAGGATGTGGGGAAATAGGAACTCTTTTCCACTGTTGGTGGGAGTGCAAACTAGTTCAACTGCTATGGAGATTCCTTAGAAAACTGGGAATAGATCCACCATATGATCCAGCTATACCACTCCTGGGTATTTTAACAAAGGGGGTGAAATCAGAGAACTGCAGCAACATATGCATACCCATGTTCATAGCAGCACAATTTGTAATAGCCAAAATATGGAACCAACCCAGGTCCCCATCAACAGATAAATGAATTGCAAAATTATGGGAAATATACACAATGGAATTCTATTGAGCTACAATGAAGAACAAAATCATGTCGTTTGCAAGAAGATGGAAAGTCCTAGAGAGCATTATGTTAAGTGAGACCAGCCAAGCAAAGAAAGAGAAGGGACATATGTTTCCTCTAATATGCCCAAATTAGGGAGCATTGGGGATACCAGAGGGACTCCAGATAATGGAAGGGAAATCTCAGCAAAGTTTGAATGGAAGGATAAGAGAGGAAGAAGGCTGAACTTGATTAATGAGGGTCTACATCCGAATATGTGTAAAAGTATGAACACAGCATGGTTACCCTGGACATTCACTGTTGTGAAGGGAGAAGGGAAACTGGTGGTGGGGTGGGGGGGAGAGGGCACCAAGTACAGTTTAAATGTATACCATTTATTTTCAATTAAAAAAAATCAATAAAATTATAAACAGATACCTAGAAAAAGTACAACAGAAAAAAAAAATAAAACACATGATGTAGTTAAACATATCAAAGTCAATCAGGAAGCCAAGCATGGGTAGGAGGGAGGGGCAGGGAAGGGGTTAGAGATTGGGTAGGGGCTGACTGGGTGATGTGTGCATGTATATCTCCACAGGACTTTTATCCCATTGAGATTAAGAGTACAATGCACCAATAAAAATGTATAAAACATAAATAAAACAAATCTAAAAGTCAAAAAAAAAGAGGGTCTGATTAAGTTGCGGAGTTCTTCACTAAATTGCTGAGACTGGCTGAGGAACTGTGATCTTCTGTCTCAGCCTTCCAAGTACTAGGATTAGAGGTGTGCACCACCATGTCTGGCTTAAATTTTTTCTTGTGCCAAAGTCAAAGACTTAACACATAGAAAAATATGACAGCCAGGAGTGGTGGCACACGCTTGTTATCTCAGCATTCAGGAGACGGAGACCAGAGGATCGCAGTTCGCAGACAGCCTCAGCTACTTAGTGAGGCCCTCTGCAACTCAGTGAGACCCGGTTTCAAAATAAAGAATAAAAAATAGGGCAGGGGGTGCAGCTCGGAAGTCGAATTCCCCTGGGTTCCATCCCCAGACCCGCAAAAAAAAAAAAAAAAAAAGGAAAAAAGAAAAAAGAAAAATATAATGACAAGGGAGTTATATACAACTTTGGGGTGTTATTCAAAGTCAAACAATAGCTAAAGAGTGGCACAAGTCTGTAATCCTAGCTACACTGAAGGCAGAGGCAGAGGACCTCAAGTTTAAGGCCAGGTTGGGTAAGCTAAGCAAGTCTCAAAAAATACTATCATCAACCTAGCAATATCCTGTTTCAAAATAAAAATAAAATAGGGATAGGCATAGCTTGGAGGTAGAATGCCCCTGGGTTCAATCCCCAGTACCACAAAGATACACAAATAAATAATAGCTGGGCATGGTAATGCATGCCAGCATTCCCAATATCTGGAAAGCTGAGATGAGATTATTAATACAAGTCCAGCATGTGGTAACAGCAAAACCCTGTTTCAAAATAAAAAATAAATAAAAACAGCTGGGGGTATATCTCAGGGACAGAACACCCCTGAATTCA
Organism: Muscardinus avellanarius; assembly: GCF_963383645.1. NCBI lineage: Eukaryota > Metazoa > Chordata > Mammalia > Rodentia > Gliridae > Muscardinus > Muscardinus avellanarius. The sequence continues at coordinate 63,827,684 of NC_137789.1, read as the reverse complement.
ATTCCCAGTACAAAAATCAATTAATTATGTTATTTAATTAAATAAAAAGGGGGCCAGGCTGGTGATACACGCTTGTAGTTCCAGCATTCAGGAGGCAGAGACTGAAGGGACTCAGCTCCTTAGCAATGCCCTCCACAACTCAGTGAGACCCTGTTTCAAAACAAAGAATAAAAACTAGGGCTAGGGATGTAGCTCAGAGGTAGAATGCCCCTGAGTTCCATCCTCAGTACCACAAAAATAAATAAATAAAAATAAAAATAAAAAGGGCAGAGAGCCAGGCATGGTGGCGCACGCTTGTAATCCCAACGTTCGGAAGGCTGAAACCAGAGGATCGTGGTTCGCAGACAGCCTCAGCTACTTAGTGTGGCCCTCTACAACTCGGTGAGACCCTGTTTCAAAATAAAAAATAAAAAATCAGGCTAGGGCGTAGCTTAGAGGTAGAATGCCCCTGGGCTCAATCCCCTGCACCACAAAAAATAAAATAAAATAAAATGGGCACAGAGTATAGCTCAGTGCTACTCTCCTGGTTTCAATCCCCAGGACCATAAAAATAAACAGGTCTGGAGATGTTGCTCAGATGTACAGCACCCATGGGTTCAATCTTTGGTACTGTAAAATAAATAACAAATACATACATATAAATTATTAATATTATGGATAGTAGATGCTCATCTAATATTTTCTTTTTCCTGTACTGAGAATCAAACCCAGGGGCATACTATCTTCAAGTTACACTCTCAGCCCTTCTTACTTTTTATTTTGAAAATGGGGGTCTCACCTAATAATCCCTGGTTAAGTAGGGCCCTCATCTTTTGTCAACTTGAAGATGCTATAGAAGACAGATTTTTCACCCTCATCAACCCTTAAGATTAAGGGATCCAAGTCTGGGGGAGGGGGGGATGAGGTAGGATTAAAAAAAATAAAAATAATAGATAGAAGACAAACTGGAAAAAAGGGAAAATTACAGATTTAAAACCTAGAAGCCGGGCATGGTAGCGCACACTTGTAATTCAAAGCTGAGACAGGAGAATCACAGTTCGCAGACAGCCTTAGCTACTTAGTGAGGCCCTTCACAACTCAGTGAGACCCTGTTTCAAAATAAAGAATAAAAAATAGAGCTGGGGGTGTAGCTCAGATGTAGAGTGCTCCTGGGTTCCATCCCCAGAACCACAAAAAAAAAAACCCTAGAATCTTCATAATCCTTATCTTAAGCACAAATCCTTAGTAGACCCATACTTTCAATCATAATTGTCCATCTCCCCATCTGAAATTCCTGAGATGCTTGGTAAACAAAGGCCAGGTATCACTCAGCACCAATCAATTAAATGTCAGGAACATGAGGATTCTAAAAGAAAGACCAGACCTCCGTCCCTGCCATACACCCCTACTCATGGGTTCTCCTATAAAAAAAAAAAAATCAAGACCCCCAAAGTTGCTCTCTCCCTCTTGAGACGGCCCACATTCTCCCCTAACGTTTCCCCCACTTTCCTAAATGAACTGCTTCTTCTCTGAAATAAAAGAAAGAAAATGGGTCTCACTAAATTACTAATTTGCTGAGGGTCCCCCAAGTTACTGACTGAGCCTGGTCTTGAACCTAAAGTCCTGTTTCAGCCTCCCAAGTCCCAGATATGCACCACCATACACAGCTTATATATTTTCTTGAATACCTAGGAAAAAAATAATATCTCTGTATGTGATTGATCATACTGTGAATATCTCTGAATTATGCAGTCCAGTATAAACAGATAATTTAATTTGGGCATATCTAGGTTTTTCTATATTTATGTATATTAAACAGACACTAAACACTCGAAAAGAGTACCAAAGAAAAGGAAAATAAGAGGTTGAGAACAAAGAAAAAATTTCACATTTCTGGCCAACTACATATTCTAGAACTAAACAGGAAAATCTCTTGGCCTCACTTCCAGTGATGTTTATGTATTTAAAAGTTTGATTGCTATCTTTAATATTTTTACATTCTTTGTTAAAAAGCAGGCCAAGCCACTCTTTCCTAGAACTTCATTCCAGACAAGTAAGATAAAATGGAAAATTCTTTTGGTTTCCCATACTAAAACATTTAGGGGCAAAGAGCCGTAACATACCTTACCTTTAACGAACCAGAAAAAAAAGTATTTTGTGTGTGCGATATAGTCTAAATGATAAATGGGTAAAATGGTAACAGGTAAATCTGAGTAAAAGTTACAAGGATGATCTCTGTATTATGCTTTTGTGTGTGTGTGTGTGTGTGTGGTACTGGGAATAGAACCCAGGGGCATTCTACCTCTAAGCTATACCTCTAGCCCTATTTTTTATTCTTAATTTGAAATAGGGTCTCAGTTGCAGAGGGCCTTCGGAAGTAACTAATGCTGGCCTGTGATCCTCCTGTCTCAGCCTCCCAAGTACAGGCATTACAAGTGTGTACCACCACACCCAGCTATATTATACTTTTTCTTGCAACTTTTCTATATATTTGAAACTATTTCCAAGCCAGGCATGGCGGCCCACACTTGTAATCCCATTTCTTCAGAGGCTAAGACAGAAAGCTCACAGGTTCAAGGACAGCCTCAGCTACTTCATGAGGTCCTCTGCTATGTAGTGAGACCCTGCTTCAAAATAAAGAATAAAATATAGGGCTGGGGGTGTAGCTCAGTAGAATGCCCCCAAGTTCCTTCCCCAGTAATACACACACACACACACACACACACACACACACACACACGGAATTATGTCCAAATAAAAAGGAAAATTTTTAAATTATGTGGCATGCAGCTAGGCACAGTGACACATACCTGTAATCCCAATATTTGGGGAAGATTGCATCTTCAAAGCCAGCCTGGGTAACTTAAAAGAGAGCCTCAGTAACTTAGTGAGATTCTCTTTCAAAATACAATAATAAGTTGGACACAGTGAAGACACCCATAAGCCCAATACTTGGGAGGCCGAGACAGGAAGATTACAGGTTAGAGGGCAGTTCCAGCAATTTAGCACGACATCTTCAGCAACTGAGGGAGACTATTTCAAAGTAAAAAAAAAATAAAATAGGACAGGCGGAGGAGTTAGCACAAAGGTAGAATACCCTAGGTTCCAACCTCAGTACCATAAAAAATAAAATAAAAATTTTAAATAAAAAATAAAAAGGGCTGCGGGTATAGCTTGGATGTAGAAGGCCCTTGGGTTCAAGCTCCAGTACTAAATAAATAAATTACATGGCATGCTATTTGAAATTAACAATACACACTTGGATTGTAATCAAAACACTGGTATTTAAGAAAAACTGATTTGTGAGGAAATATGGACTTAATCCTAAGAATTAATCGTTGCTTAGATATAAATTTCCTATTACACTGCTATGTAAAAATGGCTTGAGTTGAAACCATAGCAAGAAGAAAAAAAAAAAGCACACATACACACCATGTAGTTTGACATTACTAGTTCACAAATTTAATAGAGGCCTGCTGCAAAATGCAGCAAATCTACAATTCAAGTGATATGTGATATCTCTGGTTTGCAGTAAAATAGAGACAAATTGAACAATTAAAAAAAAGCTTCCCACTACAATTGAGAAGCCAAGGTCTTGGTTCTGATGGTTTTATTTAAAAAAAAAAAAATTTCCACTGCAGCTGTACTCACAGCAGTATATTCGAATCATTTTAAGAAATCAAAGATGGGGAAGAAACATCCTACCGAAGAAATGTTGCAATCTTTTCTCCTGCCTGCCCATCACAATTCTGATTTCAAATGTGCACCGTGCTTTCCTAAAACATAAGGATACATCAGAATCCAAGTCATGTGCAGCAAAAGTTCAGCAAAATTGTGGAATGAAACATTAAATAACAAAGGTGCTCGGTTAACATTTAAAGATACATTTAAAGGATCATCTCTACCGTTTCTGCAGAAGATTCACCCACTTTTAAATTCTTCGGTAAATTCCCGGGTCGACCCTAATTGGACGATCCCTCTCTACCCCAGCAGTCAGTTCTTAGCCTTTTGCAGGGTGGGGTGAGAGGGTCACACCCCAGCAAAGACTAACCCCTTCCAAAAATAAAAATAAAAATAGATTCACTGAGCAAAATGCAAAATTCTGCACGCAATTCCAGGACCGTGATCCCCGCCCCCTCCCAAAGACTCCAGCTCCGCTCGGGCCAGGACGGCCTCTGCGGAGCCCCGGCCCGGCCCTCGCCGGTGCGCTCCGCCGCCGAGCTTTGTCTCCCGCCCAACTCCCCGGCCCAGCAAGGTCACTGCTGCCAGCTGGCCCTGGACGCCCGGCCCAGAGCTCGGACCCGCGGGCCGCGGCGCCTCTGCCCCCGGCCTGGCCGCCGCTGCGGCGCCGCCACCTGCCCATTGCACGGACGCCGCCCGGCCGCCCCGGCCTCCGCCCGGCCTCCGCCCGGCCCTCCCAGGCACCTGCCCGGCCCGGCCGCCGCGCGGGGAGGACCCGGGGCGGGCGGCGGGGAGCCGGGCCTCGGGCGCCCGAGCCTCCCGCGCGGGCGGAAGTCGGGCCTCGGGCGCCCCGCCGCCGCGGCCATTTACCTTCTGGCCAGGGACGCTCCGCGGACGGCTCCGACATTGGCAGACACTGCCGAGGACTGACCCCGCTCGGCCGCCGCCGCCGCCGCCGCCGGCCTCCACCTCGGCGCCCGCCCCCGCCCGCCTCCCTGCGCTCCCGCCGCGCCCTCCCGGGCTCGCGCCGCGCGCCCCCGCCTGCGCCGCCGCGCGCGCTCCCGCGCCGGCCCCGCCCCCGCCGCGCCATTGTCCGCCGCGCCGCTCGCGCCCCCTGGCGGCCGCGCCGGCCCCGCAGCCTCGGGCGCTGCGGGCGGAGCGAGAGGGGCGAGCGGGGCAGCCCCTCCCCACCGGCGGGCCCCGCCGCCGCCGAGCCGGCACCTCGGCGTCCTGCGCCTTTCCCGCTGGGGAGGAGGCGGGCAGGAGGCCGGCTCGCCCAGACCCCGCCAGCCCTGTCACTGCCCGCTCCCCGCCAGCCGGCGAGGCCGAGCCCCCTCCGCGACCAAAACACCGAAATCCTAACTGGACGCTTGAAGACGAAATCTCTGGGAACAAAAACGAGGACCATCTTAAAACAGCGCCCTAGAGCCTAGATTTTTGTGGCAAAGGTGCCAGAAAACTTGAATGACTTCTTGATTCGTCCTGGTTTTGAAGTGGGTTACTTCTGTCCAGATAACACCAACCCAGTTAAGCCCAGTGAAACTCAACACTTTATCCAGTAAATGGCACCAAAAATAATCTTTTTTTTTTTTTTTTTTTTTTTTGCGGGTCTGGGGATGGAACCCAGGCCCCTGCCCCATTTTTTAGTCTTGTTTTTTGTTTATTTGTTTTGTTTTTGTTTTGGGTGGTACTGGGAGTGGAACCCAGAGGCTTTCTACCTCCGGGCTATACTCCCAGCCCTATTTTATATTTTATTTGGAAACAGGGTCTCACTAAGTTGCTGAGAGCCTAAGTAGCTGAGGCTGGCTTCGAACCTGCGCAATCCTCCTGTCTCAGCCCCCTAAAGCGCGGGGATTATAAGCGTGCGCCACCACGCCTGGCTTTTATTCTTTATTTTGAAACCAGGTCTCACTGAGTTGCAGAGGGCCTCACTAAGTAGCTGAGGCTGTCTGCGAACCGCGATCCTCCGGTCTCAGCCTCCCAACAAAAATAATCTTGACAATAAAGAAGTCTAGAAATAGAACTATTCGTGTGTGCCTCACAGACAACATCTGCATCATTATTCTCAAGGTTTCTTTCTAGTATGGTGAAACTACCTGAGAGGCGTCTACCAGCCCAGTGACTGTCTAAGATCAATAGCTCTCCGATTTACAAATTCAGCAATAGTATTGTATGTATCAGTTTTTCTTTTTTTAAAGAGAAGCTAAATGTTAGATATTCTGTAAATGTGATAATACATATAATGTCTTTTAAATAGAGTTTAGTAAGTAGTAGATCTCATATGGTACAGGCTACTGCTACAGTTTTCCTTCCAGAGAAGTGTGTGTGTGTGTGTGTGTGTGTGTGTGTGTGTGTGTGTGTGTGTGTGTGTGTGTGTTTACTGGGGATTGAATATAGGGGCATTCTACTTCTGAGCTATACCCCTGGCACTATTTTATTTTTTTATTTTGAAACAGGGCCTCTCTCAAGCTGTAAATGCTCAATACTGTGAGCCTCCTGTCTCAACCTCGAGTACTGGGGTTGCAGGCATTCAGCACCACACCTGCCTTTCTAGAAAGCTTTCTAAAGCTCCTTCACCCTTTACAGCTCTGCCTGTTCCCTCCGGTTTAACCCGTCAGGCCCTGCCTAAGTCAGCAGCACTCCTTGAGTAATGACTGCTAGCTGCTTAGGTGACATTCCAGGGCTGAATGATTTTATAGCAGCCATTGCAAGGATCAAGCCTCCCACCTCTGTGCCTTTCCACAGGCCATTCCTGCTCCCTACAGTCCATCCTGTCCTCCCCTGGTGACATCATCCTTGATCCGGTTTAAATCGCCCCCCTGAGCACATTCCCCAAGTCTCTTCTCCTGACGCCCTCTTCTCTGATGCAGACACGTTAGGATTGTTTGTTAGCCTGTCTCCTGCCCACTACTGCGTTGTTGAAAGACAGGCTCAGGTCCCAGCATCTTTGTAGTCTCGGGCCCCAACAGCCAAGTGAGTGCACAGCAGGTGCTTTTGAGATACATGGATGAGTTTATATACTTTTGGAAATTACTCTGAAGTGGTCAGAAATGTCTGTGAAAGAGAATCACAGGTTTGCAGCCAGCCTCAGCTACCTAGTCAGGCCCTCCACAACTTAGTGAGACCATGTTTCAAAATAAAGAATTAAAAAAGAAGCTGGATGTGGTGGCACATGCTTGTAATCCCAGCATTTGGGAGGCTGAGATAGGAGAATTACAGGTTCGCAGCCAGCCTCAGCTACTTAGTGAGCCCCTTTGCAACTCAGTGAAAGTTGCAAAATAAAAAATAAAAAAATAGGGCTGGGGTGTAGCTCGGAGGCAGAATGCCCCTGGGTTCCACCCCCAGTACCACCAAATAATAAAAATACCAGTACCAAAAAATAAAAATAAAAATAATTTAAAAATTGGGCTGAGGGTGTAGCTCAGAAGTACAATGCATCTGGATTCAATCCCCAGTATTGCAAATATATATATGTATTTTTTTAATAATGAATATTTAAAAATCAGTTGTCCTACTGATTAATACAAAACAACTGATTTATAAATGCATCTTTACAGTACCATTGTTATTTTTGGTCATTTATAGCATGGTGGTGAGGTTCTATAACACAAGCCATCTGTTTCTTAATTCCTGGGCCAGGAACAAATACGCTACAAAAGAGTCACAGGTCCCAGCTCAGAGGAGAGTACCAGATCCTATCTCTTCATGGGAGGCATGTTCAAGAACTTTGGGATCGCACTTAAAATTCACACATTTGCCTGACTCCATGGTGCACACCTGTAATCACAGTACTTGGGAAGCAAAAGCAGAAGGATTGCAAGTTCAAACCTAGCCTGGGCAATTTATCAATTTATCTGTTCCAAAAAAATTTATAGAGCCAGGTGTGGTGGCGCATGCTTGGAAGGTGGAGAAGGTGGAGACAGGAGGATCCTGCAGGTTCGAAGCCAGCCGCGCTGGCTTAAGACACCCTGTTTCTAAAACATATATATATATATATATATATATATATATATATATATATATATATATATATATATATATATATATAGTCTAGAAGTGTAGGCCGAAGGTAGAAGGGCTTCCAGGAACCTCAGTACCACCAAAAAAAAAAAAAAAATGATAGAGGTTGTGAGTATAGCTCAGAGGTAGAACACCTGTAGGTTCAATCCCCAATGCCAAAAAAAATTAAATTTAAATTAAACCCACATGTATCTGAAACATCACCTTGCTCTTTCACATACCAATTCTACATTAATATAAAGATGACATGGGTATCTACTTAGGTTTGCATGAATCATGGCAGCTAACTTGAAGCATCCAATACTTTCTTCCCCATTGAAGATAACTATGGAGATTGCAAAAGTTAGATTCAAGAGGAACATGGCTTAATATTCTTTTAGTCTAAGTCTCCTCTCCATGCCAAGAGGGACAAACTGAGCAAGTTAAGGCTGCTAGAAATTGCAGCAGCAGAAGAGATAGGGAAGAAGCTGGAAGCCTAAGGAAATTCCCAAGCAGTAAGGTGCAGCATGTAACAATGAATCCATGAGGTATATAAGATGTAACACTGAATGTTAACTCCTGCAGCATGTAACACTGAAGCAGTAACACTGAAGTATTAAGGTGCAACCTGTAAGTTAAGTCAGCGAGATACAACTGATAACACTGAATCAGTACAGTATAGCCTGTAGCATTGAATCTGCAAGGTACAACTTGTAATACTGAAGCATGCTATCTGGGACTAGCTGCAGTTGGAAATGTGAGGGACCCACACAAGGCCTTGAGACGAGGTCAGCTGAGCTGGCAATGTGGAAGTGCTGCACACCCAGCAGAGGTGGCTCCTTCTGCTCTAGCCCACCCCACACAGCACCTGCATGCTCAAACTATTCGCTCATGTATGCATTCATCATACGTGCTTGCTAGCAACAGAGATGCCTGCAAGAAATTGTCTTAGCTGGGCTCGGTGGTGCACAACTGTAATCCCAGTACTAGGTTGGCTAGACAGGAGGATTGCAGGTCTGCAGCCAGCAAGAGCAATCAAGTCCCAGTTTCAAAATAAAAGAATTAAATAGGGCTGAGGTTGTACCTCAGATATAAAATGCACCTGGGCTCCAACCCCAGTAGCCTAATTAACTCATTCATTCATTAATGATAAAACTGAGTGTAGTGGTGCATGCCTGTAATTCCAGTACTTGAGAGGCTTAGACAGGAGGATCAGAGGTTGGTTGGTTCAAGGCTAGCCTTGGCAACTTAGCAAGGCTTGTTTCAAAGTAAAAAATAAAAAGGGCCGGTAGTATAGCTATGAGGTAAAATACCCCTAGGTTTAATCCTCAGGGACACACACATGCACACACATACACACACACACACACATACACATGCACGCACACATGCACACAAACACACTGTTTTTAATAAAATAAAAATAAAAAGGGCTGGGGTTCAATCCCCAATATCAAAAAAATGACTTGAAGGTAAAATGCCCCTGGGTTCATGCCTCAGTTACCCCCCCCCCAAAAAAAAAGAGCTGGGCATGGTGACACACTCATAATCCCAGTACTTGGAGGCTGAGACAGGAGAACAACAGGTTCCCATGACTGTCCATTTCCTCTTTCTTATAGAACAAAAGAGATTAAAACATCATCACTAGATCCTATCAATGACAATTATCCTACTTTTTTAGAGGTAGGCTCAATGTATACTGTCAGTTATCCTTGGATCTTTGCCACGACCTTGCCTCCTTTGGAGTCTGCGTGACCCTGCACGCATGGCGTGGCATGCTTCAAGGAAAGCCGCCCTGAGGAAGGATGGTTCCTGGTCAGACGACTCCCCGTTCTGGGATGTTCTTTTGTAGTTACTGTCTTTTGGTAATGATTCTATTAACTTTGCACACACATGGCTCCAGTGATGTAGAACGAGGTCCCAATCAGGACTGTAGGAACGGGTGACACTGATTCCGTGGAAGATAAATTTTCTGGTAATATGTTTGAGCTCTCAGATGCCCCCTGCCTTGCTCCAAGCTATAATAAAATTTGCTAGAGAAGTAAAAGGGATTTCAGCACATTAGTGGATATATTACAACAGCAAGATATACTTCAGGAAAGCCCAAGAGAACTTAGTCATGCAAAAAGCTAATCGGTACCATTTACTGGAGATGAGAAGCTCTTCGATGGATAGGAAATCAATTGGTAAAAACACAGTATCAATCATCTCTGAGATGTCATTGAAACATTAGTCAATTTTTGTGTTAAAAAGTCAAATTCTCAAACTCTGGGTGTGACTCCTGCTCCTTCCGGAATTTGCCCTCTAAAGCCCACCTACAAGGCCAGGGGGCTGATCTTAATCACAAGGTCTGGGGGTTGATCTTAAAAACAAGACCTGTAATCATGGGGCTAATCACAAGACCTGTGATGTCACAGGTCTTTCTTCTGTCTCGGTTATGATTGGTGATTTACATGTCCTTCACTTAGTACCCCACTATTGTTCTTTGGTGTTTACACTTTTCTACTAGAAATTTCACTGGTGAAGGGTATAAGATTTTGGTTTTAGAGAATAAACTTTGTCAGTTGCAGAAAGGCAATTGTCCGAGTCCGTCATTTCAGGTCTCTCCCTCCCAAGTCCCGGAGACAAATCTCCACAATAGCGCCATAAATAGAGACTTGAAGCGAACCCCGTACAAAAGAGGGAGGGGGTCCACTGCAGAAGCAGCAGAAAAAGCCGAATCCTTGCCCATTTTCCAAGACTCAGTCCCAATGGTCCCGTTGCTCCGGCCAAGCTGGTCCGTCGCTGATCTTCTAAAATGAAAATCAGGGCTGGGAACACAAGTGGTGGCGACATACCAATAATTCCAGTATTCCAATAATTCCAGTATTGGGAGGCTGACAGGAGGTTTACAGATTTGAGGCCAGCCTCAGCAACCCTGTTTCAAACCAAAAAATAAACAGGGCTGGGAATGTAGCTCAGAAGTAGTAGAAGGGCTTCCAGGAACCCCAGTACCACCAAAAAATAAAATAAAATAAAATAATTAGTAATAAATCTCAGAAAGGAAGTGTAAGACCTTATAAACTGAAATCCACCCAGCACTGTTGAAAGAAATTAATTTTATTTATTTATTTATTTTATTATTTTTATTTTTATTTATTTATTTATTTATTTTTTTTTTATTGGTGCACTGTATTCATACATCATAGTGGGATACAAACTTTTGTAGACATACATGCACACATCGCCCAGTCAGCCCCCACCCGATCCCCACCCATTCCCTCCCCATCCCTCCCTCCCATGCTTGGCTTACTGGTTGACATCTAGTATTATAGCAATTTATCCAAAATTAAAAATGATAATCTCACATAACAGTTTCATTTGTCTGATACCAAGCGTTTGATGACTTAAAGATAACATTTCAATATTTCTTTTTGCTTTCTTTCTTACCAGAGAATTTTTTTTCTATTTTTTTTAGGTGAAACTATCATATATTTATATATTTATTTTTCAGAAAAAAAATCTATCCTAATATGGAATATGGACTCTAGATACCCAAAACGATCTTGAAAAAGAACAAAGCTAGAAGATATATATTTTCTGATTTCAAACCATATAAAGCTACAATAATTGAAACAGTGTAGTACTGTTCTAAAGGCAGATATATAAACCATTGGAGTTAAGTACAAGCCTAGAGCTAAATTCTTCCATATATTGTCAAGTTATTTTTGACAAGGTTTCCACGAACATTTGGTGGTGGGAATAACAATCTTTTAACTAAATATTGTTGAAAAATAATAATTACATGGAAAAGAATAAAATTGGACCCTTACCTAATCCCATATACAAATATTAACTCAAAATAGATAAAAGACCTAAATATAAATCTTAAGACTATAAACTGTTAGAAGAAAATCTGGGTCATAAAACCTCACAACATTGAAATTGGCAGTGATTTCTTGGATATGATTTCAATGGCACAGGCAACAGAAGAGTATACAAACTCCCTAAAAAATAAAAAAAAATTGTATATCCAAAGACAATGTAAAAAGAGTTAAAAGTTACTAATAGAATGGGATAAAATATTTCCAAATGCTATATCTGAAGGTATATTAATATTCCAACTAGACATCCTAAAAATTAACAACAATATAGGCAAACAATACCATTTAGAGATAGGTAAAAGACTAACATAAATAATGAATCTCCACAGATAACCAATCTTAGTTGTCTGTTGGATGGAAAATCTTGTTTCTCTGGTTCTGGTGTGTGTTACCTATTTCTTCTTTGTAGTTAATCTCTTTGAGTATTTTCTCTAGCGCTGAAGGCCAGGTATGGTGACAGACACCTGTAATCCAAGTACTTGGGAGGCTGAGACAGGGAGATTTCAGGTATGAGACCAGCCTCAGCAACTTAGCAAGATCCAGTTTCAAGACATAAAATAAAAATTGGAAGCCACGCGTGGTGGTGCATGCTTGTAATCCCAGCATTTGGGAGGCTGAGACCGGAGGATCACACAGGTTCGAAGCCAGCCTCAGCGATTTAGGCACTCTGCAACTTAGAACCTGTTTCAAAATAAAGAATAATTAATAATAATAATAATAATAATAATAATAATAATAATAACAACAGGACAGGGGTGTAGCTTAGAGGTCAAATGCTCCTGGGTTCCATCCCCAGACCAGCAAAAAAAAAAAAAAAAAAAAAAATCGGGCTGAGGGTGTAGATCAGAGATAGAATGCTCCTGGGGTCAATCCCCAGTAACTAACACACACACACACACACACACACACACACACACACACGGTAATACTCCCCAAATTGTTCTACAGATTCAATAAAATCTCTTATCAAAATCCCAGGTAGAGCCCGGTGTGGTGGCACACGCTTGTAATCTGTGTGCTTGTGAGGCAGAGAGAGGAGGATTGCGCAGGTTCGCTGGCTTAAGAGACCTTAAAGTATAAAATAAGTCTTGGAGTGCTTGGAGTGTAGCCCAGAGGTAGAAGGGTTTCCAGGAACCTGAGTAGCACCAAAAAAAAAAAAAAAAAAGACAGAAGATACACATTTCTCAGAGTTGAAACTTACTATAAAACTACAGTGTTACAAGAGTATGCTGTTTGCATAAGGATAGAAGCATAGATCAATGAATTCAAATTAAGACTACAGAAATAAATCCATACTATAAATCATCTATAGTTTTTTTTTCTTTTCTTTCTTTTTTTTTTTTTTCTTTTTTTGTACTAGGGATTGAACCCAGGGGCATTCTACCTCCAGGCTACATCCCCAGCCCTATTTTTTATTATTTATTTTGAAAGAGGGTCTCACTAAATTGCAGAAGGCCTCAATAAGTAGCTGAGGCTGGAGTTGAACCTGTGATCCTCCTGTCTCAGCCTTTCAAGTACTGAGATTACAGGCATGCACCACCATGCCTGGCGTATCACTAATTTTCATCAAGGGTGCCAAAACCATTCAACGGGAAAAGAACAGTCTCAACAAATGAAGCTGGGACATTTGAAGATAGAAATGCAAATGAACTGGAAACCTTACCTCACATCATATACAAAAATTCATTCAAAATTATCAAAGACAAGCCAGGCGTGGTGGTGCACAGTTGTAATCCCAGCAAAGTAGGATGAGACAGGAGGATTGCAGTTTGTGGCCAGCCTCAGCTAATACTTAGTGAGGCCCTTTGCAACTCAGTGAGAACCTGTTTCAAAGAATAAAAGTCGGGCATGGTGGTGCACACTTGTAATCCCAGAGCTTTGGAGGCTGAGACAGGAGGATTGCACTGGTTCAAAGCTAGCCTCAGCTACTTAATGAGTCTCTCAGAAACTTAGTGAGACCCTGTTTCCAAATAAAGTATAAAATAGGTCTGGGAGTATAGCCAGGAGATAGAAAAGCCCTTGGTTCCACCCCCAGTATCACAAAAAATAAAATAAATAAATAAATTAAATAAAGAATAAAAAATAGGGTTAGGGGTGTAGCTTGGAGGTAGAATGCCCCTGGGGTTACATCCCTAGTACTGGAGGGGGAAAAATTATCAAAGACAAGCAAGGCTTGGTGGCACACATTTATAATTCCAGCATTTGGGAGGCTGAGACAGGAGGATCATGGTTCTCAGACAGCCTCACCTACTTAGTGAGGCCCTTTGCAACTCAGTGAGACCCTGTTTCAAAATAAAGAATAAAAAATAGGAGTGTAGCTTGGAGGTAGAATGCTCCTGGGTTCCATCCCAAGTACCACAAATAAAATAAAATAAAATAAAAGATCAAAGAAAGACCTAAAAATGTTAAAACTATAAATCTCATAGAAGAAAATATAGTGACCTTAGATTAAGCAACTATTTCTTAAATATGACACCAAAATCAGAAGCAACAAAATAAAAAACATTTAAGTTGAACTTTATCAAAATCAAAATCCTGGGTTCCAGCAAAGCAGGTAAGAGGATCCCATACCAGCATAAAAGCTCCCCAGGAATGAAGCAACACAAGTCATGGGCTGCCAAACTTAGGTGTTAGGAAGCTTGAGAACAGCAAGCAGGCAAATAACAATAATTTTGGTTTCTTTTTTTTTAATTTTATTTTATTGGTGCACTGTATTCATACATCATAGTGGGATACAAACTTTTGTAGACATACATGCACACATCGCCCAGTCAGCCCCCACCCGATCCCCACCCCATTCTCTCCCCATCCCTCCTTCCCATGCTTGGCTTAGTGGTTGAATAATTTTGGTTTCTAAAATAGTTGGGAACTAATAAGAGAGGTTCTTCATCCACACAAGTTGGGAGGTGAGGCAGCTGCTTGCCTGCACTGGCTCAGAGAGGAAACTCCCTGCAAACAACAACAACAAAATGCCCAAATATAACTAGCTACCAAACAAGAAAAACAGAAGCCGTCCAACATACCTGCTGTGGAGACGAGGACTGCTCTCAGAAAACATGAGTCAAAACCAGGCATCATGGTGCACATTTGTAATCAGAGTAGTTGGGAGGATAAGACAAGAAGATTGCAGATTCAAAGCCAACCTCAATTTAGCAAGGCTCTCAGCAACCTAGTGAGACCCTGTTTCCATATAAGAAAGAAATGGGGGGAAGATGGCGACTGAGAAAAGCAGCGTTTATGAGTCCTGCTAACACTCGATCTCTATTGCACAAAATCAGTGCTTTTCATAGCCAGAAAACACTATCAGCAGAGAAATAAAAACTGTAAATACAAGGGACAGAGAAAAAGAAGACTAGAAGAACAAACAGAGACCAGAAAAGAAACCAGGCTGCACTGCAGCAGAGGAGCCACGTTGGCACCTTCTTGCCTGACAGCACCAGGCTCCAGAGAAGAAAGGTAAACAAGGAGCTGAAGTAAGCAGCTACAGATCATTTGGGTGTAATTCTGCAGTTCTTTCAGTGCAAAGAACGTCTAAAACTCCCAGGGGCCAAGCTCATCACACCCTCCTGGGACTCAGAACGGAGCTCAAAACCAGAAAAGAAATATGCTAGCCTCACAGCCAGAAGCAGTGGGGAGTTCACCATGCCCATAACAGCTCCAGATCAGTGCACACAACAACTGTAAGTGAAATTGCGGCCCCTAAAGAAGAAATCCCAGCACTGCACCGCTAGGGATGTGCGCAGGTTTGATAATCACCCTGGGTTTGAGATTTTGCAGTCAAACCAAGTGACGGAGTAGTGGTGGCAGAGAAACCACACCCTAGTCACAGCTTCCCATGGGAAAATGCCCATCCTGGCACCCCCACAGTCTCGCGCAGCCTCAATTAATTACCTGGGTCTGAGACTCTGCAATACAACCCAGTAAAGGAGTAGTGGCGGCTGAGATTACCACAAACTTGAGATCCAGAACACCCTAAGTGAAGTCATGGTGACCCGAGGAAGAACCCAGAGAAGGCACTAACTTCTGAAATCATGGGAAAGAGGAATAATAATGGAGCAATGAACACCCACAACCCCACAATATCAGAACCTGATAACACAGAAATTCAGAGATCTCCAGAAGATCAAATCAGGAATATAACTGTAGATATATAGTAGAACAGGACCTTCTAAAAGAATTTAGAGAGAATCTAAAAGAAATAAAGGAAGCAATCACTGAGGTAAAGGCCTCAATTCAAAGTATAAACAATCAATTAGACACATGGAGAATAGAATCTCGCTCCTGGAAGAGGATCACTCCAAAAATGAATGCATAATTTCTAACTTAGAAAAAAAATCTGACAGCAGGAATCTGACATTGAAGAAATATGGGCCCATTTTAAGAGAGCTAACCTAAGAATAATCGGAATAGAGGAGGGGAAAGAAGGTGAAACCAAAGGGATCAATAATCTCTTCAAAGAAGTAATAGCCAACCTAACTAAAAAAAAGAGAGAATCAAACTAAATTATGAAGATAAGAGATGAAAAAGGAGACAGTGTAGAAATCCAGAGGATTATTAGAAACTACTTTGAAAAACTATACTCCAACAAAATGGAAAATCTAGAGGAAACTGACAACTTTCTAGATAAATACAACCTTCCTAAACGGAGTCAAGAAGATATAGAACACTTAAACCAACCAATAACAATCAAAGAAATTGAAACAGTAATAAAGAGCTTACCATCAAAGAAAAGCCCAGGACCAGATGGTTTCCCCAGTGAATTCTATAAAACCTTTATAGAAGAGCTAACCCCAATACTCTTCAAACTATTTCATAAAAAAGAAAAAAGTGGGACTCTCCCAAATACATTCTATGAAGCCAACATCACACTAATACCAAAACCAAATACAGACAGTTCAGGGAAGGAAAACTACAGGCCTATATCTCTGATGAACTTGTATGCAAAACTATTAAACAAAATACTAGCAACACGCATTCAAAACCAAATCAAGAAAATAGTACACCATGACCAGGTAGGGTTCATCCCAGGGATGCAAGGCTGGTTCAACATACAAAAATCAATCCATGTAATTCACCATATAAACAGAATCAAAGACAAAAATCACATGATCATTTTAATAGATGCTGAAAAAGCATTTGATAAAATCCAACATCCATTCATGATAAAAAACACTGCAGAGAATTGGAATAGAAAAAACATAACTCAACATCATAAAGGCAATATACAATAAGCCCACCACCAACATCATATTAAATGGGGAAAAACTTCAAGAATTCACCCTAAAAACAGGAACGAGACAAAGATGTCCATTATCACCACTTCTCTTCAATATAGTACTAGAGACTCTAGCCAGAGCAATAAGGCAAGAAAAGGAAATCAAAGGAGTACAAATAGGAAAAGAAGATCTCAAACTTTCACTATTTGCAGATGACATGATACTATATTTAGAAAACCCAACAAACTCAACCAAAAGGCTTATAGAACTGATCAACCAATTCAGCAAAGTGTCTGGATACAAAATCAATCTTAAAAAATCAGAAACTTTCCTAATACACAAACCATAAATCCACTGGAAAAGAAATTCAGAAAACACTTCCACTCAGGATCTCCCACAAAAAATAAAATACTTAGGAGCAAACTTAACCAAGGAGGTAAAATATCTCTACAAAGAAAATTATAAAACATTGAAAAAAGAGCCGGGCGTGGTGGCGCATGCTTGTAATCCCCGCGCTTGGGAGGCAGAGACAGGAGGATCGCGCAGGTTCAAAGCCAGCCGCGCGCACTGGTTTAGGAGACCCTGTTTCCAAATAAAAATGTAAAAATAGGTCTGGGAGTGTAGCCTGGAGATAGAAGGGCTTCCAGGAACCCCAGTACCACAAAAAAAATTGAAAAAAATTGAAAAAATTGAAAAAAGAAATCGAAGAAGATTTTAAAAGATGGATCTGCCATGTTCATGGATAGACAGAATAAATATCATTAAAATGGCCATCCTTCCAAAAGTGACCTACAGATTAAATGCAATGCCCATTAAACTACCAAGATCATTCTTCACAGACATAGAAAAATCCATCTACCTCTGAGCTACACCCCCAGCCCTATTTTTTTTTTTATCATTTATTTTGAAACAGGGTCTCACTGAGTTGCAAAGAGCCTCACTAAGTAGTTGAGGCTGTCTGTGAGCTATCCTCCTGTCTCAGCCTCCCAAGTGCTAAGATTATAAAAAGGCACTACCACACCCATTTAAAAATATTTTTAAAAAGAAAAACAAAACTGATTTAAATACTTATACTTGAAAATAAAGATGAGAAAAGAAAGGTATTAAATTTTTAAATATTCTCACTTACCAAATGAATTGGAATATTCTGACTAAATATGAAATCAGAAATAATAAAGTACTAAGATAGATGTATGGTACACACCTGTAATCCTAGTACTTGGGAGTCTGAGACAGAAGGATCACATGTTTGAGGCCAGCATCAGCAACTTAGCAAGACCCTGTTTCAAAATAATAATATAGGGTTGGGGGAGTAACTAAAATAGCTCAGAGGTACAATCCTCTTGGGTTCAGCCTCCAATACCTAAAAACAACAACAATATTGTTTAGCTAAAGTACTTGCTTTCTCAAACTATGCTGCAGAGACTTCCGGGAAGATGGCGACCGAGAAAAGCGGGGCTTAAGAGCCCCGCTAACAACAAATCTCCATTACCACAAAATCAGTTCCTTTCATAGCCAGAAAACACCATCACCAGTGAAACAAAAAATCACCAGGCTCCAGAGAGAAAGCGGACTGAGAACAGAGCCACAGAGGAGATACACCGGCCTCGCGCCCGAGGACGCGGCAGAAGCGGCAGTAGCGTCACACTGCCGGCGGCACCGGCGAATTCACGGGACAGCTACAGCAAGCCGAGGTGAGTCACTGCGGAACAGCTAGGCGGGATTTCTCCGCGCAGAGAGCATCTAAAGCTCCCAGTGGCCGAGCTCAGCACACGCTGCAGGGATTCAGAGTAGAAATCAAAATCAAGAAGAAAAACGCCAGCCCCATAGCCGAGGGCATAGCAGCGAGCGGCGCCATATTGCCACAGGCGGCAGCAGCAGAGAATTCACCGAATCCAGTACAGCTATATCTGCGTACTCAAGAACAGTGAGTCAAATTGCGGGCCACAGAGGAGAAATCCCAGTACTGTACTCCCTGGGACTTGACCCAGTAGGGGAGGGGTGGTGGCAGAGAAATCACACCATAGGAGAACGTGCAACCTGGCACCCCCCACAGTCTAAAGCAGCCTCTGTCGACTCTCTGGGTCGGAGACTCTGTGATAAAACCCAGTAAAGGAGTAGTGGGGTCTGAGATACTACTGACTCGAGATCCAGAACACCTTAAGGGAAATCATAGTGACCCAAGGGAAGAACCCAGAGAAGGCACAAACTTCCGAAATCATGGGAAAGAGGAATAATACTGGAGCAATTAATGCCCACAACCCCACAACATCAGAACCCGATAAAACAGAAATTCAGAGATTTCTAGAAGATCAAATCAGGAAAATAACTGTAGAAATAATAGAGGTGCTTCGAAAAGAACTCAGAGAGAGCCAAAAAGAGATAAAGGATGCAATTAATGAAGTAAAGGCCTCAATTCAAAGCACAAACAACCGATTAGAACACATGGAGAACAGAATCTCGCTCTTAGAAGATGAGCAATCCAAAAATGAACGCATAGTTTCTAATCTAGAAAAAAATATCCAACAGCAGGAATCTGACATTGAAGAAATATGGGCCCATTTTAAGAGAGCTAACCTAAGAATAATTGGAATAGAGGAGGGAAAAGAAAGTGATACCAAAGAGATCAACAATCTCTTCAAGGAAGTAATAGCAGAAAATTTTCCAAACATAGAGCAAGAGGTTGATACACAGGTCGAGGAAACTTATAGAACTCCCTTTAGACAGGATCGGAGAAGAGAATCCCCACGCCACATAATTGTCAAAATGACCAATGTGGAAGCCAAGCAGAGAATCTTAAAGGCAACAAAAGCAAAGGGCCAAGTGACATTCAGAGGCAAACCAATTAGAATCACTCCAGACTTCCCAAACCAAGTTATGAGAGCCAGAAGGGCTTGGAGTAACATATTCCCAATTCTGAAAGAAAACAACTTCCAGCCAAAAATTTCCTACCCAGCAAAACTTTGTATCAAATTAGATGGAGAAATAAGAAGCTTCCATGACAAACAGAAACTGAAGGAATCTATGTCTTCAAAACCAGCACTAGAGAAAATACTCAAAGAGATTAACTACAAAGAAGAAATAGGTAACACACTCCAGAACTAGAGAAACAAGATTTTCCATCCAACAGACAACTAAGATTGGTTATCTGTGGAGATTCATTATTTATGTTAGTCTTTTACCTATCTCTAAAGGGTATTGTTTGCCTTTATTGTTGTTAATTTTTAGGATTTCTAGTTGGAATATTAATATACCTTCAGATATAGCAATTGGAAATATTTTATCCCATTCTATTAGTAACTGTTAACTCTGTTTACATTGTCTTGGATATACAATATTTTTTTTTTATTTTTTAGGGAGTTTGTATACTCCTCTGTTGCCTGTGCCATTGAAATCATAACCAAGAAATCACTGCCAATTTCAATGTTGTGAGGTTTAATGACCCAGATTCCTAAAAGTTTATAGTCTTAAGATTTATATTTAGGTCTATTATCTATCTTGAGTTAATATTTGTATATGGGATTAGGTAAGGGTCCAATTTTATTCTTTTCCGTGTAATTATTATTTTTTAACAATATTTAGTTAAAAGATTATTATTTCCACCACCAAATGTTCGTGGAAACCTTGTCAAATATAACTTGACAATATAGGGAAGAATTTAGCTCTAGGCTTTTATTTAACTCCAATGGTTTATATATCTGCCTTTAGAATAGTACTACACTGTTTCAATTATTGTAGCTTTATATGGTTTGAAATCAGAAAATATATATCTTCTAGCTTTGTTCTTTTTCAAGATCGTTTTGGGTACCTAGAGTCCATATTCCATATTAGGATAGATTTTTTTCTGAAAAATAAATATATAAATATATGATAGTTTCACCTAAAAAATGGAAAAAAATATTCTCTGGTAAGAAAGAAAGCAAAAAGAAATATTGAAAAGTTATCTTTAAGTCATCAAAACTTGGTATCAGACAAATGAAACTGTTATGTGAGATTATCATTTTTAATTTTAGATAAATTGCCATAATACTAGATGTCAACTACTAAGCCAAGCATGGGAGGGAGGGATAGGGAGAGAATGGGGTGGGGATTGGGTGGGGGCTGACTGGGAAAAGTGTGCATGTAAGTCTACAAAAGTATGTATCCTACTATGATGTATGAATACAGTGCACCAATAAAAAAAAAAAACATGAAAAAAAAAAAAACTATGCTGCAGATTATTTATTTATTTAATTGTTTGTTTATTTATTTTTGCAGAGCAGGGGATTGAACCCAGGGGTAACTGACCTCCGAGATACACCCCAACCCCATTATATATATATATATATATATATATATATTATATATAATAAATATATATATTTATTGGTGCATTGTAGTCATACATCACAATGGAATACAAGACTTGTGAGGATGTACGAGCACACATCATCCAATTATCCTTTATCCAATCCTCATCCCATTCCCTCCCCCTCCCTCGATCCCATGCTTGATTGGTGATTAACTTTTTTTTTTTTTTTTTTTGGTGGTACTGGGGTTCCTGAAAGCCCTTCTACCTCCGGGCTACACTCCCAGACCTATTTTTACATTTTCATTTTAGAAACAGGGTCTCCTAAGCCAGCGCGCGCGGCTGGCTTCGAACCTGCGCGATCCTCCTGTCTCCGCCTCCCAAGCGCGGGGATTACAAGCGTGCGCCACCACGCCCGGCTGTGATTAACTTTGATACATTTTTTTTACATCCATCATGAGTTTTAAAGAGATTCCATCTTCCCCCATCCCATCCCCTCTGATTGGTCACCTTAATTGCTCCTCTATAGGGCCCTTTCTTCAACTAGATCTCCTCCTATTACATATTTCTTTCTAGTTTTTGCATATTAGGGAAAGCATCAGGTTCTTTATTTTCTGTGATATTTCTCTGTGTATGCAGCATTGCAAGTTCTGATCCCACTCTTGAAGGCCCCGGCACTGGCCTGGCCACCCAAAAGACTCTGATCCCAGCCTTGCTGTCTCCAGCACTGGCCTTGCCTCATGGCAGGCCCCGATCCCGGCCTTGCTGGCCCCAGCACTGGCCTCACCCTTCGGCAGGCTTCGATCCCAGCCTCAGAGGCTCCGAACTGGCCTTGCCTCACAGTGGGTCCCAATCCCAGCCAGGCTGGCCCCGGCACTGTCTTCACCCGTAAGCAGGCTCCAATACTGGCCTAGGAGGCCCCAGCTCCAGCCTTGCCTCATGGTAGGCCCCGATCCCGGCCTCGCTGCCCCCAGCACTGACCTAACCCCTCAGCAGGCTCCGATCTCGGCCTCGGTTGCCCCTGCACTGGCTTTGCCTCACGGCAGGCTCTAATCCCGGCCTTTCTGTCCCCAGCACCAGCCTCAACCCTCAGCAGGCTCCGATCCTGGCTTTGGAGGCCCCAGCACCGGCTTTGCCTCACAGCAGGCTCTGATCCCGGCCTCACTGGCCCCAGCATCAGCCTCACGCTTTGGCAGGCTACAGTTCCGGCTTCGGAGGCCCCAGCAGTGGCCTCATGGTGGGCCCCAATCCTGGCTAGGCTGGCCCCGGCACTGGCCTCACCCCTCAGCAGTCTCCAATCCCGGCCTAGGAGGCCCCAGCTCCAGCCTTGCCTCATGGTAGGCCCCGATCCTGGCCTTACTGGCCCCAGTACCGGCCTAACCCCTCCGCAGGCTCCGATTACGGCCTCGGAGGCCCCTACACCAGCCTTGCCTCATGGCAGGCTCCTATCCTGGCCTCAGATTCCCCGGCACTGGCCTTGCTGTGCATCGGGCTCTGGTCTCTGTCACTATGAGCAGGTCATCTACAGATGTTCCCTTTTTTTTTTCTTTCTTTCTTTCTTTCTTTCTTTCTTTCTTTTCTGTTTTCTTTCTTTCTTTTTTTTTTTTTTTTTGGTGGTACTGGGGTTCCTGGAAACCCCTCTACCTCCGGGCTACACTCCCAGAGACCTGACTCTTTTTTTTAAAATATCTATTTTTATTTGGAAATGGGGCTCTTAAGCCAGCGAGTCTGGCTCAGAACCAGCGTGATCTTCCTGTCTCTGCCTCCCAAGCGCTGGGATTACAAGCGTGCACCATTACACCTGGCGTTCTTCCATTATTATTTTTTTTTAATATGAGAAATCAGAGCATGTCTTTTGCAAAAGCTGGGACCCCAAATACCTAGTGGCAATAAATTTTGTCTTCTCTCCAAAGGCAGAGGTCCACAGCTTCACTTCAGAAAGCAGGCTCTGCTGTTTCATGTGCACCCTGGCCTCTCACTCTGCACCGAAAAGCGTGGTGGCCATGAGGGCTGATGACTCCCAGAGCATACAGTGTGTAGGCCCATCCTGGCTATGCGGGGCTCCCTCTGATACCCCCCAAACCCTTTTGCCACTTAGCATGTTGTCCAGTCTTCTTGAGCATGTGTGGCAGAAGCAGCCAGTCTACTTTTGGGGAGATTTCCTTGAAAGCTCAAGGTGGACAGGGCTGGATCTGTTTACCCCTCCAAATTCTACATTTGGGGCAATTTCTTCAGGAGATCCAGTTGGGTTGAATCAGATGTTTGCCTCTCCAAAATAATAGCCTCCACCTCTGCTACCCCCACCAGCGCGGGGGGCCACTGCCCTGCCACGCCCCTGCTCCGCATGTACCACTGCGCCACGCCACCGTGCAGCCTTCTGCCTGGTTCTCCACTGAGCTTCCCTCCCCACATGACATGATGTCCAGAATTCCTAAGCCTCTGCTGTAGGGGCAGTCCCCCTTCGTGGGGATTTCTCCTCCCAAAAGTTCCAGGTGAATTGGATAGAGTCCGTCTGCATCTCCTGAGTCCTGGCTGCCACCACCACCATCTTGGTCCCTCTCCAATATTTTATTTATTTGTTTGTTTATTTATTTATTTTGAACGGGTTGTGAGATCAAGCACTCAGTAGCAATGAATTTTCTCTCCCTTCCAAGAGCCCCCCCACGAAGAGCAGGATCTGCTGTTCCAGAAGCACCACAGCCCCCGGCGCAGCATAAGAGCGCAGCGGCCAGGAGCGCTGAGTTCCTGGGACACACGGCTGGGCTCTCTGCCCGGCACTGCTCGGCTCCCTCCACCACACCTTTTCTTACAAAATATGATGTTAGGAATCCCCAGCATGTGCGGCTGAAGTGGCCTTTTCTCCAATCCCTTCTGGGATGATCATCCAAAAATCGCTTTTCTTGTGTGGCTGGTGCCTCCTCGTCATCTTGCTTCCAATTCCGCTGTTATCCACTCTCTCTCCTGCATTCTAGATAAGAAGTCTCGGCTTGAAGTGTCTCCTTAAGTTGCCCAATCCGATATTAAACCAAAATCTGGTTTCCAGGGTTTCCTTGAGGAAAGCTTATCCTTATCAGTGGCCGAGATCGCCAGTGCAACTGCAGCTGCCACCATCTTAACCCTCTTTTATTCTTTTTTTAACTTTATTTTTTTTAATTATACATTGTAGTCATACATTTTAAAGGAATACAAGATGGTATAGGAGTATATGCACACATCTCTCATTTAGCCCTTACCCAATTCCCTCAGGTTTATCTCACCTGACACGCCCCTGTAACTGAATCTCCCTCCTCTTCCTGTTGTGGGTGCTAATCTAAAGTTCAATCTTACTCCTCTGGGAATGACTATGCTACTCCCAGCAGGAGACTACCCCTTCCCCAACATAGTTTATCTCTACCCAAATTCCTGTGTGGTTTATGTCTACCTAAAATTCCTGTGTGACACCCCTTCCCCCAACATGGTTTTTGTGGTAGCCCTTCCCCCAACACCTCCTAAACACGAATTCTGCTTCTGTAACCCGCCTGCTTACCCCTTATAAGCCCCTTACCCAGGCCAGTCGGGGCGACCCTCTGGTCTGATTTTAGACTGAGGGCTCTGCCGCCGCCCAGCTAATAAAGGCTTTAATTGGCACATTTCCCTTGGACTCTCGAGTCTCTCATTTCTTGCAAAACTCTACATACAACACCTCCATTCCCTCTTGCCTCCCTCCTTCTCATGTTTGGCTTAGTGATTAACTTTGATATGTTTGTGAATGTACATTATATACATATGAGAGAATTTACCTCTTCCCCCTTCCCATCTCCCTTAGGTCATTAACCTGTGATTCTCCTGTCTCAGCCTCCCAAGTACTGGGATTACAAGCGTGTGCCACCATGCCCAGCTTAGGAATTTTGTTTTCAATTATGGATATATGTGTAAAATACAATAATAATGAATTACCAAAAATAAATAAACTAAGCCCAGTGTGGTGGCACATGCTTGTACCCTCAATACTTGGGAGGCTAAAATAGGAGGATCTCAAGGTTGGGGCCAGCCTCAACTACCTAGTGAAGCCCTTTACAACTTAGTGAGACCCTGTTTCAAAATAAAGAATAAAAGGCCAGGCGTGGTGGCACACGCTTGTAATCCCAGCATTTGGGAGGCTGAGACCGGAGGATTGTGGTTCGTGGACAGCCTCAGCTACTACTCAGTGAGGCCCTCTGCAACTTAGTGAGACCCTGTTTCAAAATAAAGAATAAAAAATAGGGTAGGGGGTATAGCTCAGAGGTCAAATGCTCCTGGGTTCCATCCCCAGACCTGCAAAAAAAAAAAAAAGAAAGAAAGAAAGAAAGGAAGAAAGAAAGAAAGAACAAAAGAAAGAAAGAAAGAGAGAGAGAAAGAAAGAAAGAAAGAAAAAAGGAAAAAGGAAAGAAAGAAAGAAAGAAAGAAAGAAAGAAAGAAAGAAAGAAAGAAAGAAGATAGAACTGGGGGTGTAGCTCAGAGGTAGAAGCCCCTTGAGTTCAATCCCTAGTACCCAAAAAAAGTTAAAAAACTACATACAACCTTTAGGTCAACTTTTCATTTAAACAGGCATCATATTACTCTGTCAAATTGCTATAAAGTTACTAGCCAGGTGTGGTAGTGCACACTTGTAATCCCAGTACTTGGGAGGCTGAGACAGGAGGTTCACAGGTTCCCAAGCCAGCGTCAGCAATGTAGTAAAGATCTAAGCAACCTAGTGAGACCCTGTATCCAAATAAAAAATAAAAATAGGTTTGTGGGTATTGCTCAGAGGTAGAATGCCCCTAGATTCAATCCCTAGTACCACATACACAAAAATAAAAGTGAGGAGGAAAAAGAAAAGGCTACAATTTATTATTATTATTATTAATTATTATTATTATTATTATTATTATTAGCACTTGGGATCATGCTAGTGATCTAGGAGCATTCTACCTCCAAGCTACACCCCCAGCCCTTTTTATTTTTTTGTTTGGAAACAAGGTATCGCTAAGTTGCTGAGACTATCCTAGAACCAGGGTCCTCCTGTCCCAGTCTCTCAAGTACTGGAATTACAGGCATAGGACACTATACCCGGCTATATATACATATTTACATAGTAAAAGTGTAAAAAATAAAAAATCTGAAAAGAAATTCATGAGACTGTGCCTACTTCCCTTTGGGGCTGGGAGAAAAGGGCAGAAAGGCAGACAGTTTCCGTTTTGCCTTAACTCATTCTTGCCTTCATTCACTGGATAAGTGTGTACTAAGCACCTACCATTCCAAGTGGTTGGAAAAACAATAACAATAAGCAAGTAAACAAGGAACTTGAAAGGAACGCTACGAAGATAGGAAGGGAGGAAGGAGAGCATGCGGGAAGATAACTCAAGCAGGTTCCAACAGCACACACAGGATGTCGTCCCAAGTAGTGGAAGGCGGCAGAGGCAACCTATAGACTTGCACACAGAGGCCAGGAAGGTCTGTTTCAGATGGATAGAAATGTGCAATGAGGGGAGTGAAGGGTGACGGGGATGAGGCAGGGACCAGATAGTAGTGCTGGTTTAGACACTATCAGAGAGATGACACCCGAGCCAAGAAAGCAAACAATAAAGGACACGCGACAAGCCCTGAAAGTGTGCGTCTGTGTACCAAAGCATATACATACATCTGAGACTTTCCAGCAACCTCCTACTATTATCAAATTAAAAAAATTAATCGGCCAGGCGTGGTGGCCCATACCTGTAATAGCAGCACTTGGGAAGCTGAGATGGAAGGATCACATGTTTGAAGATAGCCTCAGCAACTTAGTGAGATTGTTTCTGATGATGATAATAATAACAAATCATTCAAATTCTTTTACTTTTTTTTTTTTAGATACTGAGAATTGAACCCAGGGGCATTTTATCTCCAAGCCATACTCCCCAGTCCTATTTTTTATTCTTTATTTTATTTTATTTTTGCGGGTCTGGGGATAGAACCCAGGGGCATTCTACCTCTGAGCTACACCTCTTGCCCTATTTTTTTATTCTTTATTTTGAAACAGGGTCTCACTAAGTTGCAGAGGGAATCACTAAGTAGCTGAGGCTGTCTATGAACCACAATCCTCAGGTTTCAGCCTCCCGAATGCTGGGATTACAAGCGTTTGTCACCACAACTGGTCTTACTAAGTTGTGGAGGGCTTCACTAAGTAGCTGGCCACAAACCTGCGATCCTGTCTCAGTCTCCCAAGTGTTGGGATTCCAAGTGTGTGCCACCATGCCTGGCTAAGTTTTTTTTTATTGGTGCATTGTAATACATCGTGATGAAGTAAGTTCAGAGCAACAGAGATATACACGCACACAACACCTGGTGAACTTCTCCCCTCCCCACCCAGCTCCCACCCTGTCCTCGTGCACAATACTGAGTGAGATTGGCACTGACAATTTTGTATAAATACATCATGTCGATTAAAGTGTTTCCTTCATGAGTCCCCTCCCTCCATCTGCCCCCTTCCCCCTTATCACTGCACTAGGGTTTCTCCTCCTTTGTCTGGAGTCCCTTTTGTCTTCAGCTTTTCTCCCTCATTTCCACATAAGAGGAAAAACATATGATCTTTCGTGTCTTTCTGACTGATTACTCGATATAATATTTTCTACTTTCATTCCTTTTCTTACAAATAACATAATTTTGTTCTTCTTTATGGCTGAGCAGAATTCCATTGCGTGTATATCCCATAATTTCCCAGTACCAAAAAATCCCTAGTATCATCAACAACAATAATAACTATAATCCCCAGTACCAAAAAGAATAATAATAATAAATCATACAAACTCTTTTTAATAAAATGAGTTGGTTATAGAAGTCCTCCAGTATTTGAACTTTTATCTTTTTTTTTTTTCAGTACTAGAGATGGAACCCAGAGGCATTCTACCTCTGAGCTTCACCCCCCAGCCCT
The DNA here is from genome assembly GCF_963383645.1 of Muscardinus avellanarius. NCBI lineage: Eukaryota > Metazoa > Chordata > Mammalia > Rodentia > Gliridae > Muscardinus > Muscardinus avellanarius. The sequence goes on along the minus strand of NC_137789.1, from coordinate 63,799,748 downwards.
ATTTTTTATTCCTTATTTTAAAACAGGGTCTCACTGAGTTGCAAAGGGTCTCACTAAGTAGCTGAGGCTGTTTGCGAACCAAGATCCTCCTGTCTCAGTCTCCCAAATGCTGAGATTATAAGCATGTGCCACCACGCCTGGCTCTTTTATCTCATTTTCTTTCTTTCTTTTTTCTTTCTTTCTTTCTTTCTTTCTTTCTTTCTTTCTTTCTTTCTTTTTTTCTTTTTTTCTTTCTTTTTTTTTTTTGTGGGTCTGGGGATGGAACCCAGGGGCATTTGACCTCCGAGCTGCAACACACACCCCCGCCCTATTTTTTATTCTTTATTTTGAAACCGGGTCTCACTGAGTTGCAGAGGGCCTAAGTAGCTGAGGCTGTCCACGAACTGCGATCCTCCGGGTCTCAGCCTCCCGAATGCTGGGATTACAAGCGCGCGCCACCACACCCGGCTTATCTCATTTTCTCATGAAAACAAATATCTTAGATGGATGTTGAGTTTCCACCCAAGACTGCACAAAGATATTTAGTCCTCAAAGGCTGTGTGTAGGAGATGGACAGCAGGTGCTGAAAGGTATGTCCATATCCTAATTCCTGGGACTTGTATTATCTTATGTGGATAATAAGAGTGAATATTACTTTATACGGCAAAAAAAAAAAAAAGTGACTAAAGTTTTGACAGTAGAAGCTGGTCCTAGATTGTCTGGGTAGACCTGACACAATCACACACAGAAGAGAGAAAAGATGGAGTTCTGGGATCAACACACAAAGACATAGACCAGGGAAAGGGTCCTTTCCACTACAGTGGCAGAGAGGAAAGCATCCTGGGGTCCCAGGAGGTGGAGAGGCACAGACACCTCTTCTCCAGCACCTCCAGAGGGGACAGTCCTGCCAACACCTTCCTTCTGGACTTCTGACCTCCAGAGTGTTGGAGAATAGATTCTCTTGTTTTAATCCACTGAGTCTGAGCATCTGTGTAGTAGTCATAGACAACAAATACATTATGATTATAGCAAAGAACTAAAACAAATGAGATTCAATGAGTGTGTGTGTGTGTGTGTGTGTGTGTGTGTGTGTGTATGTGTGTGTGTGTGTTACTGGGGATTGATTCCAGGAGCATTCTTCCTCAAAGCTACACTTTCAGCCTCTTTTTAAATTTTTTGTTTTGAAACAGGGTGTTGCCAGGTTCCTGAAAGTCTCACTATATTGCTGAGGCTGTCCTCAAATCTGCAATTCTCCTGTATCAGATTCCTAAGTACTAGAATTACAGGCATGTGTCACCACACCTGGATAAATAAAATGTATTTTAACTAATATAAACAAACAAAAACATTGTACATATTAGCTGGGCACAGTGGTCTATAGTCCTAACTACTCAGGAGACTGAAGCAGGAGGATCACAACTTCAAGGCCAAATGGGCAACTTAATAGGATCTTGTCTCAAAATAAGACAAAAAGGGCTGGAGTTGGATGGGGTGGCATGTTCTTGTAATCCCAATACTTGGGAGGCTGAGACATGAGGATCACAGGTTGGAGGACAGTGTACGGTAACTGTGCAAGATGCTATTTCAAAATAAAAAATAAAATAGGACTGGGGGTGTAGCTCAGAGATAGAACACCCCTGAGTTCAGTCTCCAGTACCAAAAAGGGGGGGGGGGTGCTGCAGATATAGCTTAGTGATGACAAAGTTTCCTCACACATGAGGCTGTGAGTTCACCCCCATCCCCTCCAAATCCATATTTATGTGGTATCTTAATACAGAGATACATTACATAATGTTTAAATCAGATTAAACATAGCTCTCTCTTTAAACATGTATCATTCTTCATGGTGAAAAACACTGAAAATCTCTCCAGCGTTTTGGAATCTAGAGTATATTATCATTATCCACAGATCCGCTCTTGGCAGTATACATTCTCTGAGTCTGGACAAATGTATAATGACATGTATCAACCACTGTGGTATCATACAGAGTAGTTTCACTGCCCTCAAAATCTTCTGTGCTCTGCTGACTAACCCATCTTTCACCACTAGCTCCTGGCAAGTACTGTTCTTTTTACTACCTCCATAGTTTTACTTTTTCCAGAATGTCACAGGGTTGTAATCATACATATGCAGCCTTTTCATATTGATTTCGTGTGTGTGTGTGTGTGTGTGTGTGTGTGTGTGTGTGTGTGTGTGTGTCTTACTGGGGATAGAACCCCAGAACATTCTACCTTTGAGCACTCTGTATCCTCCATGTCATGTGTGTATGTGTCTGTGTTACTAAGGATGGAACCCAGGAGTATTTTGCCTCCAAGCTACACCCCCAGCCCTATTTTACTGTTTTATTTTGTAGCAGGGTCTCACTAAGCTGTGGAGGACCTCACTAAGTTGCTGAGGCTGGCAGTGAACTGCTATCTTCCCACCTCAGCCTCTAAAAGACTGGGATAACAGGCATGTGTGGGCCACTACATCCAGCTGATTCCATGTCTTTTTATGGCTTGATGGCTCACTTCTTTTGAATGCTAAATAATACTCCATAGCATTGATATACCACAGCTTATTTATTCATTCACCTAATGAAATACTTAGCTGTGTCCACATTTTGGCAATTAAGAATAAAGCTGCATTTGAGTATTCCTGCCGCACATGCTTAAGAATTCTGGACATCATATCATTTAAGAAAGGAGCTCAGCAGAGAACCGGGAGGAAGGCAGTGGTGGCAGGGGCAGCGGAGGCTAGTATTTGGGAGAAGCAGAGATCTGATCCAATCCACCTTGATCTTGTGAAGAAATCTCCCCAAAGGTAAAATGCTACCGCTGCGCATGCTCAGGAATTCTGGACACGATGCTGTGTGGGAAAAGTATTGGGGAGAGAATTGAGATGGTGGAGGCAGAGGCAATGGCGGCGGCCAGTATTCGGCTGGGATCTGATTCAATCCACCTTGATCTTTTTAAGAAATCACCCCAAAGGTAAAACGCTGCCGCCGCACATGCTCAGGAATTTGGGACAACATGCTGTGTGAATAAGGTGCTCGGAAGAGAACCAAGATGGCTGTGGCAGCAGCAGCGGTGGTCAGTATTTGGTAGAGGCAGAGATCCAATCCAAACCACCTTAAAATTTTAAAGAAATGTCCTCAAAGGTAGACTGCTACTGCCGCACATGCTCAGGAATTCTGGAAAACATACTGTGTGGGAAAGGTGTTCAGGAGAGAACTGAGATGACGGTGGTAGCAGCGGTGGTGGTGGCAGACAGATCCAGTCCAGTCCACCTTGAACTTTTGAGGAAATCTCCCCAAAAGTAGACTGCTCCTGCCACACATGCTCTGGAATTCTGGACAATAGGCTAAGTGGTAAAAGGGTTTGGGGGTATCAAAGGGAGCCCTGCATAGCCAGGATGGGTCGCCATGCTGCGTGTTCTGGGAGACATCAGCCCTTATGGCCACTGCACTCCTCTGCGCAGAGCAGGAGGCCAGGGTGCACGTGGAGCAGCAGAGCCTGCTTTCCGATGTGAAGCTGTGGACCTCTGCCCTTGGAGGGAAGACAAAATTCATTGCCACTAGGTATTTGGGGTCCCAGCTTTTGCAAAAGACTTGTACTGCTTTGTCATATTAAAAAAAAAAAAAAATGGAAGAACGCCAGGTATGGTGGCACACGCTTGTAATCCCCACGCTTGGGAGGCAGAGACAGGAGGATCGCACAGGTTTGAAGCCAGCCTCACTGGCTTAAGAGACCATGTTTCCAAATAAAAATATTTAAAAAAAAGGTCTCCGGGAATGTAGCCCAGAGGTAGAAGGATTTCCAGGAACCGCAGGACCACCAATATATATATATATGGAACATCTGTAGACAACCTGCTCATAGTGACAGAGATCAGAGCCTGGTGCCCAGGCCTCTGAGGCCAGGATAGGAGCCTGCTGGGCAGCGAGGCCTGTGCTGGGGCCACTGAGGCCAGGATAGGAGCCTTCTAGGCAGTGAGGCCTGTGCTGGGGCTAGCAAGGCCGAGATAGGAGCCTGCCTTAAGGCAAGGCTGGTGCTGGGGACAGCGAGGCTGGGATCAGAATCTGCCATGAGTCAAGACCAGTGCTGGGGCCTCTGAGACTGGGATCAGAGCCTGCCGAGGGGTGAGGCCGGTGCCAGGGCCAGTGAGGCTGGGACTGGAGCCTGCTGTGAGGCAAGGTTGATGCTGGGGCCTCTGAGGCCAGGATTGGAGTCTGCCAAGGAGTGAGGCTGGTGCTGGGGACAGTGAGGCTGGGATCAGAGCCTGCCTTGAGGCAAGGCCAGGTATAAATTTAAAATTTAAAATTTGTGATTTAAGGCTGGGTATAGTAGTACATGCCTATAATCTCAGTACTTGGGAAACAGACAGGAAGATCACAGGTTTGAGGCCAGCCTCAGCAACTTACTGAGATCCTGTTCAAAATAAAAATAAAAAGGGCTGGGGGTGTATCTCAGAGATAGAATGTCCTTGGGGTTTAATCACCAGTACCTCAGGGAAGGAGAGTGACTTGTGGCTTGTGATTTTTTGTACTAGGTAATTGGCTATTACTTTTTTCCTTTGTAAAATTAATACTAGCCATGTGTGGTGACTCATGCCTGTAATCATACCTGAGAGATTGAGGCAGTAGTATTGCAAGTTTAAGGTCAGCCTCGGCAATTTAATGAGTCCCTGTTTCAAAATAAAACTAAGAAATAGGGCTGAGGATGTAACTTGGAGGAAGAATGTCCCTGAGTTTAACCTCCAGTACCAAAATAAAAATAAAAATAAAATTTGGAGGTAGAGATAGGAGGACTGCAGGTTCACAGCCAGCCTTGGCAACATGGAGGCCCTTTGCAACTTAGCAAGACCCTCTTTCAAAATACAGAATAAAATAGAGCTGGAGGTGTAGCTCAGAAGCAGAATGCCCTTGGGTTCAATCCCCAGTACCGCAAAAATCAATGAATAAACAAATTAATTAATGAATTAAAAAGGACTAAGGGTATAACTTGAGGTTAGAATGGCCCCCAGTACCAAATCATCATCATCACCATCTTACTGATAAGCTAAATCATTATGCTTTTAATTAATTATAAATGTTTAATTTACTAAGAAAGTTTTTTTACCTTCACAAAGTTTATCACATGAGTATATATGTAACATATGCATTATATACATGCATATTTATACATTATATATATATGTATATTTATACATTTATATTTAAAAAGTATATATTACTTTTTTTTTTGCAGGTCTGGTGATGGAACCCAGGGGCATTCGACCTGCAAGCAACACCCCTGCCCTATTTTTTATTCTTTATTTTGAAACAGGGTGCCACTAAGTAGCTGAGACTGGCTGTGAACCTGTGATCCTCCTGTCTCAACCTCCCAAGTACTGGGATTACAAGTATGCACCACCATGCCTGACTTGTTCATGTATTTTAAACAAAATATGTGCTAAGTAAAGTAACAAAGCAATGATCAGAAGAAGTATGTTGAAAAATATTTCTGGTTTACTAATTTTAGCACAAATCCTGTCATTTGCTCAATTGCTTATGACACATAGATTAATACAAAGAGTAAAACAGCCCCAAAGTTATCTTATATATATAGTCTAATATGTACAGTACAATGACATTTTATAAGTACTAGTATTTAGCGTGTGTGTGTGTGTGTGTGTGTGTGTGTGTGTGTGTGTGTATTTTTTGGTACTAGGAATGGAATCCAGGGGCATTCTACCTCTGAGTTACACTCCCAGCCCTATATCTTTCCTTCTTCCTTTCTTTCTTCCTCTTTCTTTCTTTCTTTCTTTCTTTCTTTCTTTCTTTCTTTCTTTCTTTCTTTCTTTCCGGCACTGGGGATGGAACCCAGGGGGCGTTCTACCTCCGAGCTAAATTCCCAGCCCTATTTTTTATTCTTTATTTTGAAACAGGGTCTCACTTAATTGCAAAGGGCCTCACTAAGTAGCTGAGGCTGACTGTGAACCATGATCCTCCTGTCTCAGCCTCCCGAATGCTGGGATTACAAGCGTGTGCCACACACCCATCTCTTTAGTATATATTTAACAATTTATAAGGTTCAATTAGTATCCTGTGTTTCATCTATCTTGTTCAAGATCTATTACAGAATAGGAACAATTTGAAAATGTGCTCAATAAGCTTTCAACACTGGTTTATTAAACTGTTGAATTATCACTTCATCTCTAGCCCTTTGGCTTCAAGTTGTTTGGTCCTGGAAATTCATCCACTGTAATGGACACGGCATTCTTCTTCTGTCCTGAAAGCTCATAATTAGTTCTATATTTGAACATATTACAGGAACGATAGATGTCACTTTATTTTTAACTTCAAATCACTTGAATGGAACTTAAATCATTGTGCAACTTAACAGCTGTCCCTCTCTGTGTCTCTGCCGCCTCCCTGTCCACTCCCCGGATATTTTACATTCACACACTTTACAGGTTGGAATACTTGACTAAGCACACGCACACGGGCAAATCTTTATCAGCCATGTGGGCCATCAAGTAATTCTGTACTGAATGACGGAAGCCAGGTGCTCTCTGCCCATGTGAGTTCCCCACCTTCACCCTCATTCTGTCAGGAAACTCTCTCACCCACTTCCACAGTGCCCTGATGGGGCTGTCAATCCCACTACCAGGGCAGCCATGAGATCCAAGCCTCAAGGCTTTAGTGGCTGGGATCCAAAAGAGACCAACCAGAGCCTTCTCTAAAATGAATACCCACACACTGGGAAAGAGACGATTGTTTTTTTGGACTTGCTGAGCTGGGGAAGTAGAGCTGCCAAAGATGCTCTTGCCCATTACTCGGGGAGACTCTGCAGAATAAACCTAATCAGACCTGGTTATAGAGGAGAGAGTCTCTTTGAGCCCCTGCCTCCAGCTATTCTGAGGCTATCCTACCCCTCGACTCTCCATTTTCATGAACCAACAAATCCCTTGCAATGTAAGTTGGTTTTACTGGCAATAAAAAATAGTGATACTCTGGTACAAGTGGTACATGCCTGTAATCCCTGATTGATAATCAGGAGGTTGAGGCAGGAGGATCACAGTTTAAGGCAAACCTGGACAACTTAGTGAGACCCTGTCTCAAAATAAAATGGGTTAGGGATATAATTCAATGGTAGAGCACTTGGCTAATATGCACAAGGTCCTGCACCTGCATTCAATTTCCAGTATCACCAGTAAGGACAATAATAATAACTTTTTTTACAGATCAAAAATAGCTTTAATACAAGGCCCAGGACCAGGAAAAAATGGGAGATGTGTGGAGATCTCTAGTAAAATTACACTCTACAGCCAGGCATTGTGGTACTCACGTGTAATCCCAGTCCTTGGACGGATGAGACAGGAGGAGTGCAGGTTCAAGGCCAACCTCTGCAACTTAGTGAGACCCTGTTTCAAAATATAAAATAAAATTGGGAGTGGCGCCATATTGTCACCGGCGGCAGCAGCAGCAAATTCACTGAGTCCAGTACAGCTATATCTGCGTACTCAAGAACAGTGAGTCAAATTGCGGGCCACAGAGGAGAAATCCCAGTACTGTACTCCCTGGGACTTGACCCAGTGGGGGAGTGGCGGTGGCAGAGAAATCACACCATAGGAGAACGTGCAACCTGGCACCCCCCATAGTTTAAAGCAGCCTCTATCGACTCCCTGGGTCGGAGACTCTGTGATACAACCCAGTAAAGGAGTAGTGGGGTCTGAGATACTACAGACTCAAGATCCAGAGCACCTTAAGTGAAGTCATAGTGACCCAAGTGAAGAACCCAGAGAAGGCACAAACTTCCAAAATCATGGGAAAGAGGAATAACAATGGAGCAATTAATGCCCACAACCCCACAACATCAGAACCCGATAAAACAGAAAATCAGAGATTTCTAGAAGATCAAATCAGGAAAATAACTGTAGAAATAATAGAGGTGCTTCGAAAAGAATTCAGAGAGAGCCAAAAAGAGATAAAGGATGCAATTAATGAAGTAAAGGCCTCAATTCAAAACACAAACAACCGATTAGACCACATGGAGAACAGAATCTCGCTCTTAGAAGATGATCATTCCAAAAATGAACGCATAGTTTCTAATCTAGAAAAAAATATCCAACAGCAGGAATCTGATATTGAAGAAATATGGGCCCATTTTAAGAGAGCTAACCTAAGAATAATTGGAATAGAGGAGGGAAAAGAAAGTGAAACCAAAGGGATCAACAATCTCTTCAAGGAAGTAATAGCAGAAAATTTTCCAAACATAGAGCAAGAGGTTGATACACAGATCCAGGAAACTTATAGAACTCCCTTTAGACAGGATCGGAGAAGAGGATCCCCACGCCACATAATTGTCAAAATGACCAATGTGAAAGCCAAGCAGAGAATCTTAAAGGCAACAAAAACAAAGGGCCAAGTGACATTCAGAGGCAAATGAATTAGAATCTCCAGACTTCCCAAACCAAGTCATGAGAGCCAGAAGGGCTTGGAGTAACATATTCCAAACTCTGAAAGAAAACAACTTCCAGCCAAAAATTTCCTACCCAGCAAAACTTTCTATCAAATTAAATGGGGAAATAAGAAGCTTCCATGACAAACAGAAACTGAAGGAATTTATGTCTTCAAAACCAGCACTAGAGAAAATACTCAAAGAGATTAACTACAAAGAAGAAATAGGTAACACACATCAGAACCAGAGAAACAAGATTTTCCATCCAACAGACAACTAAGATTGGTTATCTGTGGAGATTCATTATTTATGTTAGTCTTTTACCTATCTCTAAATGGTATTGTTTGCCTTTATTGTTGTTAATTTTTAGGATTTCTAGTTGGAATATTAATATACCTTCAGATATAGCATTTGGAAATATTTTATCCAATTCTATTAGTAACTTTTAACTCTGTTTACATTGTCTTTGGATATACAATATTTTTTATTTTTTAGGGAGTTTGTATACTCTTCTGTTGCCTGTGCCATTGAAATCATATAAGAAATCACTGCCAATTTCAATTCAGATATAGCATTTGGAAATATTTTATCTAATTCTATTAGTAACTTTTAACTCTTTTTACATTGTCTTTGGATATACAATTTTTTTTTTATTTTTTAGGGAGTTTGTATACTCTTCTGTTGCCTGTGCCATTGAAATCATATCCAAGAAATCACTGCCAATTTCAATGTTGTGAGGTTTTATGACCCAGATTTTCTTCTAAAAGTTTATAGTCTTAAGATTTATATTTAGGTCTTATATCTATTTTGAGTTAATATTTGTATATGGGATTAGGTAAGAGTCCAATTTTATTCTTTTCCATGTAATTATTATTTTTCAACAATATTTAGTTAAAAGATTATTATTTCCACCACCAAATGTTCGTGGAAACCTTGTCAAAAATAACTTGACAATATATGGAAGAATTTAGCTCTAGGCTTTTATTTAACTCCAATGGTTTATATATCTGCCTTTAGAACAGTACTACACTGTTTCAATTATTGTAGCTTTATATGGTTTGAAATCAGAAAATATATATCTTCTAGCTTTGTTCTTTTTCAAGATCGTTTTGGGTATCTAGAATCCATATTCCATATTAGGATAGATTTTTTTTCTGAAAAATAAATATATAAATATATGATAGTTTCACCTAAAAAAATAGAAAAAAATATTCTCTGGTAAGAAAGAAAGCAAAAAGAAATATTGAAATGTTATCTTTAAGTCATCAAAAGCTTGGTATCAGACAAATGAAACTGTTATGTGAGATTATCATTTTTAATTTTGGATAAATTGCTATAATACTAGATGTCAACCACTAATCCAAGCATGGGAAGGAGGGATGGGGAGAGAATGGGGTGGGGATCGGGTGGGGGCTGACTGGGCGATGTGTGCATGTATGTCTACAAAAGTTTGTATCCCACTATGATGTATGAATACAGTGCACCAATAAAATAAAATAAAATAAAATAAAATAAAATAAAATAAAATAAAATTGGGCTGGAGGCCTCACAAAGGTAGAATGATCTTGGGTTCAATCTCCAGTACTGCAAAAGAAAACACTCTAATCTCTGCCAGGAGGTAGCTCAGTAGTAGAGTCCTTTGGCCTAACATGCACTAAGCCCTGAGCTGCATCTCCAGCCATCTCTAGTACCAAAAACAAAACAAAAACTTTGTTGTTGTTGTTGTTGTTGTGATACTAGGGATTGAATTCAGGGGCATTCTACCTCCAAGCTATACTATACCCTCAGCTCTACATTTTTATTCTTTATTTTGAAACAAGGTCTCAGTAAATCATGAAGGGTCTCACTAAGTAGGCGAGACTGGCCATGAACCTGCAGTTTTCCTGTCTCAGCCTCCCTAAAATACTGGGATTACAAGCATGCACCACTATATCCGGCTTGAAATTTCTTTATAACTATGGTAGAGATTTGCCACTAATCTCAAAAAAAAGTCTGTCACCAGGAGTCGTGGTATATGCCTATAATCCAAGTACTTTGGAAGCTGAGAAAGGAGGATCACAGGTTCAAAGCCAGCCTCAGCTACTTAGTAAGGTCTTCAGTAACTTAGTGAGAACCTGTTTTAAAAAAAAAAATGAAAAAGCTGGGCGTGGTGGTGCACGCTTGGGAGGCTGAGATTGGAGGATCGCAGTTCTCGGACAGTCTCAGGTCTTTAGTGAGGCCCTCCGCAACTCAGTGAGAGCCTGTTTCAAAATAAACAATAAAAAATTGGGCAGGGGATGTAGCTCAGAGGTCGAATGCCTCTAGGTTCCATCTCCAGACCTGCAAAAAAAAAAAAAAAAAAAAAATAGGACTAGGGTTTTAGCTTAAAGGTAGAACACCCCTGGGTTCAGTCCCAGTACCAACACACACACACACACACACACACACACACACACACACACAGAAAAAAAAGTTGTCCTTGAGCCTGACTGCACTGTAATCAGCTGGGACAGCATTATTTCCCCAAAGTGTAAGTTCTGGCCTCATTCTCACTGTTACTGCAGAAAGATTGAGTACAGTGGTAAAGTACTCAGCAAGATTCTATTGAACAAAGCCATAACTTTTTCCTAAGGAGACAGAGATAGGAAACAGTGTCTTCTTGCTCTCTGTTTCTGGGTGGCATATATGAGCTCATCAAAGTCTCTTTTCAACTTTGTGAATACAGAAAACGCATTGGCCATGTAAAATCTGAACTATAGATGTAATTTCACAAGTATCAGTGTTTATGAGAATAAGTGGAAAATTCTATATTTGAACCTAAGGGTTAGAACTCTTGGTTTAATCATTTAACAAACACATGCTGAATTCTTGGTTTGGAGCAGGTAATATGCCTGAAACTAAGGGTAAAGAAAGAGAAAGAGGAGAGAGAAAGCAGAAAAGAAAGAGAGAAGGAAAGGCGAGTGTGATAGTGCACTCCTATGATACTAGTATGTAGGAGGCTGAGACAGAAGGATCACGGGTTGGAGACCAGAATAAGCAATTTAGAGAGACCGTTTCAAATTAAAATAAATAAATAAATAAATAAATAAATAAATAAATAAATAGAATGGAACAAGGCTAGGGCTGGGGGGTATAGCTCAGAGATAAAATGTCCCTTGACACAATACCCAGTACAAAAAGAAAGAAAAGAAGAAAGGAAAGGAACCAAAGGAAAAAGGAAAACATTACTTCAAGTTTGAAATAAATTGTTTTAAATTTCCAGGCATATTTATTTTTGTCCCTGTTTAGTTATATGTACCCACACTCAATTCTTCCAAGTACTACAAGAAGGTATTGTTCAAAAATTCTTTTCGGCTGGGTGTGGTGGCACACGCTTGTAATCCCCACGCTCGGGAGCCGGAGACAGGGGGATCGCGCAGGTTCCAAGCCAGCCGCGCTGGCTTAAGAGCCCCTGTTCCCAAATAAAAAATCTAAAATAGGTCTGGGAGTGTTGCCCTAAGGTAGACGGGCTTCTAGGAACCCCAGTACCACACACACAAAAAAAAATTGTTTTCTGCTAGGTGTGGTGGTGCAGGCCTATAAACCCAGTACTTGGGAGGCTTGAGACAGGAGGATTGCAAGTTCAAGAACAGCCTCAACAAGTAGTGAGAATTGCTTCAACTGAGAGAGATCCTGTTTCAAAATAAAAATAAAAATATGGCTGGGGGTGTAGCTCGGAGGTAGAATGCTTCTGGGCTCAATTCCTAGTGTCACAAAAATAAAAATAAAATAAGGCCGGGCGTGGTGGTGCACGCTTGTAATCCCCATGCTTGGGAGGCTGAGACAGGAGGATCACACAGGTTTAAAGCCAGCCTCAGCTACTTAGTGAGGCTCTCAGCAACTTAGTGAGATCCTGTTTCCAAATAAAATATAAAATAGGTCTGGGAGTATAGCCTGGAGGTAGAAAGCCCTTCGGTTCCACCCCAGTACCACCAAAATAAAATAATTAAAATAAAATAAAATAGGGTTGGAGGTATAGTTTGGAAGTAGAATGCACCTGAATTCCATTCCTAGTACTATAAAATTTTTTCTTTTCTGCTACTCATGGTTTAGGCGGTATCACCACAGAACTTTATCGTTGCTTCTTTGAAAAAAGCTTACTTTAAAAAATTATGGTGTTCTTTTTGTCTAGATCTATAAAAGATTGCCTTGAGTAGTCTATTCTAGATCCCTGAGGTTAAAATCAGAGTCAATTATCCCTGACAAAATGACTTTCTTACTAGCTTATCCCTGGACAAAAAGAAAAGTGCAAAGACAGTAGCAATAACTTGAATTCAGTGGGACTCTTGTTCTGTCCTCTGACATGAGTCCAACCCCTTGGGCTGAGAGTTGTCCCAGGACCCGTGTATTCTTCCTGTTAGAGACAGTACCCCATTTAGAGGGCTCTGACTCACGTGCACACACCACATTCTGGAGGATGACACCCATCTTTGCACAGCAGTGCCTCAAGTTTTGTGACAGCCTCTCTTACTACCACTCTTGGCTGTAGAGAACAGCCACCATGGGACTTAGTGATCCCAGTGCCAGCCCACTACCATCGTGTGTGTGTGTGTGTGTGTGTGTGTGTGTGTGTGTGTGTGTGTGTGTGTGTGCTGGGGATTGAGCCAGGGACATTCTGCCTCTGAGCTACACTCCAGCTTGATTTTATTTTTTATTTGGAAACAGTGTCTCGTTAAGTTGCCAAGAGCCTTGCTAAGTTGCCAAGGCTGTCCTCAAACCTGCCATCTTCCCATCTCAGCCTCCCAAATACTGAGATTACATCACCAGTGCCACCACACTCCGCCCCCACCAGCATTTTACCTTGTGGATCAGCAATCCTGTGCGCCCTCTCGTGGAACACCATCTCTGGGGAATCCTCAGACCTCCCATCACATTCACTCCAGCACACCCAGTTCTGTGTGCCTTTTTTTTTTTTTTTCCATCCTCTACTATGGCAATTCATGTATTCACCTTGGCTAACTGTGGGCAGTTTTTTTCCCCCCGTCTTCTAGAATCTACCTTAGAAGTTTACACTATGCCCTGGACTGTTTGCTAGGACGTTAAATCCTATATGCCAAGAGAATGTTCCCAGGCCAATAACCTCTCCCTTATCAGTCTTCTGCACCAGCCCCCTTGCTTAAACATTGACAAAATCCAGTTTCATGGGCACTCTTCCAGGTCCTGCAGGTGCCTGCTGGAATAATTAGTGCAGGTAGTCTGGAAGTGTAGTTATTTTCCTCCATTACTAGGCTAGTGTGTCCCAGGTGATTTATTCTATGATTTAAATTCATGCATAGTCAGGTGTGATGGTGCATGCCTATAATCCCAGTACCTGGAAGGCTGAGACAGGAGGATCATAGGTTCAAGGACAGCCTCAGCAAGTAGTGAGACTTGCTCTCATCAACCTAGTGAGACTGTTTCAAAATAAAAATGAAAAATAGGGCTGGGGATGTAGCTCAAAGAATGCCCCTAGGTTCAATCCCCAATACCAAAAAAGAAAGAAAGAAGGAAAGAAAGGAAGAAAAGAAAAGAAATAAACCTCTACATAGACCTGACAGCTAGAACAGGTAAGGGCAGATCATGACGCAGATCCCTGATAGACCTTTTCATAAGGGAGGATATTCTTTATTTTTTTTTAAATTTGTTGGCACATTGAATAACCATACATCTTGTTGAAGTTCAGGGTGGTAGAGGCATACACGCACACAGCACTCACTGAGCCCTCCCCCATTCCCACGCGGTTCCCTCTCCTGTCTCTCCTCCTGTGCTCAGCAGTGATTGCCTTTGGTAAGTTTGTGTGTGTACAGCATGTCCATTGAGGTGCTTCCCTCTTCCCCGCTCTCATCTCCCTCAGTCAGGTCCCCTTCTTCCCTCAACTAAGGTTTCTCCTCCTTTGGGCCCCTCCTATCTCAGTTTCTCCCTCGCTTCTGCATATGAGGGAGAACATCTGACCTTTCACTTTTTGTGACTGACCCATCTCACTTAGCATAGTGATCTCCAGTTCCATCCATTTCCCTGCAAATGACATATTTTTGTTCTTCTTTATGGATGAGTAGAATTCTATTGTGTACATATCCCATCATTTTGTAATACATTCAAGTGTTGATGGACATCTCCGTTGGTTCCGTAGTTTGGCAATTGTGAATTGTATGGCTGTAAACATAGATATGCATGCATTACTATGGTGGTCTGGTTTCTATTCCTTTGGGTAGATACCCAAGAGTGGTATTGCTGGGTCATATGATAGGTTCATTTCCATTCCTCTGAGGATCCTCCACAATGTTTTCCAAAGTGCTTGCACTAATTTGCAATCCAGTGGAGGGTACTCTAATGCCCTCAACAGGTAGGAGTGAGCCACATTCACAAGCTCTTGGGCCTTCAGGGGGTCAAGGGAATCACAGTCTTTGGAGCCATACACCCAGGTGACTCCACTGCATGTACCAGGGTCTCCAGTTTCCCCAATCTGGGAACTGACCTTAACATAACAGGACATCTTTGAAGCTCAAAACGCTTTCAAATTCTGACTTTTGCCTTCAGATTATTGTCTTTATTTTTATTTTTGTTTTGCTGCTGGGGACTAAATACAAGGCTTTGCATGTACTAAAAACATATTCTAGTTTTGGGGAAGCTGAGACAGAAAGATCCAGGTTCAAGGCCAGCTTTAGCAACTTAGCAGACCATTTCCACATAAGAAAAATAAAATTAAAAAGGACTAGAGTACAGCTCAGAGGTAGAATGCCCCCGAGTTTAATCCCCAGTACAAAAACAACACTAAAAAACAAAGACACATTCTACCACTGAGCTACCCCTTAGCCTGGTCTTCCACTTTTCCTATTCTTCTACAGCAGGAGACAGGCCTTCCTTTGGCACCTACCAAAGAGGTTTCTGCCAGAGCCAGGCATGGTGGCCTGCTTGTAATCTCAGCATTTGGGAGGTTGAGACTGGAGTATCCAGGTTTGTGGCCAGCTTCAACTACTTAGTGAGGTCCTTTTCAACTCAGTGAGACCCTGTTTTAAAATAAAGAATAAAAATTAGGGCTGGGGATGTAGCTTGGAGGCAGAATGCCCCTGGATTCCATCCCCAGTACCAAAAAAAAAAAAAAAAAAAAAAAAAAAAAAAAGAGGCCATGAGCACACAGCAATATGGCAGGTGCCTAAAAGGCCTCCAATGAAATCTGATGCTCAGTGGTGCATGCCTGCAATTCCAGTACTTAGGAGGCCGAGACGACTATTGCAGGTACGAGACTAGCCTCAGCAACTTGGACCCTCAGCCACTCAATGAGATCCTATTTCAAAATAAAAACAGCCGGGCTGGTGGTGCACTCTTATAATCCCAGCATTTGGGAGGCTGAGACAAGAGGATTGCAGCTTATGGACAGCCTCAGCTACTACTTAGTGAGGCCCTTTGCAACTCAGTGAGACCCTGTTTCAAAATAAAGAATAAAAAATAGGGCTGGAGGTGTTGCTTGGAGGTAGAATGCCCCTGGGTTCCATCCCCAGTACTGCAAAAATGAATAAACAAACAAATAAATAAATAAAAACAGGGTCTATCTGTAGACTCAAATAGCTTGGAGGTGTAATGCCCCTGGGTCCCATCCCCAGCACACACACACATACACACACACCAAAACTTGCAAACACATTGATCTTGGACTTCCAGTCTCCAGAATTGTGAGACATTTATTTTTATTGTTTAATACTGATACCAGGTTTGTTTGTTTTAAACCTTGCCTTATGGAATCAAAGAATAAAAGCCAGACACCAGGAAAGTGGAAGTAGAACATTTATTCTAAAAGAATGAGTGAACAGAGAAGGTAGGTTGCCCTAAGGGCCTCACCAACTCTGGTGTCCAGCGGGCCCTTCTTGGCACTGCCTGAGTGTAGCCCGGGCCAAGCACCATCAATTGCACATGGCTGTTCCCAAAGTCCACTCTATCCACCAGAGTAGCAACATTAAAGTTCCCATGTAGGGGAGGGTTCCCAAGAGAGTAGCTGATTTTGGTGCTGAGCGTAGGGCTTTATATATGCTTGAAGACCCTCTGTGCAGACTTTAACCATTGGAGAAAGTCCACTTTTCATATTGTGTCTTGACTTAATTTATCATCTATGGCTGTTAACTCCCCAAAGTCATGAGACTGTTTGCTCTGTATGTTTGCTCCCTAGCCTAGCCATGGCAACAATCCCTGGGACTATGGTTGGTACACATAGATTTTTGGTTCTTGACATCTTGGCTTTATTTGTTTGCATTTAATTGCCCGTGTTCATACTTAATGAACAATACATAACCATTTTCCTTCCTAGGGGGTTCTTGATTTTGTTTTAACTTTTATCTCCAAGGAGTTCCATTCCCTGCCTACTCAATACCTAACTCCTCAGTACTTTGTTACAACAGTTGGAGCAAATTAAGGCAGGGTTTTAAAAACACTTTATTAAAAAGCCAATTCTGAGCTGGGCATGGTGGCAAATGCTTGTAATCCCAGTACTTGGGAGGTTGAGACAGGAGGATCGAGCTGGTCTGAAGTCAGCCTCAGCTACTTAGACCCTTAATGAGACCTAATATAAAAACAGGTCTGGGAGTATTGCCCATAGGTAGGCCACACACACAAAGCCAATTCTGTTGTCTTTGCATTCACTTTTCCCTATTTTTCTTCTTTTTTTGGTGGTACTGGGGTTCCTGGAAACCCTTCTACCTCTGGGCTACACTCCCAGACATCTATTTTTTATATTTTTATTTGGAAACTAGGTCTCTTAAGGCAGCAAGGCTGTCTTCGAACCTGCAAGATCCTCTTGTCTTCACCTCCCAAGCGCGGGGATTATAAGCATGCGCCACCATGCCCAGCTCACTTTTCCCTTTTTTTTAAAGGTTTGAACAGGGCTGGAGTGTAGCTCAGTGGTACAGTGCTTACCTAGCATGCTTGAACTACCCTACTGTCAAAGGGAGCCCCCACTAATGGAGCATTTTTCCAAGTCACCACTAGTGGGTGTTTTAATGAGGCCCCATAACAATGGTGGCAGGGACTGTCCATACCCCATAAGCCACCAGGGATGGAATCTGTATCAAGGAGACAGTGAGTAAAAGGGTCTCAAAACCTCATTTTTTTTTTTTTTTTGGTATTGGGGTTGGAACCCAGGGGTATTCTATAGCTACAGCCCCAGCCCCAACCCTATTTTTTATTCTTTATTTTGAAACAGTATCACTGAGTTGCAAAGGGCCTCAGTAAATAGCTGAGGCTGGCCACGAACCTGGATCCTCCTGTCTCAGCCTCCCAAATGCTGGGATTACAAGTGTGCGCCACCACAGCCGGCTTCAAAACCTCATCTTAACTGCCTTCCTCTTATACCATGCCCAGGGCTGACCATGCTGATTTGGGATGCTTAGGAGACAGACACTGACATTAGGAGGGAAAGAGCATTGCTGGTAAGGTAAATCAGGGGAAGGTAAGAGGACTGAGCTGGGAAAACCAAATCGCTAAGCAGATTTGAAAACAGTGAAGAGAGAGGGGAAAGCCAGCTTGTGCAGGTAGAGCTTTGGACAGACGCAGATCTATCCAGATTTTACCAACCCACAGGGGAAATCAGGAGCAAAGATTGCCCCCTGGGCAAAGTGGCCGGGCTCCCACCAGGCTGTCACTGGCTGGGGACCTGGGATCTCATTCTGAGGCAGATCCTGTGCAGCTGGAGGCCTATGGCCGACTCACAGGTTCTCCTACAGAGCGAGCAGAGGGTGCACCTCCATAGCCGCCACTCACCTCTCATTCACTCGCAGTTTCCCTTACACTGGAATGCGTATGTTTCAAAAGGCACAAAAATTCAAAACAAATATGTGGAACTAATCTTCTCAGATAGAAATCAAAGAAATGACCGTATGGAACCTACAAATCAGTTGTGTCCCCCTTCTTGGATAAAGTTATATTTATAGGAAGGTGGCCTAAGTAATAGCAAATTTTTACAGCAAGTTAAGTGTTGCAATGTTTGTTTATTTTTTGTGCTACTGGAGATCGAACCCGGAGGTATTCCATCTCTGAGCTACACCCCCACCCCTGACCTTTTTATTTTGAAATGGTCTCACTAGCTGGGCATGGTGGTGCACGCTTGTAATCCTCCTGCACTTGGGAGGCGGAGACAGGAGGATCACGCAGGTTCGAAGCCAGCCTGTTTCCAAATTAAAAATAAATAAATAAATAAAATAAATAAAAAAATATATACGGCCTGGAGTGTAGCCCAGAGGTAGAAGGGGTTCCAGGAACCCCAGTAGTCCCCACACCAAAAAAGATGTAAAACAAGAGCTCAAATACAATATTGAATAGGAGGGAGAGCTAATATTTTGCTTGAGTAAAAAAAACCAAACAAAAAGACCAGATAAGAAAAATAGAGAATGGCAGTAAATGAGATGAAATCTTTATAAAAAAAAAAGTGACAAAGCTGGGCATGGTGGCACAGGCTTGTAATACAAGCATTAGGGAGGCTATTTCAATAGGAGGATTGTGGTTCGTGGACAACATCAGCTACTTAGTGAGATCCTGTTTCAAAATTCAGAATAAAATAGAGCTTGGGGATATAGCTTGGAGGTAGAATCTCCTGGGTTCAATTCCTAGTACCAGGAAAAAAAAAAAAAAAAGGTTGGGGGTCCTGGGCTCAATACCCTGGGGGTGGGGGAGAGGAATTAACACCAAAGCAAGCAACAACAACAAAAAACTAATGAGGGAGTTATTTTCATCACTCTGTCATGAAATATTTCTCAATACATTTGAGCTGGGCATGGTGGTGGTGCATGGTTGTAAACCCAGTACTTGGGAAGCTTGAGACATCGGATCACACAGGTTCAAATCCAGCCTCAGCTACTTAGTGAGGCTTTCAGAAACTTAGTGAGACCCTGTCTCCAAATAAAATATGATAGGTCTGGGAGTGCAGCCTGGAGGTAGAAAGCCCCTGGGTTCCATCCCTAGTACTACAAACAAAACAAAAAGCAAAAAAAACCCCCACACACAGACATTTAGAAATATATGGGAAAGGTACAAGACTTAATCTGTATATTCAGAAGAGCCAGAAAAGCAGATAGTGTGTACTAACTTCTTAGGGCACCATAACAAAGCACCACACATTTTTTTAATTTAAGAGTGAGTCTTGGCATGTTGTTGCCTAGTCTAGCCCTGTACTCTTGGCCTCAAGAGAACTCTTGCCTTAAACTCCAGAGTAACTGGGATTACAGGTATGAGCCATTATACCCAGCTAAAATACCAGAATTTACCGGGCTCTGAGGATATCCAAGGTCACGATGTCAGCTGATCCATCCTCTCGGAGGGGGGTGGTGGTGAGGGCTCCTCTGCCTTTCCCAGTTCCTGGTGGCCACCAGTAATTCTTGCCACTCCTTGGCCTGTGTCACATGGTGTTCTCCCCTTATGCATGTGTCTCTTTCTCAATTCCTAGGACACATGATCTTGGATTAAGGGCCCACATCTGCAGTGACTTTGAGGTACTGGAGGACAGGACTTCTATACATCTTTTTGGATACTTGTCTTGGGGATACTGGGGATTGAACTCAGGCATTCTACTTCTGAGTGACATCCAGACCTATTTTTTTTTTTTATTCTTTATTTTGAAACAGGGTTTCACTAAATTGCAGAGGGCCTAAGTAGCTGAGGCTGGCCACAAACCTGCGATCCTTCTGTCTCAGCCTCCCAAGTGCCGGGTTCACAAGGGTGTGCCACCACGCCTAGCCTAGATGACACAATTTTATCCCTAATAGGCATTATAGACTTTGATTTGAAAAAATAACTTTCTTATAGCCAGATTTATTTTTTGTAGGATTCTGGGGATGGAACCCAGGGGCATTCGACCTCCTGGCCGCACCCGCTGCTCTATTTTTCATTATTTCAAAGCAGGGTCTCATTGAGTTGCAAAGAGCCTAAGTAGCTGAGGCTGTCCACAAACTGCGATCCTCTGGTCTCAGCCTCCCAAATGCTGGGATTACAAGCATGCGCCACCAAGCCCGGTTTAGCCAGATTTATTATTGTTGCCACCTGAGGATACTACTAGTCAGGGACCACACCTTAATTTAGGTACCAAGTGTGACACTCCATGTACCTCCCTAGGGGCAAATCTATTCGGGGCTGGTTTATCCAGCTAATCATTACTATGAGGAGACAGCTCCATTGGATTCCATCTAAACTATTTTTTGATGGGTAGTATGTTAGGGCAGTGGTTCAGTCTGTTTTGGTCATATCCTGGGCTTTGTTTTCTGGGCAACTTTGTAAGATACTGCTGACACAATAGCTCAGCTTCATAGCTATTTCTTCCAAAATTGCTAAATGCCCTAAGGACAAATCGATTCTTGAGTTCTGAGATCTTCTCAGCTAATGGGATCAAAGGACCAAATAACCTCCATCTTATGGCCCCACATATTCTGGCCCGTCTTTCATCCCGTATCACTCTGCTCCCCTAAACTCAATCGGCCCCATCAACCTGTACGATGTTCCTCTAGCTCTTGTCCTGGGGCTTTTGTACTTTTAACTTCTGTTCTTGCCTGGAACTCATCTACAAAGCTTACAGTTTTCAAGACCTGACAGTACTTTTAGTGAACTCATTTCTGTGATGATCAGAGGCTGCCACTTAACTGTTCCTCAAAGCAGTCACCACTTTTTATATGGTGTGCTTTTCCATTCATTTCCTTCATTCCATGGGTCTTTGGAAAATATATGGCTTCTCTTATCTGCCATTTTTCTTGGCATATGAGAGGCTCTCAACAAGTATGGTATTAAGCAAGTTTAGTGTCTTTTTAACCACTGAGTGTCAGGTTTTCTTAATGCTCAAACTGTTCCTTGGATACACTTAGCTTAAATCATTTATACTACAAAGTAGTACATATTCAAGGCAAACAATTTGCTATAGAGATAAGGATATGAGAAACACCTTCAAAAAAGAAAAATCAATGAATAATGATTTATTTAAAAGCAATTTTCTCAAATTATCTGGGACAGGAAGGGTATGGTATTACACTCTACGTTTAACTCAGATGGTAGTCTAGATGTATGTTTCCAAACAGCTCCAAGTAAGTTTCTTTCAAAAAGCTGGACACACACATACACACACACAAATATATATAATCAAGTAAATTCAAAACTTTTATTAAAAACCTATATGCCACGCACCATGTATTGTGCTCTGTCCTGGGAACACAAACACAACTGCAATGCTGCCCTTATAAGCTTATGGATGGCTGAAGTGTAGCCTGGGAATCCCAGGACCAGGTCGTAAAAGGCCACTATGGCAAAGAGACTGAAGAAAGGGGAGGAGCTTCAAAGAGGCTTTAAAGATAGACTCAACAGATCTGG
The DNA here is from genome assembly GCF_963383645.1 of Muscardinus avellanarius. Taxonomy (NCBI): domain Eukaryota; kingdom Metazoa; phylum Chordata; class Mammalia; order Rodentia; family Gliridae; genus Muscardinus; species Muscardinus avellanarius. The sequence goes on along the minus strand of NC_137789.1, from coordinate 63,778,019 downwards.
GCATGGTGGCATATGCCTGTAATCCCAGCACTTGAAAGGCTGAGACAAAGGGATTACAGATTTGAGGCCAGCCTCAGGAACTCTGCGAGACCATTTCAAAATTTAAAAATAGGGCTGGGGGTGTAGCTTGGAGGTAGAACACCCCGAGGTTCAATCCCCAGTACTCACTGCCCTTCGCCAAACATACCCAAAAGATGGGCTCAACAAGACTTGAAGAAAATGTGAGAGGATTAGTAGTGTCAGAATCTTTGGATACCTACGCTGTATAGGAATGCCATTAAACAATGAAAGGAAAGATAAAAGAAATAGATTTTGTTATGTAATTTTTAAATTTTGTGGTACTGGGGCTGGAACCCAGGGGATTTTTACTTCTGGGGTACACTCCCAGAACTATTTTTGTATTTTATTGGAAACAGGGTCTCACTAAGTTGTTGAGGCTGGCTTTGAACCTGTGCAATCCTCCTGTCTCAGCCTCCTAAGTACTGGGATTACAAGCACACGCCACCACGCCCGGCTTGAGAAATGTATTTTATTAGAGTGAGGATAAAGATAAAATGCCATGTTGAGTTGAATGTATGCTGTATATAACCATTCATATTAGGTTCTTGCCTGATTATATTCACTCACATTAGGTCCTTGATGGGAAGGTATGGACATAAGCAGGTATTTCCTATCTCAGCTTCTTTTTCAACTTTCCTCAGTCTATATTTCTATACCCTACTGAACTATAAAGGGCGTATGGGTACTCCCAATTACATATGTTGCTATGAGGGATATACTATATATATACATTATGTTATATATGAGGGACATACTACATATATATATAAAATCAGGGAGAATATATATGTGTGTGTGTGTGTGTGTGTGTGTGTGTGTGTGTGTGTATAAAATCAGGGAGAATATATATAAACACATACTTTACTATTCAAATACACAAAACCATAGGCCGGGCGTGGTGGCGCACGCTTGTAATCCCCGCGCTTGGGAGGCAGAGACAGGAGGATCATGCAGGTTCAAAGCCAGCCTCGCTGGATTAAGAGACCCTGTTTCCAAATAAAAATATAAAATAGGTCTGGGAGTGTAGCCCAACAAAAGGTTTCCAGGAACCCCAGTACCAAAAAAAAAAAAAAAAGAACCCAAAACAAATACACAAAACCTTTAGCTACATCATTTAACCTTTGAAATGAACTTGTGTCTAATTTTATTATATGTTACCTTAGTGTGAAAAGTAATTAGAAATAGGGATAGGACCTTAACAAAATCACTTAATGCACAGCAGCTTAAACTAGTGGAGAGGTCATTCCTGCTACGGGAGGTAGACACTAAGGATTTTGTGTGTGTGCGCCCAACTGGAGGCTGAACCTTGGGACATTCTACCTCCGAGCTACCTCCTCAGCCCTATTTTAAATTCTTTATTTCAAAAGATGGTCTCAGAGCTGGGCATGGTGTTGCACACTTGTAATCCTAGCATTTGGGAGGCTGAGACAGGAGGATTGCGGTTCAAGACCAGCTTCAGCCAGTGAGGCCGTTTGCAACTCATTTAGACCCTGTTTCAAAATAAAGAATAAAGCCGGGCGTGGTGGCGCACGCTTGTAATCCCAGCATTCGGGAGGCTGAGACCAGAGGATCGTGGTTTGTGGACAGCCTCAGCCACTTAGTGAGACCCTGTTTCAAAATAAAGAATAAAAAATTGAGCAGGGGGTGGAGCTCGGAGGTCAAATGCCTCTGGGTTCCATCCCCAGACCTGCCAAAATAAATAAATAAATAAAAATAAGGCGGTGGCGGGGATGGGGGGGGGGAGGAGGTGTAGCTCGGAGGTAGAATGTCCCTGGGTTCCATCTCCAGTACCACAAAACAAAAAATAAAAAACAAAAACAAGCAAGAGGGTCTCAACAAGTTGTGGAGGGCTTCACCAAGTAGCTGACCATGAATCTGTGATTCTCTGGTCTCAGCCTCCTAAATACTGGGATCAAAAGCAGCATCACAATGCCCAGCTGATATTAAGAATTATGAGTGCCATCAAAGTACAAAGGAAGCTTGGGTGTGGGGCACATGCCTTTAACTTGGGAGGTTGAGATAAGGATCACAGGTTCAAAGTCAGCCTCAGCAACTTAGCAAGACCTGTATTCAAATAAAAATCAAAAAACTGTAGCTCGGAAGTAGAATTGCCCCTGGGTTCAATCCCCAGTACCCATTTCCCCCAAATACCCACAAACGGAGTTCTTACAGTTATCTAAACATCTCCTAATCAGGTTGTTTAAACAGGGCTACATAAACAGCCTCCTGAGATATATTTTTTTATGGTAGTATGGCGCTTGAAAGAGGACTAAGGTGCTTCTGGGGTAAGCAGATTCCCTGTGGAAAGGAAAAACCTACCAGCAGATCATATTTAACTTCTTCCTGCCAGGAAAAACAGATGCATCCCCTTCCTTCTGTATATTTCCTTCTCTCTTCTTGTAGCTTCAAGTGTCACTCATTTAAGTAAATTAACTGACCTGTTTGTATACTCAGAAAACATTGAGAAGTTCTTTCGGGTGTCAGTTGTACACTTTGAAGTTGTTTGAAGTCCAGCAACACCAGCTTCATGGTACCTCTATGCAAGTGTCTGGGTCTCAATTTCTATCTTCTCTGAAAACGTCCAGGCTTTAATCAAGACTTCTTTAATTAAAGCATACAAGAGTCACTATCATAAACTAACTGCAGTTATTAGGTAAAGACGCCTGTTAAATAAGGAAGTATACAGCTTGTTATGTTGTACTCATTTTGGAAGTGGATATGTTTCCATAATCCTTAAAAGCTTAAGTCTTTGTAGAGAGGAACCAATATACAAATAAAGTTTTACATTTTTACATACTACAAAGAAAGTCTAGTTTCTATCCAATTTAGCAAGTATACAGAAAAAAAATCAAATGACAACTGCTTTATTATTAAAAGTTACTGAATTCCATAAAGCACAAAGTAACCTATAGTCAACTAACAAAAGTTTGATACATGTATTTAAAAATATAACATAGATTTGTCTGTCTCAACATTTACATTCTATTTTAAAAGTAGTAACTTTACATATTTTTGCAGTTTGAATTTATAAAATATATACATCCACCCCATTCAAATCAAGCATGAGCTTCCATTGCTATTAACATAATGAATAATCTACATCTCAAAGAAAAATGGTACCAACTAAAATAAACTCATTTGACCTGAACATGCATTTATTTCTTGATTACTGTATAACCCAATAATCTACTCAAGTGATTATTTTACCTGGAGCCTAATGGCCAATTTGCAATTATATAATCTATGGTTAATTTGAAGAGACTTGCATTTTCATGGTATGTGATAAAACCTACAAAGTTCCTTAACAGTACTGTTCAGACTTTAAAAGACAGGAGCATTCAATCTTTCTGTGTCTGGAGAAGTTATGTCACTTAGTCAAAGTCCAGTAAGTTATGAAATTATGCTTTTGTCTTTGAAAAAAGTTTAATAATTATTATTGGATCAACCTTTCCTCAAAAAGCTGAACAGTGTATGTGCCAAGAAATACAAGAACTGTATCTTTTTTCCCATCAACTCTTCACTCAACACATTAAAACTGGAGCTATGTTTGAACTGGTTTCTCTTCAGTCATTCTTTCCATGTATTCACAGTAGCGAATAGCCTCAGATATTATCAACAAAAAATTTTTTTAAAAAGACAATCATAAACCAGGCATGGTAGTACATGACTGTAATCCAAGTACCTGGTAGGCTGACAGGAGGATCACAGGTTTGAGGATAGCCTCAGCAAGTAGTGAGACTCTTTATCAATCTAGTGAGATCCTGTTTGCAAATAAAAATAAAACAGGGCTGGGGTGAAGCTCAGAGATACAATCCCCAGTATATAAAAAAAAAAAAAAAAAAAAAAGTCAATCATAAGTGGGCATGGTAGTGCATGCCTGTAATCCCAGTAATTTGGAGGTTGCGACAGGAGGAACACAGGTTCACTACAAGGCTCAGCACCTTAGTGAGACCCTGTTTCAAAATAAAAATAATAAAATAGGGATGTAGGGCTTAGAGGTAGAAAGCCCCTGGGTTTAATTTCCAGGACCACCAAAAAAAAAAAAAAAAAAAAGACGTAATCACCCTCAAGATTTACCACCAAATATATCTCAATAACTAATTTGAGAATGAAAATTATAATACCTCACTTACCAGTATCACAAAATCTTAACTTCAATTTTCAGGAGGCTAAGTTTTAAGTCCAGGTTTAAATCCCATACTCCTCTATATAATCCTGTCTTTAATGCACAATTAATGCACAATGTATGGTTAGAAAGTAAAAGTCTCCCACAAAGTATTTTAGGAAAATAATTTCACATCTCAGAATGGCTTAGAAATTTAAAAGGGAAAGCATACGGTTTAATTCATTTGAACAATAAGTAGGTATTAGAGAGTCTCCAGCCGAAATGTAAACAAGTAAAATTCTCTCAACATAAATGAATTATAACTAGCAGTTCATTAAGTCAATTATTAAATTTAGCTATCTACTGATGAAACTAAGTATAAATACTCCTTCAGTTTTATTTGGAAAGAGGATCCATTTTAGTTTTAAACTATTCTGATACAATTTTAATTATCTTCCTTCTCTAGATTCCCTAAAATCTTAAAAAAATTTTAGAAACAAAGAAAATTGCTAAATATTGATACACTGAACATCTGTGAGACAGTGAGGAAGGAAGAGAAATAGCGGGATTAAAAAAAATTAAAACACTACAAAGAGGACTGGAGCAAATTGGTAGAGATTAAAAGACACCTTCTTCACAGACCCAAGCAAAGACATTAAAGGCATTAGTGTAACACAGAATAGAAAAGTAAAAATGGTTATGCCTCAAATACTTTGAAAACCAATTTACAAACATACACAATTATAATCATAAATTTAAAACATTCAGCTAAGAGCTAAGATATACGCAAAAATAAAAGATCGAGAAACATAAGCAGCAGTAACCATAAAGGCTTAAAAACTAGTGACACTGAATTCTTTATTTAAAAAAGTTTTTTGAACACACAGTACCTCTTCTCTTCTATTTTTAGGAATAACTTTTAACAAGATTTAAATATCTTAATTCTCAAAAACAATAGGCTTTTTAGAAAATAAGACTTGATTACCAAAAACAATGTGTAGTTACATACCATTTTCATATCACTACTAATTTCCATTATTTGTCAATTCATCTTTGATGCAATATGGGAACAATTAAACAGTCACTAGATACCTGTTTTATAATGTGAAGGAATTACCCACTACAGGGTAATTAATGATACATATGTATATTTGCATTTATTTAAAATTCAGAAGGAAAAAATGATAAACTATTCTCATTACCTTAAGAAATACTTATTTACCTAGTCAAAACAACAAAGATCTCTCTGCAGTTGAACTTTTGACTATATAAAAGCTATTTTCACCACTTTATTCTGGGGATTAAAAATGCTTTGTTTCCCTGCTGGCTAACAGGAGGAATTACACATTACAAGTAGGTTCTTTAATACTAATTCCTTAAGAGAATAGCCACAAAATGTATTTTTCAAAAATTTCCCTTAAAAAACTGAAAACAATCTGTCTCTTTAAAACCTATGGCATTAATTCCTACTTGACGAAAACATTTTGAAAGGGCACCAAGTTCATGATCCAAGCATGCATAAGTAAGTAAGTGAATGTATCACTGTCTTAATAGAATTTGGCAAACCAAAAGAATGGCCTGAAATAAATAAATAAATAAATAAGAAAGGAAGGAAGGAAGGCCGGCCTATCTTCTAAGTATGACAATATAATTCTGCAGGCCTAGTGCTCCATGGAGGGAGTGAAGAGAAGGGGGTAGTAGTATATTCCTATGTACATTTCTTAGTATTCTGGTTGTCTTTGAACAACACAGTACAGAAAATTTTTTTCCTTATTACAAAGCCATTACTTGCCCTCAGTAATGACTCAGATAAATTTCTTATGACTTTTAATAATGCAACTTACATATAAAAGAATTAAATCTAAGTGCAAAGGAGTTTTCAATTATTCCTAAATTGAGGAATGTTAACTAATCTGACTATAAATTTTGAATGGTTGGTGCTTCTACATTTTAGAATATTTCATTTTTTAATTTAAACCATAAAATGTTATTTGGTTTCCTTCCATTTTATTTTACTTTACTTATATGTAGAGAGAGGTAAGTTAAAACATTATAATAAAAGCTCAATTGAGGTTATATAGGACGTATTAATCTATAGTATAGCAATATTAATCTTTGACCTGGTATATTAATTCCTTTGGTGAAAAAAATGTCACAGGTCATTTCTTTATAAAAGAATTTCAGTAAGAGGACCAGCAATATGGAGAAAGATTTCTCCTTAACCCCCCAGAAAAAGATCAAGTTAATCAGTAGTTAAGAGCAATTATGTAAAATATGAAAATACATACTTTACAGCTACAATTTATATATTTAAAGCAGATAAAAACTAAATATTTGAAGATTTTTCTATCTATGTTAAACAGGGAAACTAATAAAGTTGATAGTGATCATTGTGAGAACCTATACATAATCTAGTCAAGACAGAACAAAGATGTTTACAATTTTAAAAGTGGTAGTTGCTAACTAACAGTATAAACAGTATCCATAATTTGGTGGCTGGCCATGGTTTCAAATTTTTTTTTTTCAAGTTGTTTCTACAGCAGACATATTTTTGAAGTCTACCCACCCCTGAGTTCAGTAATTATACTTTTAGAGTGTAAAATTATATGCCCTTAATTAACAACAGGTACAAATCTACAAAATGTCATCTACACAGAGATTAAAAACAATTTTTAAAATATTCTTTACCAATTATTGATTGAATGGTTTTACTGGGGTATATATTTCAGACCTGTCAGCCAATTGGCTTTTTTTTTTAAGCCCATATTGATTGATATATTCAATGCAGGATATTTCAAAAAGAGTGCAATAAGGCATTAGTAAAAATAATGTTGTAGTAGAAACAGATTTTGCATATGTGAAAAGGTAATTTATAAAACACACTAATCACTTTTTAAAAAGAGAACCTAGTTGTAGTATCATTAACTTACATGGTACTGAGAATGGGACCTTTCAACATTTTTTTTATAGAAAACTTTTATCTAGATGTAAGCAAAGTCTTTACAACAACAAGAAAACAAAAACAAATCCTTCCAAGAAAAACAGTATGATTGTGTGAAACCAATAAGCAAACATACCATTTTATAGTGTACTTTTGCCTAAATTTTAAAATAAAAATGTCCACACTCTTTTGTTAAAACATTAAGCCTCTGTCAAAAATGTATTTCTTATTTTAGGGTACAGGATTGAAGGATAAGATGAAACTTACAAGTAAAGAAAATTTACAAGAAAAAAAGTTGACAAAAGTTTTTCAATTAAAGTACTGTAACATTTGAAATTGACTTAAAACTTAACAAAAGAAACAAGACTGCAAACAAAAATGTTTATGGATTTTTCAAACATAAATAAATGAAATAGTGTTTAGGCAGTAGGGCTCATGCTGATGGCTAGCAGGAAGTAACAGTATAATCTACTTGGAAAAAATATTTAATGTACAAATAACAAATCCAAATAAAGGACTGCAGCAATTTGATCATCACTGCCATTTCTCTTCCAAAATAAAGCCTTGATTAAACCATTCATACCCTATATTACTCACACCTTTACTTCAGAGATTGAGGAACTATATACAACAAATGAGTTTATTTTCACCATAGGGATAACATATTGTACCTCTCTGCCAATGTTACTTGAAAACCTTCCATGTCAAAACAATTTGACAGCAGATATAAACAATTAAATAAATATGCAATGATCTTTCATTACAGTCCTTTAAAGACGCATGTTAATTCATGCTGTTAACCTCAGGATCACAGTGCATAGAATCCAAATATAAACAGTTGGGGTGACTTTCAAAGTAATGTTGGATCCCTCACTTTATTTATAATCCCATTATAACCACTAAGTTCATCCCATTAGGCCCTATCATGCATTAATCGCTGAGTGGCAGGAGTTAATAAAAACTTTTCCTGTTATAACGTCCATTGCCGGCAATGAACGTCCCAAAACCACCAAGGAAGTCAGTTATTGCACAATACATGAGGACCTAGAACTTTTCCAAAAGCTTAAAAAAATAAAAATAAAAAATGGAATTATATTTGACATTTCCTGACATCTGCATTAATACTGTATGACTAATAAAAGCATGTCAGTTGCGTGGACTGAACCAGCGATCAACATGCGCCCAGAATGCACACGAGTAAAAATGCAGTAAAAGGAAGTAGTCTTCATTGCCTATAGGTCACTTCCAGTCAAAGGTTAAAGTTCAAAGACTGAATGATCAAAGTGCTCATTTTCTCAGTAGGACTATCTTCTGCTAGGAGGATGTTAACAGTGGCATCAACAAGTGTCATCTTTAAGAAAAGGAGAAAAAAGACAGTTAAAAAGTCAAGCACGCTTAAGTAAAATCTACAAGTTAGTCTAATGTAGAAATAACTTCAAGTAGCAAGAATACAGTTTAGTTGTCTGACTTGCCTTTTCCATTCCTTACAAATAAAAAGTCCAATTGATAGATGTTAGCAATTTCTCTTCAAAAAGTAAGTTTTTAGCAAACATAGATACATATGCACAATCCATTTGAAAATCTCACAAAATTATTTTATAATACCTTCTGGTGGCCTCAGTATATAATATTTGCATAACACAGACAACTGTTAGGGTTCATGACATTTTAAAAAAATTATTTCACAAAACATATCTGCAAGATTTATTTTGGGAACTAGTTATTGTCCAGTAAGCAGTAAGAGTGGAAACTATCCAAGAGTTATGAAAGCCTTAAAAGAGAAAATGTAGAATATACTGGGCAAAATATTTTACAAATGATTATCAAGTCAGAATTAATATCTTGCTAATAATATTCCCACACTAATAAAGACTAAATAAGAACCAAAACCCAGTAAAGTTTGAATGCTATGCTGAGAAAATTCATGGAGTACTTGGGTAATCTAAAGGGTAAAACAGACCAGAGTTAAAAAACACACAAGGAGCTAGGTATAGTAAATCAGTAGCAGAGCAACGTCTAGCTCTGGGGGATCAGGGAGGGGGCTGGATGGGGGAAGAAACTGTATCTAAGGCTAAAGATACAGCTCATGATTAGCATATACAAAGCTCTGACTTCAACCCCTAGGATCAAACTAAATAAATAACCTAATTATTAGATTTAAGTTAAAAAAGTGCCTTGGGCATGGTGGTACACACTTATAATTCCAGTACTTGGGAGGCTGAGATAGGGGGATCACAGGTTTGAGGACAGCCTCAGGAACCTTTGCAATTTAGTGAGACCCTGTTTCAAAAACCAACAACAAAAAACAAAGCAAAAACTAAAACTAAAATTGAGCTGGGTGTGTAGCTCAGAGATAGAATGCTTCTGGGTACCAGCTCTAGTACTGCACACACACACACACACACACACAAAAAAAATACTCCATTTAGCCAGGTGTGGTGGCTCATGCTTGCAATTCCAGTAATGGGAAGCTGAGACAGGAGGATTGCAGGTTCGAGACTAGCCTCAGCAACTTAGCAATATCCTGTTTAAAAAAAACAGAAACAAAAACAAAAAAACCTGGCGTGGTGGCGCATGCCTGTCATCCTAGTGCTAGGAAGGCTGAGACAGGAGAATCAAGGCCAGCGGAGACCTTCAGCAACTTAGTGAGACCCTTTAATTAAAAAAAAAAAAAAAAAAAAAATGAGCTGGAGGTAGAGATCAGAGCTAGAGTGCCTGAGTTCAAGCCCCAGTACCACAAAACAAAAACAAAAGCAAAAACACAAACCACAATTTCCAGGAATGATGAGGATCCCAGGTTCAAGGCCAGCATATAGTAAATTAGTGATAGCCCATTTCAAAATTAGAAAGAAACTAGGTGTGGTGGTTCACACCTGTAATCTCAGCACTTGAGTGGCTGAAATGGGAGGATTACAGGTTTGGGGGCAAGCTTCAGCAAGTAGTAAGACTCTCATCAACTTAGCAAGACCTGTTTCAAAATAAAAATAAAAATAGGGCTGGGTATAGCTCAGATATGTAGAATGCCACTTGAGTTCAATCCTCAGTAAACACACACACACACACACACACACACACACACACACACACACACACACACACACACTGAGATATAGCTCAGTTTTAGAACATCCTTGTGTTAAATCCCTATTCCTATCACTAAAACAAAAACATAAAGAATACATTTAAGAAGAAAGTAGATAGTTTATACCTCTAACTTGCACAAGAAGGTATACTTCAAACTTGTAATAAAGAAGATATATCTGGCCAGGTGTCGTGGCGCACACTTATAATCCTACCCCTTTGGGAGGCTGAGACAAGAGGATTGCACAGGTTCAAAGTCAGCCTTGGCTACTTAGTGAGGCCCTCAGCAACTTAGTGAGACCCTGTTTCCAAATAAAATTATAAAAACAGGTCTGGGAGTATAGCTCGGAGGTAGAAAGCCCCTGGATTCTACCCCTAGTACCACACACAGAAAAAAAAGAAGATACATCTGTTATGTATGTAGAGCAAACTTAGAAACAAAGATTTTTAAAAATCATCACCTCCCCTTTGTAGGGGAGGAGGGGCACACACCTGTAATCCTAGTACTTGGGAGTGTGAGATTGGAGGATCACAGGTTTGAGGACACCTTCAGCAAGTAGTGAGACTCTCATCAACCTAGTGAGACTCTGTTTCCAAATAAGTAAAATCAGGCAGGGTGTGGTGGTGCACCCTTGTAATCCCAGTATTTGGCAGGGTGAGACAGGAAAATTACAGGTTCACAGCCAGTCTCAGTAACTTGTGAGGCCCTCTGCAACTTAGTAAGATCTTGTTTAAAATAAAAAAATAAAGCCGGGCATGGTGGTGCATGCTTGTAATACCAGCATTAGGGAGGCTGAGACAGGAGGATCCGGGTTCGCAGCCAGCCTCAGCTACTTAGTGAAGCTCTTTGCAACTCAGCAAGACCCTATTTCAAAATAAAGAATAAAAAAATAAAGAATAAAAAAAGAGCTGGGCGTGGTGGCACAGGCTTGTAATCCCCGCGCTTGGGAGGCTGAGACAGGAGGATTGTACAGGTTCAAAACCAGCCTCAGCTACTTAGTGAGGCTTTCAGCAACTTAGTAAGGCCCTGTTTCCAAATAAATATAAAATAGGTCTGGGAGTATAGCCCGGAGATAGAAAGGGTTCCACTCCCAGTACCACAAAAAAAAAAAAAAAAAAAAAAGGGGGTATAGCTCAGAGGGAGAATGCCTATGGGTTCAATTCCCAGTACAACAAACAAACAAAATCATCACCTCTCCAATACAGTATTTTATACCACTAAGGTCCCTGAAACTAATCACACTTAAAAGATGGCACTAAATTCTACCTAATATGTCAAACTTAGCATAAACTTTCTAGGAGGGTACAGATGATGTTTACAGTAAGAAAAGTGACAAAATTCAGTTTGAACATACTACTGCCCAGTTAACCATAAACAAGCCTGTTCCTCCACAGATGTCATTCTTTGCAGGTAGCGCATAAATATGTCTTTTACTTATACATGGTTCATTCTGGAAGGCTTTCAGGATAGCAGGCTTCTGTAGAATTTGCTACTGAAATGATTAGGAAATCTCTGTGAAGCTATTTTCCACATCTCAATCTCCATCTTGGGCCAGATGCTTAAAAGAGATTTAGACTAAAATAATATTACTTGCCAAGAATACCCTAGTTTTATGGAAACAACTTACTAAAATAAATTCTGAAGATGGAGCTCAATGACCTCTCATACAAGGACCCATAAAGGATGGTAGGATGATAAATCTATTATGACTATATGTAATTAAGACTCCATAAAAATCTAAGTATGAAGACTGGTATGAGCCAAAAGTATGGCATCCTTTCCATAAATAAAAAGAGCCATAAGAGGTCAAAGGATATAGTTTTTGTACCTAAATAAACAGATTGTTAGATACCACAACTGACACACAAACAAGTTAGGAGCTGGGCATGGTGGCTCACACTGTAATCCCAGTACTTGGGGGGCTGAGATAGGAGGATCAGTTTCGAAGCCAACTTTGGCAACTTAGGGCAGCCCCTGCCAACTCTGTGAGAAAACTGCTTCCAAATAAGAAATAAAATCAAGTTGAAATATAGCTCAAAAGCAGAATGCCCATGGATTCCATCCTCAGTGCCACCAAAAAAAAAAAAAAAAAAAAAAAAAAAGGTTAGTAAGCCCAGCTTAAGTCAAGACACTTAGGTATATAAAAGGTTGTAAAAGACCCTAAAATATACTTGTTTTTAGCTAAAATAGCCAAGTCAAGATAATAAAATTTAAAAATCTCACACTAACCATTTCAATTTTCCCTAGAACTAGAGAAGCCCCTACTAAAATTACGCCCTGAAATATAACATACAAATTATGAATTCCAAACTCATGACATCTATCATGACTAACTTCACTGGGCTTCTGGTAAATGAGAATGACAGAGAGGAAGTCACTTAAGTTTCTCCAGAGTGTAAAAACCCAATTACATTGGAAACTCATTTCCAATTCTAAAGACATTAGGACTAGAGGAACCATAGTAACACAAGTTAGTAGGTAAGAAGTAAAATGTTAGCCAGGCACGGTGGTGCACTAGTAACATTAATAGGGTTACTTTTACACCTTGCTAAAGAATCTCAAAATAAATCAGTATAAGGTATCAAATATACAAACACAGTTACAGTAAGGTAGTAGTGACTGCCTAATTTTCAAGAGATACTAAATGAGGATGGCATGGTGGTGCACACCTGTAACCCCAGTACTTGGGAGGCCAAGTTAGGAGGATCTCAGGTTAGAGGACAGCCTTGGCAATGTAGCAAGAATGCCAGCAACACAGCAAGACCCTGTTTCAAAAAAAAAATAAAAAGAGCTGGGGGTGTGGCTAAGGGGTATAATGACCCTGGCTTCAATCCCCAGTATGAGGCAGGGAGGGGAAATAGGAAAGAGGAAGGAGAAGGGGAGGCAGAAAAGGAGAGAGGAGGAAGGGAGAGGGAGAAGAGTGGAGAGAAAAGAGAGAGGGGGAGGGAAGAGGGGGAGGGAGAAAGACAAACAGAAACACTAAAGGACATGAAAGTTCACAAATTTAAGCTGAAATAATTTTTCCCAAGAACCCAACCCTGAATGAAAGTTCAACTCTGGCCTGTCAGCTGGGTCCTCCTCTTCTAGAACCAGGACATGAAGAGAATTTCAGATTTGTTGTTGTTCAGTAACAGTACCTCCATCCTATATCCAGGAAACCCACTTTGGAGTACACATTATCACTACCTAAACAGCAACCCTGCTCGCCTCTCAGCTTATACCTGAGAGATTCTGACCCACCTTGGCCCAAGTGTGTTGGTTAACACCACAGAGAACAACTGTGGAACTCGGCACAACAGAAGCACAATTCCACTCGGTTCCTAGAAACTGAAACGCTGTGTCCCAGTGAGTTTACCAAATTCCAAGTAAGCCTTTGCTCAACCTCTGGTGGCTATTTTTTTTCCCTTCAGTGCTGTGGATTGAACCCAAGGCCTCACACATGCTAAGTATACCTCCTGCCATGGATCTAAAGGTTCAGCCCTGAATCCCTGATTTTTTTTTGGTTAGTTTTGCAAATTACATATGGAACTTGGTCCTTGAAATCCTTTGAGAGTTAGATGATACTAAGAAATAACAAAAGCACATATTTCTTGCTAAGTGGGCATTAGAAAGAGAGCATGATAAATTAAGCTCTTCTGAAACCAAAATAGCTAAGAGGAAAAAAGATAAGCTGACATCTGAAAAATCAAACTAATAAAGCTGACGGATTATGCATTATTATGGTATGATTACATGCGTGTGTGTGTGTGGATGTGTGAGATGCTGGGGATTAAACTCAGGGGAATTCTGCCTCTGAGCTACACCCCAGCCCTTTTTTATTTTGAAATAGGGTCTAAGTTACTGCATGTTAGCCTCAAATCTATAATCCTCCTGGCTCAGCCTCTAAAGTACTGGGATTACAGGTATGCTCCACCATGCCCAGCACCTTTCCACATTTCTTATTTAAAAGAAAGTAAGAAATTATGGAAGTATCTTTGGATAAGCAACTTCTCATAAATAACTGCAACAGTGTAAGTCATCATTAGACATTCCTAAAAACTTGCTCCCTTTGAAATTTCTCTACTGGGTACTGAGAAAAGGAAACAGGAATAGTACCCTTTAACAATAGAGTGAGAGTAGGAGAGAGAATTACACTTTATAAGAATGTTTTTAAACTGCGTGGTAGTGCATATTTATAATCTCAGTACTTGGAAGGCTGAGGCAGGAGGATTACAGGTTCGAGGTAAACCTCAGCTTACTTAGTGAGGCCCTCTGCAACTTAGTAAGAACCTGTTTCAAAATAAAGAATAAAAAATAGGGCTGGGGATGCAGTTTGGAGGTAAAATGGGTTTAATCCCTCCTACTGCAAAAAAAAAAAAAAAAAAGTATGTTTTTAGGTTGGGTGTGGTGGTACACATTTGTAATGTAAGTACTTAGGAGGCTGAGCAAGAGGCTCAAAGGTTCCAAGCTAGTCTTGGCTATAAGGCTCTCAGCAACCTAGTAAGACCCTGTTTCCAAATGAGAAATAAAACCACTGAGGCTGTAGCTAGGAGGTAGCATGGCCCTGGGTTCAATCCCCAGTACCAAAAATAAACAAATAAATAGATAAATAAATTAAAAATGCTTTTGCTGGGCATAGTGGTGCATATATGTAATTCCAGTACTTGGGAGGCTGAGACAGGAGTGTCACAGGTTCAAGGACAGTCTCAGCAAGTAGTGAGTCTCATCAATCTAGCAAGACCCTGTTTCCAAATACAAATAAAAAATAATGCTGGGGGTGTAACCTGGAGGTAGAATGCCTAGATTCAATTCCCAGTGCCACTCAAAAACAGAAAAAAGTTTTAAACCCAAGGCATGATAGCACACATCTGTGATCCCAATACTTGGGAGGTTGAGTAAAGAAGATTTCAGGTTTGAGGCGAACCTCAGCAATTTAGCAAGAGTCTGCAACAACAACAACAACAACAACAACAACAACAACAACAACAACGGGTTGGGGGGTATATTTTGGAGGTAAAATGATCCTGGGTTCAATGCCCAGTACAAACAGGGCTGAGCATGTAGTTCAGTGGTGGAATAGTTCTGGGCTCAATCCCTAATACCCCCCAAAAAAAGTTTTTAAAAATTTAACCTCTGTTGGATATAGTGAAGAACACCAGTAATCTAGCTACTCAGTAGGCTGAGGAAAGAGGAATTGAAGTTCAAGGCCCCCCTGGGCAGCTTAGCAAGATCTAGTCCAAAACAAAAGACAGAAAGGGCTAGGGATGTAGCTCAGTGGTAGAGTGCTTTCCTAGAACACACAATGCCCTGGGGTCAATCCCCAATACTGAAAAACAAACAAACAAAAACCCTTCTCTTTTATTGTACTTCAGAAAAAATACTTGATCTAGCCAGGTGTGGTAGTGCATGCCTGTAATCCCAGTATTTGAGAGGCTGAGACAGACAGCCTCAGCAACTTACTGAGGCCCTTTGTAACTCAGTGAGACTGTTTCAAAATAAAAAATAAAAAATAGGGCTGGGGGTATCACTCAGGTAGAATGCCCCTGGGTTCCATCCCCAGTACTGCAAACAAACAAATAAACAAACAAAAACAACAACAACAAAAACCACCAAAAAACCTTGATCTATAGGAAATAGTCTATATATGATAAATATGTAAAAAATGTATTTCCCAAATGATTAACAATTACCAATTTCATAAGATCGTTACTAAATAATCTTTTTTCTTCTTAATTTATAATGTGTTTACCATCGCTTCTCTGCCTTTTGGCTAAGATCAAGTGTAGTATAATGTGCACCAAATCTCATACACAATAGGACTTAGAGTAATTTTACTACATGATTTATTCTCACGGTAATATATTTATTCAAACTTTTCTTACTATTTTTTCCAAACTTTTCAAACACATACTCCTATCATTCTATACAGTTTAATTAAAATAATATTTTAGAGACTTCCGGGAAGTTGGCGACCGAGAAAAGCGGGGCTTAAGAGCCCCGCTAACAACCAATCTCCATTACCACAAAATCAGCGCCTTTCATAGCCAGAAAACACCATCACCAGAGAAACAAAAAAATCGCCAGGCTCCAGAGAGAAAGCGGACTGAGAACAGAGCTCAGAGCCACAGAGGAGATACACCGGCCTCACGCCCGAGGACGTGGCAGCAGCGCCATACTGCCGGCGGCAGCGGCGAGTTCACCGGACGGCTACAGCAAGCCGAGGTGAGCCGCTGCGGAACAGCCAGGCGGGATTTTTCAGCGCAGGGAGCATCTAAAGCTCCCAGTGGCTGAGCTCAGCACACGCTGCAGGGACTCAGAGTGGAACTCAAAACCAAGAAGAAATAAGCCAGCCTCACGGCCGAGGGCGTAGCAGCGGCGCCATATTGCCATCGGCGGTAGCAGCACAGCGAATTCACCGAGTCCAGTACAGCTACAACTGCAAACTCAAGAACAGTGAGTCAAATTGCGAGCCACAGAGAAATCCCAGTACTGTACTCCCTGGGACTTGACCCAGTGGGGGAGTGGCGGTGGCAGAGATATCACACCACAGGAGAACATGCAACCTGGCACCCCCCATAGTTTAAAGCAGCCTCTATCGACTCCCTGGGTCGGAGACTCTGTGATACAACCCAGTAAAGGAGTAGTGGGGTCTGAGATACTACAGACTCGAGATCCAGAGCACCTTAAGTGAAGCCGTAGTGACCCAGGGAAGAACCCAGAGAAGGCACAAACTTCCGAAATCATGGGAAAGAGGAATAACACTGGAGCAATGAATGCCCACAACCCCACAACATCAGAACCCGATAAAACAGAAAATCAGAGATTTCTAGAAGATCAAATCAGGAAAATAACTGTAGAAATAATAGAGGTGTTTCGAAAAGAACTCAGAGAGAGCCAAAAAGAGATAAAGGATGCAATTAATGAAGTAAAGGCCTCAATTCAAAGCACAAACAACCAACCACATGGAGAACAGAATCTTGCTCTTAGAAGATGATCATTCCAAAAATGAACGCATAGTTTCTAATCTAGAAAAAAATATCCAACAGCAGGAATCTGACATTGAAGAAATATGGGCCCATTTTGAGAGCTAACCTAAGAATAATTGGAATAGAGGAGGGAAAAGAAAGTGAAACCAAAGGGATCAACAATCTCTTCAAGGAAGTAATAGCAAAAAATTTTCCAAACATAGGGCAAGAGGTTGATAGACAGATCCAGGAAACTTATAGAACTCCCTTTAGACAGGATCAGAGAAGAGGATCCCCACGCCACATAATTGTCAAAATGACCAATGTGAAAGCCAAGCAGAGAATCTTAAAGGCAACAAAAACAGGGCCAAGTGACATTCAGAGGCAAACCAATTAGAAACACTCCAGACTTCCCAAACCAAGTTATGAGAGCCAGAAGGGCTTGGAGTAACATATTCCAAACTCTGAAAGAAAACAACTTCCAGCCACAAATTTTCTACCCAGCAAAACTTTCTATCAAATTAGATGGAAAAATAAGAAGCTTCCATGACAAACAGAAACTGAAGGAATTTATGTCTTCAAAACCAGCGCTAGAGAAAATACTCAAAGAGATTAACTACAAAGAAGATTAACTACAAAGAAGAAATAGGTAACACACACCAGAACCAGAGAAACAAGATTTTCCATCCAACAGACAACTAAGATTGGTTATCTGTGGAGATTCATTATTTATGTTAGTCTTTTACCTATCTCTAAATTGTATTGTTTGCCTTTATTGTTGTTAATTTTTAGGATTTCTAGTTGGAATATTAATATACCTTCAGTTATAGCATTTGGAAATATTTTATCCCATTCTATTAGTAACTTTTAACTCTGTTTACATTGTCTTTGGATATACAATATTTTTTTATTTTTTAGGGAGTTTGAATACTCTTCTGTTGCCTGTGCCATTGAAATCATATCCAAGAAATCACTGCCAATTTCAATGTTGTGAGGTTTTATGACCCAGATTTTCTTCTAAAAGTTTATAGTCTTAAGATTTATATTTAGGTCTTTTATCTATTTTGAGTTAATATTTGTATATGGGATTAGGTAAGGGTCCAATTTTATTCTTTTCCATGTAATTATTATTTTTCAACAATATTTAGTTAAAAGATTATTATTTCCACCACCAAATGTTCGTGGAAACCTTGTCAAAAATAACTTGACAATATAGGGAAGAATTTAGCTCTAGGCTTGTATTTAACTCCAATGGTTTATATATCTGCCTTTAGAACAGTATTACACTGTTTCAATTATTGTAGCTTTATATGGTTTGAAATCAGAAAATATATATCTTCTAGCTTTGTTCTTTTTCAAGATCGTTTGGGTATCTAGAATCCATATTCCATATTAGGATAGATTTTTTTCTGAAAAATAAATATATAAATATATGATAGTTTCACCTAAAAAAATAGAAAAAAAATATTCTCTGGTAAGAAAGAAAGCAAAAAGAAATATTGAAATGTTATCTTTAAATCATCAAAAGCTTGGTAACAGACAAATGAAACTGTTATGTGAGATTATCATTTTTAATTTTGGATAAATTGCTATAATACTAGATGTCAACCACTAAGCCAAGCATGGGAAGGAGGGATGGGGAGAGAATGGGGTGGGGATCGCGTGGGGGCTGACTGGGTGATGTGTGCATGTATGTCTACAAAAGTTTGTATCCCATTATGATGTATGAATACAGTGCACCAATTAAAAAAAAATTATTTTACCTTTATTCATTTATTAATTTTTGTGGTACTGGGGAATGAATCCAGGGATATTCTATCCAAAGCTACATAGGGCTGGGGAGCTCTATTTTTTCTTTATTTTGAAACCGGGACTGGCTAAATTGCAAAGGGTCTCACTAAGCAGCTGAGGCTGGCTGCGAACCTGCGATCCTCTGTCTCAGTCTCCCAAGTATTGGATTACAAGTGTGTGTCACCATGCCTGGCTTGAAATTACACACACACACACACACACACACACACACACACACAACACACACAACACACACACACGCCAGGTGTGGCAGTGCACATTTGTAATCCCAGTACTTGGGAGACTGAGACGGGGATCGCAGGTTCACAGCCAGCCTCCACAACTTAGTGAAGCCATCTGCAATTAGTGAGACCCTGTTTCAAGATAAAAGAATAGAATAGGGCTAGAGGTATAGTTTGGAGGTAGAATGCCCCTGGGTTCAATCCCTAATACCACATACACACACACAAAAAATGTATTTTCTTATCTACTTTTTTTTTGTGGCACTGGGGATGGAACTCAGGGGTATTCTACCTCTGAGCTACACCCTCAACCCTATTTTATTCTTTATTTTGAAACAGGGCTTCACTAAGTTGCAGAGGGCCTCACTAAGTAGCTGAGGCTGTCCATGAACCCGGATCCTCCAGTCTCAGCTTCGCAAGTACTAGGATTACAAGCTTGTGCCACCATGCCTGGTTTTATCTACTTTTTTAACAGTTCTCAAAATTTTGTCATTTGTTTCTTTTTTAAGTCTTATATATTTTTCATTAACATTATCCCCAGGTTTTGATATTTCTATGGATCTTAATAATGGCATTTCCCCCCCACTACATATATATATATATATATATATATTTTTTTTTTTTTTTTTAAATGGTGCTGGGGATTGAACCCAGGGCAATCTATCTCTGAGCTACACCGCACCCCAGCCCTATTTTATTTTTATTTGGAAACCGAGTCTTGCTAAGTTGCTAAGGGCCTTGCTAAATCACTGAAGCTGGCTTTGAACCTGTAATTCTCCCATCTCCACTTCCCAAGCACTGGGATTACAAGTGCAGGCCATCATGTCTAACCTTGTAATATTTTAAAAAACCATTCTCCATGTTACATAAATGTAACATCAAGTATATCTTCCCTTCATTTTCCCAAGTCTTAGCAAACATATATAATCTCTCAAACCAAAATTCTAAAAAGTAATTGCAATTACAATTGCTTACCATGATACCACCATTTTGTTTTCTTTGGATTCTTGTTACATGTTCTCACATAAAAAGAATTATCTGGTGGTCGTCTCTGGAAAGAAAAAAAGAGTTTAAATAGATAAGTTCTAAAACTTATTCAAATAACTACATGGGAGATAGTTTTATAAAAGCTTAAGAAAAAGTATCAAAAACCCTGAGAAGTGGGCATGGTGGTGCACGCCTGTTCTCCCAGGATTTGGAAGGTTTAGAAACGATAATGGCAGGTTTGAGGACAGCCTCAGACACTTAGTAAGATTTCAAAATAAGAAATAAAACAGGACCAGAGGCCCTTGTGTTCCATCCCCACTTCCCCAGTACCAAAAAATCCATAAAAAATTATATAAACAGAGCATAAATTAAAGAATAAGAACTATAAATATATTCTGGACATGTAAGCTCCTGATGCCTAAACTGCTTCATAAGAGAAAATAAGGGTACATGTAGGTGGTCTGGTTTAGGTTCTAGTGGTGATCACTGGATAATGAGTATCAACCAGATAAGATATATGAAGCAAATTTTTTACAGCTTACCACTCTACAAGTAATTTAATAATTACTTCTGAAAACTAATTAAAACAGGAAAGTCTACTTAATTAAGGTTTTCTGAGGAATTACAGCAACTTGAAAATTTTCACAAAGGCTTACTACTTTAATATAATATCATTAAGAACAAACCATTAAGATTCAGTTTCTAAGCAGTATGTAAGAGAAAAAAAATACATCAGCACTTTTATTATACGCTGGCTTTTCTGTTATTCATATGCCCTGACTAGAACAATATTAGAAACATAGCAGTTCTGCAAAGGAACATCAGAAACAATGAGGCCTGGTGGACACAGTGGCTTACGCCTGTAATCCTGGGACTTTGGGAGGCTGAGACAGAAGGATCTCAGGTTCAAGGCCAATCTCAACAACTTAGTGAGATTTTGTTCCAAAATAAGAATAAAAAGGGCTGAAGTTATATAGCTCAGAGGTAGAGTGCCCCTGGGATTCAATTCTCAGTATCAAAAAAAAAAGTGATGCCAACAACAATGAACATACATTATAAAAGAGATTTCTTTTGAAAATTGGATGTTACCGAGGCACAAGAAATATGTGAGTTTCTCCAAAGACGTGGAAACATGTCAAAGCTATGGAGGAATGGTTTATAGATCATATGGCAGATACCTTTATCCAATTAACCTCCATTTGGTCTACTTTCAGAATTACTGTGACAACTTGATAATTCCCTGTTCTTAAATATTTTGCAGTTTCAGACTTAATTTTTTTTAGCACACAAGATGTCAAACAGCTATCCCAAGATTGCCCTGTTGAGAAAATTTCTGAAAAATTAGTATTATGAAATGATATGCCTATTTATTTGCTCTTTGATTTTATAACCTAGCACTTAGCGCAGTAAATACATCAGATACGTAATAAATGTTTGTTAAATTTTATCATACTTCACAGAAATTCCAACTTCCAGATTATCATTATGGTTAAACATATTATGCAATGGTTCTGTGTGTACGGAGAATAGTGAGGACTGAACTCAGGGGCATTCTGCATTTGCGCTATAGTGTGTGTGTGTGTGTGTGTGTGTGTGTGTGTGTACTTATCTGTGGCATAGAGATTGAACCCAGAGACATTCTACCTCAGAGCTATACCCCCAGCCTGTTTTTTCTTTTTTGTTTGTTTGTTTTGAAATAGGGTCTCACTAGGTTGCTCAGAGTCTCACAATATTGCCAAGGCTGTTCTTGAACCTTCAATCCTCCTGTCTCCCAGGTACTGGGATTGCAGGTGTGTGCCATTATGCCTTTTTTTTATCTTGTAACAGCATCTCACTAGGTTGCTGAGAGTCTTGCTAAATTACTGAGGGTGCCCTTGACCTTAAATCCTCTGGTCTCAGCCACCCAAGTACTGGGGTTACAGGCATGTACCACCACTCCATGCTCAATGATTCCATTAAAATACAAATTATCAGTAACTGAAATGATTATTCTTGCACCAAGTATGCAAGAAGTGCTAGTGACAGACAACTGGAAGGTGAGAGGTACAGCATAAAAGGTATAGAGAACACAGTCATTCTCTACTTTTCAATAGTAAATCATTACATAGAAATATAAAGAAGAGCTAGCAATTCTAAGGCACATAAGAATTTTGTGCAGGTATCCTGATCACTTCTTAATAATGTTTCTTATTAAATTCTATGGCTGCCACCTCACCTATCTATGGTCATTAAGCATTATAACATCACAGAAGCCCTTGTAACTGCAACCTGCTCTACACATAAAAGTTTAAAATGTGTGAGTGATCCTAGTACTTGGGAAGCTGAGAAAGGAGGATTGCAGGTTCACAGCCAGCCCAGCCTCAGCTACTTAATGAGGCCCTGTTTCAAAATAAAGAATAAAAAAATAGGGCTGGGAGTATAGCTTGGAGGTAGAATGCCCCTGGGTTCAATCCCAGTAACACACACACACACACATAAAAATAAAAATAAAAAAAGAAAAGAAAAATGTGTGTGTTTTACAGGCATACACCTGCAATCCCAGCAACTCAGGAGCCTCAATCAGAAGGATCTTAAATTTGAGGCCAGCATGGGCAATTTAGTGAGACTATCTCAAAATAAAATTTTATTTATTTATTTATTTTTGGTGGTACTGGGGTTCCTGGAAGCCCTTCTACCTCCGGGCTACACTCCCAGACCTCTTTTTACATTTTATATTTGGAAACAGGGTCTCCTAAGCCAGCGCGCGCGGCTGGCTTCGAACCTGCGCGATCCTCCTGTCTCTGCCTCCCAAGCGCGGGGATTACAAGCGTGTGCCACCACGCCCGGCTCAAAATAAAATTTTAAAAAGGGCTAGAGATTTAGTTCAGTGCTAGAGACCCCTGGATTTGATTCCTAGTACCACACCAAAAAGAAAAAAGTAATGTTAATATTAGATACCTTATATCATCTAAGATGTAAATTTTTCTGCACATTTTATACAACTTTACCCATTATTTCCTATGCTTAGACCTGGGAAGGTTGTTTGATTTTTGGTGTGTGTGTGTGTGTGTGTGTGTGTGTGTGTGTGTGTGTGAGAGAGAGAGAGAGAGAGAGAGAGAGAGAGAGAGAGAGAGAGGGAGGGAGGGAGGGAGGGAGGGAGGGAGGGAGGGAGGGAGGGGGGTATGTGTGTCACTGGATAGGTTACTGTGTATGTTGGCTTTGAACCTGCAATCCTCATCTCAGCTTCTCACGTACTGGTATTATAAGAATGTGCCTCCATGCTCACCTTGTTATTAATTGATTAGTTAATTTATTTATTTTTGCCCAACTGGGGATTGAACCCAGGGTTGTTCTACCTCTAAGCTATACCACCAGCGGGGTGATGGTGGTGGTGGTGGTGTTAGAGATAGATAGATAGATAGATAGATAGATAGATAGATAGATAGATAGATAGATAGATGGAGAGAGAGAGAGAGAGAGAGAGAGAGAGAGAGAGAGAGAGAGAGAGAGAGAGAGAGAGAGAGTTACTAGGAATTGAATACAAGGGCATTCTACCTCTGAGCTACACGCTCAGCCCTGGTTTTTATTTTGAAACAAGGTCTCACTAAGTTGTAAAGGGCCTAAGTTACTGAGACTGGCCATGAATCTGTGATTGTCCTGTTTCAGTCTTCTAAGTATTGGGATTACAAGTGTGCATCACCACACTGAGGCTGGCTTCAAACCTGCACAATCCTCCTGTCTCAGCCTCCCAAGTACTGTGATTACAAGCGTGTGCCACCATACTTGGCAGTTGGCAGTCTGGTCCATCTTGAGTTGATGGACCAACTTGAGTTCTGGACCATCTTTAGAGGGTCTAACTAAATTGCTGAAGCTGAGCCAGACATTGTGGCACAAGTTTGTAATCTTAATACTTGGGACGGCGAGACTGGAAGATTACAGGTTCAATGACAGCCTCAGCAATTTTGAGGATCTCAGAAAGCTAGTAAGAGCCTATTTCCAAATAAGGGGAAATTTTTTTTTTTTTTTTAAATCTGGGGATGTAGTTCAGGGGTAGACCACCTTTGGGTTCAATTCCCAGTACCCCCCCCCCACCAAATATTGTTGAGGCTGGCCTTGAACTTGCAATCTTGCCATGTTAGCCTCCCAAGTACCAGGATTACAGGCATGCATCACCATGCCCAGCTTGTTTTAAGCAGAACACCAAGAAACCTTTTATGGACCAAACATTTCCAGAAAAATCACTTAGAAAAACAGTGGTTTAAGAATGTTTCAGGGAGCCAGGTGTGGTGGCGCACACTTGTAATCCCAGCGCTTGGGAGGCTGAGACAGGAGGATCGCACAGGTTCGAAGCCAACCTCAGCTGCTGACTGAGATATCAGCAACTTAGTGAGACCCTGTTTCCAAATAAAGTATAAAAAAAATAGGTCTGGGAGTATAGCCCAGAGGTAGAAAAACCCCTAGATTTTACCCCCAGTACCACACACACACAAAAAGAATGTTTCATTTTCCAAATAACCAATTATAAAGCCACTAAAAAGTCTGAAAAACAATTCCATTTACAATAGCCTCAAACAAAACAACAACAAAAAACTAAGAATAACTACAACTAAGAAGGGGAAAGACCTGTACAAAGAAAATCACAAAACTCCAAAGAAAGAAACTGAAAATCTTAGAAGATGGAAAGACCTCCCATGTTAGAAAGGCAGAATATACATTATCAAAATGGCCATTCTACCAAAAGCAATCTACAGATTCAATTCAATCCCTACTAAAATACCAATGTCACTCTTCATAGAGGTAGAAACTATGTCCTAAAATTCATATGGAAAGCCGGGCGTGGTGGCGCACGCTTGTAATCCCCGCGCTTGGGAGGCAGAGACAGGAGGATCGCGCAGGTTCGAAGCCAGCCGCACGCGCTGGCTTAGGAGACCCTGTTTCCAAAATGAAAATGTAAAAATAGGTCTGGGAGTGTAGCCCGGAGGTAGAAGGGCTTCCAGAACCCCAGTACCACCAAAAAAAAAAAAAAAAAAAAAAAAATCATATGGAAAAACAAAAGATCCAGAATAGCCAAAAAAAATTCTCAACAGTAAGAACCATGCAAAATTCACAATTCCAGATTTCAAATTATACTCCAGAGCTATAGTATAAAAATAGCATCAGCCAGGTGTGGTAGCACACACTTGTAATCCCAGTACATGGGAGGCTGAGGGAGGAAAGATTGCAGGTTTATGGCCAACCTCAACAATTTAAAGAGGCCCTCAGCAATTTATTGAGACTTTGTTTCAAAATAAAAGAAAAAATAGGGCTGAGGTGTAACTCAAAGGCAGAATGCTCCTGGTTTCATTCTCCAGTAAACAAACATATACCCACCCCCACAACCCAGCATACACACACCCAGTACAGCATGATACTGGAAGAAAAAGAGATATATGGAAGGAAGAAACAGAACACACAGAAACAAATCCTCACACTTACAGCTAGCTGATTTTTGACAAAGGTGTAAAAAATATATGCTGGAGAAAAGATAGCCTTTTAAATAAGTATTATTGAAAAAACTGGCTATCCAACTTGTAGAAAAATGGAATTTAACACCAACCTCTCACCCTGCCTAAGAGTCAACTCAAGATGGACCAGACTGCCAAGTGTGGTGGCACACACTTGTAATCACAGTACTTGGGAGGCTGAGACAGGAGGATTGTGCAGGTTTGAAGCCAGCCTCAGTTACTCAGTGAGGCTCTCAGCAATGTAGTGAGACCCTGTTTCTAATAAAATATAACAATAGATTTGGGAGTGTGGCCCAGAGGTAGAAAGCTCCTGGGTTCCATCCCCAGTACCACCACCCCACCACCAAAAAAAAAAAGAAAAATAGGAAAAAAAAAAATGGACCAGACTGCAAATCAGACCAGAGACCGTTGTGATTACAAGAAGAGGGCATAGGATCAATGTTTCAATGTCTAGGCATGGGTAGAAATTTCCTCAGTAAGACCACCAAAGCTCAGGAAATTAAAATGAGAATCAATAAGTGGGATGGTATTAAATTAGAAAGCTTCTTTGCAGCAAAGGAAACCATTAAGGGTCTAAAGAGAGAGCCTACAAATGGGAGATCTTTGCCAGCTACTCCTCTGATACAGAACTAATATCTAGAATATACAAAGAACTTAAAAAAACTTAACACTAATACATAACCCAATAAAATGGGCAACTGAATTAAATGTACTTCACAATAAAAGAAATACAAGTAGCCAATAAATATATGAAAAATGTTCAAAATCATTAGCAATCAAAGAGGTGAAAGTCAGAAGCTGGGCATGGTGGCACATGCCTATAATCCTAGTACTTGGGAGACTAAGAAGAAAATCACAGGTTGCAGCTAGCCTCAGCAATTTAGTGAGGCCCTCTGCAACTTAGTGAGACCCTACTTAAAAAAACAAACAAACCAGGTGTGGTGACACATGCTTGTAATCCCAGTACTTAGGAGGCTGAGACAGGAGGCTACTTAGTGAGGCCCTCCACAATTTAGTGAGACCCTCTTTCAGAATAAAGAATGAACAATCGGAAGCCAGGAGTGATGGCATATGATTGTAATCCCAGTACTTGGGAGGCTAAGACAGGAGAATTGGGATTTGAGGACAGTCTCAGCTACTTCGTGAGGCCTTTTGCAATTTAGTGATACCCTGTTTCTAAAATAAAGAATAAAAAATAAGGCTGGGAGTGTAGCTTGGAGGTAGAATGCTCCTGGATTCAATCCTCAGTCTCTCACACACACACACACACACACACACACACACACACACACACAGCCACAACACCTGTAATCCTTAGTACTTGGAAGGCTAAGACAGGAGGATTGCAGGTTTGGAACAAAATGGATAGAACTAAGAATATTATACTAAGTAAGACTAGCCAGTCACAGAAAATGAAGAATTATATGTTTACTCTCATATGTGGAAGGTAGGGGAAAACTGGGATACAAGAGGGGCTCCAAATAAAAAAGAAACCCCAGTGGAGTGACAATATGGGAGGAGTCAGGAAGACTTGATGAAGAAAACACTTCAAATGAAACTATGTACATACACAAAATGATCAATGCTAACCTTGGTATTGCGTGCAGGGAAGGGGAAGGAGTGGGGTGAGATCCTGAGTAAGCTCACCAAATGCTGTGGGTATGTATGTCCCTATCACTCTGAACCTCAATATGATATGTGAATACAATGCACCAATGAAAGTATATTTAAAAACTAATCATCTAAACTAAGTGGTGGCCCACACTTGCAATCCCAATACAAGGGATGAAACAGGAGGATCACAGGTTTGTGGCAAACTTCAGCTACTTAGTGAGGACCTCTGCAACTCAGTGAGGCCCTGTTTCAAAATATAGGGGAAAAAAATGGGCGTAGGGGTACAACTCAGAGGTAGAATGCCCCTGGGTTGAATCCCCAGTACCTCAAAACAAAACAAAAAATGTATCATTTCAAAATGAACTATTATCAGCCATTTACATGCTTGTAATCCCAGTATTGGAAGACTGAGACAAAAGGATCAATGGTTCAAAGCCAGCCTCAGCAACTTAATAAGTCCTTCAGGAACTAAGTGAGAACCTAGTTCAAAATTATAAATAAATAAGCTTGTAAATATCCCAGTTCTTAGGAGACTGAGACCAGAGGATCACAGGTCTGAGGACAGCCTCAGCAAGTAGTTAGACTCTCATCAACCTAGCAAGACCTTTCTTCAAAAATAAAAATAAGAGCCCGGCATGGTGGCATATGCTTGTAATTCCAGCACATGGGAGGGTGAGACTGGAAAACTGCAGGTTCAAGGCCAGCCTCAGCTTCTTAGTTAGGCACTCAATAACTTAGTGAGATCCTATTTCAAAAACAAACAAACAAAAAATAGGGCTAGGTGTGTGGCTTGGGGGGTAGAATGCCCCTGGGTTCAACGCCCAGTGCTGTAAAAATAAATAAATAAATAAAATTTAAAAAATAAAATAGGGTTGGGTGTATAGCTCAGAGGTAGAATGCCCTAGGGTATAATCTCTAATACCACAAAAATAAATAAAATCAATAAAAAACAAATAAAAAGTAAATAAAATAATAAACAAATAAAAAGTAAGTAAAAATAGGGGTTGAGTATAACTTAGAAGCAAAATACCTGTCTTCAATCTTCAGTACCCGAACAAAACAAAACAAACTATGCCTGGCTCGGTGGCACACACCTGTAATCCTAGTACTTGAAAGGCTGAGACAGGAGGTTCACAGGTTCACAGCTACTCTCAGCTACATACTGAGGGCCTCAGAAACTTAGTGTGATCCTGTTTCAAAATAAAGAATAAAAAATAGAGCTGGGCGTGGTGGCACACATTTGTAATCCCAGCATTCAGGAGGTGGAAACTGGAGGATCATGGTTTGCGGACAGCCTCAGCAACTTAGCAAAGCCCTCCGCAACTCAGTGAGACCTTGTCTCAAAAAGAAAAAGACTAAAAAATAATGTTAGGTGTACAGCTCAGAGGTACAATGCCTCTGAGTTCCATCCCCAGTACTGGGGGTAGGGGGATAAAAAATAAAGTTAGGGCTGTAGCTCAGAGGTAGAATGCTCCTGAGTTCAATCCCTAGTACTGAAAAAAACATAAACAAAAACTGTAGTTATAGTCAAATTAATTTGGAAAACAGACAAAAAGCCTGATAAACACACACACACACACACACACACACACACACACACACACACACACACACACACATCATCTATAAGGCAAATTTGTTTCTCCTTTAAACAATACAAAAGGATATCTTCATGGAAAAAAGAGGCTTTAAAATGTAGCAATACAGAAATATTGTGCTACACTAACACTTAAGTAGGAATGATAAGAGAGCCAGAAATACAGAGGATTCAGATAACTTTAAAGGGCATCCTAAATTTAACTTGAGATTTTGCATTCTGTCCCCACCCCCATTAGATAACAATCTATGAAGAGGATTAAGGAGAATAGGAGGAAAAGCTCTAAAAAGTCTTCTGGTAAATGATCCTCCTCCATCTTAATCATTTGGATAGGAAGGTTTAGTTTCTGGGAAATGCCCTAAAAGGCTGATAGTACAGAAGCTGGCAAAGGAAGAAAAGCCTTCTACTGGGAAATCTAAAAACAAATTTTTTCTTGTACACTTTTGCCCCATGCAGGCTGAAGGAAAAAAAAATTCAAATTATTTAAGAACATACACACAAATTTCCAATTTAAAAAATATGTAAGACAGTAAGTGTGACTTCTAGCCCACTTAATATTTAAAACTTCTATTAGGAATGTATCAAAACAATTTTCAAATTTGTTACTAAACATGACATTCCCTATAATTTTAAAACAAAAATGAGTCCTTCCTTTAATTAAAAGTAATTATATACTGCAATTGTTAATCTATCTAAACTGAAAGAAGAGATATTACCAGGAATAATTCTGAAAAGTCCTACCTTTTCTTTGCAGCTGGAAAGCATGCTAATAATGCTAAGACAAACTGACTGGACTGAAAGCGCTGGGGACCAGTCTTCTGTTAGAATGGATAAACAGATATGACCATTGCTATAAACATGAGGATGAACGGGAATATTTTCACCAGTAAACATGACCTAAGAAAGAATAAAATTCCATTAATACTCAAATATTATCTATACTACCAAACACTAAATACATATATATATATATATATATATATATATATATATATATATATATATATTTAACAAGAATTGATTTAAAAAACAAATTTAAAAACCACTAAAATCAGTCTCAAGAACAAGATAAAAAAAACTGCTTACTAGTTTATTCTTATTAACTCAGTGGGTACCAGCTTCACTGCATGATCTTTCACCATGTTTGTAACAGGAAAACCCTAGATTATTTTATATTTGTTATTTTTAGTAATTTCCCTTTAAAATTTCCAAATTACTCTCTATTTTTCACCAGTGAAAAACAAATTACATTTACAAAAATATTGTTTCAAATTTTCATTATTCTCTGCATATAAAAGTCAAACAGTGCTCGATGTGGGAGCACATATACTAAAATACTAAAATTGGAACAATATAGAGAAGGCCCTTGTGCAAAGATAACACAAAAATTCACAAAGTGTTACGTGCTTTTCAGAAAAAAAAAAAAAATCAAACACAATAAAACTCCAAACAAAAGTACTTGATTTTGAGACAATATTATTACAGGTGGTAGGAATGCCTCTACCACCTGCAACACCATATAAGATGTATATGCAAAAGTAAAAACTTATGTATATTCTCCTCCCCTAAACTCACACATCCATTATAAAGGGCACAAATCACTAGCTATTAAGCATCAAATAACTATGTGTTTGCCAGGTATAGCTGCAAAGTACATTATAGCTGTAATCCTTGTTCTTGGGAAGCTGAGATAGGAAGATCCCAGTTTCACAGCCAATCTCAGCAACTTGGTGAGGCCCTTCCACAACTAAGGGGGACCCTGTTTCAAGATGAAAACCTTAAAAAAATAGGCCTGAACTGGGTGTGGTAGTACACGCTTGTAATCCCAGTACTTGGAAGGCTGAGACAGGAGATCACAGAGGTTCAAAGCCAGCCTCAGCTACTTAGTGAGGCTCTCAGCAACTCAGTGAGACCCTGTTTCAAAATTTAAATATATATATATATATATATATGGGTAGGACAAAGATGTAGCCCAGAGGTAGAGGCCCCTGGGTTCCATCTCTAGGACCGCCAAAAAAAATAAATAAATTAACTGGGGTGTAGCTCCAAGGCAAAATGCCCCTACATTCAAAGTCACAGTTCCAAAAAAAAAAAAAAAAGAAAAAGAAAAAGAAAAAAGGAAAATGAAAAGAAGTAAAAGTCTGGATGAAAATGAAAGAAAAAGAAAAAAATGATTAAGTTTCCCATTAAGTGCTGTTTTTCTCTACCTCTTATTCAGTTCTTCTAACGCTTTTTCCTTTCTTCACCTTGTCTCAATATTATTATTATTATTATATTGTGTGTGTGTGTGTGTGTGTGTGTGTGTTACTGGGGATAGAACCCAGGAATACTCTACCGCCGGGCAACACTCCCAGACCTATTTCATTTGGAAACAGGGTCTCACTAAGTTGCTGAGAGTGCCACTCAACTCCTGAAGCTAGCTTCAAATATGTGATCCTCCTGTCTCCGTCTCCCAAGTACTGGGATTATAGGTGTGTGCATTATAGGTGTGTGTGCCACCTTTGCCCAGCTCCCCAGATCTATTTATATTTATTTTTACTTTATATTTTTTGTGGTAGTGTGGGTTGTTGAACCCAGAACATTCTACCTCCGAGCTATACCCCCAGGCCTAGTTTTTCTTGTTCATTTTTGAAATAGAGGGCCTCACTAAGTAGTTGAGGCGGGCCATGAACCTGTGATCCTCCTATCTCAGCCTCCCAAGTACTGGGATTACAAGCATGTGCTGCCATGCCCGGCTTTTCTTTTCTTTCAAAATAGGGTCTCAGTAGGTTCATGACAGTCTCACTACTTGATAAAGCTGTCCTTGAACCTTTGATTCTCCTGTCTCAGTCTCCTAAGTATTGGAATTAACTGGAATACACCACCACACCTGACTTCAGCATTATTTTAAGTGGTAATACAGCTGTTATTTTTTTCTTCTGCTCTAATAATTCAATAATATCTTAAGCATTGTGTTTCTTAAACTTATCTGCTTAAGCATTCAGACAGGCAGAACAAGAAATTCATATACCCTACCTTATTATAAATGTGGGTAAACCAAAGGAACTCAAAGAAAGCTTAAGTCTTAAGTCTTATGTTTAAGAATATTTATAAAGCCAGACATGGTGGCACACACTTGTAATCCCAGTACTTGGGAGGCAGAACAGGAGGACTGTAGGTTTGCAGCTAGTCTCAGGAACTTAATGAGGTCCTCTGCAACTGAGGGAACCCTGTTTCAAAAATAAAAAATAAAAATAGGGCTGGGGTGTATCTCAGAGGTAGAACGCCCCTAGGTTCAATCCTCAGTAAACATGCACACGCGCGCACTGTGTGTGTGTGTGTGTGTGTGTGTGTGTGTGTGTGTGTGTGTGTCTCCCCCCCCCCCTTATAGGGTCAGGTATGGTGACACATACACTTGGAAGGCTGAGACAGGACTACAGTTTCTTGACCAGCCTCATCAACTTAGCAAGCCCCTCAGCAAATTATTGAGACCCTGTTTTGAAATATAAAGGGCTAGGGATATAGCTAGGAGGTAGAAGGGCCCTGGATTCAACTCGTTTCACCAAAAAGGAGAATGTTTATAAGGTCTGGGGGTGCAGCTTATAGGTAAAGGTTGTATCACAAGAAATCCCCAGTATAAAAAATGTTTATATATATGCTGTCCCAGAGTGATTTACTTATTTTGCAGTGCTAGGGATCAACCCTAGGTTCTCATGCATATTGGACAAGTGCTCTACCACTGTTCTATATCCCCACTGATATTACTTATTTTTATACAATACATTTTTTTTTTTGTGGTACTGGGGTTCCTGGAAACCCTTCTACCTCCGGGCTATACTCCCAGACCATATATATATTTTTTTTTCTTTTTTTTTTTGGAAACAGGGTCTCCTAAGCCAGCAAGGCTGGCTTCGAACCTGTGTGATCCTCCTGTCTCCGCCTCCCAAGCGCAGGGATTATAATGGTGCGCCACCACGTCCAGCTATACAAAACTTTATTGACTTAACCCATCAATCTTTAAGTGTGATTATAAAATGTGCGTGGTGGCACAGGCCTGTAATCCCAGTACTTGGGAGGTAGAGACAAAAGGTTTGCAGGTTTGAGACCAGCCCCAGCCACTTAGCAAGACTCTACTTCAAAACAAAAATTAAAAAAAAAAAAAAAAGGGAGGCTGGAGGTATAGCTCAGAGGTAGAATGCCCCTGGGTTCAATCCCTTGTAACACACACACACACACACACACACACACACACACACACACACACACACTATATATATAGGTACTATATTTATTCTGCAGTTTAGCAGTAATACCAAATTCCCAATTTCACTGTGAAATGAAAAAAGAAACATTACTGGAAGATCTGATTAAAAATATAAAATTTCATACATTCTTATTCAGTGGGTATAATATTTTTATAAAGCTCATTATATATTAATATATTAAACTAAGTTCCAAAACCAGACTCACCATCTCTCTCTTGACCCTTGCAAACTACTGAAATATATATTGCTCTTGGTATACTTTTTTAAATCTTTATAGAACAGAAGAGAAACAATGAAATAAACATGGTCAAGACTAAGGTATAACGTAGTTTAATATATTATAGGAAATTACTATAAGCTAGTGTTTTATAGAAATTTAAAATATCTAGTCAGGTGTAGTGGTACACACTTGTAATCCCATCATTTGGGAGGCTGAGACTGGAGGATCATGGTTCGTGGTTCGCGGACAGCCTCAGCTACTTAGTGAGGCTCTTTGCAACTCAGTGAGACCCTGTTTCAAAATAAAGAATAAAAAATATAGGAGTTGGGGGTGTAGCTCAGAGGCAGAATGCCCCTGGGTTCCATCCCTAGTACTACAAAATAAATAAATAAATAGGGCTGGGGTTTTAGCTCAGAGGTAGAATGTCCCTGGGTTCTATCCCCAGTGTTGCAAAAGAAAAAAAAAAAAAATAATCTAGCTGCAAATCTAATTTTATTATGGTTTTATAAATATTAATATTTTAACAAAGCAGTATTTCATATAATTTGAAGTCTTCTGATATTTTAAATATACTGATATAAAGGAGTATTTTTGAGAAAAATGGCTTTCCATACTTGCATATTTTTCTTTAAATTCTAGCCATCTGCCTCTACCCCCACTTTCTTTTAAAAAAAAAGTTTAAAATAAAGCTGAAAAATAAGACTCAAAATAAAGAGAAATCAAGTACTTGTCCTACTAGATTGCAGAAGACACTCTGAAAGGACTGAATTTGTATGGCTGTGTTCTATAAATGCCATTTATCTCAATTTATCTGTCAATGCTAGTGC
This sequence comes from Muscardinus avellanarius, assembly GCF_963383645.1. Taxonomy (NCBI): domain Eukaryota; kingdom Metazoa; phylum Chordata; class Mammalia; order Rodentia; family Gliridae; genus Muscardinus; species Muscardinus avellanarius. The sequence continues at coordinate 63,743,882 of NC_137789.1, read as the reverse complement.
CCTCTTTATCACCATTGGCTCACATTGACTAAAAAGTGCTACTCTGTAAAAGAAAATAATTGCTTCAACAGTCTTGCAGTTTCACATTTTGAATCTGTTCCTAATTATTTTTAATAAAATTTTATTTCATAAATACTAACTACATTGCTTATTACATCATATGCATTCACACAATGTGTTGTATAGATGTCTAGAGTAGAAATTTACAAATCTCACAGAATATGATTTCTCTCTGGAGTATTCATTTTGCCATAAAAAGCCATTTGACCAATAAGGTATTTTCATTAAGAACACAAGCAGCTGGGTGTGGTGGCCCATGTCTGTAATCCCAGTACCTGGGAAGCTGAGACAGGATTGCAGGTTCGTGGACAGCCTCAGCATTGTAGTGAGACTCTCAGCAACCTGGTAAGATCCTGTTTCAAAATAAAACATAAAAAAGATCTGGGGATACAGCTCAGAAGTAGAATGCCACTGAGTTCAATATCCAGTCCCACAAACAAAAACAAAAAACCCCAAGCAATGCTTACAGTTTATTCCCTGGCTATAACGCCATAATTATTTTTTAAAGGGGATATATAAATATATATCCCCATAAGGTCTCTTTGCCAATAAGTCAAGCAAAATAGTGCTCTGAAAGTGCCAAAATGTGATGAACTGTTAAATTATCTTCTTTGGCAAAACTGAATCAGCGTAGCAGCAACCACCAATGAGAATACACAGGCAAATACAAAGGTTATCACAACATGCCCTAACTAGCCAATTCACAGAGCACAAGGAGAGCCAGTATTCTTGAAGAGAAATTGTAATAAACTAACTTATGTGGCCCAAGAGCCAAGGAATATGCATGAGCCAAAAGAAAATCAAGACAGAAGAGAAAGAAAAGGAATGAGCAGCAGTAGGAGACACCTAACGCAGGAGCAGCAGGCATTCTATAAGCAGAAGAGAGCCAGAGATCAAGAGATAGCTTGAAGTCAGAGACTGAAATATAAAGTAATTAAGATCTCAGTAATCTTTCAAAAAGCGGAGGCGCTTTAACATGCTGCATGCAAGGCAAATGCAGCCAGTCTGAAACTTGTGGCAACCCAAAACAAGGAAATTTGTTATTTCCACATATTATAATAAACCCTATGGCCTAACCTGCCAGATACAGAATTCTAGAAGTTTGTCTAAACATGGAAAGGCTGAGTTTACATGCCAGAGGTGAATTCCTGAAACAAAAGAAAAAAAAAACTTTTTTTAACGTTTATCCATGTAAAAGGCTGGTAAGCAGTTTCTACCACAGTTTTAATGTAAACTTGTCTGCTCTGGTTCTGTGTGTTACAGGGACAGTAACCAACGCTGCACTTCTTCAGGTGCTTATTGTAATCCAGGCTCACTTTTTTTTTTTTTTTGGTGGTACTGGGGATTGAACCCAGGGGCATTCTACCTCCGAGCTACACCCCTCTTCCTATTTTACTTTTATTTTGAAACAGAGTCTTGCTAGGCTGATGACAGTCTCACTACTTGCCGAGGCTGCCCTCAAACCTAGACCCTCCTGTCTCAGCTTCCCAAGTACTAAGATTACAAGTGAGCCATCATGCCCACCTAATCCTCACTTATATAAGACTCAGTACAAGCCAAAGGAGGAAATGGACATTTCAGTTTTTAATGTAGCCAAGTAGGTTCTGAAAGCTCAAGAGATTAAATTGTTTCTAGAGTTCAAAAAAATTCTGGAGTCCTCTGTAGCTAATAAAACTATGTAGGACAGATGTAAAATTGAGTACAAAGGATTTGAAACCACCAGCCAATAAATTTAAACTTTTGTTAATTTGTTCAAATTAAAACTAGTTATACAGATCAAACAGTTAATAACTGGAAACCAAACACATTGCCTATTGCATAAATGAAACTAGGTAAAACGGAATTACGGTTTATGAAGAGGAAGCTAATTTGACAAAAATGATATTACAAGCCAGGCACGGTGGTGCACGCTTGTAATCCCAGTACTTGGGCAGCTGAAATAGAAGGAGTGCAGGTTTGTCACCAGCCTCAGCCCTCTGCAACTTAGTGAGACCCTGTTTCAAAATAAAGAATAAAAAATAGGGCTGGGAGAGTAGGTTGGAGGTAGAATGCTTAAGTTCAATCCCCAGTACTGAAAAAAACACTAGAATTTTAGAAAAGGATCTTATAATGTACACGAATCACTGTAGTTCTGAGACTGTATTAGGAGAAGTTTTCAGGTGTCTCTAAATTTCTAAACATGTGTACATCAGTATGGTTCACTTTCAAAAGCAGTTCAGAGGTTAAGATGAAGATCAAAACACTTAGGGAGATAATTATGCATGTTCCACATCAAGCCTAAAATTTTAAGCAGGCCGGCCTCTAGGTAACTTTTAGGTAGTATAAATGCAATGTCACCAAAATCTAAGCTGAAGCCGGGCGTGGTGGCGCGCGCTTGTAATCCCAGCATTTGGGAGGCTGAGACTGGAGGATCACGGTTCGCGGACAGCCTCAGCTACTTACTGAGGCCTTCTGCAACTTAGTGAGACCCTGTCTCAAAATAAAGAATAAAAAATAGGGCAGGGGATGTAGCTCGGAGGTAGAATGCCCCTGGGTTCCATCCAGACCCACAAAAAAATAAATAAATAAATAGATAAAATCTAAACTGAAAGCTACCACAATGACAAAAACCTAGAAAAAGAATGAACACAACTTAAATTTGATATAAGAATAGTGCCATCTGATAGTTGCCAATATTTACAGTGACAATAAAAATGATCAAAGGAGCCAAGCATGATGGTACATGCTTGTAATCCCAGTATTTCAGAGTCTGAGACAGGAGGAACGCAGGTTCATGGCCAGCCTCAGCTACTTAAGTGAGGTTCTCCACAACTCAGTAAGACCCTGCTTCAAAATAAAAAATAAAACATAGGACTGGGGGTGTTGTTTGAAGGTAAAATATCCATGGGTTCAACCCCCAGTACCACACACACACAAAAAAAAATCAGTAATTGAAACTAGACCTATAATTGTTCACTGCTACATGTTTATACAGTTTACTACAAGCCTCAGCATTATTGCTAAGAATGCAAAAAAGAATAGAGATATCAAGTATGTCTAAAATCCTGGTACTTGAGAGGCCAGCCTTAGTACCTTGGTAAGATCCTGTATCAGTATAAAAATAAAAAGGGCTGGGGGTGTGGCCTAGAGGTTGACCATGCCTCGGTTCAATCTCTAGTACTACAGAAAATAAAAATAAATTTTAAAAAAGGATGGAAGCCAGGCATTGTGGCACATACTTGTGATCCCAGTACTTGGGAGGCTGAGAAAGGAGAATCCCAGGTTAAGCACCCAAGCCTCAGCAATTAAGAAAGGGCCTCTACAACTTAGTGAGACCCTGTTTCAAAATAGAAAATAAAATAGGCCCAGGGTTGTAACTCAGAGGTAGAATGCCCCTGGGTTTAAGCCTCAGTACCAAAAAAATACAAAAAACCCTACAAAAAAAAAAAAAAAAAAAAAAAAAAACAATCCCCCAAAACAACAAAACAAATATGAAATTCAAGAATTTCTGAATATCAAGCTCAATAACAAAGACCTCATGATATTTAGACCCTATCACAAAGAAAGCATACTATTCAGATTAGTAGTCTGAAGACAAAGTCAGTCACCTAATATGGTCTCAACTAGATCAAAACAGTATATGCAAAATGAGCAATATAAAATAGGCAATAATTTTATAAAAGCCCATTTCTAATATGAAGACCAAAGTTCTCTTCAGGGACAATATGAAAGAATGTTTTCTCTGATTAAAATTATAAGCAGATAACAGTATTTAATGGCAACTACAAAACCTAAGTATACAAATAGTGTGTGCCACCATGCCCAGCATAAACCAGGCATTTTATTATGTATAATATATAATAGTTTAGAATACATGATAAATACTTGACAAAATGACTAGGCATTGAAATTATAGCACTATTTTCAAAGTAGCTGTCCCTTTTTAGTCCTCTAACATACCTAAGAAGTATCAATATTAATAACTTTCCCAGGTTCTTCATAATTACCATTACCACGTGGTTCTGCATATACTGCAAAGACAAAATTCTTGGACATGATGACACTAAACTTGGGTTCTCCTTGGATGGTAACCAATCTTCCCCCATTACACTTGTACTTCTAGATTCTGTCTTTTTCTTCTCTCTGCTTTATCCCCAAGGCTTCAATGAATAGGGTTCACTGTTCACTTTCTCCTTACCATGTGTCTGAGATGGTAGACAATTTTAGGCAATAAAAATTGTTATTCAAGAAAGCTTGCCGGGCGTGGTGGCACATGCTTGAAATCTGCACGCTTGGGAAGCGGAGACAGGAGGATCACGCAGATTTCAAGCCAGCCTTGCTGGCTTAAGAGACCCTGTTTTCAAATAAAAAGTATAAAATAGGTCTGGTAGTGTAGTAGTGTAGTCCGAAGGTAGAAGGGTTTCCAGGAACCCCAGTACCACCACCAAAAAAAGAAAAAGAAAAAGAAAAAGAAAGCTTGATCACCATGACATAAAAAAGAACCAGACTAGGAATAAAGGAAAAAATAAAAATAGGTTCTGGATTCCTGCGGTAAAGGAATTTTAAGCAGCAGAAAAGAAGGGTCTATGTTAAGGGGGGAACAAATAGGAGAAGAAAATTAGGGTGAATGAAAGTGATTATTTATTTGCCCTAGTACTTCTCAAAGTTTAAAAACAAGGCAAATTAGTTTCAGTACTGCTATTAGCATGATGTGGCTTCAGGATAAAAGGACAGCTTTCTTTGCCTTTAAATAAATATTTCTCCTACTATTTCTAAACACAATTACAATTTCTTCAACAAAAATTAGATTTGAGATGGGCATGGCAGCACATACTTGTAATCCCAGTATTTTGGAGGCTGAGACAGGAGGATAGCAAATTCGAAGCCAGCCTTGGCAACTTAGTGAGGCCCTCTGAAACTTAGTGAGACCCTGTTTTCAAATAAGAAATAAAATCAGGCTGAGGGTATAACTTGGAGGTAGAATGACTCTGGGTTCAATCCTCAATACCTCCCACCAAAAAAAAAAAAAAAAACAAAACAAAAAAAACCAAAACAAAACAAACCCATTCGATTTTAAATGTTTAAATTTCAATATAGGAGATATTTACATGGCAATAAAGATGCTGATACATTCTTTTTTTTTTTTTTTTGTGGTACTGGGGTTCCTGGAAGCCCTTCTACCTTCTACCTCCGGGCTACACTCCCAACCTGTTTTTTTATATTTTTAAATTTGGAAACAGGGTCTCTTAAGCCAGCGCGGGTGGCTTCAAACCTGCACCTGCATGATCCTCCTGTCTCCGCCTCCCAAGCGTGGGGATTACAAGCGTGAGCCACCACACCCAGCAGATACATTCTTTTAAATAGTGTGTGTTTTGGCAGAAAAGGTGGATATAAAGAGTGGGTATGTGAAGGAAAGACATAATTAAAGAACATAGAAAAAGCAGAGCTAAGGTACTAAGCTTGAGGACTTTAGATTTTGGGTCTTTTGTTTTGTTTTGCTGTACTGGGAATTGAACTCAAGGGCATTCTCCCTCTGAGCTATACTCCCAGCCCTATTTTTTATTCTTTATTTTGAAACAGGGTCTCACTAAGTAGCTGAGGCTGGCCGCGAACCTGAGATCCTCCTGCCTCAGCCTCCCAAGTACTGAGATTGCAAGCATGCACCACCATGGCCAGTTGACTTTATAGTTTTGATGGAGACTGACCATGCCCCCCACTGCCTATGAGATAAATACTCACCACTTTCACATTGCAGGGTCCTCTTTGATAAGCCCTAAAATATACTTCCAAATGCATCTATAACCCTTGGTGTATCTATACATAAAAGTATAGAACATATATCCCAGTCTCATAAGAGAACAAGTCCTTTTATGCCCTGTCACATTTATGTGAGCGTGCGCGCATGCGCGCGCGCACAAACACATACAACTTTCTTGTGTGCAGTACTAGAGATTGAACCCAGGGGGCATTCTATCTCTGAGCTACACCCCCAGCCCTATCTCTCTTTTAAATTTTAAAACAGGGTCTTGCATAATTGCTAAGGCTGGCCTTAAACCTGCAATCGTGTCTCAGCCTCCCAATAACTGGGATTACAGGTGTGCGTCACCATGCCTAGCTGTCCTATACATAAAATCTGCATGTCCTTTGAAGGCTAGTTCAACCAGTTCTTTTCCTCCTTAGTCTACTCTCCCCCCCCCCCCCGTGGTACCTCCAAACTACACCCCCAGCCCTAGTTTTTTAGTCTTTATTTTTTGAAACACGGTCTCACTGAGTTGCAAAGAGTCTTGCTAAGTAGCTGAGGCTGTCCACGAACCGCGATCCTCTGGTTTCTGCCTCCCAAATACTGGCTTAGTCTATTCTAAATTGATCATTGCTTTCCCTTTTGTTCCCAAAGCATACAATTCATACTTAAAATTTATTGGTCCTCATGGAGTTTTACTTGACTCCTCTCCTTTATTCATATTCCCTATAAATCTATTAGCAAATCCTGCTAACTTAACCTTTAAAGTACAGCCAAACTACGGCCACCTTCCTAACCTCCACCGGCACACTTTCTGACGCGAGTCACCATCATCTCTCACCTGGATTCCCCAACAGTTTATCTAGTCTCCCTGTGCTCTTGATCCCATGACAGTTTGTCAACAGCTGGACTGTTGTTTTCGCTTTAAAGAGGACCGTGTTGTCCCTCTGCTCAACACCTTCCAAGGCTTCCCCACTATTCATGGGAAGTCTCAATTCTTACCTGAGCATAAGTAAATGTCTGACCGCAACTAGAGATGGGTCTGCCAGAGCAAACAGTTTCTCTGACCTATGTCCTGCACATCCCCGCTTGCTCATACAGTCCTCCAGGGAGCAGCTCTGCCTGCTCTACATCCTGCTAACTTTGTCCTCACACGTTCCTTCCCTCAACTTTCACATGGCATACTCACCTCTTTCAGATCTTTCCTCCAAAGTCACCTTCTCAGTGAAACCTTTCCCAGTCTATCCCACATCTCTATTTCAAAATTTTTCATTACTTATTATTTATTATTTTTCTTTCCCCTTAAGAAAGTAAATCACATAAGCAGGGATTTTTGTTCTTACAGTTATTTATGTCTTGAGAAAGGGTCTCATAATGTTGCCAGGTTGGTCTAGAAATACTGAGCTCAAGTAACCTCCCAATCTCAGCCTCCGAAGTGCTAGGATGCAGGCATATGCCACCTCACCCAGCTGTTGTAGAAGTTTGGATAACTACCGGAACACAGGCACCTACTACACTGGCTGGCTTATGATATGTGCTTAATAAATACCCACAAAATAAGTAAGTGCCTACCTATCCATATTAAAGAAATTATTGGCTCCTTAAAGGCAGGTCCAAGGCATTTTTAATTTCTGTATTCTTTTCCATCTCTAAAGCACAGAGAACAGTATTTGGCATATAATGCATACTCAAAACATGTTAAACTAACCATTTCCCTGGGTTCTAGCATAAGAATAAAAAATATAGACACAAGAGAAATATTTTCTGTATGGCTAACAGCAAATACACATTAATAATAAGGGGTGATGAAAGGGACCTCACCTCTATTCCCAAAGTAACTGAAATATTTGGTGTTACACTGTGTGTGTGTGTGTGTGTGTGTGTGTGTGTGTGTGTGTGTGTATGTATTCTGGTAGTAGCCAGGGACTCACACATCACATGCTAGGCAAGTGCTCTACCACTGAGTTACATCCCATTCCCAACCTTATTTGTTTGTTTGTTTTTGGTAGTGCTGAGGATTCAACCCAGAGGCATTCTTCCTCCAAGCTACACCCCCAGCCCTATTTTTAGTAATTTTGAAACAGGGCCTAATAAGGCTGGCCCCGACCCTATGATCCTCTTGTCTCAGACTCCCAAGTATTGGGATTACAAGCGTGGGCCACCATGCCTGGTTTTATATCTTATTCACGTGTGTGTGTATGTGTGTGTGTATGTGTATGTTACTGGGGATGGGACCCAGGGGCTTTCTATCCCTGGGTCACATTCCCAGACCTATTTTATATTTTATTTTGAAACAGGGTCTTACTACGTTGCTGAGAGCCTCACTAAGTAGCTGAGGCTGGCTTTGAACCTGTGTAATCCTTCTATCTAAGTCTCCCACTAGTGCTGGGATTATAAGCATGCGCCACCATGCCTGGCTTTTATTCCTTATTTTGAAACAGGGTTCCACTAAGTTGTGGAGGCCTCACTAATTAGTTGAAGCTGGCCACAAACCTGCTATCCTCATGTCTCAGCCTCCCAAGAACTGGGATTACAAGTGTGCGCCACTATGCCCAACTCCTTTTTATTTACGTGTGTGTGTGTGTGTGTGTGTGTGTGTGTGTGTGTGTGTGTTACTGAGAATTAAATCTAGAAACATCCTACATCCAAGCTACACTCCTAGACCAATTTTATTTATTTGGAAACAGGCTCTTGGTAGGTTGAAAGTCTCACTACTTGTTGAGGATGGCCACGAACCTGAGATCCTTCTATCTCAGCCTCCCAAGTACTAGGATTACAGACGTGCACCACCATGCCTAGCTCTTTATTTACTTTGAAACAGGGTCTAACTTGCCAAGAATTGGCTTTAGACCTGTGATCCTCCTACCTCAGCCTTCCAAGTAGCTGGGATGCAGAGCTCTTGGTGTTATTTATTTATTCAAGCAAATGACCAAGCCGAACATAGTTTAGATAGTTTTTGCCCAGTAAGGTGAGGCGTAGTGTGAGAAATTAATCATTAACGACAGAGGGGAAACAGCAAACTATAAAGATATGGTCTTACTAATTTTATTTTACAGGTTCAAAAATAGTTATTTCACAATGAGACTGTTTAACTCCATGGATATTCCCCAATTTACTTTTATAAATAGTCATAAATTAGTCAGGCATGGCGGTCCATGCTTGTAATCCCAGCATTCAGGAGGCTGAGACTGGAGGATCGTGGTTCAAGAACAGCTTGAGCTACTTAGTGAGGCCCTTTGCAACTCCGTGAGACCTGATTTCTAAATAAAGAATAAAAAATAGGGCGGGAGTGTAGCTTGGAGGTAGAAGGCCCCTGGGTTCCATCCCCAGTACCAGAAGGAAAAAAAAAAAAATCTATACACACATCAAAGATTATACTTATTTTAAAACCATACAAATGATGTGACTAATTTTAAAATATTACAGAATAGTTCTATCATTTTTCTGAACGGATAGAATACAAAATTTCCGTGATATGAGAGGAACTACAAAATTGATGTTAAAAAGGAATACTTGTACTCCCAAAATAAAGAAACAATTGCCCTTGAGCCACCCAAATCACACATAAAATTCCACTTTCTGAGAGAAAATTACTGTAAGGATGTACAGGCACTTTTCCTGTACTGGTACTTAAACCTAGTTGGCAGTATAAAATAAGAAAGAAAGAAAACTTGAGTTTAAATCTTCTCTTCTGCAACTAGGTATCAAACAATAAACAAGCTGCAGGTGGTGGCACAGGCTTGTAATCTCAGTACTTGGGATGGCAAAACAAGAGAATCACAGGTTCAAGGCCAGCCTCAGCTACTTAGTGAGGCCCTCTGCAACAGTGGGACTGTTTCAAAATAAAGAATAAAAAATAGGGCTGGGGATGGAGCTCTCAGGCAGAATGCCCCTAGGTTCCTGGGTTCAATCCTCAGTACAGCCAAAACCAAACCAAACCAAACAACAAACAAACAAACAAACAAAAAACCAAGAAAATACTTCACCTCTACAAGGTTCAATTTCTTCATTTAAAAAGTGAGGCTAGCCGGGCATGGTGGCACATGCTTGTAATCCCAGCATTTGGGAGGCTGAGACCGGAGGTTTGCAGTTCGCAGACAGCCTCAGCTACTTAGTGAGGCCCTCGGCAACTCAGTGAGACCCTGTTTCAAAATAAAGAATAAAAAATAGGGCAGGAGGTGTAGCTCAGAGGTCAATGCCTCTGGGTTCTACCCCCCAGACCCGCAAAAAAAAAAAAAAAAAAAAAAAGAGAGGCTAAGCCAGGCGTGGTGGCGCACGCTTCTAATCCTGTAACAGCTTGGGAGGCTGAGACAGGATGATTGCACAGGTTTGAAGCCAGCCTCAGCTACTTAGTGAGGCTCTCAGCAACTTAGTGAGACACTGTTTCCAAATAAATTATAAAATAGGGCTGGGGTACAGCCCAGTGGTTTAAAGCCTCTGGGTTCTAACCCCCCAGTACTACCAAAAAAAAAAAAAAGTTTAAAAAAAATGAGCCTAAGTCAGGCGTGGTGGCACACTCTTGTAATCCCAGTACTTAGGAGGCTGAGACAGGAGGATCGCACAGGTTCGAAGCCAGCCTCAGCTACTTAATGAGACTCTCAGCAACTTAGTGAGACCCTGTTTCCAAATAAAGTATAAAATAGGTCTGGAAGTATAGCCTGGAGGTAGAAAAGCCCCTGGGTTCCACCCTCAGTACCACAAAAATTAAATTAAATTAAAAAATGAGGCTAGCCAGGTGTGGTTGTATATGATTGTAATCCCAGTACTTGGGAGGCTGAGACAAGAGGATCATAGTTTTGTGCCCCAGCCTCAGTAACTTCTAAGGTCCTGTTTCAAAGAATAAAAAATTGGGATGGAGGCTGGGCGTGGTGGCGCACGCTTGTAATTTCAGCATTTGGGAGGCTGAGACTGGAGAATCGCAGTTTGCAGACAGCCTCAGCTACTTAGTAAGGCTCTCCGTAACTTAGTGGGACAGTTTCAAAATAAAGAATAAGAAAAATAGGGTAGGGGTGTAGCTCGGAGGTCGAATGCCCCTGGGTTCCATCCCCAGACCACCTGCAAAAAAAAAAAAAAAAAAAAAAAGAGGGCTGGGGGTGGGGGGTAGAGGTGTAGCTGAGTTCTGTAGAATACCTCTGGATTCCATCCCCAGTACCACGGGGGGTGGGGCGGGGGAGCTGGGAGTGTAGGTCAGAGGGAGAATGCCCTTGGTTGAATCCCTAGCACCACCAAAATTATTTTAAAAAAATAAAGAGCTGTTAGAAGCTGGGTGCAGTGGTGCACACCTATAATCCCAACACTTGGGAACTGAAGGCAGGAGGAATCTAGGTTCAAGGCTAGCCTGAGCAACTTACATAGACTCTATTTCAAAATAAAATACAAAACATAATGGGGTATAAATCTGAGCTAGAAGTGCAGAAATGATGAAGCTCTGACACAGCTATGAAGGCACTTTAATGCCAAACTAAAGATTTTATTCCACAAGACATAACTATCAAGAGACTATAGCTGTTAGTGAGGTGGAAATAAGGCACAGTGAAAAATTCTGCCAGGATGTATGTGAATGTGAAGTGTGTGTAGAAAAGCAATGAGATGATTGAGTACATGTTCAACGAATCCAATGGCATGAGAAAGAACACAGAGGCCAATATAACAGTCTAACCCAAATATAAACACTCAGGCTACAGCAGTGATAGGAAGATAAACATGTGTGACAATCCCTGTAAAGGATTTGAAAAAGTGCATGGAAGAGTGAAGGACAGGGAAGAATTTAACACAAAGAGCAGATGGTGAAGGTGAAGAGCAACCCAAGATAAGAGAAAAAAAATTATTTTCTTATTAGAAAATGTTCAGTTTAGATGTGCTAAACTTGCAATGTCTGGAGATATCCAAGTAGGTGTGTCCAAAATGGTATGAAATTAAACTAAAAAAAGAGAGGTATAACCTAAGAGGCAGACAGACCTGGGAGTTACTTCTTTGAAGAGGGCTGAAGTGGAAAGAAAAGTAGGAATAATAACAGAGAGCTGAGTAAAGAACCCGGAAAATACCAAAATCAGAAAAGCAGGTAAAAGTAAAAGAAAAGAAAAAGAAATCTGTAGTAAGAGGAACTTATTACAAATGCTATAACTTACACAAATGTTAAAAGATGAAGTTTAAAATTATATTTAAGTTTGATATTAGATTTAGAATAAAAAACTAAGAAGGGAGTTTAAAGAACACTTTTTAAACTAGGTTTTGACTTCCGGGAAGATGGCGACCGAGAAAAGCGGGGCTTAAGAGCCCTGCTAACAACCAATCTCCATTACCACAAAATCAGCGCCTTTCATAGCCAGAAAACACCATCACCAGAGAAACAAAAAAATCATCAGGCTCCAGAGAGAAAGCGGTCTGAGAACAGAGCTCAGAGCCACAGAGGAGATACACCGGCCTCACGCCTGAAACCGCGGCAGCAGTGCCATACTGCCGGCGGCAGCGGCAAATTCATCGGACGGCTACAGCAAGCCGAGGTGAGCCGCTGCGGAACAGCCAGGCGGGATTTCTCGCCGCAGGTAAAATCTAAAGCTCCCAGTGGCTGAGCTCAGCACACGCCGCAGGGATTCAGAGTGGAAATCAAAACCAAGAAGAAATACGCCAGCTCACAGCTGAGGGCATAGCAGCGGCGCCACATTGCCACCGGCGGCAGCAGCAGCAGCAGCAGAGAATTCACCAAATCCAGTACAGCTACATCTGCGTACTCAAGAACAGTGAGTCAAATTGCGGGCCACAGAGGAGAAATCCCAGTACTGTACTCCCTGGGACTTGACCCAGTGGGGGAGGGGGGTGGCAGAGATATCACACCAGAGGAGAACGAGCAACCTGGCATGCCCCACAGTCTAAAGCAGCCTCTATCGACTCTCTGGGTCGGAGACTTTGTGATACAACCCAGTAAAGGAGTAGTGGGGTCTGAGATACTACTGACTCGAGATCCAGAACACCTTAAGTGAAGTCATAGTGACCCAAGGGAAGAACCCAGAGAAGGCACAAACTTCCGAAATCATGGGAAAGAGGAATAATACTGGAGCAATGAATGCCCACAACCCCACAACATCAGAACCCGATAAAACAGAAAATCAGAGATTTCTAGAAGATCAAATCAGGAAAATAACTGTAGAAATAATAGAGGTGCTTCGAAAAGAACTCAGAGAGAGCCAAAAAGAGATAAAGGATGCAATTAATGAAGTAAAGGACTCAATTCAAAGCACAAACAACCGATTAGAACACATGGAGAGCAGAATCTCGCTCTTAGAAGATGATCAATCCAAAAATGAACGCATAGTTTCTAATCTAGAAAAAAATATCCGACAGCAGGAATCTGATATTGAAGAAATATGGGCCCATTTTAAGAGAGCTAACCTAAGAATAATTGGAATAGATGAGGGAAAAGAAAGTGAAACCAAAGGGATCAACAATCTCTTCAAGGAAGTAATAGCAGAAAATTTTCCAGACATAGAGCAAGAGGTCGATACGCAGGTCCAGGAAACTTATAGAACTCCCTTTAGACAGGATCGGAGAAGAGGATCCCCACGCCACATAATTGTCAAAATGACCAATGTGGAAGCCAAGCAGAGAATCTTAAAGGCAACAAAAACAAAGGGCCAAGTGACATTCAGAGGCAAACCAATTAGAAACACTCCAGACTTCCCAAACCAAGTCATGAGAGCCAGAAGGGCTTGGAGTAACATATTCCAAATTCTGAAAGAAAACAACTTCCAGCCAAAAATTTTCTACCCAGCAAAACTTTCTATCACATTAGATGGAGAAATAAGAAGCTTCCATGACAAACAGAAACTGAAGGAATTTATGTCTTCAAAACCAGCACTAGAGAAAATACTCAAAGAGATTAACTACAAAGAAGAAATAGGTAACACACACCAGAACCAGAGAAACAAGATTTTCCATCCAACAGTCAACTAAGATTGGTTATCTGTGGAGATTCATTATTTATGTTAGTCTTTTACCTATCTCTAAATGGTATTGTTTGCCTTTACTGTTGTTAATTTTTAGGATTTCTAGTTGGAATATTAATATACCTTCAGATATAGCATTTGGAAATATTTTATCCCATTCTATTAGTAACTGTTAATTCTGTTTACATTTTCTTTGGATATACAATATTTTTTTTTATTTTATTTTTTAGGGAGTTTGTATACTCTTCTGTTGCCTGTGCCATTGAAATCATATCCAAGAAATCACTGCCAATTTCAATGTTGTGAGGTTTTATGACCCAGATTTTCTCCTAAAAGTTTATAGTCTTAAGATTTATATTTAGGTCTTTTATCTATTTTGAGTTAATATTTGTATATGGGATTAGGTAAGGGTCCAACTTTATTTTTTTCCATGTAATTATTATGTTTCAACAATATTTAGTTAAAAGATTATTATTTCCACCACCAAATGTTCGTGGAAACCTTGTCAAAAATAACTTGACAATATAGGGAAGAATTTAGCTCTAGGCTTTTATTTAACTCCAATGAATGGTTTATATATCTGCCTTTAGAATAGTACTACACTGTTTCAATTATTGTAGCTTTATATGGTTTGAAATCAGAAAATATATATCTTCTAGCTTTGTTCTTTTTCAAGATCGTTTTGGGTATCTAGAGTCCATATTCCATATTAGGATAGATTTTTTTTTCTGAAAAATAAATATATAAATATATGATAGTTTCACCTAAAAAAATAGAAAAAAATATTCTCTGGTAAGAAAGAAAGTAAAAAGAAATATTGAAATGTTATCTTTAAGTCATCAAAAGCTTGGTATCAGACAAATGAAACTGTTATGTGAGATTATCATTTTTAATTTTGGATAAATTGCTATAATACTAGATGTCAACCACTAAGCCAAGCATGGGGGGGAGGGATGGGGAGAGGAAAGGGTGGGGATCGGGTGGGGGCTGACTGGGCGATGTGTGCATGTATGTCTACAAAAGTTTGTATCCCACTATGATGTATGAATACAGTGCACCAATTTAAAAAAAAAAAGAATAAAAATAAAATAAAATAAAATAAAAAATAAACTAGGTTTTATGTTTCTAAAAATATGTATTTTCAGCCCAGTACAACGGCACACACCCATAATTCCAGTACTGAAAAAGAAGGATTGCAGGTTAAAGCCAACATGTGGCAACTTCATGAGAATCTGTTTCAAAATTAAAAATAAAAAGGGCTAACCTCCTAACTCCCTGCCCCTGTGTTCAATCCCTAGTACCACAAAAACAAAAAAAGAAAGAAGGAAATACTATTTCCCTTTGATAAAAATTTATGGCTTCCAGCTGTTGTGGTAGTACAAATTTATAATCCTAGTACTGGGAAGCTGAGACAGGAGGAGTGCAGGTTGGCCCCACAAAGCAGTGACTCTCAGCAACCTAGAGAGACCCTGTTTCAAAACAAAAAATAAAAAGGATCGAGAGTGCAGTTTGGAAATAGAATTCCCCTTGGGTTCAATCCCCAGTACCAGAGTAAGCTTTCTCTGATCTCCCCTTAGGTGAATGTGTCTGCATTGGTGTGTCATATTGGTGTTGAAGTAAGAGAGAATAGGCTGAAGGTGACAAGATGACAGATAACAGAGGAGAAGAGAAAGTTGTATTTTTTTGGAGAGAAGGAAGAAGTTTGCTTTGGATTTTTTGCTTTTGTTTTTTGGTGGTAGTGCTGGGGACCAAATCCAGGGCCTCAGATCTGCTAGGTAAGCATTCTATCACTGAGCTTCCTCTCCAGCTCTTTACATTTAGATTCCAGTCTACATATGCTTATTATATAAGCCTAGAGGTCATGGTAGCATATATCTGTTTACTTTCAGTTGTATAAAAATAGTAAAAATGAGCACCAAAAATCTGCTCTCACAAAAAGTTTAGAACACAAGGAGTTTGAATCTATTTAATTCTCTTAATTCGAGGTCTTAAAACAATTCTCATGCCAGGCATGGTGGCACACGCTTGTAATCCCTGCGCTTGGGAGGCAGAGACAGGAGGATCGCGCAGGTTCGAAGCCAGTCGTGCGTGCTGGCTTAGGAGACCCTGTTTCCAAATAAAAATGTAAAAATAGGTCTGGGAGTGTAGCCCGGAGGTAGAAGGGCTTCCAGAAACCTAGTACCACCAAAAAAAAAAAAAAAAAAAATCTCATTATATTCTCTTACATGGCCAAGGAAAAAAAAATAAGCTGTTTGAGATATTGTTTAAAGTGGCAATGAAATATGACTTTCCTCCAAAGACATATTTTAGCATCTAACAACTTGAATTTTAGATATATGGGAAACATTTCAGGTATTTTGTTCACTTTCCAGAACACTTCATCAGTTAGCACAGTAGAAAAAGCTGACTTATCATTTTATCTGATGCTGTCATTTTAGCCAAGAGATCTCACAAACATCAAATTCTAAAAATAAATTACTTTGTTGTAATAATTCTCTGAAGAAAAACTAAGTCTAGTAACTTATTTATCCATTTTACCAGGTTAGAAACCTGGAAGTCATCCTAGAGTCTCCCTTTCTCTAACCTCCAATTAATCATTTAACACAGTTAAGATACTTCTTACAGATATTCCTCCACCACCTCATCCCTGTCTAAGCATTAAGTACCACTAACTAAACTGTGCCTTGAATTATAATTAAAGATCAGATCTGGGGGTGATTTCTAGGCACTTAACTACTGGTAATGTACTCTGACCTTATACAAGGCTGCAAAGACAGTTTGTCAGTGCTTCAATGAACAACATACTCCTTTCCAAAAAAGAGCACTGGCCTCTTTACCATATCATTTAATCATCTGATCTAGAAAGAAGTGCCTTCAGTTATTAAACACTGCTAACTTCTCCCACAAGTCAGAGTCTGGTTAGATTTCTCTCCCCTTTTTCTCTGCTAAAATCTATGAATAAGAAACAATGTTGAGCTAGGTGTGGTCACGCCTGCCTGTAATCCCAGCATTTGGGAGGCTGAGACAGGAGGATCGCTGTTCGAAGACAGCCTCAGCTACTTAATTAGTGAGGCCCTTTGCAACTCAGTGAGACTCTGTTTCAAAATAAAGAATAAAAAATAGGGCTGGGGGTGTAGCTCAGAGGTAGAATGCCCCTGGGTTCCATACCTAGTACCACACTAAAAAAAAAAAGAAAAAAAAAAAAGAAAACGTAAAAGAAACAATCTCAAGTTCTGGAAGCACAAGGCAACAACCCTAATACCAATAAAGTGAAATGTTAAGAAGATCTTGATTATATTACAAATAAGATAATGAAAGAACAAATCCACCTAAATTTTTATAACAAATTTATGTTCTTACTTAGTCAAAATATGGCATTTTGCTATCCATCTACAAGTACATTAGAATTTTAAAAAACAAGGCAATTACCTGAGGAGAGTCAAAAGGGTATCGACTACTAAACTTAAATAGAAGTTGAAATTTTTCCCCTTCATATAAGGTACCCGGTGCACCTTCCATGTCTACAATCCACCTGAAATTAAAAAAACAAAAAAAAAAAAAAAACAAATTTAAAATGTAAGATAAAAGGAATTGGGGTGCAAAGAAGAAAAGGAGCACTGAGATGCCAGCCATGTGAACTGTAGTCATTTAGGTGTTAACAGTACTTCATTATCCTAACAACTTTGAGAACGGGTTTTTAATAGCCCTTCCCTTATCCTAATCTCTGACATCAAAGGGTAAATATCTAGATCAAGGTCAGTCAGTACACAAGAAAAGCAGTGATATTTAACCCAAGTCTGGAAAAACAAAAACAAATAAAAACCCAAACTCAGGTGTACTGACATCAAGGTGTGTGTGAGCACTTTCTACTAGATTTATGCTTACTTTTTTTCAGAAGACATTTCTACAGTGATTGGAAAACTGCTGAAGATAAAATCAAACTAATTGTTTTTTCTTATAACAACATTAGAAGCAATGGGAAAGGCCTTATCAACGAGTACAGACAGTTATAGCTGTCAGATCTATTTTCTATCAGTACTAACTAGAAGCCATATGTGGTGGTGAAACGCTTGTAATCCCCGCGCTTGGGAGGCTGACACAGGAGGATCGCACAGGTTCAAAGCCAGCCTCAGTTACTTAGAAGGCTCTCAGTAACTTAGACCCTGTTTCTAAATAAAATATAAAATAGGTCTCAGAGTATAGCTTGGAGGTAGAAGCCTCTGGGTTCCACCCCCAGTACCACACACACAAAAAAAAAGACTAACTAGGGCTAAGGAAGCTAAGTTGAGATCATTCTGCTTACTCTGATGTCTAACAGCAATTCTTTATATTGTCTTTATCTCTGTTTCCATTGTTGTTGTTAGGTTGGAACACATGGGCCATCTACCTCTGGGCTACACCCCCAACCCATTTTATTCTTCATTTGGAAACAGGGTCTCAATGAGTTGCTGAGAGCCTCACTAAGTTGTTGAGGCTGGCTTCGAACCTGTGCGATCCTCCTGTCTCATCAGCCTCCCAAGTACTGGGATTACAAACGAGTGTCACCATAACCAGTAGGTTCACACTGAATAGCCGGTCCGGGTGTAGTGGCGCATGCTTGTAATCCCCTCGCTTGGGAGGCAGAGACAGGAGGACTGTTTAGGTTTGAAGCCAGCCTCGCTGGCTTTAAGAGACCCTGTTTCCAAAAATAAAAGAGTATAAAATAGGTCTGGGAGTGTAGCCCGGGGGTAGAAGGGCTTCCAGGAAGATTTCTATGGCGTTTTGAAAGCTTAGTTTTCATATATAATGACAGTGAATACATATATTTTTATTCATATTCTGTACACTATTACCTCTTATTTTCTTTAAAAGGAGAGATAGAAGATCAAGATGGCAAAGATGGCATGGCAGCATTTAGGAGCAAAAGTGAACTGAGTGTTAAGAACGAGTTCCTAATTAACAAGAGTGTGGTGGTGCAACTGCCATGATTCCAGCCACTGGGGAGGCTGAAGGAAGGCCAAGTTCAAGGCCAGTCTCGGCAGCTTGCTGCCTTGTCTCAAAATAACAAAAAGGTCTGGGGGATATAGTGCTAGTAGTAGAGCAACCTAGGATCAAACCCCAGCGCTACAGTAAAAAAGAAAATAAAGAGTTCTTTATTATAGCTTTGTGACATACAGATTATTGGACAATTCCTTCAACTGCATACTTATCAGGCATAAAACTTTTTTAAAATACAAGAAAACAGAAGTAAGAAAAACAGAAGTAAGAGAACAAAATGTTAGGGCTCTATCACCACACACATGATGGACTTATGAGGATATAAAATAAGTATGCCTTTCTTTGAAAGCAATCAGCTAAAGCATTTAAAACCTTAAGAGCATTGTTACTTCTTTTCAAAATACATGCTGAGTGCCTCAAATGTGAAACAGAAACATTCACCTCACTGTTGTTGGGAAGCTACAAGAATTCAAAGATGCAAAATCCTACTGCTTTCCTAATATCAGAGCCAGTAAAGTAAATACAATGCCAAAGCTACACACAAAACAAACAAACAAAAAACTTCCAGAGGGGATAGCACAGTCATACAGTCCTTATGTGAGGCTCTGAATTCTATCCCCAGCACAGCAAAAAGTAAAAATAAAACTATTCTTTTTATTAAATAAGACCTTGGTAGCCTTCAAAATTCTCTTTATTCTCCCAACATCTCCCAGGTAGAGTGATATTCCAAAGAAAAGTTAAAGGACTCCTATTACTTTCATCTATCTATGAAACAATTTTTAGAACAATGTACCAAAAATTTACTTGTAACCTATTTAAGCACATCACAACTTTTTCTTTTTTGAGGGGGAGCAGTTACTGGGGATTGAACCCAGACACATTCTAGTCCAAGCCACACCTCCAGCACAAATTATTTTTTGTTTGGAAACAAAGTCTCCTAGGTTGCTAATATTGGTCTTGAACCTGCAACCCTCCTGTTTCAGGCTCCAAAATACTGGGATTAAAAGGCCTGCATTACCATGCCCAGCAAAGTAGTTTTAAATAATAGCTAATGCCTGTAATTCCAGTGCTTGGAAGGCTGAGATAGGAGGATCACAGGTTCAAGGACAGATTCAGCAACTTACCAAGAACCTTAGCAACTAGCAAGACCCGATTTCAAAATAAAGAAAAGGGCTAATGAAGGATGTAGCTCAGAGGTAGAATGCCCAGAGTTCAACCCCTGTACCAAAAAAATAGTTATAATAGTAGTAGCTAATAAAGTTTATTATTAGCTATGTAATCTCTGTACAAGGCAGGTCAAAGGCATACTTTTCAACACTGTACGTGGTAATTCCAGTAATTGAGAGCCCAAGACAGGAGGAGTATAGGTTCAAGGGCAGCACCAGGTAGCTTAGCAAGACCCTATTTCAAAATAAAAAATAAATAGGCTGGGAGTATACTTAGTGGTAGCACGTCACTGGGTTCGATCCCCCAGTTCCACAAAGAAAGGGAAGAACAGTGGTGAATGCCTTTAATCTCAGTTCTTGGAAGACTAAGAAAGGAGAATCTCAGGTTGAAGACCAACCTCAACAACTTTGCAAGACCCTGTTTGAAAACACAAATAGTTGGGGTTTGTTTTGTTTTTATTTTTGTTTGTGGTACTGGGGATAAAACCGAGGGGCATGTTCTACCACCAAGAGACAATCCAACCATATTTTTTATTCTCTTTATTTTAAAACAGGGTCTTAATGAGTTGCAAAGGGCCTAAGTAGCTGAGGCTGGCTGGAAAGTGCGATCCTCCTGTCTCAGCTTCCCAGGTACTGAGATTACAAGCATGAGCCACTACACACAGCTTACAAAAAGAGTTTTTAGCCAGGTGTGATGGTGCATGCCTGCAATCCCAGTAACATGGAAGGATGAGATAAGAGGATCGCAGGTTTGCAGCCAGCCTCGGCTACTTAGTGAGGCCCTCCACAACTTAGTGAGACCCTGTTTCAAAATAAAGAATAGAAAACTAGGGCTGGTGGTGTAGTTCAAAGTTAGAATGTCCCTGAGTCCCATCCCCAGTTCCGCAAAATAATAATAATAATAAAATAATAATAATAAAGTTTTTTATAAAAGGACTGGGAGAGCTGGGCATGCCCCACTCCTGTAATTCAACTTGGGAGGCTGAGACAAGAGGACTCTCATCAACCTAGCGAGACCCTGTTTCAAAATAAAAATAAAATAGGATTGGGGTACAGCTTAGGAGGTAGACTGTCCCAGGGTTGATTCCCTGATAACAAAGCAAAAGAGGTATCATATTCATTGCAGATAAATTTAGAAAATATAAATATCAACCAGAGAAATCACCATTAAAGTTTTTTGGGATAAGTTTCATTCTAATAATTTTGCAGTTTCATACACTGATACCTATACAAACTGAAAATCCTCCCATTCCATTGTGTGTACTCCTAAATTATATAAATTCAAATCAGCAGTGCTTATAATTCCGGTCATAAGCATATGCCTGAGTAAGGATGCCATGAGAGAACTGAACATGCTCTTTCTATCAGTCTCTTCTTAAATTCCTTAACATCTACTAGTGTATGTGTGTGTTGGCGGATAGATTCTAGGAATTGAACTCGGGAGCAGTCTACCTCCGAACTACACTCCCAGCCCTATTTTTATTTATTTTTGGCAATACTGGGGATGGAACCCAGGGGCATTGTACCTCCAAGCTACACTCCCAGCCCTATTATTTTAGTCTTTTAATTTTGAAAAAGGGTCTCAATGAGTTGCAAAGGGCCTCACTAAGTAGCTGAGGCCGTCTGTGAATCATGATCCTCTGGTCTCACTCAGCCTCTGGAATGCTGAGATTACAGGCGAGCGCCACCACACCAGGCTCCTATTTTTATTTTGAAACAGAGTCTCACTACTTGCTGAGGCGGTCCATGAACCTGTGATTCTCCTGTCTCAGCCTCCCAAGTACTGGGATTATAGGCATGTGCCACCACCACTCCCAGCTTTTTATTTACTTATTTGTTTATTGGTGGTACTGGGAATTAAACCCAGGGGCAGTTTACCTGTGAGCTATACCCCAAGCCTTCCCCCTTTTAAATTTTGAAATAGGGTCTCACTAAATTCCAGAAGGCCTTGCTAAGTTGCTTAAGCTAGTCGTGAATCTGTTGTCTCAGGCTCCCGAGTGCTGGAATTACAAGGGTGTGCCACCAGGCCCGGCTAACTCTGTAATGTTTAAACACTTGAATTTGGTAGTTGTTCACACATCTTGACTCCTAATCAAAAAACAGCTATTATACTCCACAGGTAAAATTGAGTTTGGCAAAGAAACATAGAATGGATGGGCCTAAGACATTTTCTTTTTCTTTTTTCTTTTTGGTGGTACTGGGGTTCCTGGAAGCCCTTCTACCTCTGGGCTACACTCCCAGACCTATTTTATATTATTTTTATTTGGAAACAGGGTCTCTTAAGCCAGCGCGGCTGGCTCCGAACCTGCGCGATCCTCCTGTCTCCTCCTCCCAAGCACGGGGATTACAAGCGTGCGCCACGACGCCCGGCCTAAGACATTTTCAAAAGTAATTATGACTGTATAAAACATTGCCTTACATGCTCACTCTAGACTATAACGCAAGTGATGCCATGTCACTCTACTGTCTTGACAAACAAACCCTTGATTATTTACATTTACGTGGTTTCCATATTATCCCTAGAATCAGAAATACTGATGTGAGCCAGGCATGGTGGCACATGCCTATAATTCTAGTACTTGAGAGACTGAGACAGGAAAATTGCAGCTTCAAGGAGAGCTTCAGCAATGTGGCAAGACTCTCAGCAACTTATAGACTCTGTTTCAAAACAAACATTAAGCTGGGCATGGTGGCACACGCTTGTAATCCCAGCATTTGGGGGGCTGAGACAGGAGGATCGCGGTTCAAGGCCAGCCTCAGCTACTACTTAGTGAGGCCCTCTGCAACTAGTGAGACCCGGTTTCAAAATGAGGAATAAAAAAAAATAGGGCTGGGGGTGTAGCTCGGAGGTAGAATGCCCCTGGGTTCTATCCCCAGTACCGCAAAACAAACATACAAACAAACAAACAAACAAATAAATAAAATGAGCTGGGGTGTATAGCCCAGAGGTAGAAAGTCATTGGGTTCAACCCCTAGTAACACAAAAGTTGGTGGGGAGAAATGGGGATGCAGTTCAGTGGTAGAGTATTACTGGGTTTAATCATTACCACAAAAAGAAACACACACACACACACACACACACACACACACACACACACACATTAATACATATACATTAAAGTAGTACTTTAAAATTTAAGAAGCCAGGACTGGTAGCACACACCTGTAGTACTTGGGAGATGAGATAGGAGGATCACAGGTTTGAGGCCAGTCTCAGAAACTTAGTAAGACCCTGTTTTAAAATAAAATATAGAATCGTGCTTGGGATATAGCTTAGCAGTAGAACATCATGGGTTCAATTCCTGGTACCACCATCACCAACCAAAAAAGGAAGAATTGAATACTTACTGTGTAATTGAATTTTGAACACTCTTTTCATTTAAAGTCATTCCAGGAGGTGGGTCATTTTGCAAAGCCAACAGTTCTTTCTGTAGTCGTTTCTAAAAAAAAGATCACCAATAGTAATTTATACTTTTTATTTCTAACATCTTTCTAGAGAGTTTGAAATCACGAGTTAAACTTCTCCCAAATACTCATACTTTTTTCTTTACAAGCCCCTTGTATCTTCTATGCCTAATTCTCAAAATTTGAATGGTCTATCCTACATCTCATAATTCACCATCAGAATGTTTAAAAACTCATGCGTGTAAAGTTATACAAAGCAGGCAGTTACTTACAAAGCATCAGTTTCTTTAAAACTTTATAGCTACTCTCCTGAGGTCATAAGACTTTAGCAGTCTAGGGTTAAAATGCTTTATAAGTTTTAGAAATGTCTCCTTTTGTCTGTCATGGTGCCGCACGCTTGTAATCCCAGTGATTGGGAGGCGTGCACAGGTTCGAAGCGAGCCTTAGCTTCTGAGTGAGGCTCTCAGCAGCTTAGTGAGACCCTATTTTCAAAGTATAAAATAGGTATGGGAGTATAGCTCAGAGGTAGAAAAGACCCTGGGTTCCACCCCCAGTAACACACACACACACACACACACACACACACACACACACACACACACACAGCCTCCTTTTGTTTTCCAATTATAAAAACCACAGTTCTCCATATCTTGAAGAATATGTCATCTCATATAGACAGCTTTCCAGAGAAACTACAAAAGTCACCATTTGTGCAAAAAGCCTTGTAAACTGCTTAAAATTTTCAATTTAAAATCTGATGTCTATAATTATTTCTTTAGCAGAATCATCTGCACATAATTTAATCTTTCAATGTCATTGTCATGAACATTAATGACACATTAGAACATAATACATCAGGACCTGGCACGTGTAGGTTATTTCCCACATACTAGATGTGCTAAAATGGCTTTGTAGTTTTACGTTCTTTTTTGTACAGTTTTCATTGTTCACCTTTCCCCCTGCTATCATCAGTAGATATTCTTCTTCAGTGTATAACAAAGTAAAACAAAAGCCAGAGTAGCCCCAAGTTTGAATTAAAATAACAGAAAGCTGGGAATATAGCTCAGTGGTAGAAGTGCTTGCCTAGTATGTGCAAGGTCCTAGCATCAATCCCCATCACTGAAAAAAACAGAAAAGAAAAAAAGCAATCAATGTTATTACAATTGCACGTATATATAAAGACTCTTAATTCCTTTTATGCAGTACTGAGGACTGAATCTAGATGTTCTATTACTGAGCTACATCTCCAGCCCTTTTTATTATATTTAGAGAAAGGTTCTCAATAAACTGCCCTAGGCTGGCCTTAATATATTCTTCCTGCCTCAGTCCCCCAGGGCACTGAGATTTTATAGGTATTAATTAATTTTAAACTCTTGGAATAAAGAGAATAAGCATGAATAACTGTTCCTAATTCAAGAGTTCTCTGCTTAAAAACTGTTGGGGGTGGTGAACTCTACTTAAAATGTGTGTGTGTGTGTGTGTGTGTGTGTGTGTGTGTTTTAACTGAGGATTGAGCCCAGATTCTGCCTCTGAGCTACACCCCCAGCCCTATTTTTCCCCCCTTTGAAACAGAAAGTTGGAGAGGACCTCATGAGGCTGGCTTTAAATCTGTGATTCTCTTGTTTAATCTTCCCAAGTACTAGGATTACAGACATGCACCACCACACTCAGCAATAGTTTCTGCTTTTTTTTTTAGAGAATGATATATTATGATCAATATAACAACATTTCTAAATTGCTGAGGCTGGCCTCAAACCTGTGATCCTCCTGTCTCAGCTTCCCATGTTCTGGGATTACAGGTGTGTGCTGCCATGCCTCGCTTCAATTCATGGCATCTTGAAAAATATTTACAGACATTTCAATACCACTACAGATTAGAAACCTCTTTTTTGTTGCACATCACTGTAACACTGTGCCACAAATGCAAGTTCCCCTCTAATCCTGCAATATCAGTTACCTCCAACTTCTGACCTCAACTGCCACCAAAATGCAAAATAATCAAAAATTAAAATCAGTTAAGGGCCCACCCCTGTGATCCCAGTACTTGGAAGGCTGAGACAGGAGAATGGCAGGTTCAAGGCTAACCTTAGCAACTTAGCAAGACCCTGTTTCCAAATAAAAAAATAAAGTAGGGCTGGGGGTATAGCTCAGAGGTAGGGTGTCCTGGGTTCAATCTCTAGTACCCCTCCCCCCATAAAAGAAAAAGATTTAATTATATCAAACACAGAAATTTGTCTAAATGATTTACTTTGTGTATGTGTGGGGGTGGGGGTGGGGATGGAACCCAGGGCCATTCAACCTCGGAGCGACATCCCATGCCCTATTTTTTATTCTTTATTTTGAAACAGGGTCTCACTAAGTTGCAGAGAGCCTCACTGAGTACCTGAGGCTGTCCACAAACCACGATCCTCCATTCTCAGCCTCCTGAATGCTTGGATTACAAGCATGTGCCACCATGCCCGGCTCAATGATTTACTTTGAATGAGCAAAAAATAACTGCAACAAAATCAGAATAGGGGTGTGTGTGTGTGTGTGTGTGTGTGTGTGTGTGTGTGTGTGTGTAGTATTGGTGACTGAACTCAGGTTCTCACTGAACTACATCTCTCCCTTTTTTTAAATTCTGAATCAAGGCTGTGCTAAGTTATTGCTCATTGGACTCAAACTTTCAATCCTCCTGTCTCAGCCTCCCAAGTACTGGGATTATAGGCATGCAATACAACACCCAGTTTAAAAGTTTTTTTAAACTGGTTCTACCAATGTTAACAAATGTGGGTTCTACAATGGAGCAAAATGTTTTTAAACATTGCAAAACTGTTAAAAATTATTTTATTTTACTAATTTTTAGTAAGATCTCATATACCAACTTGCAGTGATTCTCTAAGGGTAGTAAGATGTTTCCAAAAACAAGAGAACCCTTTCAGTATGTAGAGCATCTCAGAGAAACCTTGTTTCAATAATCACATTTTGGGAAACACTGCTGGTGAAATTCTCCAAATACTGAAAACTTTATGTAGAAAGAAAAGACACTATATTCTAATTAGTTTTGTTCTATCCCCTTCAACTCAAAATGCTCGTGCCTGTCCAAATATAAACCCATAATGTTAAACCAAGTTTGAATATGCTAACTATGACCCTGGCAAGACCAGTATATGAGATATAGTGGGTAAATATAAAGACTAACAGTTCTCAATATCAAAAATATAAAAACAAAGCCAGGCGTGGTGGCACATGTTTGTAATCCCCGTGCCTGGGAGGCAGACAGGAGAATTGCGAAGGTTCAAAGCCAGCCTTGCTGGCTTAACAGACCCTGTTTCCAAATTAAAAAAATATAAAATAGGTCTGGGAGTGTAGCCTGGAGGTAGAAGGGTTTCCAGGAACCCCAGTACCACCATAAATAAATAAATAAATAAATTAATTAATTAAAAACAAGCTGGGTGTGGTGGTGCACACTTGTAAACCCAGCATTTGGGAGGCCGAGACAGGAGGATCTTGGTTTGCAAACAGCCTCAGCCACTTAGTGAGCCCTTTACAACTCAGTGACACCCTGTTTCAAAATAATGAATAAAAGATAGGGCTACGAGTGTAGCTTGAAGGTAGGCTGTCCCTGAGTTCCATCCCCAGTAATGCAAAATAAATAAAAATAAAAACAGCAGGGCATGGCAGCACACACTTGTAATCCCAGTACTTGGGAGGCTAAGACAGGAGAATTGCAAGTTTGCAGCCAGCCTCAGCTACTTAGTGAAGCCCTTCACAACTTAGTGAAACCCTGTTTCAAAAATAAAAAAATAAGCCAGGCATAGTGGTGTACGTTTGTAATCCCAGCATTTGGGAGGCTGAAACAGGAAGATACAGTTTGAAGACAGCCTCAACTACTACTTAGTGAGGCCTTTTGCAACTCAGTGAGACCCTGTTTCAAAATAAAGAATAAAAAAAATAGAGCTGTGAATGTAGCCCAAACATAGAAAATAATAATAATAATAATAATAATAATAATAATAATAATAATAATAAAAAAAAAAAATGGGGCTAGGGCATTGGAGGTAGAATGCCCCTGGGTTCAATCACCAGGAAAACACACACACACACACACACACACACATATATAACAAAGCCTGTGCTTATATACTAGTTCAAGTATCTTGCTACTTCAAATCACTGAGGATGATAGATGGTCAATACAGAAAAGGAAACTACTGTAACTGTTTAATAGTGAATGTTATTGTTTAGGTTAAAGAAGATATTATATCTAATAAAATGCTCCCAGTTTTAAAACATCTTTTCAACTTCCCTGAAGATGGCAACAGAAGAGAGGCGTTTACGAGTTCCGCCACCAATAGATCTCTATTACCACAAAAGCAGCGCCTTTCATAGCCAGAAAACACCATCAGCAGAGAAATAAAAACTGTAAATACAAGGGACACAGAAAAAGAGGGCTGGAAGAACAACCAGACACTAGAAAGAAACCAGCCTGCAGTGCTGCGGTGCAGAGCCGCGGCAGCACCATCTTCCCTCGCAGCACCAGGCTCTAAAGAGGAGGGGGACTCAGAACGAAGCTCAAAACCAGAGAGGAGATACGCCGGAGGCCGAAGACACAGCAGCAGTGTCATACTGCCAGGGGCAGCGGCGAGTTCACCAGACGGCTCCAGATCAGCGTACTCAACAACCCACCAGGTTCCAGAGAGGAAGGGTGGACAGCGAGCTGAGGTGAGCAGCTGCGGAACAGCCGGGTGTAATTCAGCAGTTTTTTTCGGCGCAAGGAGCATCTAAAGCTCCCAGGGGCCGGGCTAAGCACACCCTGCAGGGACTCAGAGTGGAGCTCAAAGCCAGAGAATACGCCAGCCGCATGGCCGAGGGCGTGGCAGCAGTGCCGCATTGCCAGTGGCAGCAGCAGCGAGTTCACCGAGTCCACAACAGCTACACATCAGCGGACTCAACAACCATGAGCCAAATTGCTGCCCCTAGAGGAGAAATCCCAGTACTGCACCCCCAGGGACTTGCACAGCTTTGATAGTCTTCCAGGGTCTGACACTTTTGCAGTCCAACCCAGTGGGGGAGTGGCGGTGGGAGAGATATCACACCATAGTCGCAGCTCCCCGTGGGAGAACACCCAGCCTGGCACCCTCATAGTCTCAAGCAGCCTCAAATGACTCCCTGGGTCTGAGACTTTGCGATACAACCCAGTGAAGGAGTAGTGGTGACTGAGATACCACAGACTCGAGATCCAGAGCATCTTAAGTGAAGTCGTAGTGACCCAGGGAAGAAACCAGAGAAGGCACAAACTTCCAAAATCATGGGAAAGAGGAATAACAATGGAGCAATGAATGCCCACAACCACACAACATCAGAACCTGATAACACAAATTCAGAGATCTCTAGAAGATCAAATCAGGAAAATAACTGTAGAAATAATAGAGGACCTTCAAAAAGAATTCAGAGAGTCTAAAAGAGATAAAGGATGCAATCATTGAAGTAAATTCAAAGTATAAACAACCGATTAGACCACATGGAGAATAAGATCTCGTTCCTAGAAAATGATCACTCCAAAAGTGGACGCATAGTTCATAATTTAGAAAACAAGACTTCCGGGAAGATGGCGACCGAGAAAAGCGGGGCTTAAGAGCCCCGCTAACAACAAATATCCATTACCACAAAATCAGCGCCTTTCAAAGCCAGAAAACAACATCACCAGAGAAACAAAAAAAAATCACCAGGCTCCAGAGAGAAAGCGGACTGAGAACAGAGCCACAGAGGAGATCCTCACGCCCGAGGACGCGGCAGACGCGGCGGCAGCAGCGCCATACTGCCGGAGGCACCGGCGAACTCACGGGACGGCCACAGCAAGCCGAGGGGAGCCGCTGCGGAACAGCCAGGCGGGATTTCTCGGCGCAGAGGACATCTAAAGCTCCCAGTGGCTGAGCTCAGCACACGCTGCAGGGATTCAGAGTGTAAATCAAAAAAAAGAAAAAAAAAAACGCCAGCCCAACAGCCGAGGGCGTAGCAGCGGCGCCATATTGCCACCAGCGGCAGCAGCACCGAATTCACTACAGCTACATCTGCGTACTCAAGAACAGTGAGTCAAATTGCGGGCCACAGCGGAGAAATTCCAGTACTGTACTCATTGGGACTTGACCCAGTGGGAGAGGAGCGGTGGCAGTGATATCACACCATAGGAGAACGTGCAACCTGGCACCCCACACAGTCGAAAGCAGCCTCTATCGACTCTCTGGGTCGAAGACTCTGTGATACAACCCAGTAAAGGAGTAGTGGGGTCTGAGATACTACTGACTCAAGATCCAGAGCACCTTAAGTGAAGTCATAGTGACCCAAGGGAAGAACCCAGAGAAGGCACAAACTTCCGAAATCATGGGAAAGAGGAATAATACTGGAGCAATGAATGCTCACAACCCCACAACATCAGAACCCGATAAAACTGAAAATCAGAGATTTCTAGAAGATCAAATCAGGAAAATAACTGTAGAAATAATAGAGGTGCTTCGAAAAGAACTCAGAGAGAGCCAAAAAGAGATAAAGGATGCAATTAATGAAGTAAAGGCCTCAATTCAAAGCACAAACAACCGATTAGAACACATGGAGAGCAGAATCTCGCTCTTAGAAGATGATCATTCCAAAAATGAACGCATAGTTTCTAATCTAGGAAAAAATATCCGACAGCAGGAATCTGATATTGAAGAAATATGGGCCCATTTTAAGAGAGCTAACCTAAGAATAATTGGAATAGAGGAGGGAAAAGAAAGTGATACCAAAGGGATCAACAATCTCTTCAAGGAAGTAATAGCAGAAAATTTTCCAAACATGGAGCAAGAGGTCGATACGCAGGTCCAGGAAACTTATAGAACTCCCTTTAGACAGGATCGGAGAAGAGGATCCCCACGCCACATAATTGTCAAAATGACCAATGTGGAAGCCAAGCAGAGAATCTTAAAGGCAACAAAAGCAAAGGGCCAAGTGACATTCAGAGGCAAACCAATTAGAATCACTCCAGACTTCCCAAACCAAGTTATGAGAGCCAGAAGGGCTTGGAGTAACATATTCCCAATTATGAAAGAAAACAACTTCCAGCCAAAAATTTCTTACCCAGCAAAACTTTCTATCAAATTAGATGGAGAAATAAGAAGCTTCCATGACAAACAGAAACTGAAGGAATTTATGTCTTCAAAACCAGCACTAGAGAAAATACTCAAAGAGATTAACTACAAAGAAGAAATAGGTAACACACATCAGAACTAGAGAAACAAGATTTTCCATCCAACAGACAACTAAGATTGGTTATCTGTGGAGATTCATTATTTATGTTAGTCTGTTACCTATCTCTAAAGGGTATTGTTTGCCTTTATTGTTGTTAATTTTTAGGATTTCTAGTTGGAATATTAATATACCTTCAGATATAGCATTTGGAAATATTTTATCCCATTCTATTAGTAACTGTTAACTCTGTTTACATTGTCTTTGGATATACAATATGTTTTTTATTTTTTAGGGAGTTTGTATACTCTTCTGTTGCCTGTGCCATTGAAATCATAACCAAGAAATCACTGCCAATTTCAATGTTGTGAGGTTTTATGACCCAGATTTTCTTCTAAAAGTTTATAGTCTTAAGATTTATATTTAGGTCTTTTATCTATTTTGAGTTAATATTTGTATATGGGATTAGGTAAGGGTCCAACTTTATTTTTTTCCATGTAATTATTATGTTTCAACAATATTTAGTTAAAAGATTGTTATTTCTACCACCAAATGTTCATGGAAACCTTGTCAAAAATAACTTGACAATATAGGGAAGAATTTAGGTCTAGGCTTTTATTTAACTCCAATGGTTTATATATCTGCCTTTAGAATAGTACTACACTGTTTCAATTATTGTAGCTTTATATGGTTTGAAATCAGAAAATATATATCTTCTAGCTTTGTTCTTTTTCAAGATCGTTGTGGGTACCTAGAATCCATATTCCATATTAGGATAGATTTTTTTTTCTGAAAAATAAATATATAAATATATGATAGTTTCACCTAAAAAATAGAAAAAATAGATTCTCTGGTAAGAAAGAAAGCAGAAAGAAATATTGAAATGTTATCTTTAAGTCATCAAAAGCTTGGTATCAGACAAATGAAACTATTATGTGAGATTATCATTTTTAATTTTGGATAAATTGCTATAATACTAGATGTCAACTACTAAGCCAAGCATAGGAGGGGGGGATAGGGAGAGAGCCGGGTGGGGATCGGGTGGGGGCTGACTGGGCAATGTGTGCATGTATGTCTACAAAAGTATGTATCCCACTATGATGTATGAATACAGTGCACCAATTAAAAATAAATATGAAAAAAAAAATAATTTAGAAAACAAAATCCAACAGCAGGAATTTAACATTGAATTATGGACCCATAATTGGAATAGAGGAGGGAAAAGGTGAAACCAAAGTGATCAATAATCTCTTCAAGGAAGTAACAGCAGAAATTTTTCCAAACATAGAGCAAGAGGTCGATACACAGGTCCAGGAAACTGTGTATAGAACTCCCTGTAGACAGGATCAGAGAAGAGGATACCCATGCCACATAATTGTCAAAATGACTAATGTGGAAGCCAAGGAAAGAATCTTAAAGGCTACAAAAGCAAAAGGTCAAGTGACATTCAGAGGCAAACCAATTAGAATCACTCCAGATGTCCCAAACCAAGTCATGAGAGCAAGAAGGGCTTGGAATAACATATTCCAAACTCTGAAAGATTCCAGCCAAAAATTTCCTACCCAGCAAAACTATCAAATTAGATGGGGGAATAAGAAGCTTCCATGACAAAGAGAAACGGAAGGAATTTATGTCTTCAAAACCAGCGCTAGAGAAAATACTCAAGGAGATTAACTGCAAAGAAGAAAGAGGTAATACATGCCAGAACCAAAGAAACAAGATTTCCCACCCAGCAGACAACTAAGCAAAAGAAGAAACAGTATCTCAAACAGAAATAAAATCTTAACATGTTAGGAATTAAAAATTCTCTCTGTATAATCACACTGAATGGAAACGGCCTCAACTCCCCAATAAAACGACATAAAGTGGCAAAATGGATTAAAAACCAGAATCCATCCATCTGCTGCTTACAAGAAACACACCTTACAAGTAAAAATAGGAACAAACTCAAGGTAAAGGGCTGAAGCAAGGTGATCCATGCTAATGGAACGCGAAAACAAGCAGGAGTAGCAACTATGATATCAGACAAGTTAGACTTCAAACCCAAACTTATTAGAAGAAACAAAGAAGGTCATATTTTACTGGTAAAACGAATAATCCAGCAAGAGGAAATAACAATAATCAACATCTATGCCCCAAACATAGGTGCAGCTACCTTCATAAATCAAACTCTTTGTGACATGAAGTCACACATAAATCCCAATACAATAATACTGGGAGACTTCAAGACATCTCTCACAACACTAGACCAATCTTCCAGACAAAAAGTCAGTAAAGATGCCTCAGAACTAAAGAACACCATTAACCAAAGGGACCTGTTGGACACATAAAGAATATTTCACCCAACTACAGCGGAGTTTACATTTTTCTCAGCTGCTCACGGAACCTTCTCCAAAATAGATCACATCCTGGGATACAAAATGAGCACTAGCAAATTTAAAAAATGTTACATACTTCCCTGTGTCATTTCAGACCATAATGGAATGAAACTAGAAATCAACTATAAGAAGACCCAGAGAAACAACATAAACATGTGGAGACTGAACACCATACTCCTGAATGAAGAATAGGTCATAGAAGATGTAAGAGATGAAATCAAGAAATTTCTAGAAACAAATGAAAATAAAGATACAACATATCAAAACCTCTGGAACACTTTAAAGGCAGTATTAAGAGGAAAATGTATAGCACTGAGTGCTCACATAAGAAAAACAGAAAATCTTCAAATAAATAACCTAACGACACACCTCAAAGCCTTTGAAAAGCAGGAACAATTGAACCCCAAAGCCAGCAGAAGACAGGAAATTATTAAAATT
Source organism: Muscardinus avellanarius (assembly GCF_963383645.1). Taxonomy (NCBI): domain Eukaryota; kingdom Metazoa; phylum Chordata; class Mammalia; order Rodentia; family Gliridae; genus Muscardinus; species Muscardinus avellanarius. Next base: position 63,710,593 of record NC_137789.1, on the reverse strand, counting down.
AGAGCAGAAATTAATGAAATAGAGAATAAAAAAAAAAAACAATACAGAAAATCAACAAAACCAAAAGCTGGTTTCTTGAAATAATTAACAAGATTGATAAACCACTAGCCAACATAACTAATACAAAGAGAGAATCAACCCAAATTATGAAGATAAGGGATGAAAAAGGAGACATTACTACTGACAGTGTAAAAATCCAGAGGATTAACAGACAGTACTTTGAAAAACTATACTCCAACAAAATGGAAATTGGGAGGAAATTGACAACTTCCTAGATAAATACAACCTTCCTAAACTGAGTCAGGAAGATATAGAACACTTAAACCAACCAATAACAAACAATCAAAGAGATTGAAACAGCAATAAAGAGCTTACCATCAAAGAAAAGCCCAGAACCAAATGGTTTCCCAAGTGAATTCTATAAAAGCTTTATAAAAGAGCTAATCCCAATACTATTCAAACTATTTCGTGAAATAGAAAAAACCAGGACTTTCCCAAATACATTCTATGAAGCCAACATCACACTAATACCAAAACCGAGTAAAGACAGTTCAAGGAAGGAAAACTACAGGCCTATATCTCTGATGAACTTGTATGCAAAACTATTAAACAAAATACTAGCAACACGCATTCAAAACCACATCAAGAAAATCATACACCATGACCAGGTAGGGTTCATCCCAGGGATGCTAAGGCTGTCTGCGAACCATGATCCTCCTGTCTCAGCCTCCCAAAAGCTGGGATTACCAGCTTGCACTACCATACCTGGCTAAACTTAACTTTTTAAAAATACAACTACTGCAGCAGGGCATGGCACATGCTTGTAATCCCCATGCTTGGAGGCGAATCGCGCAGGTTCGAAGCCAGCCTTGCTGGCTTAAGAGACCCTGTTTCCAAATAAAAATATAAAAATAGACCTGGGAGTGTAGCCTGGAGGTAGAAGGGTTTCCAGGAACCCCAGTACCACAAAACAAAACAAAACAAAACAAAACACAAAAAAAACAACTACTGCATAATATGTGAACACCTATTCCTCTCCCTCCCTTTCTTTTCCTTCCTTCCTTCCTCCCTTTCTCCCTCCCTCCCCCTCCCTTTTTCTCTTATTCCTTTCTTTCTTTCCTTCCTTCCTTCTTTCTTTTTGTGGTACTGGGGCCCAAGAACATTCTACCTCCAAGCTACACCCCCCAGCCTTATTTTTTATTCTTTATTTTAAACAGTTGCAAAAGAGCCTAAGTATCTGAGGCTGTCGGAAACCAAGATCCTCCTGTCTCAGCCTCCCAAATGCTGGGATTACAAGCATGCGCCACCATGCCCTGCTCAGAACAACTATTTCTGAAACAAAAATTATGAGAAGAGTGGCATTGTTATATTTTCATACAATTTCTTAAGCTAATAATACATATTTATTTTGAAATATTAAATGGGATGACAATAAAAACATTGAGATTTTTAATATACTTTTTTTTGGGGGGTGGTACTGGGGTTCCTAGAAACCCTTCTACCTCCGAGCTACACTCCCAGACACCTACTTTTTATATTTTTATTTGGAAACAGGGTCTCTAAGTCAGCCAGCCTGGCCTAAAACGATCCCCATCTCTGCCTCCCAAGTGCAGGGGATTACAAGTGTGCGTCACCATGCCCTGCGCTTTAACATACTTTTCTAAGCACACTGTAATTATGTATCATAGTGACGTTCAAGTGATACAAACATACATGAACGCAGCACTTGGTGTGTTTCTTTCCACATCCTAGCCTGCTTCCCCCTCCTTACATTTGGTGAGAAAGGTGCCAATACCTTCATCTATGGGCACAGCATAATGTGAACTGTTTCCTCCCTCAATACTTGTATTTTCCTCCCACAATCCCCTCCCACTATTCTTGTGGTCTCTTCATTTATCTAATGTTCCTTATGTTTCCTATTTTTTTATCTTCCACATGTAAGAGAAAACATATAACACTTGACTTTCTGAGACTGGCTGATCTCAGTATACTATTCTTTCGTTCCATCTTTTTTCCTACAAATGACCTAATTGTGTTCTTTATTGTTCAATAAAATCCACTGTGTGTATATCATATTTTCTTTAATGTCTGGCTTATAAATCACTTTGTTTTTAAAAACCCAGGTGGCTTACAAGCCAGAAAGTGTTGAGGGTGTAGCTTGGAGGTGGAATGTCCCTGGGTTCTATCTATTCCCAAGTACACACACACACACAAATGCAACAAAAGAAAGTGAGACAACTCTTAAATTGAAAAAAGAAACTAGTTACACAAAACAATACCTATAAATCTATAAAAGATAACTGAAGTGTGTTGAGAGAGAAAGAGTGGGATGGGGGTACTAGGGATTTAACTCTGAAGTATTCCGCCCCACTCTTTCTACTTGTGAGTTACACCCTAAGTATTATTTTATTTTTTATTTAGAAACAGGACCTCATCAAGTTGCCGTGAACCTTACTAAGTTGCTGCAGCTGGCTTTGAACCTGTGATCTCCCTGCCTCAGTCTCTCAAGTATTACGATTACAAGCATGCGGTACCACACCCAGCTAATATAACTGAATTTTAAATAGCCAAATGGCTGGAATATGCATTTCATAGATGAGAATACAAATGGCCCATAAACACATACATAAGGTTATAGTCTATTTATTAATTGAAGGAAATATAACATTAAACCACATTGTGATAATTTTCACAAGAAAAAAGAAACTGATACTACCAAACATATGTGGTATACCTGGGATTCATTTACTACCAACAAGAACATAAACATCCCTGGGATTTATTTACTACCTACCAGAGCATAAACTGATATAATCACTTTTGAACAGTATGGTATTTAGTACAACTGAACAATCATGCTACAACACAGGGCTTGCACACCAAGAAAATGTGGTGTAAAAATATTTAAAGAAAAGCCAGACATGGTGCATGCTTGTAATCCCAGCATTTGGGAGGCTGAGACAAGAGGATCTCGGCTCAAGGCCAGCCTCAGCTACTGCTTAGTGAGGCCCTTTGCAACTCAGTGAGATCCTGTTTCAAAATAAAAAATAAAAAATAATAATAATAAGGCTGGGAGTGTAGCTCAGAGGTAGAAAGCCCCCGGCTTCCATTCCCAGGAAAGAAAGACAGACAGACAGACAGACAGACAGATGGACGGAGTGGCACACACTGTCATCCCAGTACTTGAGAGGCTGAGACAGGAGGATCCCAGGTTTGTAACCAGCCTCAGCTACTTAGTGAGACTGTTTCAAAATAAATAAAAAATAGGGCTGGGGGTGTAGCTCAAAGGTAGAATGTCCCTGAGTTCAACCCCTAGTACCACGAAATAAATAAATAAATAAATAAATAAATAAATAAATGATTTACTGTTCACAACAGGTTAGGTGTAAAATTAATTTATAGATTTATATTGTGAAATCTACTTTAAAAATTTTAAAATGTACTACTGCAGGGCTCAGGATATGGTAGCTTGCATGATGCCCTGGGTCTATTCCATACCTCTCCGCACATATAAAAGGGCTGCTATACCTGTCAAGAAGGATTAATATTAAAATATTATTAAAACAAAATAAAGGCCAGGCATAGTGGTACATGCCTGTAATCCCAGTACTTCGGAGGCTGAAATAGGAGCTTACGTCTGTAGCCAGTCTTAGCTACTTAGCAAGGCCCTGTTTCAAAATAAAGAATGAAAAATAGGAGTAGGGGTATAGCTTGGAGGTAGCTTCTGGGCTCTATCCCCAGCACTGCAATAAAATCAAATAAGTCAGAAAAGAATGAGTGTGATTTATTTAATGTTCCAAAACTGTTTATTACTCCAAGTAAATCGCTTGGAAGGCAGAGATAGGACAATCACAGGTTCAAAGCCAGCCCCAGCAACTTAGTGAGACCCTGTTTCAAGTCTCACTTGAACCTGTTTGAGACCCCAGGTTCAAGTCCCAGAAAACACACAAAAGCGCACGCACGCATGCGTATGCACACACACACACACACACACACACACACACACACACACACACACACACTTCTAAATAAATGCAGTAAGGTAGTATTAAAATTCAGAAATTCAGAGTTGAGCTGGCCAAGCCAGTACTTGGGAGGCAGAGACAGGAGGATCACAAGGTCACAGTGAGCCTCAGTCAACTTAATGAGAGGCCCTCTGCAATTTAGTGAGATCCTGTTTTCAGACTAAAAGAAATAAAGTAGAAGCCGGGCGTGGTGGCACATGCTTGTAATCCCAGCATTTGGGAGACTGAGACCGGAGGACCTCAGCTACTTAGTGAGGCCCTCTGCAACTTAGTGTGACCCTGTTTCAAAATAAAGAAAAAAAAAAAAAGGCAAGGGGGTGTAGCTTGGAAGTCAAATGTCCCTGGGTTCCATCCCCAGACCCACAAAAAAAAAAAAAAAAAAAAAGAACTAAAGTAGGGATGGGGATGTAGCTCAGAGGTAGAACTCCCCTGGGTTTGATCTTACCACCAAACAAACAAACAAACAAATAAAGCTAAGATGACAATTAAAAAACAAAATGGAGCCAGGTGTGGTGGTGCACACTTTTAATCCCAGTACTTGGGAGGCTGAGATAGGAGGATCACAGGTTCACAGCCAGCCTCAGCTACTTAGTGAGGCCCTGTTTCAAAACAAAGTATAAAAGATAGGGCTGGGGTGCAGCTTGGAGCCAGAATATCCCTGGTTTCCACCCCCCATAAACACACATACATACACACACACAAGATACAATGGAAAATAAAACAAAATAAAGAATGACTATGTTGTTGAATGTGCTATGACATGCCTATAATCCCAGAACATGGGAGGCTGGAACAAGAGTATTGCAGGTTTAAAGTCAGCCTCAGGCCGGGCATGGTGGCGCATGCTTATAAATCCCTGTGCTTGGGAGGAGGAGACAGGAGGATCACGCAGGTTCAAAGTCAGCCGCAATGGCTTAAGAGACCCTGTTTCCAAATAAAATATTAAAATTGGTCTGGGAGTGTAGCCCAGAGGTAGAAGGGCCTCCAGGAACCCCAGTACCACCAAAATAAATAAATAAATAAATAAAGTCAGCCTCAGGTAGTGAGACTCAGCAAACTTAGCAAGAATCTTCTAAATATTTAAAAGTTCTAGAAGTATACTTCAAAGGTAGAATGCTCCTGGGTTCAACCACACACAAACAAAAAAATTCACTATTTTAAAAGTTTCTTCTAACAAACTTTATAAAAAGCAAAAAAATAATATTATCTAAGGTTATACCAGCTTCATCTGATTCATTTTTATTTTTATTTATTTATTTTTGTGGTACTGGGTATGGAACTCAGGGGCATCCTACCTCCAAGCTACACCCCACGCCCTATTTTTCCCCTGGTACTGGGGATGGAACCCAGGTACATTCTACCTCCGAGCTACACCCCCAGCCCTATTTTTTATTGTTTATTTTGAAACAGGGTCTCATTGAGTTGCAAAGGGTCTAAGTAGCTGAGGCTGTCCACAAAGTGCAATCCTCCTATCTCGGCCTCCCAAATGCTGGAATTACAAGCCTGTGCCACCACGCCCAGCTGGCTCATTTGCTTCATTTTTAAATAACAAACTTCCAGATGTTCTCCAAAGTTTATTACTGAACTCTCCTCTTTTAAGCAAAAATTATAAATATACAACGTATGACAAACTGTCAACTCCTTTATCTTTAGACAACAACTCAAAACAACTGAAAGCATCACTCCTACTATGGTCAATCTCTGGTTAAGTCCCAGAAGAATACTCTCTCCCCTTCTCAAAATCTTCCCAGCCTTCTCTTGTGGAACTCACACAGAATCTTGTTCTCCTATTACACATCAATTTGGTGTGTGGTAACGTCACTCTTTCCCACTCCATACCCTCTGCCCACTGGTCTAGCTTTAAAACAAAGCCATCGTTTGTCTTCTATCTCCATTTCCTCTTTCCTTTTCATGGTCGAGTAACTCCTTGACCTCAGCTAACATCCACTGCCTCTAGCTTCTACCCACTTAAACTTCAATCTCTGCAATATTTTTACAATGAAATGTCATGGGTAACCAAACCTACTGGTGGTTTTATTGTACTGACTTTTTTATCATTATAATCTTTCATGCAATGGCCTTTTCCCCTTTGTTTTGTTTCTGTGCTTCTGGAGATTGAACCCAGGGGCGTTCTACCTCTAAGCTACACCTCAGCCCTATTTTATTTCTTATTTTGAAACAAGGTCTAAGTTGCTGAGGGCCTCACTAAATTGTTGAGGCTGGCCTTGAACCCACAATTTAATCCTCCTGTCTCAGCCTCTCAAGTACTGGGATTACAGGTCTGTACCACCCCACCACACTGCCCCTTTGATTCTGTTATACCAAACTTAGCTCTCTCCCTGTTTCTACTGTACTTAAGTTTTACTTGCTGGCCCCTCTTCTGTGTAGGCATCCCCAAAGCAAAGTAGTTTTCTTCCATTTTTTAAAGAGTTCCTGCTCTGGTGGGCGTAGTGGTGAGGATCACGCAGGTTCGAAGCCAGCCTTAGCTGGCTTAAGAGACCCTGTTTCCAAATAAAATATAAAATAGGTCTGGGAGTGTAGCCCGGAGGTAGAAGACCCCTGGGTTTCATCCCCAGTACCACCACCAAAAAGAAAAAGAAAAAAAGAAAAAAAAAAGAAAAAGAGTTCCTGCTCTACAACTCTAAACTTAACTGCTACTGAGTATTTCTAAAGTTAAAAAAAAAAAAAAAGCCGGGTGTAGTGGCACACGCTTGTAATCCACACGATTGAGAGGCTGCTGAGACAGGAAGATCGCACACGTTCAAAGCCAGCCTTAGCTACTTAGTGAGGCTCTCAGCAATTTAGTGAGACCCTGTTTCCAAATAAAAGATGAAATAGGTCTGGGAGTATAGCCCAGAGGTAGAAAGTCTCTGGGTTCCAACCCTAGTACCAAAAAAAAAAAGCTAAAAAAATTTATTCTGTAATACACTAATTAGCCCCATTCTTAAAAATTTATCCTAAAGAATGATGATAGTAGACATATAGGTTAAAATAGTGAAAAATTAGAAACAAGAGACATGACTAATTAGAATCATGGCATATTTTTTAAAAATAAATATTGAAGCTCAACCTTCTCTACACCCAAAAGTGGTTTTCCAAAGCTTTTATCTTTTAAGTTCTATGGTTTAAAAAGAAATCTAGGATACAACACCCCCCATTCTGTTTTTGGTGATGGTGGTATTGGGGATTAAACCCAGGGGCATTCCTCTGACATACACCCCCAGCCCTATTTTATTTTTTATTTTTATTTTTTGCAGTTCTGGGATGGAACCTAGGGGCATTCTACCTCCGAGGTACACCCCCAGCCCTATTTTTTTAATTCTTTGTTTTGAAACAAGGTCTCACTAAGTTGCAGAAGGCCTCACTAAGTAGCTGAGGCTGTCCACAAACCGCGATTCTCCTGTCTCAGCCTCCCAAATGCTGGGATTACAAGCGTTCTCCACCACGCCTGGCCCTATTTTATTTTTATACTGAAACAGAGTCTTACTAGGTTGATGAGTGTCTCCCTATTTGCTCAAACCTGATATCCTCCTGTCTCAGCCTTCCAAGTACTAGGATTATATAGACATGCACCACCATGCCCAATTTAGATTTTACCTTCTTACAGGTTAGCCCCAAAGAAACACACATCTGGTGATTTGCAACTCACTGAACATTACTGTTAGAACAGTATTCTAACAAATGCATTTAAAAAAAAAAATTGTACTGCATTTTTAGTGCCATTTTTATTTTGAGGTTGGTATTTTCTAGTGAACATAAAATCTAGTTTTGTAATGAACACATCTTAAATAGATAAAATTGATATAATAAATCATTTCAAGAACATTACTTTTTCTTCTCTTTTCTTCCTTCTTTTTGGTGGTACTAGATATTGAACCAAGGAGCATTATATCTCTAAGCTAAATCCCCAGCCCTTTTTATTTATTTACTTATTTTTGTGGTATTGGGGATTGAACCAAGGGGCATTCTAGACTCTTAGCTACAACCTGCAGCCCTATTTTCTATTCTTTACTTTTTGAAAAAGGGTCTAAGTTACTGAGGACCTCACTAAGTAACTGAGGCTGGCTGCGAATCTGCAATCCTCCTGTCTCTGCCCTTCAAAGTACTAGTATAACAAGCATGCATCACCATGCCGCCACTTTTTATTTATTTTGAAACAAGGTCTCACAAAAGCCTCAAACTTATCCTACTGTCTTGGCCTTCCAAGTGCTGGGATTAGAGAGGTGTACTCCTACGTTTGAGGGCAACCTCAGGAATTTAGTGAGATCCCTGGCTACTTGGTGAGGCCATTTCAAGATTTAAAAAAAAAATTAAAAAGGGCTGGGGGTGTAGCTCAGAGATACAATGATCCTGGGTTCAATTCCCAGTACCAGAAAAAAAAATCATTATCATCATTATCACCATCATATGGGTGTGATGGCACATGCTTGTAATCCTAGTAAGAAGGGCTGGAGATATAGCTTGGTGGTGAGAGTCCCTGGCTTCAGTCCCCAGTATTGGGGGTGAGAGAATATGAGTAAGTTTTATGATGTACCAAATATTATCTTAATTAAAAAACTGTGCCTTTTATAACTGAAATAGAAAGCTCACAATTTTACTTGGCTGATTCTCAAATTCTAAAGAGGATTGTCAAAGAATACACATTTTAAAAAAACATACTTCCACCCTCCTTCCTGTGATGTGGAAATACAAAGAGACCTCTTATGACACATAATCATAAAGGAAATCTGGGTTTTTTCCATTGACAGCCAATAGAAACCAGGAGTTAAAAAAAATAAAAAACAGAACGCTTACAGCATAATTTATAAACAACTCCAAATACTCATGAAAGACTCTGCAATTTTACTTTATATGATTGTTTTATCATCCCTACTTTATGTTGAGGGGGAAGGGAAAAGGTTACACAGCAATTAAGAGGTAAGACTAGAATTCAAAACCAGTTATCTGATTCCAAAGGCTATGCTCATTCATTCACTCACTATTTACTAAATGCTTCCTATAACACAGACAGTTACAATCCAGAAGAAACACTAAAGAAACTAATACATTAACAGTGAAGCATAGGTATGAAGAATTTAGCAATGTAAGGGAAATTACTAATGCTCAGGTGAGCGGGCATTTTTATACTGGGTAGCAGGGAAGGCTTCATTGAAAAATATTTGAACAAAGATTTGAATATAAAAAAAGAGATGAGCCCCCCAGATATGTGAGAAGAGCATTCTAAGAAGAAACATGGGTCCTGAGGCAAGAATACCAAAGACGCCAACAAGACAACAGACAAGAATAACTGGGTGAGATTAAGGCCCATCAGCCACAATAGGAATTCTGGATTATATTCCAATTAAGATATGGAAGCCACAATAGGGTTGTGAGAGAAGTGGTGTTTGACTTTTGTTCTAAATCTTAAAAGGCCGAGAAGACAGTAAAAGCAAAAGGGTAGAGCAGGAAAACCATTTATGAAACTGCTGGTGTAATCCAGGCCAAGGACAATGACAGTTTACACTAGAGAGTAATCCAGAAGAGGGAACAAGTAAGGCACGGTGATGCCATGATCCCACTACTCGTGAGCCTGAGACTCTCACTACACCAGCCTCACAGCATAGTGAGAGTCACAGCAACCTACAGAGAGCCTGTCCCAAAGTAAAAAAATAAAAAAGGCTAGGAGGCTGGGGATGGTGGTACACACCTGTAATCAATCCCAGTACTTGGGAAACTGAGACAAAAGGATTGCAGGTTTGAGGCCAGCCTCAACAATTCAGTGAGATCCTATTTCAAAACAAAATAGGGCTGGGGGTGTAGCTCAGACACTCGGTTAAATTTCTAGTACCGCAAAAAAATAAATAAGGGGCAGTAGGGCTAGGTATGATTATACACACCTGTAATCCCAGTACTTGGGAGGCTGAGACAAGAGGAACACAAGTTCCACCCCAGCCTTAGCAATTTAGCAAGTCCTTACCAACTTAGTGAGACCCTGTTTCAAACTAAAAAAAAAAAAAAAAAAAAAAAAAAGAGGCCAGGAGTGTTGTTCAAAGGTACAACACCCTTGGGTTCCATTCTCAGTACTACAAACCTCCAAGATGAAATTTCCAGCCCTTGTTATTTTTTACTTTGAAACAGGGTCTTTTTTTTTTTTTTTTTTTGCAGGTCGGGGGCTGGAACCCGGAGGCATTTGACCTCAGAGCTACAACAAGCATGCACCACCACGCCCGGCTTGAAACAGGGTCTTAAACCAGGCATAGTGATATATGCTTGCAATCCCAGCATTTTGGAGGCTGAGACAGGAGGATCATGGTTTGTGGCCAGCCTCAGCTACTTAGGCCCTTTGCAACTCAGTGAGACGCTGTTTCAAAATGAAGAATTAAAATAATACGGCTGGGGATATAACTTGGAGATAGAATACTCCTGAGTTCCATCCCCAGTACAGCAACAAGAGGAAGAGGAGGAGGAGGAAAGAAAAGAAAAAAAGAAAACAGGGTCTTGATTTCTGTGAGTTTAACTGGCCTTTAACCTGAGATCATCACATCTCAGCCTCCAAAGTACTGGGATTACAGGTGTGTGTCACCACCTGACATTTCTAAATGCATTTTTTTTTTTTTTTTTTTTTTTGGTCGGGTCTGGGGATAGAACCCAGGGGAAATCAACCTCCAAGCTACACCCCTTGCCCTATTTTTTTATTCTTTATTTGGAAACAGGGTCTCGCTAAGTTATGGAGGGCCTCACCAAGTAGCTGAGGCTGTCTGCCAACTATGATCCTCCGGTCTCAGCTTCCCAAATGCTGGGATTACAAGCGTATGGCCACCATGCCCAGTTTTGACTTTCCCTTTTGCCGGGTAGAAATAAGAATCTGGGGAAAAAAATTAATATGAAAATATTTTTAAGCCGGCCATGGTGGCGCACACTTATAATCCCAGTATTTGGGAGGCTGAGACTGGAGGACTGCAGTTCATGGATAGCCTCAGCTATTTAATGAGGCCCTATTCAATACAGTGAGACCCTGTTTCCAAATAAAGAATAAAAAATGGGGCAGGGGTGTAGCTCTGAGATGAAATGCCCCTGGTTTCCATCCCCAGACACGAAATTATATATATACACATACACACACACACATACACACACATATACATACACACACACACACATATAAAAAACATTAAATTTTGGCAAACACAGATCAAGAGAACAAGCAATGTGTTTGAACTATATATAACACATAAAAGAATTTTAAGTTTCCCTTTGTAAGTCTTTAGCCTTAGTATTATAGAACTAATTAACAGAGTTCCTTGAAATAGAAGTAAACAAATACAGAATCTGCTAGTTAGAAATGTTACTTTAAGTAACCAGTGGTGGACATAGTCACTGTGTTCACTATGTATACATTTTAGAACAAAAGGAAAGTATCTTTTCTGCCTCTAAGAAGTCTAAGGCCCAGGGGAGAAAAGTTAAAAACCTAAACAAATACTTTAAAGACCAAAATAAAAGGGACCTCCTAAATTCATAAATGATTCAAGTTCCTAATGTTTAATGAGACTCAGCACCCAAAATGATAGTCAATTTCCTAACTTTTGTTTATATTATAACTTTTTTTCTCTTTTTTTGGTGGTACTGGGGATGGAACCCTTCTACCTCTGGGCTACACTCCCAGACCCATCTTTTTATATTTTTTTATTTGGAAACAGGGTCTCTTAAGCCAGCACGGCTGGCTTCAAACCTGCGCGGTCCTCCTATCTCCACCTCCCAAGCGCGGGGATTACAAGCGTGTGCCACCAGGCCTGGCTTGCTGTAACTCTTAATAACAACATCAACACATAGACATATGGTTTCTAGTTGTCCAGGAAACATGACTACTACTATATCAGTATTGTCAGAGCTGGGTGTGGTACCCCACACCTAGAATCCGAGTACTTGGGAAGCTAAGACAGGAGACTCTCGGGTTTCAAGGCCAGCCTCAGCAATTTAGCGAGACTCTCAGAGCCTAGCAAGACTGTTTCAAAATAAAAAAAGAAAAAGGGCCTGGGGTATAACTTGGAGCAGAATGTCACTGGCTCAATCCCTAGTATTACACGGACGGACACACACACACACACACACACACACACACACACACACACACACACACAGTACAGTCAGAAAGAACTCATATCCCTTCAACCTCTCTCAATCACTATAGCCAATTACTTATGTAAGGTGCATTCTTTCTAAACCACCCCAAAATAAGCACATATTCAACTCTATCCCTATTACTAAATCTCAACCTTCTACTAGCCAAATCAGTCAATAATCTGAGACCTAGCTAGATAAAATAAAGAAAATGCAGAAAAGTCACAAAGAGAAATTCAACCATCTCTCTCAAATATATAAGTACTTTTAGAGTTGACAAACTATTATGCATTGACTTCTGAAGATTTTAAGACCTAACATAAACAGAGTATCTAAAATGAAAGTCAAATCAGAAAAATATATCAGGTATACTTTAAAACTTGTAACTTAAAAAGTCAGGCGCAGCCAGAGGTGGTAGCTCATGCTAGTAATCCCAGTACTTGGGAGGCTAAGACACATGGTTCACAGGTTCAAACCCAGCCTCTGTAATTTAGGGAGGCCCTCAACAACCTAGTTAAACCCTGTTTTCAAATAAGAAATAAATCGGGCTGGGGGTGTAGTTTGGAGGTAGAATGCCTCTGGTTCAATCCCCACTACCAAAAAATAAAGAATAAATCTGCTTTGTGTCACACACTTGTAATCCCAGTACTTGGAAGGCTGAGAAAGGAGGATCACAGGTTCTAAACCAGCCTCAGCTACACTTAGTGAGGCCATCTGCAACTTAATGAGACCCTTTTTCCAAATAAAAAATAAAACAGGGTTGGGGGTGTAGCATGGAAGTAGAATGCCCCTGGGTTCCATTCCTAGTACCACAGTAAAATAAATAAACAGAGCTGGGCGTGGTGACGCATGCTTGTAATCCCAGCACTTGGGAGGCTGAGAAAAGAGGATCGTAGTTGGTGGACAGCCTCAGCTACTTAGTGAGGACCTCCACAACTTAGTGAGACCCTGTTTCAAAATAAAGAAAAAAAAAAGGGCTGAGGTAGAGCTCGAAGGTAGAGTGCCCCTGGGTTCCATCCCCCATACCGAAAAATAAATAAGTAGAATAAAATAGGAGGGCTGGGGGTGTAGAGGTAAAATGGCTCTGAGTTCAATCTCCAGTACCACACACACACACACACACACACACAGCCAGACACAGTGGTGCATGCCTGTAATCCCAGTACTGTACCTGTACTTGGAAGGCTAAGAGAATAGTAAGATCCTATTTCAAAATAAAAAAATAAAAAGGGCTGGGTAGGTGTAGCTTGGAGGCAGAATGCCCGATTCAATCCCCAAGAACAAAAAGAAAAAAAAAGAAAAAAGAAAAAGAACCTCTACAAACTTAAGAGAAGCCTAAATAAAGCACCTTAATTCTAAAACTGGAAAATATATCATGGAGGCCACTACTGGTTAAGTATTTCAAAACATAAAGTGAGCCATGGAAAAAAATATTCTTTGTGGCACTGGGAATTAAACCCAAGAGCATTTTAGCTCCTACCTATTCCTAAGGCTCCCAGCCTTATCTTATTATTTTGAAGCAGGGTCTCACTGAGTTGCGGAGGATGGCCTCAAACCTGGGATCTGTCACAATATCCCAAGTGTTGGGATTACTATTGTGTACCACCACACCCAGAGGAAAGGAAATTGTAAAATGAAAAAAAAAAAAACAACACAAAAACTCGACTTTAGAGTTTAGCTGAAACAGTACCCCAAAACTGCTAAATTCTTCAAAAATGTTTACAATCATAAAAATTCACTTTACAGGTGGGAATGTGGCTCAGTGGTAGAATGCTTGCCAAGCATGTGTGATTCCCAGCACTGCAAACAAAGAAAATAGTTAATTAAAATAAGTTAAACTGGGTGTGGTGGCCCAAGCCTGTAATCCCAGTACTGGGGAGGCTGAGGCCAGCCACAGCAATTTAGGAAGGTCCTCAGCAACTTAATGAGAAGCTGTGTCCACATAAAATTTATTTTATTACAGGAATGGGGGTGTAGGTCAGAGGTAGAATGCCCCTGGCTTCAATCCCTAGTCGACAAAAATAAATATATATTCACTGTAATAAAAGAATGCTTCTGGAGTTTGGCTTCAAATCTGCAATCCTCTTGTGTCAGCCTTCCAAGTATTGGGATTACAAGAGTGTGCCACATCTGGCCTCTTGAAAAATTTAAGTACCATCATGAACATATCATTCTCTTAAGAATTCTTTTTTTTTTTTTTTTTTTTTGGTAGTACTGGGGTTCCTGGAAGCACTTCTACCTCCGGGCTACACTCCCAGACCTATTTTATGCTTTTTTTTTTTTTTTTTTTGAAACAGGTTCTCTTAAGCCAGCACAGCTGGCTTTGAACCTGCACAATCCTCTTGTCTCCACCTCCCAATCGCGGGATTACAAGCATGTGCCACCACACCCGGCTGCTCAAGAATTATTTCTTAAAATATAATCTAGCCGGGTGTGGTGGCTCGTATCTACAATCACAATACTTGGGAGGCTGACACAAGAGGAGCACAGATTCAAGGCTAGCCTCAGCAACTCAGCACGGCCCTCTACAATTTACCAAGATGCTGTTTCCAAATAAAAAATGAAACTGGGGGTGTGACTCAGAGGTAGGATACCCCTATGTTCAATCCCCAGCACCACACACAAAAATACATACACATACCTATACACACACACACACATACACAAACACACACAGACATATATATATAAAATCTAGCCAGGCGTGGTGGCATATTCCTAAAATCCCAGTACTTGTGAGGCCCGGTACTTAGTGAGACACCTGGCAATTTAGCGAGGTCCTGTTTCAAAATAAAAAATAAAAGCTGGGCATGGTGGCACAGGCTTATTATAATCCCAGTACTTGAGAGGCTGAGACTGGAGGATCGCAGGTTCACAGCCAGCCTCAGCAAGCTTGTGAGGCCCTATTTCAAAATAAAAGAATAACATCGGGCTGATGGTGTAGCCCAGAAGCAAACTGTCCCTGGGTCCAATCTTCAGTATCACAAAAAATAAAATAAAAATTAATTATTAATATTTTTTAAAAGGGCTGGGGGTGTAGTTCAGAGGTAGAATGCCCCTAGGTTCCAACCCCAGTACCAAAAAAAAAATAATAATAATAACAATCATGTTGGCACATGCCTATAATCCCAGCTGCCAAGGTCAGCTTCATTAGTGAGGCTGTGTCTCAAAATAAAATATAAAAAAAAGGGGGCCCTAGCTTCTCCTTAGTAGTTTAACCAGGTATGGTGGCACATGTTTGTAATCCCATTACTTGGGAGGCTAAGACAAAAGGATAGGTTTGAGACCAGCCTCAGCAACTTAGTAGAGTTTTGCAGCTGACTTCATTTTAAACTGATTCTTGACAACTATTTCCAGAGGATGAATGATGAGTAGAGTGGCAACAAAGTCAAATGAGGAACAGCTGAAGCAATCAGGGATACAAAGTTTGGAAAGAAACAGAAGTGGTGGCTACTGGGAGAGCAGTCAACTAGAAGACAGCTATGGCTTGCTCCAGTCACCTCTGACAGACAAAGCACCACCAACACAAAGATAGATTTCAACTCTACAAGGCAAGCCATATCTAGTGAGAGTTCCAACAATTTGAGTATGAGGAAAGTGTGGGCTCCTGCGTAGATGTGAGTGCCCTACCCTGGAACTCTGAAGGGCTGCTAAGAGAGGATTCCATAGGGCATCTTGCATCCTTTTTGGATTTGAAGCTATGATTCCATAGTCATGTTTTTAAAACTTCCACCTATATCCAAATAGTCTCATTTTCCACTAAAATAAATAAAAATTTTCAAGGGGCTGGGTATGTAACTCAGTGGGAAAATGCTTGCCTAGCATGTGTGAGGCCGTGGTGGTCCAATCCTTACAACTGAAAAAAAAAAAGTGTGCATGTGTTTGTATATACACATATATAAATATATATGTAAAGTCATAAGACTGATCTTGATTTTCAGTCTTAAATAATGTTTTAATCTTAACAGCTAAAACTCTAGAAGTGGTAAGATAGCCTATCTTCTACTGTTCAACTGGTGTTCCACAGTTCCTTTTTAGGCCTCAAATGACGAAACTTCTCTAGCATCTCTGGGGAGGCTAGTATAAGGTATAATGTTTCCTGACATTGTTCCTTTTTTTCTACACCACTTAATGACATCTCTTCAACTAGAAATGTTTTATGCAATTTTATTGTTCTGCAGGAAAGACCAGAAGGAGAAGCAAAGGTAAAGACAACATAAGAAAAACAGGTCGGAGAGGAGCAACAAAAGCACAGGGGTAAATGTGAAGTATTATAAAACATAATTTTATATATTTTTTGCATAAAAGAGGAAGAAGATGGAGAAAACCACTTATGGCACAGAAAAAAGCAGAAAGGACGCAGATTTGCTTACTCTTCTAGAAACAAAAGCAACAAAATCCTAGGGAAAAAACGTGGTTCTTTCTTTAAAAGATGCTATTAAAACTTTAAAGGGGGTTCAGACACACTCAAGAGAATTCTACCTTCTCTTCCTCCAAGTTTTAATACCTCTATTCTTATCTGTAAACTAAACGCAGACTAGATAATGCAGTCAATCTTAAAAACTACAATTGCGGTTGCCATCTTTGCCTGGAAAAAAAAAAATACAAACAAACTCCTCGAATTTGAAAGGGCAAGAGTAAATTAAGTTGGAATGCCACAAGACTACGCATTGCCAAGTCTGACAGATATGACATCGGTTAACAAACGCCTCCGTCCTTTAGGTTCCACTAAAGGTCTGGGGTAGAAGGGCAAGGAGCTACACAGCCTTACAGCGACCGCAAGGGTGGGGCATCGTAGGGAGGAAAAAAAAAAAAATACAGGGCGAGTTATCCCTTGAGGTTTCAGGGGGCTAGTGACTATCTCGGGCGCTTGCACATTAGGCGGCAAATTATGTAGGTGGCCTAAGGGCGGCTTCGAGGGGAGTGTGCAAGTGGGCAGCTGGAGGAAAGCTCCTGAGCTGAGTGCGGAGACCAACAGAAGGTACCCACTGGGCAGAGGATTAGGAGTCAAAGGGGAGAGAGCGAAGAGGCCGGCCGGGCAGGCGTAGGAGGACGGGGCAGAGGCCGCCAGGCGCCCGGCCGGAACGCCTCTTGGGCCCCCCCACTCAGCCCTCCCGGGGCTGCCCCTGCCCCGACGACGACGCGGGCGGGCGCAGCTGTTTCCGCCGGGCCGGGAATCGCGGAAGAAAAGGCATCCTTGGGCGGGCGGCGAGGCGGGCGACGGCAGGGGAGGCGACCCCAGACCCCCACCGCGAGGAGGCCGACGACAAACTTCGCCCATCTCCCCCTAAGCCTCCTTTATGCCCCAACTTCCCGGCCGGCGGTGTCCGCTTCGACTGACCGCGACGCCCCCCCTCGCCCTTCCCCTCGCCGCCTCGCACCCCTCGCCGCCGCCCGAAGCTCGGAGACCACCAGCCACGGGCCGCTCCGGGGCCCGCCCGGGTGTCCCCGAGCCCCCGACGCCGCCCCCGCCCCAACGCTCGCACCCTCTCCTCGGCTCCCTCGGCCGCCCAGATGCAGCAAACTCCTCTCACCTGCATTGACGCCATGATGGAACCATCCCCCAAAGGCCAGCGAGGCCAGAGACGCAGGGGGCGGAGCCGCCGTGCTCGCGTCACGCCGCGGGGCCCGCATCCCGGCGCGGGGCGGGGCCTCCGGTGGGAAGGCGACGGCGCGCGGCGATTGGCTGACGCGCCGGGCGCCCGCGGGAGGGGCGGGGCGCGGAGGCGCTCGCTCGGGGACCCCGGGCAGCGCGGGCCGCCCCTGCCGCAGTGCCCCGACCCGGCCTGGTAGTTCAGGTTCGCGTCTCGACTGCGAGATCCCGGTGACGTCTGGCTCCGTGCGGAGTTTTTTTCTGTTTCATTTTCCTTTTTCAACAGCAGGTGTACGGTTTACAGGGATTTTCGTTTGCTTGTTCGTTTTGCCCTTTAAGGTGTGTTTTCCACACTAAGCCCACTTTCGCAGCCTTGTTTGGGGAGGGTAAAACTTCTCGAGTTGCTTTCTGGTCTATACAGACCTGGAAGACACATATTCCTCTTTTGGGGAAGGGAGACAGAGGTGTCCTTGTTACCAGGACTTGAGAACTGGGAACAGAACAACGCTCTGGTATTTTAAAGGCAAGGGCGTTTGGATTTGTAGAGCTGGAAGTTGTCTGAAAGGAGAGAACCTTCAAGTTTTTTCTTTTGTTTGGGAGTTCCACCCCTTTACCCCAGCCCCTTCCTAACTTTTAAACTGTACGCAAATCAGTAATAGTTATGGTTGTTACAGTAGTCTAAATTTTATTACAGATTTGACCATAGGCATGAACTTTTTAAAAATATACCAACGTCACATTATACCTTCTATCACGTCCAGATTTCTCTTCAGTCTGTTTCGTGGTGGTCATCCAAACTAAGGATGAATTCGGGTAGGAAAAGCTGAGCATACAAAATTTATTCTAGGAATGCACCAGTTCTGCCAACACTTATCAGAAGCCACGTTTTTAAAGGCTCTTCCGGAACTGAAGATGTCATTGGTTTATAAGAGGAAAATGGAAGCCAAAATCTTTGCACCTCGTGTTCCATCTCTAAAAAAAAAAATCAAGGTGGCTGACACATTGAGAAGACGGCTTTTACTTTACCCGAATGAAAGCTTAGAATCTGTCATTTTATTGACTCGGCTTTCTTTTTAGACATTTCTCCAAGTATAAATATAACGGCAATGTAGGATATCATTCTTCACACTCTCAAGATAGATCGTTATGTTCTCTCGGAACATCCGTAATGTGAAATGTGCTCAAAAAAGAAAAGATCTTTAAAATATGCCAGTTATTCTATGGTATGATATTAAGCACACTCCCTCTTTCAGACTTCCACTCTGTTGCCAGAAATGGGCTGGTTTTCCCCCTTTTGTGCAAAACGATTGTGTCCTTGAGGAAGTTTGGATGTTCTTGGCAGTCAGGAATCAGCCAAAAGCATATCAAGGTTAGTCCAATTGAGTGGTCAACATTAGAGTAGTGAGTAAAACACATATATCCCAATGAAAAAAGAAAGCTTTTAAAAAATGTTTCTAGATCTATTTTCTCTCTCCTAGAAATCTTTATCCCTATGATCTCAGAAATTGGCTCCAGAAGATCAAGTTATACCACCTAACATTCACTTTGCTTAAAAAGCTGATTCTTCCTGAAGGTGTAAGTGATACCAGATGACCCCACAAACTTAGCATTATGGCATCATCAGAGCAAATAGTCTGCAGAGCAGATACTAAGAAGAAAAGTGGTTGCAGGAATTCTGACATTTCTTCCAATATAATGAGTACCTGACCCCTTGGGTTTCATATGTGTTAAGAGGAACTTCACAAGAGAGAAAGTCAATAGCAGTCATATCCTTCCTAGGAAATACTAAATAGCACATAATTGCCTATCTTTTACCCTTTCATTAATATATAATAGAGGAATGGAAGTGGTGATCAAAATCAGTAGTAAAGCGCATGCCTAGTATGCACAGCGCCCTAGATTTGAGCCTCGGCTCCAAAACAAAACAAACATATATAATAGAAAGATCCTGAAATACTCCGGAGCTAAAAACAGTGACTTTCAGATGGTGTAGAGGTATATAATTATCTCTAGTAAGCATGAGATATATCTAAAACACTTGATTGTACAATATTTGAAGACTAGGCTCACATCTCATATCTTTAGAGAGTGGGCTTACTATCAGATAGGCAAACATTAAAGTGTCTAAAAATACCAAAAGTGGAAGAAGTAAATCATTCATAAACTATAGGAGTGACATTGATACAATCACTTTGGGGAAAAAGTTAAGCAATAATGAAGTTAATGTTTCCCATATCCTTACAGAGGCTCTTTAATAGCCTCATTTATAGTAAAATAAACTTAGGCAGGCATGGTGGCACACACCTGTAATCCCAGGTCTTGGGAGGCTGAGACATAAGACTCACAGAATGGAGGATAGCCTCAGCAATATAGACTCTCAGCAACCTAGCGAGACCCTGTTTCAAAAAAAAAAAAAACAATAAAAAATAAAAAATAAAATAAAATAAAATTGGGCTGGGGGGTGTAGATTGGAGGTAGAATCCCCTGGGTTTCCCTAGTACCACCACCACCACCACCAAAAAAAGGGTAAAATACTCTTGAGACATATTAAATACATTATGTTAATCTCAGTTGGATACTGATTCGAACTGTAAAAAAATGGTATTTCTGAGACAAATGGAGAGATTTAAACATAGAATAGATACTAAATTATATTAAGTACTTTTGGTGCTGGGGATAGTGGCATATGCTTGTAATTCCAGCACTTGAGAGGTTGAAACAGGAGGATTGCTGTGGACAGCCTCAGTTACTTAGTAAAGGCCCTTTGCAACTCCGTGAGACAATGTTTCAAAATAAAGAATAAAAAATAGGACGTAGCTTGCAGGTACAATGCCCCTGGGTTCCATCCCCAGTACCAAAAAAATGATGATGATGATGATGATGATGATGATGATGATGATGATGATGATGATGATGGAGGAGGAGGAGGAGGAGGAGGAGGAGGAGAAGGCTGGGCATGGTGGCGCACGCTTGTAATCCCTGCGCTTGGGAGGCGGAGATAGGAGGATCATGCAGGTTTGAAGCCAGCCTTGCTGTCTTAAGAGACCCTGTTTCCAAATAAAAATATATAAAAAGATAGGTCTGGGAGTGTAGCCTGGAGGTAGAAGGGCTTCCAGGAACCCCAGTACCACATATAATAATAATAATAATAATAATAATAATAATAATAATAATAATAATACATTGTTTCAGCATCTAAAACAAATACAATGGGAACTTGGCCAGGTGGTACATGCCTATTATACTAAGACAGGAGGAAGGCAGGCTGAGACAGGAAGATGGCAGGTCCAAAACTAGCCTCAACAACTTAGAGATGACTCTCAACAACCTGAGTGAGACCTTGTTTAAAATTTTTAAAGGGCTGGCAGCAACATAGCTCAGAAATAAAATGCCTCTGGGTTCAATCCCCAGTAACACACACACACACACACACACACACACACACACACACACACTCACTTTTGCAAATATATTAAAGAATGAACTTGGCTTCATTATAATTCACATAGAAATACTTGAGGGCTTAGCAGGGCATGGTGGTACACGCTTGTAATCCCAGCATTTGGGAGGCTGAGACAGGAGGATCGCGGTTCACAGCCTCAGCTACTACTTAGTGAGGCCCTTTGCAACTCAGTGAGACCGTTTCAAAATAAAGAATAAAAAATAAGACTGGGAGTGTAGCTCAGAGGTAGAATGCCCATGGGTTCCATCCCCAGTACTGCAAAATACATACATACATACATACATACATACTTGGGAGCTTAATGGTTTTTAAATGTCGATGTCATTTTGTTGATGTATAGCTGTTTTATATATTGTTTTGTATATATGCTTTGTATATATGTTTTATATATTGTATTTGTTATTTATTTATTTATTTATTTATTTATTTATTTATTGGTACTGGGGATTGAACCTAGAGGCATTCTACCTCCAGGTTATTCCCCTAATTCAATTTTTTATTTCTTATTTAGGAACAGGGTCTCACTAGGTTTCTGAGAGCCTCACTTTGTTGCTGAGGCTGGCTGTTCCTGTGATCGTCCTGTCTCAGCCTCCCAAGTACTGGGATTACAAGTGTGCACCACCACACCCAGCAAGGGATTTCATTTCTTGAAGTAGCAAAAACTCCATATTCACAATTTAGAGTGATGCTTTAAGGAAAGCATATTTATACAGCAGAACATATTTTTTAAAATTTTGAGCCTAGTCATTACATGCAGATCTGCTACTAAAGGAAAAAGAAAGATAATAAAATAGCGATGTTTGTATATGTGGCTTTTTGTGTGACTTATTTTACATGTCAAAAATACTTGATTCAAGCCAGGTGTGGTGGCTCACGCGTATAATTCCAGTGCTTAGAAGGCTGAGATAGGAGGTTTGCAGGCTTGAGAACAACCTCAGCAATATAGCAAGACCCTCAGCAACTTATCAAATAAAAAAATTTTTAACAAAAAAGACTGAGAGTGTGCCTCAGAGGTAGAATGCACTTGGGTTCAATTTGTAGCACTTTAAAAAATAAAGGTGAATTCATATACATATCTGGCTTGCAGATAAAATTGTGTATTAGGAAAAATTTTATAGATGCTTCAATATTCCCATCATAAATTGAAACTATAAGTTAAACTGGGTGTGATGGCACACACTGGTAATCCCAGTACTTGGGAGGCTGAGCCAGGAGGTTCACTGCCAGCCTCAGCAATTTGGTGAGGTGCTTCGCAACTTAGTGAGATCCTGTTTTAAAACAAAAAATAGGTATGAAGGTCTAGCTCAGAGGTAGAATTCCCCTGAATTCCATCCTCAGTAACACACACACACACACACACACACACACACACACCTGAAAATGTATCTAATACATGAACTACTAAACCTCCTAGCTTAGACTAGCCTACCTTTAATTCCCCTTTAAAAATCAAAGGAGCCACGTATGGTGGCACATGCTTGTAATCCCAGTACGTGGGAGGCTGAAACAGGAGAATTTCAGGTTCGCAGCCAACCTCAGCTACTTAGTGAGATCCTCCGCAAGTTACTGAGACCCTGTTTCAAAATAAATAATAAAAATAGAACTGGGGCTGTAGCTCAAAGGTAGAATGCCCCTGGGTTTAATCCCCAGTACCACACACACACACACACACACACACACACACACACACAAAGGAGCTCGGCATAGTGGCACATGGTTGTAATTTGTAATTCCAGTACATGGGAGGCTGAAACAGAAGGATCACAGATTTGAGGATAGCCTCAGCAAGTAGTAAGACTCTGATCAACCTAGCGAGATTTTGTTTCAAATAAAAATAAAATCAGGCTGGGAGTATACCCCAGAACTAGAATGCCCCTGGATTCAATCCTCAGTACCACAAAGAGAAGAGAGAAGAGGAGAGGAGAGGAGAGGAGAGGAGAGGAGAGGAGAGGAGAGGAGAGGGGAGAGAGAAAGAAGAGTCAGGCATGGTGCATGACTGTTATCCCATTTTGGGGAGGCTGAGACAGGAGGATTACAGGTTGGAAGCTAACCTCAGGTACTTAGTGAAGCCTTCTGCAACTTAGTGAGACCCTGTATCAAAATAAAAAATAAACAATAGGGCTGGGGTGTAGAATACCCTTGGGTTAAATGCCCAGAAACACACACACACACACACACACACACACACACACACACGTTTTGTATTTTAGAAAGTTACCTGATGCAGCCGGGCATGGTGGCGGATGCTTGTCATCCCAGTACTTGGGAGGCTGAGACAAGAGGATCGCAGGTTCAAAGCTAGCCTCAGCTACTTAGTGAGGCTCTCAGCAGCTTAGTGAGACCTGTTTCCAAATAAAACACAAAAATAGGTCTCAGAGTATAGCCCAGACGTAGAATGTTCCCGGGTTCAATCCCCAGTGTTGGGGAAAAAAAAAAAAAAAAAGCGTTACCTGATGCTTAGAAGTTCATCAACAGAAATGTGTAAGCAGCATCAAAAATAGAATACCTCTGCGCCGGGCGTGGTGGGCCACGCTTGTAATCCCTGCGCTTGGGAGGCGGAGACAGGAGGATCGCACAGGTTTGAAGCCAGCCACGTTTGCTTAAGAGACCCTGTTTCCAAAAAATATATAAAAATAGGTCTGGGAGTGTAACCCGGAAGTAGAAGGGTTTCCAGGAACCCCAGTACCACCAAAAAAAAAAAAAAAAAAAAAGAACACCTTTACAGAAGAATGAAGAGAGATACTAGCTCGATCTCTTGTCCTTCCAAAATTGGTTTTACTTTTTAGGCAGACAAGTTTATAACACTTGTTTTCCTTTTGTTTACTTGTTTTCTGATTGTGTTAGTCGACTTTGCACCACTGTGATGAAATTCTGAGATAAACAACTGTAAAGGAGGAGAGGTTTATTCTGGCTCATGGTCACAGGTTTATTTTGGCTCATTTGGACACATGGCAGCACAGTAGATCATGGTGGGAGCACAGCGCAGAGGAGACCTGTCTACCTCATAGCGGTTGGGAGCCAAGAGAGAGGATGGGGCCAAAGTCCCAGTGCTGACTCAAGGGCATGTCCTCCACCCAACATCCTCTCACCAGCCCCACCTCCTAAAGGCTTCACTACCTCCCAGGAGCAGCACCATCAGGGGCCAAGCCTTCAACACAAGGGCGTTGGGGGGATATTCAAGATCCAAACTATAGAAGTGGCTTTCATGAAAGGCAGAATGCTCATGAGTAAGCTTGGGAACTGGCTGAGTTGAGTATTTGCCCAGACCCTCCCTAGGAGTAATATCAAAGTTATTTAACTACATGTGTGGCAAAGATACCAGCCGCTCAGAACACAGGCTGCTCACTGCGTGGGCTAGTGATGTTTAGTTAAATCATAGGAAGTCTAGGTGGGTTGAGGGCAATGGCTATAGTCTAACTGCCATAGAAGTGTATATATTTTTTTGAATGATGGAAATATTTTTAAACTAGATTGTGCTGATGACTACCTAACTATATAAAAATTTTTTTTTTTTTTGCAGTACTGGGGATGGAACTCAGGGGGCATTCTACCTCTGAGCTACACCCCCAGCCCTATTTTTTATTGTTTATTTTGAAACAGGTTCTCACTGTGTTGCAAAGGGCCTCACTAAGTAGCTGAGGCTATTCTCAAACCATCATCCTCCTGTCTCAACTTCCTGGGATTACGAGCATACACTATCACACCCAGCTCTAACTGTGTAAACTTATTAACAAGTATTATAACAATTACAATAGGTGAAGCTTATAGCATATAAATTATATCTCAAGAAAGACATTTAATTTTATAATTTATTTTATTTTCTGTGGTACTGGGGATGGAACACAGGGGCCATTTACCTCCAGACCTATTATATTTTATTTGGAAACAGTATCTCACTAAGTTGTTGAGGGCCTCACTAAGCTGCTGAGGCTGGCTTTGAACCTGTGATCCTCCTGTCTCAGCCTCCCAAGTACAGAGATTACAAGCATGCACCACCACACCTGGCTAGGAAAGACATTTTAAAAAGAGAATCTGGAGATAGAGTTTAGTGGTAGAGTACTTGCCAAGTATGTGAAAGGCCCTGGGATTGATTCTGGGTTTGAGCAATGAGAAGAGAGGGGGGGGGCATACCTATAATTCCAGTATTTAGGAGGCTGAAACAGGAGGATCTCAGGTTGGGTTCCAGTTTCAGCAGCTTAGTGAGTCCCTGTTTCGAAACAAAAAATAGAAGGGCTAGGGGTTTAGCTCAGAGGCAGAATGATCCTGGGTTCAATCCCTAGTACAAGAAACAAAAATGAAAGGAAGAGAAAAAGAAAAAAAAAAAAGAAAGGAAAAGGAAAGGGAGAGGCAGGTGCAGTGGTACACAGCTGGAAATCTAGCAAATTGAGAGGCTGAGACAAGATCGCTCAAGCCCAGATGTTCAGGGCCACTTGAGCAACACAGCAAGACTATGTTTCTTAAAATTAATAAAATATTAAAAGAGAGGGAGATATTTTGATATTTCAACACAGCCATCCGAATGAAGCCTGGCTGGCCTTCAGGCTGATCAGGTGTCTTCCTGGATTAGGATTTCTTCCTCTATAAAATGGAAGGTTGATGATTTCTTCAAAGCTGTCCAGATGAATTATTTTCTTTGTCAAAAATTCCATTACTGTGTCATCATAATTCATATTGTTCCCTTTTCACTTTCTCATAAGACCTTCACTGCTCAAACATATATCCATCCTTCCTCCACTCCTCAGGAGTGGAGACATTCCTCGGGATTCTGTCCTTGCTAGATAGTTTCTTTCTTTCTTTCTTTCTTTCTTTCTTTCTTTCTTTCTTTCTTTCTTTCTTTCTTTCTGTTACTTTATTTTATTGTATGTGTGGCCCTGGGGATTGAACCCAGGGGTATTCTACCTCCGAGCCACACCCTCAGCCCTTTTTATTTTTATTTTGAAACAGGGTTTCACAAGGTTGACAAGAGTTGCACTACTTGCTAAGGCTGTCCTCAAACCTGTGATCCTCCTATCTCAGTCTCCCAAGTATTGGGATTACAGGCATGTGCCACCACCCCTGGATCAGGCAGTTCTTTCTTATCCTGTGACTTTACCTTCTGTCTGGCTTTCCTATGCCTTTTCTGTGTCCCTTACTTTTTGCCAGATCTCTGCTTCCTATGTGTCAGAAAAGACACAAGGCTTGGATTCAAAGGGCTTAGGTTTAGCCATGGTGGTACATGCCTGCAATATCAGTACTTGGGAGGCTGAGACAGGAAGATGGAAGGTTCAAGGTTCAAGACCAGCTTCAGCAATGTAGCAGGACTCTCAGCAACCTAGCAAGACCCTTTTTTGTTTGTTTGTTTAGTGGTACTGGAAATTGAAACCAGGGACATTCTACCTCCAAGCTACATCCTCAGTCCTATTTTATTTTTATTTATTTAACTTTTTTTGTGTGTATGGAACTAAAGACTGAACTTAGGGGTACTATATCCCCAAGATATAACCCCAGTTCTATTTTTTTTTTGAAACATGGTCTCAATAAGTTGATGAGAGTAACTACTTGCTGAGGCTGCCTGCAAATCTGTGATTTTCCTTTCTCAGCCTCCCAAATACTGGGATTTCAGCCTCCCAAGTACTGGGATTATAGTCATTGGCCACCTCCCACCCCCGCTTTAAATATCTGGGTACTTCTGCTCTCCCATGCGACTCTGCGGACCGCGTGGCTCATCGGTTCCTTACCCCGTGGTCTGTAAACTTCATCCGAAGGCACTGGGTTTGATTAAAGAAGCTTTTTTGATAGCTCGGCTAGTGTTTACCTCCTTCGCAACTTCCCAGCTCAATTTCAGTGTTACATTTGGTGCACAAAACCCGGGAGGATTTTTGTATTTTTTTCCCTTTTTTCTCTCTTTTTTGAGCCCAAGACTCTCTGACCTGACCCTCAATTGGACCGACAACTTTCTTTAAAAATGAATGCACCTGAGGTCCCGCGCCAGGCTTGTTGGGTGGAGCGCATCCACAAGCCGCTCACCTGTGGTGTCCTGCACTGGGTTTGCTGGGTGTCATGTGCTCCATGGCTACTCTGGCCACCTGCACCACCCAGCATCGCCCCGGCTCTGCTGCCTGGGTCCCGCCGCATGCTGGCTGCTGCGGCCACTCACACTGCCCACTACTGCTCAGGTTTCAGGCTCCACTGCCACTGCCAATCCATACTATGCTTCTGGATTAGGTAAGCTCCCTCCCCTTCCTCTGGTCAGCGGGTTCTGGCTTCTTGCCTCCTCTCCAGACTTGGATCTTCCCTTTCTGTCTGTCCCCTGGAATCTAAAATCCAAGTGCTTGGTGACCCATTGTTCTCTGGTCCACTAGGACCTCCCCTCGGATGACCAGGTCATCCTCCGGTTTTGAGAAGGGATTGAGAAGTCTTTCCCTATCTCTTAACCCCCATTCCCAAATGATTGATCAGGAAAATGGGGATGCCTGCTTCCTGTTCTTTATTTTTGCCTGCGTATCAGTTATGGGAAGTCAAACCTCCAAACTAGCGAAGGACTTATGCCCTGAGCACCTGTCTGGCCTTGATACAAATTGGATAATGGGTTGCAGTGGCCCAAGAATGGTCAGCAACTTTTGTAAGCAGTCTGGTAAGTGATCAGAAGTCCTTTATGTCCAGGCTTTCTTTTTCCTGCACTCCCATCCTTCCAACTGCTCTCCCCTGTCAGCCACCATTTTCCTGTCAGCTACCATTTTGTGATGGCCCATTGGCGTGATGTTGTGACGAAGCACGGTCGCCATCTTGTGACCTTGCTGGGTTACAGGCGTCGTTTTCTTATTTCACCCCCGATCCCCTAGGATCTTTCCTCACTGCCCCGACCACCACCCTACCCTAAGATGGCCTCTCATTCTAACCTGCTCCTTCCCCCACCCCCACCATTTTTTCTTACATTGTGCAAGCGTACAATCTCACATGGTGGGATCTTCATGTTATTTTAACCTCTGTCTTAACTCCAGATGAACGTGATCGTATTGTAAGGGATGACAGGGAATGGGCCAACCAGGCTCATCTAATCAACCCAGCGCTCCCTACAGGAGCAGCTACAGTTCCTTCTGAGGATCACCACTGGGATCATCAGCCAGCCCCTATTGGTAGGGGTGAGGGAATGAAACTGAGAGACCATATGATACTGTGTCTTAGTTTTGTTTTTTTTGTTATTGTTGCAGGTCTGAGGATGGAATCAAGGGGCATTTAACCTCCGAGCTACACCTCCTGCCCTATTTTTTTTTTATTCTTTATTTTGAAACTGGGTCTCACTGAGTTGCAGAGGGCCTCACTAAGTAGCTGAGGCTGTCTGAGAACCATGATTCTCCAGTCTCAGTGTCCCAAATGCTGGGATTATAAACCATCACACCTGGCTTATACTGTGTCTTCTTGATGGCATGCAAGCTGCTTCCCGTAAAGTGGTTAATTACGATAAACTTAAGGAAATCACCCAAGGTCCAGATGAAAACCCAGATGTTTTTCTTAGTCAGCTGCAGGAGGCTTTTACCGTCTACATCCGCTTAGATCCAGCTTAGATCCAGCTACTGAGGCAGAATATGTGGTGCTGGCAACCCATTTCATTGGACAATCAGCCCCTGATATTTGGAAAAATTAAAAAAGCTGAGGATGGTCCTCAAACTCCTATCTGAGATTTGCTGAACATGGCATTTAAAGTCTTTATTTCCAAAGAGGAACAGGTGGAGATGAAGCGTACACTCCGACATTGCAAAAAGGCAGATTTGCAAGCCTGAGCCCTGGTAGCTGCCCTGTGGCTTGCAGTGGAGGCTCAGCCCTCTGGAGTGCCACCTAGGGGTGGAGGACAGCAGGGACAATGACATCCGGGAGCCTGCTTCAAGTGCGGCAAGACCACACCCACCAATCAGACTGTGCCCAGTGTGCAGCCATCAGGGCCACTGAAACAGTGACCTTGGAAAAGTGGTGAGCCCCAGGTGCCTCAACTCAAGGGGACCACCCTTCCAGACCAGGCCCTGCTGCTGGCCCTACTCAGGCTGGCTGAAGACTGATGGCTCCAGGACTCCTCAACCTTGATCATCCTTGCCAGGCCAGGGTAACTCTCAAGGTAGCGAGAAAGCCAATCTCCTACTCCATCCTTCCATCCTTTTCAGGTCCTAGTTTTCCTTTTCCAATCTTGGTAAAGGAGACTGATGGTAAGCTCTCCTGCCCACGCACTAC
Source organism: Muscardinus avellanarius (assembly GCF_963383645.1). Lineage (NCBI taxonomy): Eukaryota > Metazoa > Chordata > Mammalia > Rodentia > Gliridae > Muscardinus > Muscardinus avellanarius. Next base: position 63,681,213 of record NC_137789.1, on the reverse strand, counting down.
AGGCCCCCTTTTATAGAAAAAAATTGCCTTGCCTGAGGCTCAGACTGAAGAGGTCATTAGTGTACCAGTATTGGCAAGAGGCTTCAAAATGTATTGATGTGGGGAGATTCAAAATGGCGACTGCGGGACACAGCACTTCTCAGAGACTGAAATAAATAAATACATAAAGATTGAATGATACACTATTGAGTGATGAGTGGGTAAGGTCAGAAATTAGGGGATAAATAAAGAAATTTCTGGAATTAAATGAAAATAGAGAAACAACTTACCAAAATCTATGGGACACTTTGAAGGCAGTGTTGAGAGGAAAGTTCATAGCATTGAATGCCCACATAAGAACAGAAAGTCGCCAAGCAAACAACCTAATGACACAACTCAAGGACCTAGAAAGACTGCAACAGTCTAATCCCAAAGCCAGCAGAAGGCGGGAGATTATTAAAATTAGAGAAGAAATAAATGGAATAGAGAACAAATAAACAATTCAAAGAATCAACAAAACAAAAAGCTGGTTCATTTAGAAGATTAATAGGATTGACAAACCCCTGGCCAACCTAATCAAAAGAAAGAGAGAATCAACTCAAATTATTAAAACAAGAAATGAAAAAGGAGACATCACCACAGACAGAGGGGAAATTCAAAAGATTATCAGAAACTATTTTGAGAATAGTTTCTCCAATAGTCTGGAAAACATGGAAGAAATTGATAGATTTCTAAGCACATATAACCTACCTTAATTGAACCAAGAGGACATAGCAAGCCTAAAACAACCAATAGCAAACAGAAATAGAAACAGCAATCAAAAGAAAAGCCCAGCCCTGATGGGTTTACAGTTGAATTCTACAAAACTTTCAGTGAAGAACTAATACCAATACTTCACAACTTATTCCGGGAAATTGAAAGAGATGGAATTCTCCCTAATTCCTTCGATGAGGCCAGTATCGCATTAATCCCCAAACCAAATAAAGATACTTCAATAAAGGAAAATTACAGACCAATATCCTTAGTAAACATAGATGCAAAATTCTTTTTTTTTAAATTTTAAGGAAATTTTTAATATGCAACAAGTAATTTCTTTTAGTGATTTGAAAAACTATGAGAACATATGCACAAAGCTTAGGTAACTTAGGATTTACTTTTGTAAAGCATGTTAACAAATATTAAATGTTATATTTGCATTTAGGACATGATAACAAATATAAAACACAAGACATCCAATGTTAACACTGATCTCCCACATATAACTTGGATTTAGATACTGATCACTTTATATTCTGTAGAAATAAACTTTCAAAGTTTCATCCATTCTTATAACATGTACTATTATTCCTTACCAAAATCTTCACAAACTTTAAAAGGCTGGTATTAAAGTAGTTTTTTTTTTCTGGAATATTCTAAAACATACCAGTTTGGATTAATTTGCAAAGTTTCAGGGCATGAAAAACAGAGTACTCAAGGAATATGTTTGAACACAATTAAGAATAATTCTGTTTACAGTTATGACAGAAATACCTTTCAGACAGTTAAAAAAAACTCTTAACATAAAAGGTCAAGTAATTCTTAACACAAATAATATATCATGTCAAAATTTCAGCCAAAAGCATAAAAACCTTGCATTTTGTTAAACAATGTATTTATTGGGTGAAAGAAAATAAAAGGAAACTTAAAGAAACAAAAATATCTCAAAATATTCTGACTCCTAAAATAAGAAATTTGCAAGTTAAGAAATGGTCAATGTTGCCTGGAAAATTTTTATGCCTTATTTGTATTCTCAAATTCACTTTAATTTCTTGACATATAATTTAATACTCAAAAAGCTAAATTATTTAATAATTTATAAAGAATGATACATCTCTGGGTAGACATGTTTCACATAATAGTTTCCAATTAAGAAGAAATCACTTGATAGTTTTAATCACATTTATGATTGACAGATTAATGGATTATAATATTCAGTAATTTAGATGGCATAAAGAGAAACACAAGAAATAATCTCATAAATCCTCACTGCAATTCTGTCCACTAATAACACTAAGCCAAGAATCCACTCAAGTTGAATGACATGTTTTCATGTGGATTACTGACCAACAAAAAATAGTTATCCAATGTCAAGCCTTTTCTGTGCGTGCGTGCGTGTGTGTGTGTGTGTGTGTGTGTGTGTGTGTGTGTATCTCTATGTATTTTTAAGAGCAGCTCAATGATTTGGGGGTGTTGGTTAGTACAATACAGAGAACACAGGAGAAAAGTACAAAATGGCACTAACACCAATGCCAGTACTTATCTTATATTCTTAATTTTTGCATTATTTGCTCTTCCTTAGAACATAAATCAAAGCCATTAACTCGAACTTGAGGTATATACATAATACATACAAAACCTTAAGCAAAATACTTTTTTAAGTAACATGACATTTTAAAATATTGGAAACAATATCTGTGCTGATTTGTACTTTGACTTAATGGAACAAGAAGAGAACAACATTTACCTAGGGAAGGTTATACTGACAATAAAGCTCTTAAAGTTCAAAATGTGTTCCTCTCCCTTTGTACTATCCACAGGCTCTACAGCGTCCTGAGAGGAGTCATTACAAGAAAAATGTCAATCACAGCTTAATAATGTACTTTGGAAGGGACTAATGAGAAAGCAAATGGGAAGGTGAGACTTCATCTTTGTTTTCAAATAAGTGGTCTTAATTTTTCTTCTTATAGAAAAAAATTATATCAGTTTATTATAAATATATCTAAACCATTAATTTTTGCATCTTTCAGGTAAAGTCCAGCACTTCATTTATACAAAGTCTATGAGAAGAGGTCAGTAGAAATCATCTAATCTTAAATCGTGACATCATCCATTCAAGTCCTTGGAATAATCCCTCGCCAGTAAGAGCACAGCATGCCTGGATATGCCATTGGTGGTCTTTAATAGAAGTTAGCTTCAAAAACTGGGAGATTTCTGCTACAGTCATGCATTCTTTAACATCTTGTTTATTAGCAAAACTCAGCACTCCAGCTTTCCTTAGGTCCTCATGTGCTAACATTTTGTAGAGCTCTTCTCTAGTTACAGAAATTCTTTGTCTGTACTGTCCACAACAACTATTACAAACTCCGTGTTAGTATAATAAGTGTTCCAGGAAGAATGAAGAGATTCTTGGCCACCAATATCCCACATTAGGAAACGTGTATTATTAATCACTATCTCTTCTACATTACTTCCTATTGTCGGAGATGTATGCACAACTTCATTCATAGAAAATTGGTAAAGGATGGTAGTTTTCCCTGCATTATCCAACCCAACAACGATAACTTTGTGCTCCTGGTGATTGAACAGTCTCCAGATCCTGGTGAAGAGAATGCCCATTCTTGGGCAGCAGACCCCCTCCAGGCAGCCGCTGCCTGGGCTCAGGAGGAGGGGGAGAGAGGCACGCAGTAGCCTCCGCCTCAGCTGCTGTTGCTGCTGCTCCCGCTCCCGTGGTGGCCACCCTCCGGCTTCCAGGGAACCCGAGGGAGGCCGGAGCCACTGCCACTGGGACACTCGCCTGGCTTGCGGACATCGCCGCTGCGTTGTCTGCGACGAGCCTCCCGGGCCAACATCCTCCCCCAGCGCCTCGCGGGCGGCTCAGATGCAAAAATTCTAAATAAAATACTAGCTATATGCATTCAAAACCATATCAAGAGAATTGTACACCATGATCAACTTGGTTTCATCCCAGAAAAGCAAGGCTGCTTCAACATACACAAATCAATATATATTATTCACCACATAATAGAACTAAGAACAAAAGCCACATGATCATATCAATAGATGCTGAAAAAGCATTTGACAAAATCCAATAACTATTTATGTTAAAAACACTGCAGAAAATTGGAATAGAAGGGACATATTTAAACATCATTAAGGCAATATACAATAAATCCAAAGCCAATATCATATTAAATGAGGAAAAACAGCAAGAATTTCCTCTAAAATCAGGAACAAGATAAGGATGACCATTATCACCACTCCTTTTCAATATCCTTGAGACTTGCCACAGCAATAAGACAAGAGAAGGAAATCAAAGGAATTCAAGTAGGAAGAGAGGAATTAAAACTATTCTTATTTGCAGATGATATGATTCTTTATCTAGAAGATCCAATGAACTCAACCAAAAGACTTCTGAAGGTGATTAACCAATTCAGCAAAGTTGTAGGATACAAAATCAACCAAAAGAAATTAGTTGCTATTTTATGTCAACAATGAATCCACAATGAAAGAAATAAAGAAAACTATTCCATTTACTCTAACCTCTAAACCAATAAAATACCTAGGAATAAACCTAACCAAAGATGTAAAAGACCTCTACAGAGAAAACTACAAAACATTAAAGAAAGAAATTAAAGACGACCTTGGAAGATGGAAAGATCTCCCTTGTTTATGGACAAAATGGTCATTCTGCCAAAAGTCATCTATAGATTCAATGCAATTCCCATTAAAATGCCAACAACATTTCTCATAGACCTGGAAAAATCAGTTATGAATTTTGTATGGAGAAATAAAAGACTCAGAATAGCCAGAGCAATTCTGAGCAACAAGAACCAGGCAGGAGGCATCATAATCCCAGACTTCAAATTATACTATAGAACAATAGTAGTAAAAACAGGATGGTATTGGCACAACAATAGGCAGACTGACCAGTGGAACAGATTAGAAGATACAGAAACAAACCCACACATCTAGTCAATTGATCTTTGACAAAGGGGCCAAACTCATACGCTGGAGAAAAGACAGCCTTTTCAACAAATGGTGCTGGGAGAACTGGCTATCCATTTGTAGAAAGTTGGATCTGAATCCTTACTTCTCACCGTGCACAGGAATCAACTCGAGATGGATCAAAGACTTAGAAATTAGACCAGAGACTGTGAAGTTATTAGAGAAAGGCATAGGATCAACACTCCAACATATAGGCACAGGCAGTAACTTTCTCAACAAGACTTCCAAAGTGCAAGAAATTAAAGCAAGAATTAACAAGTGGGATGACATCAAACTAAAAAGTTTCTTCTCATCAAAGGAAACCACTAAGAACCTAAAGAGGAAGTCTACAGAATGGGAGAATATTTTTAACAGCCACCATTCTGATAGGGGGCTAATATCCAGAATATACAAAGAGCTCAAAAGACTCTACACTAGCAAAACAAACAACCCAATCCAGAAATGGGCAGCTGAAATGAATAGACACTTCACAAAAGGAGAGATACAAATGGCCATAGATACATGAAAAGATGTTCAACATCACTAGCCATCAGGGACATGCAAATCAAAACTATGCTGAGATTCCATCTAACCCCAATCAGAGTGGCAAGCATAAATAAATCAAACAACAACAAATGTTGGTGAGGATGTGGGGAAAGAGGAACTCTTTTACACTGTTGGCAGGAGTGCAAAGTAGTTCAGCCACTATGGAGATCAGTATGGAGATTCCTTAGAAAACTGGGAATAGATCCACCATTTGATCCCGCTATACCACTCCTGGGTATCTTTCCAAAGGGCTTGAAATCAGAGAACTACGTTAACATATGCATACCCATGTTCATAGCAGCACAGTTTGTAATAACCAAAATATGGAACCAACCTAGATCTCCATCAACAGATGAATGGGTTGCAAAATTATGGGAAACACACACAATGGAATTCTATTCATCTATAAAGAAGAATGAAATAATAGCATTTGCAAGAAAATGGAAGGAACTGGAGAACATTATGTTAAGTGAGATTAGTCAAGCACAGAAAGAGAAGGGGCATATTTCCTCTAGTATGTCCATGCTAGGGAGTAGTGGTAATACCAGAAGGACTCCAGATAATGGAGGGGAAATCTCAGCAAAGCTATAATGGAAGGATAGGAGAGGAAGAAAGTTGAGGTTGATCAATGGAGGAACTACATCTGAATATGTGTAATTGCATAAATATATCATGGTTATCCTGGACACTCTTTATTGGGAGGGGGGAAGTGGAATGGTTGGGGAGGGAGAGGGCACGAAGCACAATCTAAATGTACACCATTTTCAATATGTTCCACATATAAATAAAATAAAATATGGGGAAAATGATAATAAAAAATTAAAATTCTTCAGCTTAGCCAAAAAACAAAAATGTATTAATGTACCAGTATTGAGAAAGATTTTCAATTTTTTAAATATGTCTTTGGTAGTAAAAGAAGGCAGGAGCTTCAAAGAAAGGGTTGCAGGATTCCAGGCACCAAGGGTGCTTCACAAGAAAACAGAGAGAGTTCTAGGGCCTTTTTCATTGTAAAGATAAGATTTAGCCGGCTGTGGTGGCTCACGCTTGTAATCCCAGCATTTGGGAGGCTGAGACCAGAGGATCGCGGTTTGCAGACAGCCTCAGCTACTTAGTGAGGCCCTCTGCAAGTCAGTGAGACCTGGTTTCAAAATAAAGAATGAAAAATAGGATGCCGGGCGTGGTGTCAACACTTGTAATCCCCGCACTTGGGAGGCGGAGACAGGAGGATCACGCAGGTTTGAAGCCAGCCACATGCACTGGCTTTAAGAAACCCTGTTTCCAAATTAAAAAAGTATAAAAATAGGTCTGGGAGTGTAGCCCGGAGGTAGAAGGGTTTCCAGGAACCCCAGTACCACAAAAAATAAATAAATAAATAAAAAATAAAAAATAGGCAGGTAGTGTCACTCGGAGGTCAAATGTCCCTGGGTTCCATCCCCAGACCCACCAAAAAAAAAAAAAAAAGATAAGATTTCCCAAGGAAATGGAAGGATGCCATAAACCTTCAGGAGATTCCAGACTTCAATAATCATGGGAGAATACCATAAGCCTTCAAGAGATACCAGAATCTGATGATCAAATAACACATTTTGGGGTGTAACAAAAGGCTTGGTGTCTGTACCAGAAACAGGACAGACCAACAGGAAGGAATCCCCCAAATCAAAAGGGCTGGCCCAAGAGGGGGCAAATCTGGTTGAGTCAGAAGGCTGGTTATAAAATACTCTGTACCCAGGAATTATCGGTGACTTCATTTTGGGTCACTTCGTATATTATTCTGCAATGGTATCGGGCTGTAACTATCTTCTTTATTTCTATCTTTGTAATAAACTCACTTAAATCTTCAGCAAGAGTTCGGACTTGTGTATATTGATCTGGAGTCCAGAACAAGGACCCGTGGTTATGGGAATAGTTTCTGCAAGCCTAACAAAGGTCCCAGGGACAGTTCTCTGAAGCCATAACAGTTCAAACCATAACAATTAGCCTAATACATAATTCCCTACATGTGGCACCTATGGTGCTTAAACATTTCCTAAGCCCCTTGTTTTACTCTCCTTCCTGCAACAGCTGATTAGTAAAGTCAGTGCCTCTGTTCTACTTGTGCTGCTGTTTTTCCCCAAGGAGGCCTTCACTCCTCCTTACCTACCCAAAAAATGAGAGGACGCTTGCCAGGACAGGACTGGCAAATTGACTTTACCCATATGCTGTCTCACAAAAAACTAAAATACCTTCTTACCATGGTCAACACCCTAACAGGTTGGGTAGAGGCTTTTCCCTCATAGGACGAGACGGTCAGCATGGTGGCCAATGTGCTATGCTTGGACATTACCCCTCTGTTTGGACTCCCTGATTCCTTACAGTCTGATAATGGACCAGCTTTTATGTCTAAGGTTACTCAATAGGTGGCACAAACCCTTGGCATTTCTTGGAAGCTCCACATCCCATATCGACCACAGTCATCAGGAAAGGTAGAGAAAATGAATGCGATTCTTAAAAACCACCTAACAAAACTCTCCCTGGAGCTGCGGGTAGCGTGGCCTGAACTCCTACCACTGATTCTGGCTCATGTATGGGCCACCCCTCGAAGCCCCACCTTCATGAGACCCTTTGAATTGCTGTACGGTCACCCTTTTTTGCTTAATCATGCTCTCCCTTTGGACCCCACCCCCTCCTTTGGCTTCCTATCTCCCTTACTTGTCTTTTCTCAGGCACCTTCTTAGGGAACATGCTGACTGATATCTTCCTTAACCTGGGACTGAAGAAACCGCTCCACACCCAGCAGTCAAGGCCCTTAAGGCAGGGTATCAAGTCCTCCTCAAGTTGTTTCAACCAAAACATCTCCAACCATGGTGGACTGGGCCTTTTACAGTGATCCTTACAACACATACTTCAGCCAAACTGCTGGGGGACCCCAACTGGCATCACCTTACTTGGCTAAAAAGGGCTCCGTTACAACAACCTCATGAAAAATTCTCTTGTACAGCATTGTGACCCACTAAGCTCCATTTTTCTCAGCATAATTCTCTTTAATGCTTTTTATTTCAGCAGGTCCACTTGTTTATATAGTACGATGTTCTCCCTCTCCAGATACCAGACAGTCATAAGTATTAAAGTCTCTAAAATCTGTTGCTGATGCTCCTGACCCAATAGCATGTTTTCCATTTGACCAGACTCACCCAAACCCACTCACTGCTGAAAAGAGTGGCATGTGTCTCTCTCAGGGAAAATGCTGCTATTACATTAATGAATCTGGTCTAATGAAGAAAATTGCTGGCAAGGGTGGTATATGTCTCTTTCTCAGGAAAAATGCTGCTATTATATTAATAAATCTAGTCTAACAGAGGAAAATGTCTAAACTCTGACTAGGTTAAACAAAAATCTAAAAACACCATAGTGACAATCTACCTCATATCTGGAAGGGTTCCAAGGGCCAGTAGCTATTGGGCTCCTTCCCTTCTGGTCAATGGCCAGTAGCTCATAGGCTCCTTCCTTTCTCAGGACCTGCTTTCATGATTTGCCTTTTCTTTTAATAGCTCCTCATCTGTTTAAGTTTATTCGAACATGCATTACCAAGCTGTTCAAGGTTATCCCTAACTCCTGCTGCAGCCATACTCCCACCCGCCCACTTCTGAAGGACTCAACCTCTCCCAGCCAAGGGGCCCCTACGATGCCCCCTGTCAGCAGGAAGTTGCTATGGACTCCGTCGTTGCCCAATATCAACAAAAGGCCAGAATGATAGGTCGGGTCCCTCTCTTTCCCCACGGGACTCCGCAGCAGGAACAGGAGGTGGAAACCCGGAAGCCAGAAGCAGAGATATTGTGAGACTCTAGTTGTCACGAGACTCCAAACATTGCAAGACAGAATCCAGGCCTCGCAAGACTCCGAATGTTGTTAGAGAATCAGCATTCCCACACTACTAGCCCCACCCTAAACCTTCCACTTTAAATATCGGGGTATTTCTGCTCCCCCACGTGACTCTGCAGACCATGTGGCTCATCAGTTCCTTCCGCTATGGTCCACAGATATCGTCTTAAGGGGCTGGGTTTGATTAAAGCAGCTTTTTTGATAACTCAGCTGGTGTTTACCTCCTTTGCAACTCCCCAGCTCAATTTCTACATTACACCATGTATACACATACACACACACACACACACACACACACACACACACACACAATTGCTCAATGGCAGCTTCCTTATTTGTAAATTGAGAGAAAAAATCCCAACATATGATTGGTGGTGGGGTCCAAGTGACACCATGGTTGTAAAATGCTTTGTGCATTGCGTGGCCATACTGATAAGAATTCATCTCTAGTTTTCTTTCCTCATTACTCACTGGTGTCTGTCTAGTGAGGCCATGAGATGTTGACTGGAGATAAAGATGGAGTATAGACTGAGAACAACCCTGCCGAGATCTAGTCCGGGGTGGGGGCAGATCTTGTGTTGTGGTCTGAAACGTCTACATTTCCACAAATCCTTATGCTAAAATCCTACCCTAAGGTGATGATGTTAGGAGGTGGGGCTTCTGAAAGATGATTGAGTCATGAGGGTGGAGCCCTCAGGAATGAGATTAGTGCCCATATAAGAGAGACCCCAGAGTGCTGTGTGCAGTGGCACATGCCTGTAATCCCAGCTATGCGGAAGGCTGAGGCAGGATTGAAAGTTCAAGACCAGCTGGGCACGATAGTGCACTGTTGTAATCCAAGTATTTAGGAGGCTGAAACAGGAGGATGGTAGGTTTGTAGCCAGCCTCAGCAAGTTGGTGAGGTCATCCACAATGTAGTGAGACCCTGTTTCAAGCTAAAAAAATAAAATAGGGATGGGGGTATAGCTTGGAGGTAGTATGCCCCTGGTCCTATCCCCAGCATCAGAAAGCAAGAAAGCGAGAAAGCAAGAAAGTGAGAAAGAAGGAAGGAAGGAAAGAAAGAGAGAGAGAAAAGAGAAAGGAAGGAAGGAAGAAAGAGAAAAAGAAAGCTTGAGACAAGCCTGGGCAACTGTCTCAAAATTTAAAAATAAGCTGGCAAGTCAGGCATGGTGGCACAGGCTTGTAATCCCAGTACTTGGGAAGCTTAGACATGAGGATCACAGGTTTGCAATCAACCTCAGCAACTTAGTGAGACCCTGTTTCAAAATAAAAAATAAAATAGGGCTGGGGGTGTAGTTCAGTGGTAGAATATTCCTGGGTTCAATCCCTAGTAACCCTCAAAATTAATTAATTAATTAAATACAAATAAAAACTAAAAAGGGCTGGGGATGTACCTCAGTGATGGCATGCCCCTGGGTTTGTTCCTCAGTATTATTGAGGGAGGTGGCAGAGAGAGAGAGAGAGAGAGAGAGAGAGAGAGAGAGAGAGAGAAACCCCAACCCCAGAGAGTCCCTCACCACTCCCACCATGTGAGGACACAGAGAAGAGATGGCTATCCACAAACTGGTAAGTGGGCCCTCACCAGTCAGCAAATCTGCTGGTGCACTTACTGGGCATCCCCGGCATCTAGAACTGTGAGAAATGAGTGTCTGTCATTTACGAGTCACCCAACTTGCATTATTTTGTTAGAACAGCTGAATGCACTGAGGCACTCTGCTCTGAAGAGTTTGCCACAGACAAAATTCAAGATTGGGCTATTGCCTTTCTATTCCCCCGCCAGTGTGCAAAAGTGGCTTCATGATTGTCCTATCTTTGCCACCTGTAATATCCCCCCACACTTGCCCTTTTAATGATGATAATGATAATGGCTACCTTAAATTTGAATTTTTTATGTGCTACATGGGCACAAAAGGAGGAGGGGTAGAAAATTTGCTTCCTCCTACCTTTGTATATTCTATGTTTTTTTTTATTTGTTGGTTTTTGTTGGGTTTTTTTTTTTTTTTTTTTTTTGTACTTGGGATTGAACCCAGAGGCATTCTATTTCTGAGCTATACCTCAAAACTGATTTTTTACTTTTTATTTTTGGTGGTACTGGGGTTCCTGGAAACCCTTCAATCTATGGGCTATACTCCCAGACCTATTTTTATATTTTTATTTGAAAACAGGGTCTCTTAAGCCAGTGAGGCTGGCTTCGAACCTGGGTGATCCTCCTGTCTCCGCCTCCCAAGTGCGGGGATTACAAGCGTGCACCACCATGCCCAGCCTGATTTTACTTTTTATTTGGAAATAAGGTCTCACTAAGTTGCTGAGAGCCTTACTTAGTTGTTAAGGCTGGCTTCAAACCTGCAATCCTCCTGTTTCAGCTTCCCAAGTACTGGGACCACTGGCGTGGGCCACCACACCCAGCTCTTTGTATATTCTTTGGATAGTTTAAAATTAAGTTGATATAAGGTAGATCAATAGGAGAAAAACAATTCTAATTAAATACTTATGAACAGAAGTTCCACAAAAATATATCCCACTTAGAATCAGCCAGATGATTGAGGCCAATATTATCGTTCTAAGCTGCAGAAAGGAATAGGGGTTGGGATTCTGGGAGGTGAAGAAGATAATCTATGGAAGGGGAAGGGGAGGAAAGCAGTAGTGAATAAATGTTGCCTTGTTTGTTTGTTTGTTTGTTTTGCAGTACTGAGGCCTGAACCTAGGGACACTCCACCACTGAGCTACAACCCCAGACCTTTTTGTATTTTATTTTGAGATAAGGTCTTGCTAAGTTGCCCAGGCTGGCCTCTAAATTATGATCCTCTAGGTTCACCCTCCTGAGTTGCTGGGATTACAAGTGAGTGATACCTGTTTTATTATGCACATAAGAATTTCCAGTGGTAAAAGTCTTATCTGAGTAGCTCTCTTACTGCTTTAAATACCTTTATTAGCCGGGCATGGTGGCGCATGTTTGTAATCCCAGCACATGGGAGGCTGAGACAGGAGGATCGTGTAGGTTTGAAGCCAGCCTCAGCTACTAAATGAGGCTCTCAGCTACTTAATGAGACCCTGTTTCCAAATAAAGTATAAAATAGGTCTGGGAGTATAGCCTGAAGGTAGAAAAGTCCCTGGGTTTCACTCCCAGTACCACTAAATAAATAAATAAATAAATAAATAAATAAATAAAATAAATACCTTTACTAAACCAGGCATGGTGGTGCATGCTTGTAATCCCTGTATTTGGGAGACTGAGGCAGAAGGATTGCATGTTTGAGGACAGCCTCAGAAAGTAGTGAGACTCTGCCGGACCCAGCCGGCAAAAGTACAGGTTCCGAAGAGAGGAGTGAGGATGAAATAATATAACTCTTAAGAATTAAATTCCAAATAGGATTTATTCCTAAGCATGGAAGGATCGCCAGTCAACACCCGGGTCGATATCTCTACTGGCCGATGCTAGAGCTTCTTCTCTAGTGGTATTTATAGTTTTTTGCTTTAGGTTACCCTGGGGGGAAAATTTCAATGGCCGGGCAGGTCAAACAATACCCTGATGCAACACAAACCTAGTCTTAGCTCAGACAGAACAATATCATCATTAGCATTAGTAACCTTGAAGCTTTCAAGGCCCCAAACCTTGTGGACTCTGGGCGAGGACAGTCAGAAGTAAGATAAGGGGAAAACCTTAATGGCTCCCCACAAGACTTTTATCAACCTAGTCCTAGTGAGACCCTATTTTAAAATAAAAAATAGGAATGGAATGGAATGGGTTCAGTCTCTAGTCACACACACACACACACACACACACACACACACGCATTTTTTGTGTGTGTGTGGTACTGGGGGTGGAACCCAGAGGCTTTCTACCTCCAGGCTATACTCCCAGACCTTTTTTATATTTTATTTGGAAACAGGGTCTCACTAGGTTGCTGAGAGCCTAAGTAGCCGAGGCTGGCTTCGAACCCATGCGATCCTCCTGTCTCAGCCTCCCAAGCGCAGGGATTACAAGCATGCGCCACCACACCCGGCACACACACACATTTTTAATCCAGGCATAGTGGCATACCCCTGTAATCTCAGTACTTGGGAGGCTGAGATAGGAAGTTTCCAAATTCAAGAACAGCCTCAGCAACGTAACAAGACTCAGTAACCTAGCGTACCTTGTTAAAAAAAAAAATACCTGGCCGGGTGTGGTGGCGCACGCTTGTAATCCCTGCACTTGGGAGGCCAAGACAGGAGGATCACACAGGTACTTAGTGACAGTCTCAGCAACTTAGTAAGACCCTGTTTCCAAATAAAGTATAAAAAAGGTCTGGGAGTATAGCCTGGAGGTAGAAAGCCTCTGGGTTCCACCCCAGTACCACAAAAAAAAAAAAAAAAAAAAAAAAAATTAAAATAGGTTGGGGATAATGGGATTGTAGCTTGGTGGTAGAACAGCCCTGAGTTAAGTCCCTAGTACCAAAGAGAGAAAGAGAGAGACAGACAGATAGACAGAGAGAGATATGACTGTATTAGAGACAAATGTCAGGTCAAGAGCAGAGGGAGAGCTGGACACCATGGCCTGTGCTTGTATTCTCAGGTACTTGCGGAGGTCTGGGCAGGAGGATTGAAGCTTGAAGCCAGCACGGGCAATTTATTGAGATCCTGATTGGAGAGAGAGAGGTTTTGTTTGTATTGGAAAGAGATTTGAACATTATCATTGGCTCAAAGGAGTCAATAGAGAAAGAAAGAGCAAAGACCACAGGGGAGAGAAGGATCTTAAACATACTAGGAGTTTGAAGAGGGAAGCTGTTGTGGGTGACATATTTGGGGTTTTGATATGGTGAAAGGCTCCCAGCAGCTTGTTACATCATTAAGGCTGGGGGACACCTAGGATACCTGGGATAAGACACAGGGTTTATAAAACCATAGGCTAGACATGATACATATTCACAGAACATAAAATTTACCATGTGGTATTGATTTAAAACAGCATTCTTCAGACTCCTTGTATTCATACTAGGTTCCTTCAGTGGAAGCTGAAAATCACTAAGAGAGAGCTTAAAATTTATCCTGTGCTGACTCCTTTTGCTTAAATGGATATATCAAATGAAGTGAAAAAGAATAAAATATTAGAGAAGCTAAAAACTACAGCTAAGCTGGGCGTGGTGGTGCACGCTTGTCATCTCGGCGCCTGGGAAGCTGAGACAGGAGGATCACACAGGTTCAAAGCCAGCCTCAGCTACTTAGTGAGACCCTGTTTTTTTTTTTTTTTTTTTGGTGGTACTGGGGGTGGAACCCAGAGGCTTTCTACCTCCGGGCTATACTCCCAGACATATTTTATATTTTATTTGGAAACAGGGTCTCACTAAGTTGCTGAGAGCCTCACTAAGTAGCTGAGGCTGGCTTCGAACCCGTGCCATCCTCCTGTCTCAGCCTTCCAAGCACGGGGATTACAAGCGTGCGCCACCACACCCGGCAAGACCCTGTTTCTAATAAAATATAAAAGTAGGTCTGGGAATGTAGCCCAAAGGTAGAAAGTTCCTGGATTCCATCCCCAGTAACACACACACACACACACACACACACACTACAGCTAAACCCCCAGAAGGTTCTTTAGCCAGCAGAAGTTAACACAGTTTGAGCAATAAGGCAAGTAAGAATCAGGTGTAATGGCACACACCTGTAATCCCAGTACTTAGGGGGCTGAGTCAGGAGGATCACAAATTTGAGACCAGCCATAGCAACTTAGCAAGACCTTGTTTCAACATAAAATATAAAAATGGTCTGGGGGTGTAGCCTGGAGGTAGAATGCCCTGGGTTCAATCCCCAGTACCAAAAAAAGTGAGGATCATGATAAAATGAAACACATACCTGTATACCCAGAAATATAACATATATGTGCGCAGGTGTTGCACAAAGAAGCTAAGAAAGAAGCCAGGTGTGGTGGCGCACACTTGTAATCCCAGCATTTGGGAGGCTGAGACAGGAGGATTGTGATCAAGGACAGCCTCAGGTACTTAGTGAGGCCCTTTGTAATGCAGTGCGATCCTGTTTCAAAATAAAGAATAAAAAATCGGCCTGGAGGTGTAGCTCGGAGATAGAATGCCCTTGGGTTCCTTCCTTAGTAACTCACACACACACACACACACACACACACACACACACACACACACACGCTAAGAAAGAATTAGAGAATAATAACTTTGCAAATCCTAGTGAATTAGTGGAACCTGTCTTGATCATAAAAACGGGTAAACTGGGTGTGGTGGCCCAGGTCCATAATCCCAATATTTGGAAGACCGAAACAGGAGGATCACAGGTTCAAGGTTGGCCTCAGTGATTTAGTAAGATCCTTTTCCAACATAAAGAATAAAAACTAGAAAAAAATAAAAACTAGGCATGTAGCTCAGAAGTTGGTGGTCCATGCCTGTAATTACAGTACTTGGGAGGCTGAGACAGAAGAATTGAGGGTTAAGGAAAGCCTCGGCAATGTAAAAAGACTCTTAGCAACTTAGTGAGACCCCGATTCAAAGTAAAAAATAAAATTCGGTTGGGCTGGGAATGTAGCTCAGAGGTAGAATGCTCCTGGATTTAATAATTAGTATAATAAAAAAAGGTGGAGAAGGAGCCTAATAAATTCTATCCTCCTGATCTTGTAAGTGATAAGTAAAATAAAAAATTAAATGCGAGTAAAATAAAAATAATGTGCGTACGGCGGAGTGTGAAAAACACGAGAGAGGTCCGGTACACATGGCATGTAAAGTTTTAATGGCACGGCTCTCCCGGGGATCAGGGCGAGGCACCGTGGGGCCCGCGCGCCTGTCCGAAGCTAGAGGACGCGGGCTCTCCTTTTAAAGGCATGCATCTCGCGAGATGGGGGTTTACTCGCGGGAATGCCCAATTCTCGCGGGGGTTTCAGCCCCTCCCTTGCCCTGCAGAGGTCATGTGACACAAAGTCACATGAGTGCAGGACCCAACTTAACATTCCGGCCTTTTGATGGTAGGGATAATGGATGACGATTGGACCCTCTAGCTTCTTCCTGCTGTCAAGGGGCGTCGTCAGGGGCCCCAGGCCGGGAGGAGTCGGGAGTTCAGTCCCCCAGAAGGGGGTGCAGGTGAGTGCATAGCTGCAGTGCGAATTGGAGGTTACCCTGGACAGCTTAGTGATGTGCACTTGAGGAGGCTTGAACAGGCAAGGGCTATTAAAGAAAAAAACAAATCATGAGATTGAGCAGGCAACCAAAAAGGAGACTGGTTTACTCAGTACCTGGAGAGCTACCCTGAGCTGGCAAAGAGGATGGAGGTTGAGGGATCCAGGAGCCATCAGTCTTCAGCCAGGCTGAGTAGGGCCAGCGGCGGGGCCTGGTCTGGAAAGGTGCTCCCCCTGTGTTGAGGCACCTGGGGCTCACCCTTTTCCAAGGGCACTGTTCCAGTGGCCCTCCTGGCCACACGCCGAGCAGTCTGATTGGTGGGCGTGGCTTTGCCCCACTTGAGGCAGGCTCCTGGAGGTAGTCGTTGTTGCAGTCCTCCACACCTAAGTGGTGCTCCAGAGGGCTGAGCCGCCACCGCCAGCTGAAGGGCAGCTACCAGGGATCTGCTTTTTGGCAAAGCTGGAGTGTACGCTCCATTTCCTCCTGTTTCTCTCTGGAATTAAAACTTAGATGCTATGTTAAGGTTCTGTCAGCTGTGACGGACCTATACTCACAAAGAGCGCGTCCCGGGGCTGGTGTCCGGCAAGAATGGCAACGCAGACTCCCCATGGGCAGAGGGTGTTGCCCCAGCCCTGGCCTGGCCCCGGCGTTTCCCGCAGCACCTAGGGCGTGCCCAAGCGGGCTGGAAAGGGAGCCAGAAGCCGAGCGCATTTAGGACCATGCGGAGCGGCCGGGCAGCCGCCCAACAAAATTGTAGTCTGGTGGGGGCCAAGATAGCGACTGTGACGTCACCAGGCAGCGACTGCACGCCATCACAAAATGGTGGCTGGGAGAAATTAAATGGCAGCTGATAGGGGAGAGCATTTGGAGGGATACCAGACCACTTAGAAAAGTTCCTAACTATTCCTGGGCCACCGCAACCCATTTCCCAACTCGTATCAAGGCAGACAGGCGGAGCATGGAGATGTGGGCATCTGCTAGTATAAAGGTTCGACTCCCCATAATTGGTTCGCGGGCGGAAACGAAGAACAGGAAATGGGCGTCCCCGATTTCCCTGCTCAATCGTTTGGAAACAGAGGTTAAGAGATAGGGAAGAACGTCTTCATTCCTTCTCAAAACCGGAGGATGACCTGGTCATCCGCAGGGTGGTCCCAGTGGACCATGGGACAATGGGTCACCAAGCTCTTGGATTTTAAGGTCCCAGTGGACCGGAAGACCCAAGTCCGGAACCCGCTAACCAAGGGAAGGAGGCAGTTTACCGGAGTATAGTGATGTCGGCCAGCGCTGGCTGTGACAGAAGCGCTGAGAAGCTGCTGGGGGCGCGGTGGAGCCAGGGCGCGCGGATGCCGGTGGCTGGTGTGGACGGTACTGGCGGCTGGTGCAGGCAGGATCAGTGGGGGTGCGCAGGCGGCATGGCTTGCCGGGCCCGCGGCGTGGAGACAAAATGGCTTCCAGGCACGTGGCAGTCGCTGAGGCTGGGCCCCGAGGAGCACCGCCAGTGAGCCTGGCTTGGGCGGGTGAAACGGAGCAGCAGCAGCAAGTAGAGCTACGCCTGGCGCGGGTGACTGTGGCGGACACCGAAGCCGGCTGTGCGCCGCCCAATGAGCCTGGCTCGGGGCGGGCGGGGCAAATCGGCCAGAGGTCCTGGCGGTGATTGGAGCGCCGAGCTGGAACGGCGGTTTTAGGAGGTCCAAGCGGCAGGCAGAGGTCCTGGCCCGTGCAGGAGGTCGGCAAGCAGAACAGGTGCCAGCATTACCCAAGGAGCCTGGCTCCGGGCGGGTGGAACTGGCAGCCTGGCGGCCGGCGGAGCCTGCACGCCCCGGCGTTGGTGGCTGCGGCCGCGGTGGCAGTGGAAGATGGCCTCCGGTGCTCCAGAAGAGAGCACATGGGCGGGAAAAGATGGCCACCGGCTCTCAGCAGAGCGCGGGGCCGAAAAGATGGCTGCGGGCTCTCAGCAGAGCTCGGGGCTGAAAAGATGGCCGCGAGCTCTCAGCAGAGCTTGTGGCTGGAAAGATGGCCGCGGACTCTCAGCAGAGCCCGGGGCGGGAAGAAGGCTGCCGGCTCTCCCGGAGAGCGTGGGGCTGGGGAAGAAGGCTTACGGTCCGGGCAGGCACGGGGCGGCAGCGGCGGCAGTGGTGGGAGCAACGCCTGCAAGCGGAGCGCTGGTGTGGGACCTCACAGTCGAGCTGCTGGCGGGTCGGAGAGTCCGGGGCTCAAAAAGAGAGTAAAAATAAAAAGAGAAAAAAGGAAAAAAACGAAAAAAAAAAAGAAAAAATGGGGAGGGACCCAAGAGTTCTCCCGGTTCGGCACCAAATGATAAGTAAAATAAAAAATTAAATGCGAGTAAAATAAAAATAATGTGCGTACGGCGGAGTGTGAAAAACACGAGAGAGGTCCGGTACACATGGCATGTAAAGTTTTAATGGCACGGCTCTCCCGGGGATCAGGGCGAGGCACCGTGGGGCCCGCGCGCCTGTCCGAAGCTAGAGGACGCGGGCTCTCCTTTTAAAGGCATGCATCTCGCGAGATGGGGGTTTACTCGCGGGAATGCCCAATTCTCGCGGGGGTTTCAGCCCCTCCCTTGCCCTGCAGAGGTCATGTGACACAAAGTCACATGAGTGCAGGACCCAACTTAACAGTAAGCTCTACCTCCATGAATTCAACTGTGAATAAAAAATATTTGGAAAAAATAATTTCAGGAAGTTGTGAAAAGCAAAACTTGAATTAGCATCAAACACTATTGTGAATCTACAGAATGAAGTGATATATAGCAAACACTACTGTGGCCCCCACCATTGCAAAAACCTGTCTCTCCCAGTGTCTCCCTAGTGCTCATTGGAGCACTGGTCACATCTTGTTCCTGTACAATATAGTTAGATTTTGTATCAAACATGTACTGACTTTTTATATCCACTGAAACATACAGTATAACAACTATATTCACAACATTCACATTGTGTTAGGTATAATAAGTAATCAAGAGATGATTTTAAATGCGTGGGATTGCTGGGCATGGTTGTACACACCTGTAATCCCAGTACTTGGGAAACTAAGACAGGAGGACCACAGGTTCAAGGACAGCCTCAGCAAGTAGTTGACTCTCATCAACCTAGCAAGACCCTATTTCAAAACAAAAATAAAATAGGGCTGGGGGTATAGCTCGGAGATAGAATGCCCCTGGGTTCAATCCCCAATACTACACACACACACACACACACACACACACACCACCACCACCACCACCACCACCACCACCCAGGGAGGACATGCTTATGTCCTCTGTAAATACAATGTCATTTCACATAAAAGGCTTAAACATCTGTAGTTTCTGGTGTTTGGGGGGTTCCTGGAACCAATCCATCTCAGATAGCCAGGGCCAGCTGTAATGAGTGAGTAATGGACACACATGAACCCACTGTTCATGTTAACATCAGAAAGAGCAAGACAGCCAGCTATTATATGCTTCCTGAAGATAGTACAGTAGGAAGTAAGTTAGGAAGTACTCTTGCCAAAAGGATCGAATCAAGATTCTATTTCTCATGATCCGTTTATAGGAAACACAGAGTGACAGAAGTACAAAATAGAGAAACTCATTAAACCGCATCATGAGGCTACAAGCAAAGTCAGATTACAGGAAATTCATCAAGATAAATGACCCAGTTTCTTCCATAAATGTCATAAAAGGGAGGAGGGAAACCATTTTAAATTGAAAAATACTTAAGAGATGTATTAAACAAATGCATTATTTCAACCTCCTTTTGGATCTTGATTCAAACAAATCAACTGTAAAAAACACATCATGGAGGCAATATGAGAAATTTCAACACAGATTGGCTCTAGTTTTAAAAATAAATTAAAAGAACATTAGAGCCGGGCGTGGTGGCACACGCTTGTAATCCCCGCGCTTGGGAGGCGGAGACAGGAGGATCACGCAGGTTCGAAGCCAGCCGCGCTGGCGTAAGAGACCCTGTTTCAAAAATATAAAATAGGTCTGGGAGTGTAGCCCGGAGGAAGAAGGGCTTCCAGGAACCCCAGTACCACCAAAAAAAAAAAAAAAAGAACATTAGAGATGAAATGATAGATGCGAGGGTTATAAATGTATCATTAAATATATGAACATAGTTGACCATTTCTGAAGAGAAACAGAGTAAATAGAACAAAAATATTAAAAGATGTGTAACACAATGAGAAACACAAATAAATGTTTCTTGTCTTATTGTCTGTACTTAAGAAGCTGAGTCAGAGGATCACAGGTTCAAGGACAGCCTCAGCAAGCAGTGAGACTCTCATTAACCTAGTGAGACCCTGTTTCAAAATAAAAATAAAAATAGGGCTGAGGGTATAGGTTGGAGGTAGAGTACTCTGGGTTTAATCCCCAGTAACACACACACACACACACACACACACACACACACACACACACGCATTCAAGAGATAAATGCACTTAGGCCTTTGAGCATCATAGTCTATCTACCCAGCACACTGAAGAGTATGGGTCGTTTCCTAACTGGGAGCTGTGGCAGGCTCCTGCTGCCCATGAGTACGACAGAGTACAGCACTGCGTCACCAGCTTAGGAAAAGTTTCAAGTAAGTTTTCTTTCTTTCTTTCTCTTTCTCTCTTTCTTTCTTTCTTTCTTTCTTCCTTCCTTCCTTCCTTCCTTCCTCCCTTCTTTCTCTCTTTCTCTCTCTCTTTCTTTCTTTTTCTTTTTTTGTGGGTCTGGAGATGGAACCTAGGGGCATTCAACCTCCAAGCTACACCCTCTGCCCTATTTTATTTTATTCTTTATTTTGAAACAGGGTCTCACTAAGTTGCAGAGGGCATCACTAAGTAGCTAAGTCTGTTCACAAACCACAATCCTCAGGTCTTAGCCTCCCAAATGCTGAGATTACAAGCATGAGCCATCACGCCCGGCTCTTTTTAAATTTTAATTGGTGCAATGTAGTCATACAACTTTATGAGATGCAAGATGGTAGAGGCTTACATGTACACATCACTCATTTAGCCCTTCCTCAATTACCACCCATTCCCTCCCCCTTCTCCTTCTCACATTTGACTTAGTGATTGATGTGTTTGTGAGTGTATTAGGGAATTTTCCTCTTCTTTCCTCCCATCACCCCCAGTTAGGCCTCCTTATTTTGTCATCTATAGTTTCTCCTTCGTCTAGAGTTCCTCCTATGACCCATTTCCTCCCTAGCTTCTTCATATAATGAAGAACATTTGAGTTCTTTCTGTGTGCGTGTGTGTGCGGTACTGGTGATGGAACCCAGGGGCATTCTACCTCCGAACTACACCCCCAGCCTTATTTTTTATTCTTTATTTTAAAACAGGGTCTCACTGAGTTGCAAAGGACCTCACTAAGTAGCTGAGGCTGCCCATGCATGGCAATCCTCCTGTGTCAGCCTCCCAAATGCTGGGATTACAAGCATGCACCACCATGCCTGGCTCAATTTCTTAATTTTGTGACTGGCTAATCTCACTAAGCATAATGTTCCCCAGTTACATCCATTTCCCTGTAAATAATGTAATACTGTTCTTCTTTATGGCTTACAAGAATTCCATTGTGTACATATTCCATAATCCATTCATCAGTTGATGGACATCTTGGCTGGTTCCATAGTTTGGCTATGGTGAATTGTGCAGCTATGAACATAGATACACATGCATTAGTTTGGTATTTTGGTTTTTACTCTTTTGGGTGGATACACAGAAGTGGTATTGCTGGATCATATGGTAGGTCTCGGACTTCGTCCCCCATTATATATATAAAGGAGGACATTGGACTAAGCCCTAGGAATGAGAGCTCCGAAAGGGTAAAAGAAAACTCTTAAAAACTGGATTCTTCGAGTGATCTTAAAAACTAAATTCTTCAAGGGATTTTGGGTGTAACTTTTAGCCAAATAGAAGCCTCTGCAGCTGCAAGGCCAAAGGGGGCTGGGCTCCTGAGCACAAGGCCCACCTGAGATAATGGGACTGATTTCAATCACAAAGACCTGGAATATCCCAGGCCTTACTTTTGTCTTGTTCAGGGTTGGTAATTTGCATGTGTATCTCTCTTTTGTACCTTGGGTGTTTTGCACTTCCTTTTACTAGAAACTCACTGGGAGAGGGGAATATATAAAAAATCTTGTGTCCAAAATAAAGTGTTCGATTGCACAAGAAGCATCGATCCATGTCAGGTTCTTTTTAAAAGCGCCGATCATAGGATTATTTTCCTAGGAAAGAACCGCTACAGATAAGAATCTGTAGAAAATCACTCTATCCTTCCCCACCTTTACTGAGACCATCGACCGCGAGCAAACTCGCGCCCCATTGGACTAGCTGGCTTTCGGCAGGTAGGTTCGTTCCCATTCTTCTGAGGATCCTCCATATTGTTTTCCAATGATGTTGCACTAATTTGCAATCCCACCAACAATGTATTAGAGTTCCCACTTCTCCACATCCTCAGCAGCATTTGTTGTTGTTTGTGTTTTGAATGATTGCCATTCTAGTTGGAGTTAGGTGAAATCTCGAGGTAGTTTTTTTTTTTTTTTTTTTGGTGGTACTGGGGTTCCTGGAAGCCCTTCTACCTCGGGGCTACACTCCCAGACCTATTTTTACATTTTCATTTTGGAAACAGGGTCTCCTAAGCCAGCGCACAGCTGGCTTCGAACCTGCCCGATCCTCCTGTCTCCGCCTCCCAAGCACGGGGATTACAAGCATGCGCCACCACGGCCCGGCCTCGGGGTAGTTTTGATTTGCATCTGATTGCTAATGATGTTGAACTTTTTCATGCATTTATTGGCCATTTGAATTTCTTCTTTTGTGAAGTGTCCAGTTCACTTGCCCATTTTTTATTAGGTTATTTGTTTTCTTAGCAATGAGTTTTTTGATGTTCTCTATATATTCTAGATATTAGTTCTGTATTGGAGGAATACTTGGCAAAAATTTTCTCCCATTCTGTCAGCTCTCTCTTGAGGATCTTGATAGTTTGGGGACTAAATTATTTCTAAATAAGTATCAAATAGCAGCACAGATGGATCTGACAAACAATGCTGAGCAAAAAATGCCAGACAACCTGGGTGTGTTGGCCCATGCCTGTAATTACAGTACTTGGGAGACTGAGACAAGAATATCACATGCTCCAGGCCAGCTCAGCAACTTAGTGAGGCCTTGTTTCAAAATAAAAAATAAAGACCTGGGGATGTAGCTCAGAGGTGGAATGCTCCCAAGATCAATTCCTGGTATCCCAGTATCAAACAATAACAAACAAACAAAAACATAGATGTATAAGATATAATTTATATAAAGTTCCAAAATAGGCAAAATTCATATATGGTATTAGATGTCTGGTATTCTTACTGTTTAGAAAAATAGCACCTAGGAAGGGGTCACATGATAGGTTTCTGGGGATATGATCATGTTCTATTTGTTAATATGGTTAGCAGACACAGCTTATACAATTTGCAAAAAAATATTAATCTGTAATACAATAAAAATTTGTCCCAAATTTATTTTTTAATTAATTTATTTTTTGTTACTGGGGACTGAACCCAGGGGTATTCTACCTCTGAATAATACCTCTAGTCCTATTTTATTTTTTGTTTTGAAACAGGGGCTCGCTAGTTGCAAAGGGTTTCACTAAGTTGCTAAGGCTAGCCTTGAAACTGCAATCCTCCTGTCTCAGCTTCCCAGGTACTGAGACTACAAGCATGCACCACCACACCCATCTTGTTCCAAATTTAAAAATAATAAAATAAAATACTTGAGCCAGACATGATGGCACATGCTTGTAATCTCATACTTTGGAGGCTGAGGCAGGAGGACTGAAGTTTCAAGGCTAGCCTCAGCAAATTAGTGAGGCCCTTGCAACTTAGTGAGACCCTGTTTCAAAAATAAAAAAATAGAGTTTATGGGACTTCCGGGAAGATGGCTACGGAGAAAAGTGGGGCTTACGAGCCCTGCTAACAACCAATCTCTATTACCACAAAATCAGTGCTTTTCATAGCCAGAAAACACCATCAGCAGAGAAACAAAAAATATAATTTCAAGGGACAGAGAAAAAGAGGGCTGGAAAAACGAGACACCAGAAACCAGACCGCAGTGCTGCAGCCAGAGCCACGGCGTGAAGCGGCGGGCGCCATTTTCCCTTGCAGCACCAGGCTCCAGAGAGGAAGGGAACTCATAACGGAGCTCAGAGCCACAGAGGAGATACGCCAGCCTCACAGCTGAGGACGCGGCAGCAGTGCCTTACTGCCGGCGGCAGCAGCGAGTTCACCGGACGGCACCACCCAACACACTCAACAGCCCACCAGGCTCCAGAGAGGAGCGGCAGACAGCGAGCCAAGGTGAGCCTCTGCGGATCAGCCGGGAGGAATTCGGCAGATTTCTCGGCGCAGGGAGCATCTAAAGTTCCCAGTGGCTGGGCTCAGCACACCCTGCAGGGACTCAGAGCGGAGCTCAAAAACAGAAAAGAATTACACCAGCCTCACGGCCGAGGGTGTGGCAGCAGTGCCATATTGCTACCAGCAGCAGCAGCAACGAATTCACCGAGTCCACGACAGCTCCATCTGCACACTCAACAACAGTGAGTCAAATTGTGGCCCCTAGAGGAGAAATCCCAGTATTGTACTCCCAGGGATTTGACCCAGTGGGGGAGTGGCGGTGGCAGAGATATCACACCATAGGAGAACACCCAACCTGGCACCCCCCATGGTCTAAAGCAGCCTCGATTGACTCCCAGGAACTGAGACTCTGCGATACAACCCAGTAAAGGAGTAGTGGGGACCGAGATACCACAGACTCGAGATCCAGAGCACCTTAAGTGAAGTCATAGTGACCCAGGGAAGAACCCAGAGAAGGCGCAAACTTCTGAAATCATGGGAAAGAGGAATAACAATGGAGCAATGAATGCCCACAACCCCACAACATCAGAACCTGATAAAACAGAAATTCAGAGATTTCTAGAAGATCAAATCAGGAAAATAACTGTAGAAATAATAGAGGTGTTTTGAAAAGAATTCAGAGAGAGCCAAAGACAGATAAAAGATGCAATTAATGAAGTAAAGGCCTCAATTCAAAGTACAAACAACCGATTAGACCACATGGAGAATAGAATCTCGCTCCTAGAAGATGATGATTCAAAAAATGAATGCATAGTTTCTAATTTAGAAAAAAAAATCCAACAGCAGGAATCTGACATTGAAGAAATATGGGCCCATTTTAAGAGAGCTAACGTAAGAATAATTGGAATAGAGGAGGGAAAAGAAAGTGAAACCAAAGGGATCAACAATCTCTTCAAGGAAGTAATAGCAGAAAATTTTCCAAACATAGAGCAAGAGGTTGATACACAGGTTCAGGAAACTTATAGAACTCCCTTTAGACAGGATCGGAGAAGAGGATCCCCACGCCACATAATTGTCAAAATGACCACTGTGGAAGCCAAGCAGAGAATCTTAAAGGCAACAAAAACAATGGGCCAAGTGACATTCAGAGGCAAACCAATTAGAATCACTCCAGACTTCCCAAACCAAGTCATGAGAGCCAGAAGGGCTTGGAGTAACATATTCCAAACTCTGAAAGAAAACAACTTCCAGCCAAAAATGTCCTACCCAGCAAAACTTTCTATCAAATTAGATGGAGAAATAAGAAGCTTCCATGACAGACAGAAACTGAAGGAATTTATGTCTTCAAAACCAGCGCTAGAGAAAATACTCAAAGAGATTAACTACAAAGAAGAAATAGGTAACACACACCAGAACCGGAGAAACAAGATTTTCCATCCAACAGACAACTAAGATTGGTTATCTGTGGAGATTCATTATTTATGTTAGTCTTTTACCTATCTCTAAATTGTATTGTTTGTCTTTATTGTTGTTAAGTTTTAGGATTTCTTGTTGGAATATTAATATACCTTCAGATATAGCATTTGGAAATATTTTATTCCATTCTATCAGTAACTTTTAACTCTGTTTACATTGTCTTTGGATATACAATATTTTTTTATTTTTTAGGGAGTTTATTTACCCTTTTGTTGCCTGTGCCATTGAAATCATATCCAAGAAATCACTGCCAATTTCAATGTTGTGGGGTTTTATGACCCAGATTTTCTTCTAAAAGTTTATAGTCTTAAGATTTATATTTAGGGACTTCCAGGAAGATGGTGACCGAGAAAAGCGGGGCTTAAGAGCCCCGCTAAAAACAAATCTCCATTACTACAAAATCAGCGCCTTTCAAAGCCAGAAAACAACATCACCAGGAAAACAAAAAAAATCACCAGGCTCCAGAGAGAAAGCGAACTGAGAACAGAGCCACAGAGGAGATCCTCACGCCTGAGGAAGCGGCTTCACGCCCGAGGATGCGGCAGCAGCCATACTGCCGGCGGCACCGGCGAGTTCACGGGACGGCCACAACAAGCCGAGGGGAGCCGCTGCGGAACAGCCAGGCGGGATTTCTCGGCGCAGGAAGCATCTAAAGCTCGCAGTGGCTGAGCTCAGCACACGCTGCAGGGATTCAGAGTGGAAATCAAAACCAAGAAAAAAAAAACGCCACCCCACAGCCGAGGGCGTAGCAGCGGCGCCATATTGCCACCGGCGGCAGCAGCAGAGATTTCACCGAATCCAGTACAGCTACATCTGCGTACTCAAGAACAGTGAGTCAAATTGCGGGCTCCAGAGGAGAAATCCCAGTACTGTACTCACTGGGACATGACCCAGTGGGAGAGGGGCGGTGGCAGTGATATCACACCATAGGAGAACGTGCAACCAGGCACCCCCCACAGTCTAAAGCAGCCTCTATCGACTCTCTGGGTCGGAGACTCTGTGATACAACCCAGTAAAGGAGTAGTGGGGTCTGAAATACTACAGACTCGAGATCCAGAGCACCTTAAGTGAAGTCATAGTGACCCAAGGGAAGAACCCAGAGAAGGCACAAACTTCCGAAATCATGGGAAAGAGGAATAATACTGGAGCAATCAATGCTCACAACCCCACAACATCAGAACCCGATAAAACTGAAAATCAGAGATTTCTAGAAGATCAAATCAGGAAAATAACTGTAGAAATAATAGAGGTGCTTCAAAAAGAACTCAGAGAGAGCCAAAAAGAGATAAAGGATGCAATTAATGAAGTAAAGGCCTCAATTCAAAGCACAAACAACCGATTAGAACACATGGAGAACAGAATCTCGCTCTTAGAAGATAATCATTCCAAAAATGAACGCATAGTTTCTAATCTAGGAAAAAATATCCGACAGCAGGAATCTGATATTGAAGAAATATGGGCCCATTTTAAGAGAGCTAACGTAAGAATAATTGGAATAGAGGAGGGAAAAGAAAGTGAAACCAAAGGGATCAACAATCTCTTCAAGGAAGTAATAGCAGAAAATTTTCCAGACATAGAGCAAGAGGTCGATACACAGGTCCAGGAAACGTATAGAACTCCCTTTAGACAGGATCGGAGAAGAGGATCCCCACGCCACATAATTGTCAAAATGACCAATGTGGAAGCCAAGCAGAGAATCTTAAAGGCAACAAAAGCAAAGGGCCAAGTGACATTCAGAGGCAAACCAATTAGAATCACTCCAGACTTCCCAAACCAAGTCATGAGAGCCAGAAGGGCTTGGAGTAACATATTCCAAACTCTGAAAGAAAACAACTTCCAGCCACAAATTTTCTACCCAGCAAAACTTTCTATCAAATTAGATGGAGAAATAAGAAGCTTCCATGACAAACAGAAACTGAAGGAATTTATGTCTTCAAAACCAGCACTAGAGAAAATACTTAAAGAGATTAACTACAAAGAAGAAATAGATAACACACATCAGAACTAGAGAAACAAGATTTTCCATCCAACAGACAACTAAGATTGGTTATCTGTGGAGATTCATTATTTATGTTAGTCTTTTACCTATCTCTAAAGGGTATTGTTTGCCTTTATTGTTTGTTAATTTTTAGGATTTCTAGTTGGAATATTAATATACCTTCAGATATAGCATCTGGAAATATTTTATCCCATTCTATTAGTAACTGTTAACTCTGTTTACATTGTCTTTGGATATACAATATGTTTTTTATTTTTTTAGGGAGTTTGTATACTCTTCTGTTGCCTGTGCCATTGAAATCATAACCAAGAAATCACTGCCAATTTCAATGTTGTGAGGTTTTATAACCCAGATTTTCTCCTAAAAGTTTATAGTCTTAAGATTTATATTTAGGTCTTTTATCTATTTTGAGTTAATATTTGTATATGGGATTAGGTAAGGGTCCAATTTTATTCTTTTCCATGTAATTATTATTTTTCAATAATATCTAGTTAAAAGATTATTATTCCCACCACCAAATGTTCGTGGAAACCTTGTCAAAAATAACTTGACAATATAGGGAAGAATTTAGCTCTAGGCTTTTATTTAACTCCAATGGTTTATATATCTGCCTTTAGAATATTACTACACTGTTTCAATTATTGTAGTTTTATATGGCTTGAAATCAGAAAATATACATCTTCTAGCTTTGTTCTTTTTCAAGATCGTTGTGGGTACCTAGAGTCCATATTCCATATTAGGATAGTTTTTTTCCTGAAAAATAAATATATAAATATATGATAGTTTCACCTAACAAATAGAAAAAAAATATTCTCTGGTAAGAAAGAAAGCAAAAAGAAATATTGAAATGTTATCTTTAGGTCATCAAAAGCTTGGTATCAGACAAATGAAACTGTTATGTGAGATTATCATTTTTAATTTTTGATAAATTGCTATAATACTTGATGTCAATCACTAAGCCAAGCATGGGAGGGAGGGATGGGGAGAGAATGGGGTGGGGATCGGGTGGGGGCTGACTGGGCAATGTGTGCATGTATGTCTACAGAAGTATGTATCCCACTATGATGTATGAATACAGTGCACCAATTAAAAAAAAAGATTTATATTTAGGTCTTTTATCTATTTTGAGTTAATATTTGTATATGGGATTAGGTAAGGGTCCAATTTTATTCTTTTCCATGTAATTATTATTTTTCAACAATATTTAGTTAAAAGATTATTATTTCCACCACCAAATGTTCGTGGAAACCTTGTCAAAAATAACTTGACAATATATGGAAGAATTTAGCTCTAGGCTTTTATTTAACTCAAATGGTTTATATATCTGCCTTTAGAACAGTACTACACTGTTTCAATTATTGTAGCTTTATATGGATTGAAATCAGAAAATATACATCTTCTAGCTTTTTTCTTCTTCGAGATTGTTTTGGGTACCCAGAGTCCATATTACCTATTAGGATAGATTTTTTCTGAAAATTAATAAATAAATGTATGATAGTTTCACCTAAAAAAAAAAGAAAGAAATATTCTCTGGCAAGAAAGAAAGCAAAAAGAAATATTGAAATATTATCTTTAAGTCATCAAAAGCTTGGTATCAGACAAATAAAACTGTTATGTGAGATTATCATCATTAATATTGGATAAATTGCTATAAAACTATATTATATGTCAACCACTAAGCCAAGCATGGGAAGGAGGGATGGGGAGGGAACGGGGTGGGGATTGGGTAGGGGCTAACTGGGCGATGTGTGCATGTATGTCTACAAAAGTATTTTCTTTATACCATTATGATGTATGAATACATTGCACCAATAAAAAATAAATTAAAAAAATAAAAATAAAAAAATAAAAAATAAAAAGATAAAATAGAGCTGGGAGTGTAGCTCAGAGTTAGCATGTCCCTAGGTTCCATTCCCAGTGCCACAAATAAATGATATAAAATGTTAGAATGTACCTGGGTTCAATTCCCAGTACTACAATAAACAAAATAAAATTAAAAAATGTAAGACATGAAATAAGAAAGGAGGAAGGTAGGAAAAAAGAAAGAAGGAAGCCAGACATGGTGCATGCCAGTAATCTCAGAACTCAGAAGGCTGAGACAAGAGAATAGCAAATTCAAGATTAGCTTTGGCAATTTAGGCAGGCTCTGTTTCTACATAAAAAAATAAAATCAGAGGCTGGACCTGGTGGTGCACACTTGTAATCTCAGCATTCGGGAGGCTGAGATGGAAGGATTGCAGTTTGCAGACAGCCTCAGCTATTTACACCCTCTGCAACTTAGTGAGACCCCGTTTTAAAATAAAGAAAAAATATAGGGCAGGGGGTGTAGCTAGGAGGTCGAATGCCCCTAGGTTCCATCCTCAGACCAACAATACATACATACATACATACATACATACATACATACATACATAATAAAATCAGGGCACATCCTTGTAATTCCAGTACTTGGGAGGTTGAGAAAGAAGGATCATGGTTTGAAGACAGCCTCAGCTACTTAGTGAGGCCCTCTACCACTTAGTGAGATCCTGTTTCAAAATAAAGAATAAAAAATAGGGCTGGGGGTGTTGCTCAGAGGTAAAATGCCCCTGGGATCATCTCCAGTACTGCAAGAAAATAAATAAATAAATAAATAAATAAATAAATAAATAAATAAATAAAATCAGACTGGGGGTGCATTTCAGAGCTAGAATGTCCCTGGGTTAAATCCCCAGTACTACAATGAAGAAATAAATAAAAAAAAAAAAAAAGGAAAAGACCAAGACTTACTGAAGAGCTCACTTTTTTAGTTGTGCTGATAATTGAAATCAAACAAATGCTAATTTCCTTCTTTTCTTCCTTTAAATTTTTTTTTTTTTTTTTTTTGGTACTGGAGGTTGAATCCAGATTCTTCTATCTCTGAGCTATATCCCCAAGTTTTATTTTATTTTATTTTATTTTATTTTATTTTATTTTATTTTATTGTGTGTGGTACTGGGTATTGAACCCAGAGGCATTCTACCTCCAAGCTACATTCCTAGACTGATTTTATTTCTTTTTTCAGTACTAGGAATTGAGCCCAGGAGCATTCTATCTCTGAGCTACACGCTACACCCTTGGCCCTACTTTTTATTCTTTATTTGTTTTCCTTCTTTTTGTTTCTTTCTTCTTGATCTTGGGGATTAAACCCAGAGGCATTCTACCTTTGAGCTACACCCTCAACCTGTTGATAAAAGCCTTGTTCTCCTCTTCTTAAGATCTGTCTTTAGATAGAGAAAGACCTAGTTCTCCTCTCCTATTGTTAGTCTTTAAAATAGGGTCTTGCTAAATTGCTGCTGCTGACCTTGAACCTGCAATCCTCTTGTCTCAGCCTCCCAAGTACTGGATTACAAGTGTGTGTCACCATGCCTGGCTTCCCCACCCCCAAAATGAGTCTCTCTAGGTTGCTGAGAATATAAGTTTCAGAGGCTATCCTCCAACCTGCAATCCTCCTGTCTCAGACTTCCAAGTACTGGGAACACATGCATGCCCTACCATGCCCAGCTAACAGATGCTAATTTTCTAAAGAGGCTGGCATGTAGTAAAAATAGCAGATTTAAAGCTGGGGGCATGACTCAGTGATAGATTGCTTGTCCAACAAGTGTGAAACCCCGAGTTTGATCCCTAGCACTGAAGACCCTCCTACATACATTTTGAAGCCCTTTTCCAATACTGGCACATTAATACATTTTGATGCCTTCTTCCAAAACTTGTACAGAGGCCAAGAAAAAAAAATCTTAAAAGCAGCAAGAACAAAAGAATGACTGACATGCAGGGCCAAAACAATAAGAATCACTCTAGACTTTTTAATCCAAGTTATGAAAGCCAGAAGGGGCTCATATGATGTACTCCAGACCCTGGATGAAAACAACTTCCAACCCAGACTGCTACATCCAGCGAAGATATTATTCAAAATTAATGAAGAAATAAAAACATTCCATGACAAGCAGAAACTAAAAGAATTCATTACTACCAAGCCATCACTAGAGCAAATACTTAAGGAAATAAAACATAAAAATAAAAAAGAAGCAAATACCAGAACCTGAGGTGGGGAAAACTCCACCAGATGAGCAACTAGGCAAAGGAGAAATAAGACTACATCAAACAGAAAATAAAACTCAAAAATGACAGGAAACAAAAATTATACCTCAGTAATAACACTGAATGTCAACGATCTTACTTCCTCAATTAAAAAACAGACTAGCAATGTTGATTAAAGAACATAATTCAACTATATGCTGCTTGCAAGAAGCCCACATTGTAGGCAAAGATATCCATAGGCTAAAGGTGAAAAGATGAAAAAAGATACAGCATGCAAATGAAGACCCAAACAAGCAGGAGTAGCAATGCTCATATCTGACAAAACAGACTTTAAGCTAAAATTCATCAGAAGAGACAAAGCAGGTCACTTATTAATAAAAGGAACAATCCAAAGAGAAGATATAATGATAGTAAGCATTTATGCCCCAAATGTGGGTGCACCCACTTTTATTAAAAAAAAAAAACTCCTTGGGACATCAGGTCTCAAATAGATCCAAGTACAATAATATTGGGAGACTTCAACACACCACACACACCACTAAATTATTTTCCAGCAAAAGATGTGTAATGACGCTTCAGACCTAAAGAACACTATAAAGAGACCTAATACACATATACAGAATATTTCAACCAACAACAGCTTAAATACACATTCTCAGCTGCTCACAGAACCTTCTCTAAAATAGACCACATTCTGTGCCTCAAAGCAAACATTAGCAAATTAAAAAATATCATATAATTCCCTGTATCCTCTCAGATCACAATGGAATGAAAGTACAAATCAACAACAGGAAGATGAAAAACAATTACATAAATACACTGCGACTTAATGATATACTCTTGAATAAGGACGTATAAGAGACAAAGTACAGGGAGAAATTTTAAAAAATCTTAATATTAAATGAAAAATCCAAAATCCATGGAACATTTTGAAGGTGGTCTAAGAGGAAAATTTATAGCACTGAGTACTCATGTAATAAAAACAGAAAGTCATCAAATAAGCAAACTAATGACACACCTTAAGTACCTAGAAAAACAAGAGCAATTTCATCTCAAAGCCAATAAAAGACAAGATATCATTAAAATCAAGTAAAAAAAATCAATGAAATAAAGAACAACAAAAATGATACAAA
Source organism: Muscardinus avellanarius (assembly GCF_963383645.1). Classification (NCBI taxonomy): domain Eukaryota; kingdom Metazoa; phylum Chordata; class Mammalia; order Rodentia; family Gliridae; genus Muscardinus; species Muscardinus avellanarius. The sequence goes on along the minus strand of NC_137789.1, from coordinate 63,647,989 downwards.
AGATCACAAAAAGGTAATCATTAAGGAAATACAAATAAAAACTATAGTGAAATACTACTTCACATTTGTTAGGATGGCTACTTAACATGAATTACCTTGCTCCAGCCCTTTACCTTGAGTTTGTTCCTATCTTTACTTGTAAAGTATGTTTCTTGTAAGCAGCAGATGGATGGATTCTGGTTTTTAATCCATTTTTCCACTTTATGTCTTTTTATGGGGAATTGAGGCCATTTCCATTCAGTGTGATTTTTAAAAATTTTTTATTGGTGCACTGTATTCATACATCATAGTGGGATACAAAAAAATTTTGTAGACATACATGCACACATCGCCCAGTCAGCCCCCACCCGATCCCCACCCCATTCCCTCCCCATCCCTCCTTCCCATGCTTGGCTTAGTGGTTGACATCTAGTATTATAGCAATTTATCCAAAATTAAAAATGATAATCTCACATAACAGTTTCATTTGTCTGATACCAAGCTTTTGATAACTTAAAGATAACATTTCAATATTTCTTTTTGCTTTCTTTCTTACCAGAGACTATTTTTTTTCTTTCTTTTTTTTTTTAGGTGAAACTATCATATATTTATATATTTATTTTTCAGAAAAAATCTATCCTAATATGTAATATGGACTATAGATACCCAAAATGATCTCGAAAAAGAACAAAGCTAGAAGATATATATTTTCTAATTTCAAAACATATAAGCTACAATAATTGAAACAGTGTAGTAATATTCTAAAGGCAGATATATAAACCACTGGAGTTAAATAAAAGCCTAGAGATACATTCTTCCATATATTGTCAAGTTATTTTTTACAAGGTTTCCATGAATATTTGGTGGAGGAAATACTAATCTTTTAACTAAATATTGTTAAAAATAATAATTACATGAAAAAGAATAAAATTGGACCCTTACCTAACACCATATACAAATATTAACTCAAAATAGATAAAAGACCTAAATATAAATCTTAAGACTATAAACCTTTAGAAGAAAATCTGGGTCATAAAACCTCACAACATTGAAATTGGCAGTGATTTCTTGGATATGATTTCAATGGCACAGGCAACAAAAGGGTATACAAATTCCCTAAAAAATAAAATATTGTATATCCAAAGACAATGTAAACAGAGTTAAAAGTTACTGATAGAATGGGATAAAATATTTCCAAATGCTATATCTGAAGGCATATTAATATTCCAACTAGAAATCCTAAAAATTAGCAACAATAAAAGCAAACAATACAATTTAGAGATAGGTAAAAGACTGACATAAATAATGAATCTCCACAGATAACTAATCTTAGTTGTCTGTTGGATGGAAAATCTTGTTTCTCTGGTTCTGGTGTGTGTTACCTATTTCTTCTTTGTAGTTAATCTCTTTGAGTATTTTCTCTAGCGCTGTTTTTGAAGACATAAATTCCTTCAGTTTCTGTCTGTCATGGAAGCTTCTTATTTCTCCATCTAATTTGATAGAAAGTTTTGCTGGGTAGGACATTTTTGGCTGGAAGTTGTTTTCTTTCAGAGTTTGGAATATGTTACTCCAAGCCCTTCTGGCTCTCATGACTTGGTTTGGGAAGTCTGGAGTGATTCTAATTGGTTTGCCTCTGAATGTCACTTGGCCCATTGTTTTTGTTGCCTTTAAGATTCTCTCCTTGGCTTCCACATTGGTCATTTTGACAATTATGTGGCGTGGGGATCCTCTTCTCCGATCCTGTCTAAAGGGAGTTCTATAAGTTTCCTGGACCTGTGTATCGACCTCTTGCTCTGTTTGGAAAATTTTCTGCTATTACTTCCTTGAAGAGATTGTTGATCCCTTTGGTTTCACCTTCTTTTTCCTCCTCTATTTCAATTATTCTTAGGTTAGCTCTCTTAAAATGGGCCCATATTTCTTCAATGTCAGATTCCTGCTGTTGGATTTTTTTTTCTAGATTAGAAACTATGCGTTCATTTTTGGATTGATCATCTTCTAAGAGTGAGATTCTATTCTCCATGTGGTCTAATCGGTTGTTTGTACTTTGAATTGAGGCCTTTACTTCATTAATTGCATCCTTTATCTCTTTTTGGCTTTCTCTGAATTCTTTTCGAAACACCTCTATTATTTCTACAGTTATTTTCCTGATTTGATCTTCTAGAAATCTCTGAATTTCTGTTTTATCCGGTTCTAATGTTGTGGGATTGTGGGCATTCACTGCTCCATTGTTATTCCTCTTTCCCATGATTTCGGGAGTTTGTGCCTTCTCTGGGTTCTTCCCTTGGGTCACTACGACTTCACTTAAGGTGCTCTGGATCTCGAGTCTGTGGTATCTCAGTCACCACTACTCCTTTACGGGGTTGTATCGCAAAGTCTCAGACCCAGGGAGTCAATAGAGGCTGCTTTAGACTATGGGGGGTGCCAGATTGGGCGTTCTCCTATGGTGTGATATCTCTGCCACCGCCACTCCCCCACTGGGTCAAGTCCCTGGGAGTCAGTACTGGGATTTCTCCTCTGGGGCCCGCAATTTGACTCACTGTTGTTGAGTACGCAGATGGAGCTGTACTGGACTCGGTGAATTCGCTGTTGCTGTTGGCAATATGGCGCCGCTGCTACACCCTCGGCCGTGAGGCTGGCATATATCTTCGCTGTTTTTGAACTCCGCTCTAAGTCCCTGAAGTGTGTGCTGAGCCCAGCCACTGGGAGCTTTAGATGCTCCCTGCGCTGAAAAATCTGCCGAATCCTGCTGGGCTCTTCTGCAGCGGCTCACCTCGGCTCGCTGTCCAGCCTCTTCCGCAGCGGCTCACTTCGGCTTGCTGTCTGCCACTCCTCTCTGGAGCCTGGCGGGCTGATGAGTGCGTTGGTCTGTAGCCGTAGCCATCTGGTGAGATCGCCGCTGCCGCCGGTAGTAAGGTGCTGCTGCTGCGTCCTCGGCCGTGAGGCTGGCGTATCTCCTCTGTGGTCTGAGCTCTGTTATGAGACCCCCTCCTCTCTGGGGCTGATGATTTTTTTGTTTCTCTGGTGATGGTGTTTTCTGGCTATGAAAGGTGCTGATTTTGTGGTAATAGAGATTGGTTGTTAGCGGGGCTCTTTAGCCCCGCTTTTCTCGGTCGCCATCTTCCCCTCAGTGTGATTATTTAGAGATAACTTTTAATTCCTAACATGTTAAGATTTTATTTCTGTTTGAAATACTGTTTATTCTTCTTTGCTTAGTTGTCTGCTGGATGGAAAATCTTGTTTCTCTGGTTCTGGTGTATATTACCTATTTCTTCTTTGTAGTTAATCTCTGAGTATTTTCTCTAGTGCTGGTTTTGAAGACATAAATTCCTTTAGTTTCTGTTTGTCATGGAAGCTTCTTATTTCCCCATTTAATCTGATAGTTTTGCTGGGTAGGAAATTTTTGGCTGGAAGTTGTTTTCTTTCAGAGTTTGGAATATGTTATTCCAAGCCCTTCTGGCTTTCATGACTTGGTTTGGGAAGTCTGGAGTGATTCTAATTGGTTTGCCTCTGAATGTTACTTGGCCTTTTGTTTTTGTTGCCTTTAAGATTCTCTCCTTGGCTTCCACATTAGTCATTTTGACAATTATGTGGCGTGGGGATCCTCTGCAACTTAGACCACTTCAAAATAAAAAAATAAATTAGGTTGGGAGTTTATTTTAGAGGTAGAATGCCCCTGGACTCAATCCCTAGTGCCACATTGATACACACACACACACACACACACACACACACACACACACACAATTAGGTTTTGGAAGAAGATATTTGGAGGGGGGTTGGCTCACAGAACTACAAGCCTGGGGCAACATACTTGGGAAAAGGACATGTACCCCTGCTCCACAGTAGAAATCACTGACAACAGTATATACTGGTTCCTACCCTGGATACAGCTACTGCTACAAGACTCCACAGCAATAAATCTTTCCTCATCTTTCCATTATTGTTTAAGATCTAAAATTCCAAGTACAATGTCCCTTTCTCCCTCCTTTCCTTTTCTGCAGTACTTGGGACAGAATACAGGAGGTGCTCTAACACTGAGGTACATTCCCAAATCTTCCTATTTTATTTCAAAACTTGGTAAATTGCCCAGGCTGGCCTTACATTTTCGACCCTTATGCCTTGGCCTCCTGAGTAGCTGGGATTACAGATGTGCACCACTGCACCCAGGTTTTTTGTTTTGTTTTGTTTTGTTTGTACTAGGGACTGAACCCAGGGGCATTTTACCACTGAACTACATCTCCAGCCCTTTTTATTTAAAAACAGAGTCTTAGCCCGGTTCAGTAGTATGTGCTTGTAATCCTAATAATAGGGAGGTTGAGACAGGAAGATTGCAGGTTTAGAGCTAGCCTCAGCACTTAGGCTCTCTGTAATTTAGTAAGACTGTTTCAAAATAAAATATAAGGGGGGTAGCTCAGAGGTAGAATGTCCCTGGATCCAACCTCCAGTACCACTAAATAAATAAATAAATATATAAATAAATTAGACAAAAGTTAAAAAGTCTTGCTAAGTTGCTGTTTTACTAAATTGCTGAGGCTGAATCACTAGCCATCAGGGAGATACAAATCAAAACTATGCTGAGATTCCATCTAACTCCAATCAGAGTGGCAAACATAAAGAAATCAAACAACAATTGCTGGTGAGGATGTGGGGAAAGAGGAACTCTTTTACACTGTTGGTGGGAGTGCAAAGTAGTTCAGCCACTATGGAGATCAGTATGGAGATTCCTTAGAAAACTGGGAATAGATCCACCATTTGATCCGGCTATACCACTCCTGGGTATCTTTCCAAAGGGCTTGAAATCAGAGAACTATGTTAACATATTCACACCCATGTTCATAGCAGCAGTTTGTAATAACCAAAATATGGAACCAACCTAGATCTCCATCAACAGATGAGTGGATTGCAAAATTATGGGAAATACACACAATGGAATTCTATTCAGCTACAAAGAAAAATAAAATAATACCATTTGCAAGAAGATGGAAGGAACTAGAGAACATTATGTTAAGTGAGATTAGTCAAGCACAGAAAGTGAAGGGACATATGTTTTCTCTAATATTCAAGCTAGGGAGTAGTGGTAATACCAGAGGGATTCCAGATGATGAAGGGGAAATCTCAGCAAAGCTTGAAGAGAAGGATAGGAGAGGAAGAAAGCTGAGGTTGTTCAATGGAGGAGCTACATACAAATATGTGTAATAGCATAAATACAACACGATTAACCTGGACACTCTATATTGGGGGGGGGAGGGAAAAGGAGGGGGAAGGGCATGAAGCACAATGTATATGTACACGACTCTCAATATGTTCCACTTATAAAAAAATAAAAATTAAATTTAAAATAAATTAAGCAAACAAACAAAAAAATAATTAAATTGCTGAGGCTGGCCTTGAACCTGCATATTCTCCTGTCTCAGCCTCCCGGGTACTGGAATTACAGGAATGCACCACCCCATGAGTCTTCTTGGCCATAATCCTTTGCCAGGCTAACCAGGAGGCAGGGAAGTCTCTTTTTGGACTTCTGTAGTAGAATGTTTGGGTCCTACTTTCACTTAGATTCAAATAATGGGGTATTTCCCAAATCTCGAATGCAAATTTTTCTCTTTTTTTGCAGTGCTGGGTATGGAGCCCAGGAGGATTCTACTATCGAGCTACTCACCCAGTCCTATTTTTTTTTTAATTCTTTATTTCGAAACGGGTCCCACTGTTTTTTTGTTTTTGTTTGTTTGTTTGTTTGTTTTGTTTTTGGGTGGTACTGGGGTTCCTGGAAGCCCTTCTACCTCCGGGATACACTCCCACAGGCTACACTCCCAGACCTATTTTCTTACCTTTTTATGTGGAAACAGGGTCTCTTAAGCCAGCAAGGCTGGCTCCGAACCAGCACGATCCTCCTGTCTCTGCCTCCCAAGTGCGGGGATTACAAGCGTGCGCCACCACGCCCGGCCCCACTGGGTTATGAAGGGCCTCACTAAGTAGCTGAGGCTGTCCACAAAGCGCAATCCTCCTGCCTCAGCCTCCCAAATGCTGGGATTACAAGTGTGCACCACCACACCCAGCTTAGAATGGGAATTTCTATACTTTATTTCTTTTTCCTACATACATTTCAGAATTTTTTGTTTAACATTTTGGGGATTTTTCTGAGCAATACCACATTGCCTGCAAATATTATCTGTTCTTTCTCTCAATATTTATTTATTTATTTTTTTTTTTTTGAGGGTTTGGGGATGGAACCTAGGGCCATTTGACCTCCAAGATACACCCCCTGCCGTATTTTTTATTTTTTATTCTTTATTTTGAAACCAGGTCTCACTGAGTTGCAGAGGGCCTCACTAAGTAGCTGAGGCTATCCGCAAACCATGATCCTCTGGTATCAGCCTCCAGAATGCTGGGATTACAAGGGTGTGCCACCATGCCTGGCTTGTGTGTGTGTGTGTGTGTGTGTGTGTGTGTGTGTGTGTGTGTAGTATTTGGGATTGAACCCAGGGACATTCTATCTCTGAAGTACACCCCCAGCTTGATTTTATTTATGTTGAAACAGGAGCTTGCTAAGTTACTGAGGCTGATCTTGAACCTATGAGCCTCTTGTCTCAGCACCCCAAGTCCTGGAATTACAAAGGGTGCACAAGAAGGCAGCTTTATAAAACTCATTTGAATTGCAATTCTGAAGTAGCAACTTGAAACAGCAAATATTTGGTAATTGTTTTAACAAAGAAAACCCGACTAGTTTACAATATGAAATGTTTCTACAAGTCTGCCAATAATTAGTTGAAGTCATCTTAAAAACAATTATATTCATGTCTTTTATTTAGAAGGTTAAACTTGAGGCTTTAAATTTATGACATGCTACCCAGGCAAGGTTACTGGCTACATGAGAAAGCTACTCTAATTCTTTTAGTTATATATCTTCCTCCTGACCCAGCCTGGCCACACACTTTTATTGTGTAGTTTGGGGTCATGTGACTACTGCAAAACATTTTTTAAAAAAAAGCATGACCCACCGCTGATGCTATTCACAAGAATATTTAAGAGCTGGAGTGTAGTTTAGTGGTACAACACTAGCCTAGCATGTGTGAAGCCCTGGGTTCAATCCCCAGCACCACTACCCAAAACAACAAACAAACAAAAAAACACTTAGGAACATTTATCATAAATGAGCTTTAAAGGCAGGGGTATTCCAGAAATATTTGAGAAACAATAGCCCTGCAAAGTGAAAGATGTCCATGTAGAAATGGATTTCTAAAGCATTTGCTACAGATCTCCCTCATGCATCCATCTCGTACAGTTCCACCATCCTAATATTTTGTGTATTACTTATTTCTATAATTTGAGAGATGACTTTTGTAGTTCTCTAGAATCTGAGCAGCATGTTTGTTCTAATTAAACTGAACTATAATCTGGATCTAGAATCTCACTGGAAATTAGTTTGTGACCTTGCACTATCTTTTGTATTTGATTCTTATTTTTGTGGTATTCAAGATTGAACTCAGGTGTGCTCTACCAAAGAGCTACACCCCTAACCTCATTTCATTTATTTATTTATTTTTTATTTTGGTGGTATTGGGGGTTGAACCCAGAGGCTTTCTACCTCCAGGCTATACTCCCAGACCTATTTTATATTTTATTTGGAAACAGGGTCTCACTAACTTGCTGAGAGCCTCACTAAGTAGCTGAGGCTGGCTTCGAACCTGTGAGATCCTCCTGTTTCAGCCTCCCAAGCGCTGGGATTACAAGCGTGTGCCACCACGCCCAGCTCATTTCATTTATTTTAAAAAAGGGGTTTGCCAAGCGTGGTGGCACATTCTTATAATCCCAGTTTCAAAAAGGGCTCAGGATATAGTTTGGGGGTAAAATGCCCCTGAGTTCATTCCTCAGTACCAAAACCAAAACCAAACCCCCAAAACAAGAAAAACCACCAAAATCCCAAGAAGGAGGGAGGGAGGGGGAGGGGAGAGAGGGAGAGAGGGAGAGGGAGAGGGAGAAGGAGAGGGAGAGGGGGGGAGAGAGAGAGAGAGAGGGAGAGGGAGAGAGAGAGGGGGGAGGGGAGGGGGGAGAGAGAGGGGGGGAGGGGAGGGGGGAGAGAGAGGGGGGGAGGGAGGGAGAGAGAGAGAGAGAGAGAGAGAGAGAGAGAGAGAGAGAGAGAGAGATCGTTAGTTTAATGAACTGAGTCACAGAATGCTTGCTTAGCATGTGCAAGACCCTGGGATTAATTCCCAGTTCAGCAAAAAAGTCAGAGAAGTTGAGGGGCTGGGAGTATAGCTCAGTGGAAGAGTTCCTGCTTAGCATGTGAGGCCCTGTGTTCAATCTCCAGCACACAATCCCCATGGTCATTAAAATTTAATTTTTCTTATCCTTATTTGTCACCTTAAATGTTTTTCTAAATAATCAAGTTAATTAAGTTCTACTCTAAAGAATGTAGCATATGCCAGGTGTGGTGGTTCACACCTCTAATTCCAGTACTTGGGAGGGTGAGACTGGAAGATCATAGGTTCAAGACCAACCTCAGCAATTTATTCAGCCTCTCAGCAACATAGTGAGATATTTTTATTTCACAATAAAAGCTAAAATAGGATTGGGGTATAGCTCAGAGGTAGAATGCCCCAAATTCAATCCCCAATACCCCTCTCCAAAGCCTCTAAATTAGGACAGATATAAAACAAATGTGGTGCATGCCTATAATCCCAGCACCAGGGAGGCTGACACAGCAGGACACTTGAACTCAGGAGTTCAAAACTGGACTGGGCAATATTGTGAGACCCCATCTCAAAAATAAACACAAAACTGAGCCAGGTGCAGAGGCACACATCTCTAATCCCAGCTACTTGGGTGGTAGAGGCAGGATTTTGAGTTCAAGGCCAGTCTCAGCATATAGAAAGACCCGTTTCAAAAAAACAAAACAAAACAAAACAAAAACCTGTAAGTACCTAGTACTATAAGGGGAAGGGAGTGTTCAGTTCTGATATGCGTCCTGTATGAGGGCAAACAAAAATAAAAAAATTGGGGGGGGGGCTTGAGGTGTAGCTCAGTGGTAGAGCTACTGTTTAGCATGGGTCAGGCCCTGAATTCAATCCCTAGAACTGTTAGGAAAAGGGTGGGGGGATAAAATTCTGATGTGTTCAGCTAGAGATGCATGAAGTAGATACAAAGTCATATATGTACCTAATTCAAGATAAATTACTAAATTAGTGCATCAGTGAAAAATATTTTTGTGGTACTGGGGACTGAGCCTAGGGCTTCTCACATACTAAGCAAGTGGAAAATGAGTTAAACCAGGCAAGGTGGCAAAGGCCAGTAATCCCGAGGCTGAAGCAGGAGGATTCCAAGTTCAAGGCCAGCCTGGAAAACTCAGTGAGATGGTTTCAAAATAAAAATTTTTATGCCAGGCATGGTAGTGCACATCTGTAACCCCAGTACCCAGAAGGACAGAACTGGAGAATCACAGGTTTGAAACTGGCCAAAAATTTAGCAAAACCCTGTTTCCAAATAAAGAATAAAACAGGATTGGAGGTATAATGCCTTTGGGTTCAATCCACAGCACCAAAAAAAAAAAAGAAAAAAAAAAGAAAAAAAAAAGAAAAAAAAAGTTTTTTCAAAGAACTGGGGGGTATAGCTCAGTGGTAGAGCACTAGTATGTGTTGAGGTTTAGTTTAGTTTTAGGTTGACCTAGCATTAAATACACTTGTATGAAGTCATAGCACATAAATTTCCTTTTGGCCACAATTTACAATGGTAACCAGAGTAAAACACTGGATTTTCTAGTTGGGTGTGGTGGCACATGCCTATAATCCCAGTACTTGATTATAGGAAACTGAGGCAGGAGAATTACATTCCTTTGGGGGGGGGTGCTAGGGAAATTCTAACTGAGCTACACCGTGTTTTCTTTTAAGTCTTGCTAAGTTGCTGAGGTTGATCTTGAACCTGTTACCTTCCTTTCTCAGCCTTCCACATACTGATATTAGTTATGCACCAGTGTGGCTCAGCCAAGTTTGTATTCTTTTTTTGTACCTGTACTTCATTTCAGCAGCCCCCCCCCCCCCCCCCCCGGGCGGTACTGCCAATTTTGGGAAACTGTGACTAGACTTTTTTTTTTTTTGGTGGTATTAGGGGTGGTGGAACCCAGAGGCTTTCTACCTCCGAGCTATACTTCCAGACCTATTTTATATTTTATTTGGAAACAGGCTCTCACTAAGTAGCTGAGGTTGGCTTCGAACCTGTGCGATCCTCCTGTCTCAGCCTCCCAAGTGCAGGGATTACAAGCGTGTGCCACCATGCCCGGCTTGTGACTAGACTAATTTGCAGGTTGGTGCTATACATTAAAATAGTTCTAGGCTAATACATATTTGTTTAAACAAACCATGAGGTGCAATCCTAAGAGTTTTGCTAACAGGAATACAAGATCACTTGGCATTAAACCAGATTTACACTATTGCAAATAAAACACAGTATATATAAAATCAATGGGATCTCTTGAATACCAGATCTTAAGTATTTCATCAAACTTAGATACTATCAGAGCTCAGCTCGGCACCAGTAAAATCTAGGTATATCCAAGTTTTGTTAATTTGTGTGAAATCTGTTTTTCTACATAATAATTACTTGACTTTAAACACTTCAGTCTTTAGCACAACTGCATATTATTTCTCAGGATATCTGCATTTTTTTTTTTTTTTTAGAATTGGTAAGGTTAGCATACAATTCACACCTAGAGGAGAGATTCACGCACACCAAGATGTCTAAATGCATTTCTCTGTAAGCATGAGTTGAATATACTGCATGTTCTATTTCGCAGAATCAAAACAAGAATCTTCAAGTCAGGAAACTGTTAAGTGTTGGTAATAAATGCATAAAAATAAGTAATCTAAAGGGCATAACCTAAACAGCAGAAGTATTAACTGAATAAAATAAAAATAGTAATATTTTCTGTACAGAATGAAATACTAGAGATTTACATGTAATTTGAAAATTACCATGCATCAGAAAATGGTTCAATACCATATAATTCTCAAAATTAACCAATTAAAAACTCCTATATCATAAAGCAAATTGTCATGAACTAAAGTATTGTGATTTTTTATGAAAAAGAAACATTAAGGCTAGAAAGAGCAAACACCAAGTGTTCATCATACCTTTTAGTCAATACAGCCTTTATTAGACATGCAAGTGCCATTTGCTGCAAGATACACAAGTTTGCCTAGTCTTCGGTTGTTTTACTATAATGCCCTAATCTTAAGGCTACTTCTGTAGCTAAAACATAAAGTAACCTACATTATCTAATCAGAGTTACTTTATTTCTGCATATCATCTTTTGAAACCATCATTTAGGTTTAAAATAGGTATTATTAAGTAGAAGCTTGTCTTTTTTCAGTACTAGGGATCAAACTGAGGGTCTCAAAATACCACAGAGCTACATCCCCAGCCACCCAATATAATTCTTGTACTTGATAAACACTCAAACACTCTTCTAAAGTGTATACCAGTATGTCTTAAGAAGTTACTAGGAATGTGAAAGATATATATATATATATATTTTTTTTTTTTTCGGGGTCTGGGGGTGGCACCCAGGGGCATTCTACCTCTGAGCTATGCACCCTGCCCTATTTTTTTTTTTTTAATTCTTTATTTTGAAACCAGGCCTAAGTAGCTGAGGCTGTCTGGGAACCACAATCCTCCGGTCTCAGCCTCCCGAATGCTGGGATTAAAAGCGTGCGCCACCACGCCCGGCTTTGCAAGTTATATTAACTGCTTTTAATAAACTGGGAACTGTGTTCAAATTTTCTAAGAGAAAAATTGTTTATGGTTTTTGCAGTGTCTAGAAAATCTGGTCTATATACAGCTACTTGTTAAATATGCCAAAGACATTCAGAAAACCCACTCATTATGGTATATTTATAAAAGCTATTTTAACAGAAGATAGTTAATGTTGTATTATACTTAAGCACATTATAAGACTTCCGTTACATCTCTCTATATTGTTCATACATTATAACATTCCAATTAGAAGGAAGACTGGTATAGTTTAAAAAAGAGTAGCTTTTAAGATCAAGATAAAACTCAGAGTATTTTAAAACACATTTAAACCAAGCGTGGTGGAACATGCTTGTAATCCCAGTAGTTGGAAGGTTGAGACAGGAGGATCGCTGAGACAGAAGGTTCAAAGCCAGACTCAGCTGCTTAGTGAGGCCCTGTTTCAAAAACAAACAAACAAAAATAGGGCTGGGGGTATAGCTTGGAGGTAGAACGCCCCTGGGTTCAATCCTCAGTGTGTGTGTGGGGGGGGGGACCGGACGGGACAAGCAAGTGTAATCACAAGGGACTATAAAGAATGAAAACTGCAGCCGGGCATGGTGGCTCATGCTTGTAACCCCCCGCACTTGGGAGGCAGAGACAGGAGGATCGCGCAGGTTTGAAGCCAGCCTCTCTGGCTTAAGAGAGCCTGTTTCCAAATAAAATATAAAATAGGTCTGGGAGTGTAGCCTGGAGTAGAAGGGTTCCATCATCAGTACCACAAAAAACAAACAAACAAAAAACAAAAACCCTGCAAAGTAACTTTTTTTTTGATGGCTCTGAAGATTGAACCTGGGGCATTCATTCCACCTCTGAGGTACACTCCCAGCATTATTTTATTTTTTTGTGGAACCGGGGATGGAACCCAGGGGCATTCTACATCCAAGTTACACCCCCAACCCTATTTTTTATTCTTTATTTGGAAATAGGGTCTCACAAGTTGCTGAGGTTGGCTGCAAACCTGCAATCCTCCTGTCTCAGCCTCCCAAGTACTGGGATTACAAGTGTGTACCACCCCACCTGGCTCTATTTTATTTTTTTATTATGAAACAGGGTCTCCCTAAGTTGCTGACAGCCTCGTTAAGTTGCTGTGGCTGGTCTGGAACCTGTGATAATCCTGTCTCATCCTCCCAAACACTGAGATGACAGGTGTGTGCCAGCATGCCCGGCGCAAAGGAACTTGACAGTGAATGAAGTACAGCACTCTGGATCGCCTGAAATGCATGATGCACAGGTACTAAGCCATGGAGCTTACTTGCTGAGCATTTAGCTCACCCTTCAGATAGCTGCTACCCCAAAAGTTGTACCCCACCCTCCACAATCTTCCATAATTGCTTTTAAATACTTAAATTTTAGCAATAAACAAAACACAAGATACATTTAAACAATATTGCAGTTTATAAAAAAACATAATAAATTTCAACTCTCATTCTTTTAAGAGTTATAAAAATCAATGTTTTAGCTAAGTTATAAAAATGTTTATCATGTAATTATTTGCATAACTCTAGTAATGCTATCAGCGGCTATAAGATCAGAGTAAGTTTAAAAAACAACACCAAAAACACAAAAATACTCAGCCCAATTATTTACCTGTAGAACATGTTCATTTATGCCTACATTTCGGCATTTGCTATATCATCATTGTTCTAATTTTAAGTCATATCCAAAGGATTAGGCAAAAACCACCTACGAATTGGCATTATTTGTTTATTTTTCAGTTTGTGAAAATGTCCGTAATTTGCTGATGTAGCAAACAAATTTCAACTCTGATTGCTATGCAAACAAACAGAAGATAATCTGCTTTGCAATTAACTTGGTCGTTCAATTGCATACAGGCAACATGCTATATGAAAAAATTACTAACTGAACTACAGGTATTAAATACTGAAAAAATTAACAGTTTATTATAATTTATTTTATTTAACAATCTAAGAAGTTCGCAGCCATCAGAAGCTCCAGTGCAATTTCAGGTGCAATTGGGAATTCAGGAATCTCGGTGGAGCTGTTAGTGTAGCGAACCTTGTAGGTAAAATACATGCATACTTTTGATAGCACATGCGAAGGGATCTCTCTAAAATTTACTTCATTGGTTTCATTTTCAGCAAACTGACCTGCAAAACAAAAGAATTGGGTATGTTATGGCTATGAATATTGTTTCCCCTCAAATCCTAATGCTGGAATCATAATTCCTAGTACCCTGTGTATGTGGAGATAGGGTCTTTGAAGAGGGCCTCCCTGAAACCTTAAAAGAAATCAACCTGCCACCGCTTTAAACTTCTACACCACAGAATTGTGAGAATAAAGTTCTATTGTTCAAGCCAGTCTGTGGGGTGTGTGTGTGTGTGTGTGTGCGCATGTGTGCGTGCGTGTGTGTAGTGCTGGGGATTGAACCCCAAAGCATTCTATCACCTCTGAACTACATTCCTACCCCTATTTTACTTTTATCGGGAAGTAGGGTCTCATTAGGTTGATGAAAATCTCACTACTTGCTGAGGCTGTTCTCCAACCTGCAATCCTCCTGATCTCAGCCTCCCAAGTACTGGGATTGCAGTTGTGCACCATCAAGCCTGGCTTTGTACTTTAATATAGTAGCAAATTAATAAATGTTAAAGAGCCAGGCGCAGTGGCACACACTTGTAATCCCAGCATTCGGGAGGCTGAGACCAGAGGATCGTGGTTCGCAGACAGCCTCAGCTACTTAGTGAGGCTCTCTGCAACTCAGTGAGACCTGGTTTCAAAATAAAGAATAAAAAATAGGGCAGGGGGTGTAGCTCAGAGGTCAAATGCCCCTGGGTTCCATCTCCATATCCGCAAAAAAAAAAAAAAAAAAGTTAAAGAACACTCCTATTTAGCATCAAAAGATCTAACACTGATATTGGAATATAAACATCTTAAAATCTTTATTAAGACAGTTTTTAAGATTCATCAAGACTGAATTTCAAAATTATAACTCTCTATGAGTTAAGAGATTTGGGGGAAGAGGGGTTGAACCCAGGGGCATTCTAACTCCCAGCAACATCCCCAGCCCTTTTAAATTTCCTTTATTTGGGAACAGGGTCTTGCTAAATTGCTGAAGGTTATGTGATCCTCCTTTCTCGCCTCCCAAGTACTGGGATTATAGGTGGGTGGCTTCATACCTGGCTCTGGGGTAGTATAGCTTTACCTAAGAATCTTGGTGGTCTGATTACTGACGGATGAGGACAGAAAAAGCCAAGAATCCTATGCTGTATTAAACTGCCATGTAAAAATAAGTCAGGGCAAATCAGATGTGTGTGTGTGTGTGTGTGTGTGTGTGTGTGTGCGCGCGCGCGCGCGCGCGCGTGTATGTGTGTTTGGGGCAGGCAAGTGAATATATAAAGCACAAAGAAAAGTACTTCCTTGATCCCAGGCCTGTGCATACCAAACATGCTTTACCACCACTGAGTTATATCATCAGCTTGAGAAATACTATATTAAAACAATCTTCAGCCAAGAAAAACTATTTTTCCATTCTTTTTTAAACTTACGCCTTATTTTGCAGTGCTAGGGATTGAGCCCAGGGGCATTCTACTTCTGAGCTATTCCCCTGACCCTTTTCTTTCTTTTTTTTAGTACTGGGAATGGAACCCAGGAGCATTCTACCTCTGAACTATACCCCCACCCCTATTTTATATTCTTTATTTTGAAACAGGGTCTCGCTGAGTTGCAAAGGGCCTCACTAAGTAGCTGAGGGAGTCCGTAAACCGTGATCCTCTTTTTTCTGCCTCCCAAATGCTGAGATTACAAGTGTGAGCCACTACTCCCGGCTCTAACACTTTTAATTCTTAATTTTTTAAATTTGCTTTTGGTACTGGGGATTGAACCCAGGGACATCCTCTGAACTACACCTCCAGCCCAATTTTTTTTTTTTTTTTTAAACAGGATCTAGCTAGGTTGAGAGTCTCACTACTTGCTGAGGCTGTCCTCAAACCTGTGGACTCCCCTGTCTCATCCTTGTCTCATCCTCTCAAGTAATGAGATTACAGTAATACAACATTAAGCCCAGCTCTTTAATTTTGAAACAGGATCTTGTTAAGTCAACAGGAAGCTGGGTGTGGTGACACACACTTGTAATCCCAGTACTCAAGAGGCCGAGACAAGAGGATCATGGTTCCAGGACAGCCTCAGCTACTCAGTGAGGCCCTTTGCAACTCAGTGAGACTCTGTTTCAAAATAAAGACTAAAAATAGGGCTGTGGGTGTAGCTCAGAGGTAGAATGCCCCTCAACATTATTAGTTATTATGAAAATGCAAACAAGATCCGAAGTGAAAGAAGATGTTGCACTCACTAAAAAAGCCAAAACCAAAAAGAAAGGCAATCACTCATATTGGTCAGACATGTAAAAATGAAACCCAGCCAGATGTGGTGACACACGCCTGTAATCTCAGTTCTTAGGAGGCTGAGACAGGAGGACTTCAGGTCTGAGGACAGCCTCAGCAACTTAGCGAGACCTGAGACCTGAGTGACTTAAAACGGGATGGGGGGGTGGTATCACTAAGAGGCAGAAGGCCCATGGGGTTCAACCCCTAGTACAAAGCAAACAAAAAAACAAAACAAAACCCCTGAAAAAACAATTGGACCCACAGAACTCTATTAGTAGGGATGTAAAATGATTCAGCTGCTGTGGAAATAGTCTGGTTAAACCAAGTTAAACATAGAAACACCATGTATTTTAGCAGCTATACTCCTAGGTATATATGTAAAAGAACTGAAAGCAGGTATTTAAACAACTTGTACACAAATGTTTACAGCAGCATTATTCATATTAACCAACAGGTAGAAAAAACCCAAAAGTTCATCAACTAAGATGAACAGATAAACAAAATGTGGAATACTCATACATTATTCAGCCATAAACAGGACAGAAGTACCGTGTATGCTACCACATGGATGAACCTTGAGAACATTAATGTCAAGTGAAGAGTCAGACACAAAAGGCCACATACTGTACGATTCCATTTATTGATTGATTAATTGGTACTGGAGACTGAACCCAGAAGCATTTTACCTCCAGGCTACACCCTCAGCCGGATTTTATATTTTATATTTTATTTGGAAACAGTATCTCACTAGGTTGCTGAGAACCTTACTTCTAAGTAAGTAGAACTCAGCCTAAGTACTGGGATTACAAGCGTGTGCCACCATGCCTGGCTATATGATTCCATTTATATGAAATGTGTAGACAGAGAAATTAAGGAGTGATGAAAACGTCCTGGAACTAGATAGAGGTGATGGCTGTATAACACTGTGAACATAGTAAACTGTGCTCTAGTGTACACGTGAAAACAGCTCATTCTATGTAAATTTTTTGAGATTAAAGGTCTGTGAGTATAGCCCAGAGGTAGAAAGCCTCTGGGTTCCACCCCCAGTACCACCACCAAAAAAAAAAAAAAAAAAAAAGTTTATCTCAAGGGAAAAAAGAATAGACATCTTGGAGGCAATAATTTCTATGAGTAAAATTTATACCTAAGCCAGGCGTGGTGGAGCAAGCCTGTAATCCCAGCATTTGGGAGGCTGAGACAGGAGGATTGGAGCCTCAGCTACTTAGCAGGCCCTTTGCAATTCAGAGAGACACTGTTTCAAAATAAAGAATAACACACACACACACACACACACACACACACACACACACACACACACACACACACACACACACGGCTGAGGTATAGCTTGGAGGCAAGATGCCCCTGGGTTTCATCCTCAGTACAAAAAATAAAATAAAATAAAATAAAATCTAACAAAAACAAAATTACCGGTCTGTAGATAAGAATGGAAACTAAATGTAAAAGAAAACAAACCTTGCTATTACAATACAATCAATTCAGCCTTACTGGAACCTGAAACGTATAGAGTAAATATGTGAAAATCAAATGGCAGAAAACAAATTTTTCCAATGCAACATAATCATGCAATTAGGAGACTTTCTCTTTAAATACCGGAAGTCATTTGATCAAACTTGTAATCTCAGCAAGTCTAAGACAGGAGGATCTCACAGGTTTGAAACCAGCCTCAGCTACTGAGTGAGGCTCTCAGCACCTTAGTGACACTCTGTTTCCAAATAAAGTGTAAAATAGGTCGGGGGAGTATAGCCCGGAGGTAGAAAGCCCCTGGGTTCCATACCCAGTACCACTAAAAAAAAAAAATTAGGCCGGGCGTGGTGGCACACACTTGTAATCCCCACGCTTGGGAGGCGGAGACAGGAGGATCACGCAGGTTCGAAGCCAGCCGCGCTGGCGTAAGAAATCCTGTTTCAAAAATATAAAGTAGGTCTGGGAGTGTAGCCCAGAGGTAGAAGGGCTTCCAGGAACCCCAGTACCACCAAAAAAAAAAAAAAAAAAAAAAGTATTTATCAAACATTAAGAGATACATGAAGAAGGGCATGGTGGCAAATGCCTATAATTCCAGTACTTGGGAGGATGAGACAAAAGGATTACAGGTTCAAAACCAGCCTCAGCAGCTTAGTGAGGCTATCAGCAACTTAGTGAGACTGTTCCATTAAAAAATAAAATATGGTAGAATGCTCCTGAGTTCAATCCTCAGTACCAACACACACACACACACACACACACACACACACACACACAAAAAAAAAAAAAAAAAACAAAAAAACCACTGTACTTACCTGGGCCACTCAACATGGCTTTTATTGTTCCTGATGTAAGTGCGTGTTCTCTTTTTACAATAAATTCATGACCATCTGAAGATATCAATTTGACATACATGGCATCAGGGCCTTCACAGCCACCGTAAGTTTTCTCTTCTCCATCTAAGGTAAAGTAAATGACTCTTGAATCACATATTAAAAACAAACAGGTTACCTAGGTTAATATTTGAGAAATACTAGACCAGAACTTCTGGAAGGTAAAAGCTGTGTGTGTGTGATGCTGGGGATTGAACTCAGGGACATTCTACCTGAGCTACACCCCCAGTCCTATTTTATTTTTTTTATTTTGAAACGGAGCCTACTGGAGGAAGGCTTAAGTTGCTGAGGCTAGCCTTGAATCTGAGATCCTCCTGTGATCCACATGCCTTCTAGGAGCATGCCACCATACCCAGTGATTTAAGTTTTTAACACCTTGTCTTATCATCGCAAATATTTTCCAGTTTCAGTATTTTTCAAGGAGGCAGTAATTTGTGTGTTGTGTGCATGACTAAAGCAGCATTCAAACATGAAGACTAAGACAAAACATTAAGCTAGCATAGTTTAATCCTATTACCTAAAACATTCTTTAAAAATAAGATGCAGTGTATTTTGATTCAATGTGTGTATGCCAAGTGAGCTTCCCTTCCTTTGGCAACTTCTAAATTCTTCAAGTTAGGCTTTCTTCATTTAGCATTTTATTCCCAACCCATAAAAACAATCTTGAAGCTACTTATTGCTCATTATTTAAATTATTGCATGACAGAAGTAATGAAAACAGACAAAATATCAGTCTTTAAAAATTCAAGCTGTGCACAGTGGTATATGCCTCTAATCCGAGTATTTGGGATGCTGAGACAGGAGGATCACAGGTTTGAGATCACTGTCTACTTAGCAAGACGTTATTTTGAAAGTTACAAGACTGAAGATTTAGCTCAGAGGTAGAACATACTGGGTTCAATCCTCAGGTACCAAAAAAAGCAAATAAATAAAAATTAAAAAAATTCAAAGTAGCCGGGCGTGGTGGCGCACGCTTGTAATTCCCGCTTTTGGGAGGAGACAGGAGGATCACGCTAGTTTGGAGCCTGCCTCGTTGGCTTAAGAGACCCTGTTTCCAAATAAAAAATATAAAAATAGGTCTGGGAGTATACCCTGGAGGTAGAAGGGCTTCCAGGAACCCCCCCAGTACCACCACCACCACCACCACCAAAAAAAAAAAAAAAAAAAAAAAAAAAAAAAAAAAATCAAAGTAAGCCATGAGTGGTGGTTTGTAATGCCGGCATAATGGCTTGTAATCCCAGCCTTCGGGAGGCTGTGACAGGAGGACTGTGGTTCGCAGACAGCCTCAGCTACTTAGTGACGCCCTTTGCAACTCAGTGAGACCCTGTTTCAAAATAGTTAAAAATAGGGATAGAGGTATCGCTCAGAGGTAAAATGCTCTTGAGTTTCATCCCAAGTACTGCAAAAAAAAAAAAAAAAAAAAAAAAAAAAAGAGAGAAAATTCAAAATTCAAAGTAGAGGGGATTGAGGTTAAGCTGAGCAGTAAGAGTGCTCATCCACTATGCTCAAGTTTGGTCTTCAGGTGAGAAGAGGGTGTGTACTCTATTACCAGCTAGTCTCAGCATAACTTGGTTGTGATTTTTTGTTATCTCCTTAATCTATTCTCACATACATACCTTTAACAATTTCATTATCACAGAATTTTTAATTCCTATGGTTATCAATACATAAAAGTACCTTAAAGCTTATCCTAAAAATTTAAGAAGCCCTAGAAAAGGGGAGTAAGAAAAGGAAGAAGCTGAAGCACTATAATCATCCATTTATTGGTGTGTGTGTGTTTCTTTTTTTGGTATTGAGGCCCTGGGCATTCTATCTCTGAGCTATTCCCCCAGCCCTGTTTTATTTTTTATTTTTAATTGGTGACTAAGCAAGTGACTAAGGACCTTGCTAAATTGCTGAGACTGCCCTGGAATCTACAGATCCTCCTCTGTCAGCCCCCAAAGTACTATAGACGTGCACCACCATGCCTGGCTTTGCTAGTCAACCCAGAAGTCCCTAAAACTAAAATTAATATATACAAATAAAATTAATAAATATATATAAATAAATACAAAAAATATTTTTACTTTTTGGTACTACAAATTGAACCTGGGCATTCTACCTCTGAGACAGGAGGATCCCAGGTTTGAGGACAGCCTCAACAACTTAGTAAGGCTCTCATCAACATAGTAAGACCTTGCTTCCAAATAAAAAATAAAATAGGGCTGAGGGTATAGTCTGGAGGGTAGAAGGTATACCATACACACACACACAAACTGGCCTGTTCTCAAAAATGTGTCATAAAGACCTTCTCTATATCCTCCAAAAAGTCGAGAACTGTTTAAAAGACATTAAGAGAGGTCAAGTTAATGAACTGAGCGATCCCTGATTAGATTCTAGATTAAAAAAAAAAAAAAAAAACCAAAGTTGCTATTAAGAACATTATTCATCAACCCCCCCCCCAATAGAGCTATACCCTCCCCAGCCCAATTTATTCTTTATTTTGAAACAGGGTCTTACTAAGTTGCAGAGGGCCTCACTAAGTAGCTGAGGCTGGACACGAACCCAGATCCTCCTGTATCAGCCTCCCAAGTACTGGAATTACAAGTGTGTACACCCACCCCCCCAGCTTCAATTGAGACATTTTGAATAAGGACTCAATTAGGAGATGAATGCTAAAGTATTTAGGTATAAGGTGGTGTTATATAAATCTCTTATACCCAGGGATTGGGCTCAGGGGTATTCCACCTCTGAACTATACCCCCAGCTCTTATTTTTTATTTTGAAAACTGTCAGCCAGGCGTGGTGGCACATGCTTGTAATCCCAGCATTCGGGAGGCTGAGATCTGAGGAATGCAGTTTGCGGACAGCCTCAGCTACTTTGTGAGGCCCTCTGCAACTTAGTGAAACCCTGTTTCAAAATAAAGAATAAAAATTAGGGAAAGGGGTGTATCTCGGAGGTCAAATGCCTCTGGGTTCCATCCCCAAACCTGCAAAAAAATGAAGGAAGAAAGAAACTGTCTTGCTAAGTTGTTGAGGCTGGCCCCAAATCCCATCTCAGCCTCACAAGCAAGGTGTGCACCACCATGCCTGGCTTTACATAAATCTCCAGTGGTACAAGAAATAGCACACAAACATGTGGAGGAAGCAAATAAGGCACACTTTAATCATTTAGTAAAAGCTATGATGGTGTATCATTCTTCTAAGTTTTCATAATAAAAATATATAACTCAAAAATATAAGCAACTTCTAAATTACAGACCAATTAAACATGGATTTTTAGCAGCAAATGCCAATGTAACACAATTACTTCAATTTATGCTTCTAATTTTTTTTGCAAGCCAAACTATTTTATATATTTGGTGAGAAAGTTTCTAATTTCTTTTGTTTCTTTTTTGGCACTAAAGATGAAAACTAAGGCCATGAGCTTTCGGTAGGCAGGCTCTCTCCTACTGAGCTGCATCCTCAGCTCTCAAGTTTCCTAAGGTACAATTACTCACTAGGTATTACCAATTGGATTTGGCACAGCAGTGTCACTGATTTCTGCCTTTCAGGAATATACAGTAGATACAGCTGCTGATGTAAACGAATTTCAGTGTACTCCAAACACTTTATTATGTGCATTCAATGATGCTGAAGGCTTATCTTTGAGAATAAAAATTAGCTTCTACTATTTGAAATACAAAATCATCTTTATATACTTACCCATTATGCGCTTATAAAATTCTACTTTGCTTCCACAGGAACTTTAGTAGTTTCCTGAAAATGTAACAATACTGCGTTAAAATGAATGTTGTAGACATGTTTTCACCCATTTTTATTTAATATGTTCTTGGTTTAACAGTTTAAAGACTCTCAGCCGGGCGAGGTGGCGAACGCTTATAATCCCAGCCATTTGGGAGCTGAGACAAGAGGATCATGGCTCTCAGACAGCCTCTGTTACTTAGTGAGGCCCTCTGCAAATTAGTGAGACCCTGTTTCAAAATAAAGAATAAAAAACAGGGCTGGGGTGTAGCTCAGAGTTTGACTTCCCCTGGGTTCCATCCCCAGTACCGTAAATAAATAAGTAAATAAATACTCTCTCCTTCCTTTCTTTGTAGTTTATAATTTCAGCACACACACACTTCTATCGATCAACGTAAGTGTACCTAAATGTCCTACAAGCTCGATTAGTTGGGGCTTCTGAATTGGAAGATTACTGAAAAGAGAAGCACAATAATGGGTTGTGAAGTATGTGCCATGATGTTCTAAGGTACGTGGTCTTTTGTTCTGAAGTGATCTATGGGTCCTGTTACAGAAAAAATAAAAATAAAAATAAAATTGATGGCATTTGCCCCTGGTTTCTGAGAAATCAACTGTAAAACCTTAGAATATCCCTAGTGGTAATAAGAATATCTCTATTACTCATGGTGGAATCCGGCACTTTATGTTAATCAGTTAACTACTGGCTATTTATTTAGCAGGTGTGGGAATGGAACCCAGGGGCATTTGACCTCCAAGCTACACTCCCTGCCCTATTTTTTATTCTTTATTTTGAAACAGGGTCTCACTAATTTGCAGAGGGCCTCACTAAGTAACTGAGGCTGTCTGCGAATCACAATCCTCCGGTCTCAGCCTCCTGAATGCTGGGGGATTACAAGCGTGCGCCATCACGACCAGCTTCTATTGGCCCTTTAGAAAAAGTTGTTTAAGCTAACTAGAGGACTCAGGACAGAAGGCTTTGAGCCTGGATAACAGCAAGATCTTTAGATGGAGAGGGACTGAAAACTGAATTCACCCTTATTACTCATGATTCCATCTATCATGCCTACATAATGGGAACTCAGTAATTTCAAGGTTAACATGTTCTGCCTGTACTGCTACAAATCAATGTGCTGGGAGAGCAATTCCTTAGCAGGGTGAGGGCACATCACACTCGGAATCCTGTATTTACTAGACAAATAAGCAAATAAACATTCACTTGAATGAATGACAACTTGATAAAGTCCAGGACATGAAGTAGCTTCCAGAAGTATAAAAAGAGGTAAGGCTTGCAAGGTGTAGTAGGATACACCTGTAATCCCAGCACTTGGGAGGTGGAGACACCAGGGTCAAGGCCAGTCCCAGCAACTTAGTGAGACCCTATTTCAGAATTAAAAATAAATAAAATGGGGCAGAGGGCATAACTCAGCGGTGGAACAACCCTGAGTTTAATCCTGAGCCGCCCCCCAGGGCTACCCTTCTACTTATGTAAGTTATGTACATCTATAATCTTAACTCTTACATCCCTTCTGTATACAAACCTATCAAAGTTCTGAATTTTAACAATGAAGTGGTAAAAATTTATAGTTTCTGAGAAAGCCCAAAATGTACAAAACAGCAAGATGACTCTTAAAGGAAAAGGTTCCATTTTTTCCAGTAATTTGTATTTTAGCCACATAGATACCATTTAAGATGGCCTTACTTATTCCAATATTCTTTTTTATGTTACTAACAAGAAAATGGCTATGCTGTTTCTAAGAAATTCCTAATCAGTATTTGAATTCTACCCTGTAAAGGATTTAAAAAAAAATAAACACCACAACATTTTAGAGCAGGAAAACAACTTGAGAGAACCTATTAGTTTAGGAAAGAAAAAAGATAACGTCAGCGATTTACTCTAAGTAAGGACAAAGTAGGAGTGAAATCAAATCTCCTAGCCGGGCGTGGTGGCACACACTTGTAATCCCCGCGCTTGGGAGGCTGAGACAGGAGGATCGCACGGGTTCAAAGCCAGCCTCAGCTACTTAGTGAGGCTTTCAGCAACTTAGTGAGACCCTGTTTCCAAATAAAATATACAAAAGATCTGGGAGTATTGCCGGGAGGTAGAGGTAGAAAGCCTCTGGGTTCCACCCCCAGTACCACCACCAAAAAAAAAAAAAAAAAAAAAAAAAAAAAAAAAAAAAAAAATCTACTGAGCTGGTTAAGATGGTGCGTGCTTCAGGAAGGCTGAGTCAAGAGGCCCCACTTAAAAAGGAAACAAACAAAACAATCCCGAACTTAGCTTAAAACTAAGCATGGATGAAGATGTTTAATATATTACTTCTTTTGTGTATATATGTATGGGGGTGGGGCGGGGGCTGGGGATTGAACCTGGAGGCATTCTACTTCCAAGATATCCCTCAGACCTATTTTTTAATTTTTATTTTGAAACAGGGTCTCACTAGGTTGATGAGTGTCTCAGCCTTCCAAGTAATGAGATTATAGGCATGTGTCACCACACCTGACTCAATGTTACTATTTCTAACAAGAGATAAGGCAGAGGAAAAGGACACCATGGGAAAATAATGCAATCTACAATATTAGCAACAATTTTTGGGCCTAACAGTTGGTAAACACTGCACTAAATACTGTACAGGCAGTATCTTATTTAAACCAGCTCTTCCACAGTGGAATTGATTATTCCTGTTTTAGAGATCAGGATACACTGAAGAAGGCTGCTACTTGCTCAAGGCTTATGCAATTTAAGCGACAGTGTTAGGATTTACACTAGTTAGGTTTGACTTCAGAACACATATTCTACTCCTTCCATTATTCATACTGCTGTGATAAAAAACTTTTGGCTCTAAACTTTTCTTTTGTGTGGGATTGAAATTAGGGGTGTTCTGCCTCTGAGCTACACCACCAGCCCTTTTCAATTTCAATTTTAAATTTAATTTTAACAGGGTCTTCCTGTGTAAGCTTCCTAAATACTGGGATTACAGATATACACTACCACACCCAGCTCAGTTAAACTTATTTTATATTTCTGTGGGCTGCTGATAGAAATCTTTAGTTTTCTAAGAGTTAAAAATAGTACTATGTCATTTTACAAGAGGCAATTTAAAAATTCAGTCATTAGTATTTGTTTATACTGCTTTGTAGTTATTCTTTTAAAACAAAAGAAAACTGAATTATAAGAATTTAAGTGCTAACTTTTCTATCTGGATAATCTCCAGAGTTAAACATTTAGAATGTTTATTAACTAGCAGTAGCTAAGCAATAATGCAATCACATCTTAGAAGCCCTTTGGGTAGCAACAGCTTCTCTAAAGACTTAATATAGTAAATCGATTCTACCATTTATACCACAGAGATTAAGGGGGGGGGGGAGGAAGACCTGTCACGATTAATAAGAGAAAATCAACATTAAGAATTAAAGTTTCATGGGGCATGGTGGTACAAGCCTATAATACTTGTACTTAGGAGGCTGAGAAAGAAGGATCACAGATTCCAGGACAATGTCAGCAACTTAGCGAGACAGTTTCTTTTTTTTGCGGGTCTGGGGATGGAACCCAGGGGCATTCAACTTCCGAGCTATATCCCCTGCCCTATTTTTTATTCTTTATTTTGCAACAGGGTCTCACTAAGTTGTGGAGGACTTCACTAAGTAGCTGATGCTGTTTGCGAACCACGATCCACTTGTCTCAGCCTCCTGAATGCTGGGATTACAAGCGTGTGCCTGGGAATGACAGTTTAAAAATAAAATTAAAAGGGACTGGTTTAACTTGGAGACAGAATGCCCTTGGGTCAAATCCCCAGTACAAAATACATAACATACATGCATACTATAAAAGGTTATCTGACACTGAGGCTGTTAGCAAGTCTACTTTTTGTGTGTTGTACACCCCAGCCCTTTATTTTGAAACAGGGTCTCACCACTTTTAGGAGGCTATCATCCAACTGATGATTTTCCTGTTTTAGCCTCCCAAGAACTAGGAGTATGGGCATACAACCACCACACTGGGCTGGCATTTACTTTAGAGAAACCCTAGCACTGGGTATAAAAAGCAAGTAGAAAGCTAGCATGCTTGTAATCACAGCATTGGAGAGGCTGAGACAGGAAGATTATGTTTCGAGGATAGCCTCAGCTACTTAGTGAGGCTCTTTGCAACTCAGTGAGACCTTGCTTCAAAATAAAGAATTAAAAAAAAAAAAAAAAGGACTGGGGGTATAGCTCAGAGGTAGAATGCCCCTGGGTTGTATACCCAGTACCACAAAATAAGTAAATAAATAAATAACAGAAGGATATTTAGTATAGCTGAGCATGGTGGTACAAGCCTATAATCTCCCAATATTTGGAAGGCTGAGACAGGAGGATTGCAGGTTTAAGGCCAGCCTCAGCAAGAGAGAGGCCCTTAGTTAACAGCTTATTTCAAGGTAAAAAAGACCGGGCGCAGTGGCCCATGCTTGTAATCCCTGCGTTTAGGAGGCTGAGACAGGAGGATTGTGCAGGTTCCAAGCCAGCCCCAGCTGGCTTAAGAGACCCTGTTTCCAAATAACATATAAAAGAAAAAAACAGGTCTGGGAGTGTAGCCTGGAGGTAGAATGGCCCTGGGTTCCACCCCCCAGTACCACCAAAAAAAAAAAAAAAAAAAAAAAAAAGGAAAGGGGTGTAGCTCAGGCCAGTCTCAGCTACTTAGTGAAGCCCTCTGCAACTTAATGAGACCCTGTTTCAAAATAAGAATTAAAAAAAAAAAAAATAGGACTAGGGGTGCCACTCAGAGGTAGAATGCTCCTGGGTTCTATCCCCAGTAAAACACACACACACACACATACACACACCTCTTATAGTCTGGTTACAAATGATCAATGAGATGTAGGGTAGTGTGAACCACAACATTCAAAGTAAGATTATCGGTCCCCAGATACATCATGAATAAGGATCACTTGATTGGTTATAGTGGTTAGAGTTGTTCACAGAGAACTGCAAATAACAAAAATAAGTATACCTTTTCTGAACCCTTCTAATAAAATGTAAGTGAATCAAGAATATGTCTAAGGGAAAAAACAAAAATCAAAACATGGCTAGAATGGAAAATCACTGCAACATATAAGTTGGAACAACTGGATATTCATCTGGAAAAGACTTAGACCCTTACTATTACCTCACACAACTAGAAAAATCTATTTGAGCTATTTCATAGAATTAAACTCAAAAGGCAAAATTATAAAGTTACTAGAAGAAAATATAGTATCTTGATTGTTCCAAAGTCAGTAAATCTGAGGCAACAAATCCGCAACAGAACATGTGTTAAGTGAACAACCATGAAAGGAAAATAACTTGTGTACGTGTGTCTCTATCACTGGGGATTTAAACCCAGGGGCATTCTACCGCCAAGCTATGCTACAACTCCAGCTCTATTATATTTTACTTGAAAACAGGGTCTCCTTAGGTTGATGAGTCTTACTACTTGCTGAAGTGTCAAACTTGCAATCCTCCAGTCTCAGCCTCCCAAGTACAGGGATTAATAACAGGCAAATAGAGCCAGGCGTGATGGTTGTAATCCCAGCATTTGGGAGGCTAAGACAGGAGGATCGCGGATGGCAGGCAGCCTCAGCTACTTAGTGAGACCCTATTTCAAATTAAAAAGAATAAAAAATAGGGCAGGGGGTGTAGCTCAGAGGTAGAATGCCGAGTTCCATCCCCAGACCTGCAAACAAACAAACAAACAAACAAACAAACAAACAAACACACACACAAACACAAAACAGGCAAATACCACCATATCTGGCAGAAAATAACTTTTGATCTGGGTCTGAATGGATGGAATGGTGTTTTCTACCAGGCCAGATGGATGGAACGTGATCCAGGTAAAGTAAACAGTATGAGCCAAGTCAAACAGCTCGGGAGAGGGGTACACAGAGCAGCTGAAATGTTGTTGAAAACCAGTTTACACATTCATTCTTTCACCAAATACATACACACATGTATGCTTTTGTCCAGAGCAGTGCTGCGATCAAACCCAGCAGTAATCTATCACTGACCTACATCTCCAGCCTTTTTTATTTTGAAACAAGGTCTTGAGAAATTGCCCTATCTGGCCCTGAACTTGTGGTCCTCCGGCTTCAGCCTTACAAGTAGCTGGGATTACAGGTGTGCATCATCTCACCCAGCGCTGTCAACAAATATTTACTGAGGATCAGTATGCCAAGTCTTATCTCAGGCCCTGGGAACAGAGAGAAACAAAATAAGATTCTAACCTCATGGGAAGAATAATGGGGACAGAAAAACAAAATAATATGCGAGGTGAAAACAGCATTACAGGGAACAATAAAGCAAGGTAAAGTAGGTAGGGAATGGGGAGAGGGGAGGAGATGAGGCTGCTATTTCACTTGAGGTGAAGAAAAGCCTCAATGACATTTGAGACTTAAAGCGAGGGAGTGAGTCATGGATATCTGGGGGAAGAGCCCTGAGAAAAGGGAGACCAGTTTGGCCAGAGAAGTGAGTCAGGAGACAGTGTGGGAAAAGAGGTCAGGGACTGTGGAGTTGGGCTGTATCAAACAGGAGACTAGCGATTAAATAAGAAACAGGATAGGACATGGATCAAGACACAGGTATTGGATGCCTAATTTAAGGACACTGGGGGAGACCGTTTTTCTATGCTACTTACCCCGTTTTTATCTCTCCTACCCAACCATTCTTGTGCTCTTTTCTACCACTCCTACAGACCTGATTTCAGCGCTCCACCTAATAGTGTTTAGAAGAAATCAACCTTTGCAGATTCCTAGCTATAGCACTTTGGAGATATTATGTAAACTTTTGTGCCTTGTTTCCTGAACTAACACAGCATCTACCTTAGAGTGTTTTCTCTCTCTCTCTTTTTTTGGTGGTACTAAGGACTGAACCCAGGGGCATTCTACCTTTGAGTTACATCTCCAGTCTTTACTTTGAAACAGGGTCTTCCTAAATTGCTGAGGCTGGTCTTGAGCCTGTGATCCTCATGTCTCAGCCTCCCAAGTACTGGGATTACAGGTGTGTGCCACCCTGTCCAGACACCGTAAAATTCTGAAAAAACGAACGAGTTTATATACAAAACACTCAGAATGATGCATAGCATACAATAAACACACTGAAACATCAACTTCTTTTTTTACATTTTGGTACTGGGGGTTGAATCCAGGGACATTCTACCTCTGAGATATACTCCCAGTCATTCACTTTTTTTGGGAGAGTCTTACTAAATTGCTGAGGCTGGTTTCAAACCTGCACTATTTTTGACTTGGCCTCCCATAGTATGCCACTACATCTGGCTTGAAACATATACTTCTCTAAATCTATTTCAGAATCATAGACATATATGGGATACCATGAATACCATGCACCAGGCACTGATCTAAGTGCTTGGGAAAAATCTGTGGACAAAATAAAGAACCCCTATAGTTTGGGATTTACATTAGTGTAGGGGACAGCAAGCCTTTTCTGTAAAAGCCAAATAGTAAGCATTTTTATGCTTAGCAGGTCAAACCATAAGTCACAACTACTCTGTGTCTTGGTGCAAAAGCAGCCACAGGCAAGATGCAGCCACAAATCGGTGTGGCTGGGTTCCCTTAAACTTAAGAACAGAAACTCGAATTTCACTTAATTTATACAAACTACAAAATGTTTTTCTTTGGATTTCTTCTCAACCATTAAAAAATGTAAAAAAGATTAACTCTATAGGTTCTTAATCTTCAGTCCTTCACTAAGGCTCATGGATAAGAAACATGAGAATTCCAAACCTTTGCATTTATATGTACATTTTTGGGATAAAAAAAGGAGGGAGCAAAAAGATCCAAGACTTTATCAGATCCTCTAACCATTAAGAAAATAAGAGCTGGGCGTGATGGCGCACATCTGTAATCCCCATACTTGGGAGGCTGAGATAGGAGGGTCACAGGTTTGTGGCTAGCCTCCGCCACTTAGCAACCTAGGGAGACCCTGTTTCAAAACAAAAATAAAAAGGGATTAGAGTATAGCTTGGAAATAGAATGCCTAGAGGTATATTCCCTAATTACCAGAAAAAATGAAGAAAGGTAAAAGAAAAAGAAAACAAGAAATTAAGAATTAGCATTGTCCAGCTGGATATGGTTTATACCTGTAATCCCAGTACTTGGGAGGCCAAGAAAGGAGGATTACAGATTTAAGAACAGTCTCAGCCAGTAGTAAAACTCAGCAATCTAGCCAGACCCTATTTCAAAATAAATATAAAATAGGGCTGGGGGTATAGTTCAGAGGTAGAATGCTTCTGGGTTCAATCCCTGGTACCACAAACACACACACGCACACACAAAGAATGAATGAAAACAAAACAAAAAAAGAATTAGTACTATCCAATGACTCAATGGTCACTGTACGTGGATCTAAACGCACCTCAAGTGGATTTCTACTCTCTGGCCCTGGGGATCGAACCCAGATTTCTACCTCTGAACTAAATACCAGCCTCTTTTATTTTGAAACTGTCTTGAAAAATTACCCTGTGTTAACCTCCAACTTACGATGCTCCTGTCTTAGCCTCCCAAGTACTGGGAAAAAAAGCATGCACCACAGTACCTGCCTTCTGTTAGATATTTTTTTTCTTGAGACCCAGATAGTTTAAATGACAGGACTGGTTCTTCACTCCCAAATGAAGGAGGTGACTAATTGTGCATGTAGAAGTCTCTTTTAGCTCTTTTTTAAAACTGTACTGGGGATTGAACCCAGGGGCATTCTGCTTCCAAATCATACCCCAGCCCTATTTTTTTTGTTTTGAAACTGGGTCTAAGTTTCAGAGTGCCTCACTAAGTAGCTGAGGCTGGCCGTGAACCTGTGACCCTCCTGTCTCAGCCTCCCAAGTACTGGGATCACAAGCGTACACCAGCACACTCTGCTAGCTCTGACATTTTAGTGACCAAATCTGAATTTATCTTCTCCTTACAACTGCTTATTAACTCTCATTTCTTTTAAGCAGCTGTCTCCACACAACGCAGAATTTAAGGGCTCCAGAGCACTGCATGTTCACAGCAAGCATGCCTCACCCCTGTAAACTACCTCACCTACCCTTTTAGACATTTTCAAATTCCTTTGTTTCAGTTGATTCTCTGTACATCATAAAATAATGAATAACAGGCTAAAAAATGGAATCACTTCAACTGCCTTGTCTTTCCACTTGCATCTTACCTGCATCTACATACTATATACTGTCCACCCTTTTGTTTCAAAGGATGAATAAAAGGGCCAGGAGTAGTGGCACAGGCCTATAACCTCAATACTTGGGAGACTGAGACAGGAGGGTCAAAGTTTGAGGCCAGCCTCTATAACTCGGTGAGACTCTCAGCAACCTGGCGATCTTGTTTCCTAAAAGAAATAAAAAGGCTAAGCCGGGCGTGGTGACGCACGCTTGTAATCCCAGCATTTGGGAGACTGAGACGGGAGGATCATGGTTCACAGCCAGCCTCAGCTACTTAGTGAGGACATCCACAATTCAGTGAGACCCTGCTTCAAAATAAAAAATTGGGCTGGGCTGTAGCTCAGAAGTAGAATGCCCCTGGTTTCCATCCCCAGTACCATAAAAAAAAAAAAGAAAGAATAAAAAGGCTGATGGTGGTGGTGGGCATTTATCTTTAGTATAAAAAAAAAAAAATCAAGCCGGGTATTGTGGCACAAGTTTATAATAACAGCATTTGGGAGGCTGAGATAGGAGGATTGTGGTTCTCTGACAGCCTCCACTACTTAGTGAGGCCCTCAGCAACTTAGTGAGACCTTGTTCAAAATAAATAAAAAATAGGGCCAGGAGTGCAGCTCAGAGGTAGAATGTCCCTGGGTCCCATCCCCAGTGCTGGGGCGGGGGGGAAACAATCCTACCTGGTCAGCCATTCTACTCCAGCACCAAGTCCTGGGCCTTATCCTCATTAACTTGCTCTTGCCATTATTCTCATCCACACACCAAATCCTACAACATCCTCAACCCTTCCAACTACCATTCACTGTTTTTCTTTGGTGCTAGGGCCTGACGCATGTGCTATACCATTAAGCTATGCCCCTGGCCTGCAGTCCACTTAATTCACTCCAGTGTGACTTTCGGCCTACCACTCTGCTAAGAAGAGGCAGATGGAAGAAACCAAATTTCAACTACTGCACTTGGTCATTTCTTAATTATTATTTTATTTCGGTGGGATACTGAAATTGAACTCAGGGGTATTCTACCCTCACGCTACATCCCCAGCCCTTTTTCACTAAGTTGCTAAGAATGTAGCTAGGTTGCAGAGGCTGTCCTTGAAGCTGAGGTCCGGGGTCTCTGCCTCACAATTACTGAGATTATAGGCGTGGGCCATCACACCTGGCTGAAAAAAAAATAAAGATTATCTGGGCATGGTGACAATCCCTTGTAATCCCAGTACTTGGGAGGCAGAGACAGAAGGATCGCAAGTTCGTGGCCAGCCTCAACTTAATGAGACCCTGCTTCAAAATAAATGAATAAAATAGGGCTGAAGGTGTAGCTTGGAGGTAGAATGCCCCTGGGTTCCATCCCAGTACCACACACAAAAATAAAATTAAATAGGGGGCTGGGAGTTACACAACTTTGTAGGAGTGCCTGCCTAGCCTGTGCAAGGCCCTGGGTTTGATGCCCAGCATCACAAAGACAAAGCAAAACAAAAATAAAAAAGGCCAGATAAACAAGATAAAGATTAGATAGAAATCCCGTATCATCACTGGCAATAAACAGTAAATATCCCTGATGGGAAGAACTACTGCCGTTTTCTTGCCATTGTATATCCAGAAAGAATAAATCCACGTGTGTACTGTTTTATTTCAACAACCTAATTATAATGCACATGAAATTAGATATTACTTTGGTCACTTAACAAAAAAGGAAATCACTTGGGAACCCAAAAGCAAATGGGTTTAAAAATGTTTTTAAGACTGAAGATTTCAGTTGCTTGCTACACTGAGAGAGATGCTTAGTAGAAATGTTCGCACCAAACACAAAACCCCATAGTTTAGGTAACAAAAGATATACCGATTTCTTAAGTAAAACTCAAATGATCAATGTACTTGGTGTTAGATAACTCCTTTCAGTTGAGGCTGGGAGGTAGATGGACGAAAGCCCCAACACATCAAGCCAGGCAGAGAACACCCAACAAGTTGCCCAGAAGCTAAACTTTTTTTCGAGGTCCTGAAGCTGAAAGAAGAGCCCTCTCCTGGGGCTAGAGAATGACTTAAAAAAAAAAAAAAAAAAGAACCAAGCTGACCGCACACGAGGAAAGCAAAAAGGCACACCGACAGGGCTGCCATGCTCCAAACTCCACCCTCCCCATGCTCAACCCAGCCAAGACCGAGGCTCGCGGGGGGCCTCCCGCCTCCCACCCCTTCCCAAGCCCAAGCCCACCGAGAGGTCCCGCCGACCTCCTCCCCTCCCCCAAACCTGGAGCTGGGAGGCCCCGGGAGGTTAGGAGCTTCCGTCCTTCCCCGCCCAGATGGGAAGAGATGAGAAGTAGGATGGCGAACGCACCCAGTTCCTGCCTCCCTTGTGCCCCAGGCATACCCAGAGCTCGCTTCCCGCCCGGACCCGAGACTCACTCGTCCGCCCCGCAGTCACCGCGCCGGGTCTCCTCGTACCGCCACAGCCCCTACTCCAGGGCCGCCCCCCCACCCCCAGCTGCCTGCCCCTGTGGGTTCCGGGGCACTCGGAGGAATTACTTCCGCCGGGTCACAGCTACGCGCGGGAGATTAGTACCTGGTAAAGCCGGGTCGCCGAGTGCTGCCGACTCTGGCTGCGGGAAGTGCGTAACGCCCCCTCCCTTCCCCTTTAGGAACGCGGGCCTTCTTAACGTACGTCACCGGCAAATCCCAACCAATCAGATTCCAGGTATTCTGGATTTCCCGGCATGCAGCGACTGCTTGATCCGATTTCTGCGGAGAGTCGCTCGGGAACGAAGCAGAACTGCATTCTGGGATTTGTAGTTTCCTTGGCCAGTTACTCTGTTGTTTGGCCCGAGGCAGCGCTGCATGCTGGGTCTTGTAGTGTCTTGGGCTGAGCGTTAAGATTTTGGTGGTTTTAGCGGGTGTTTCTGTCTGTTGTTTGGGGTACGCCGACAGGAGGAAGATTGCAAAAGAAAGATTCAGACGTGGGAGTGTGGTTTCTGTGCTGACAAAATCCTGCTCTTGGTGAAGCAGCTGCTGCCTTTTTTGAAAAGTTGCAGCGCGGGTTGACGAGCATCTCGAGGGCCCGCGAAATCCGGTAGCCTCACTTCCTCCCTTCCCGGTATCGTTCAATGTTTACCGAAAACTAGCCACGCCCGGCCCCGGGGGCCACCCCGCCCCCGCGCTCGCTCAGCTTGGGATTCTGAGTCGGGCGCCGCGGTCAGCTAGGGAACCGCTTTCCTCACTCCTCCCTGGGTCTCACCTCCCCATCGGACCTCTGAAATGCCTCTCTACAGCCGCCGTCGTCCGCGTCGCCCTCCCCTCCCTCCCTGCCTGTCCTTTTCTCTTGCTCTCCTGTGGTTACTCACGTACCTTTCCCGGAAGCCTGAAACAGCTAAGTTTACCCTCTAGGGCTTTTCTGGAGTGTGGCGTGAAGAGAACATTGGGTCCAAGATGATGTCGCAAGTTACTCAGCTAGGCACTGTTGTGTAACAGTGTCCACAAAAGGGAAATAGAAAGGGGCAACCCAGAGTTTGCTGAACTAATTAATGACTTTTGTCTGAAAGGCTTTTTAAAAGATAAAAGATTTGGCAGGTAAAAGACATAGTATTTTTAGAATTAATTGCAAGACGAGAACATGCTGCCCTGGATTAATTTTTCTTTTTTTTCCCCTTTTTTTTTTGCGGGTCTGGGGATGGAACCCAGGGGCATTCGACCTCCGAGCTACGCCCCCCCTGCCCTACTTTTTATTCTTTACTTTGAAACGGTCTCACTGAGTTGGGGAGGGCCTCACTAAGTAGCTCAGGCTGTCCGAGAACCGTGATCCTCCAGTCTCAGCCTCCCAAATGTTGGGATTACAAGTGTGCGCCGTGCGCCATACGCCCGGCTTAATTTTTCAAAGCCTTTGCAGAATAATAAAAGTTTGGTGTTGTATTGGTAGTTCATAATAAAGTTTAATGGGGAGGAGAGTTATTGGGGAACAAAAGATGAAACCGAGGGAAAACGTGAATAAATATCCTAGCTTCACTTTCTTTGAGTTACTTGCTTTTAACACCAATTTTAGAAGTCATGTTGTTAAGCAGTTGACTCCCATTAGATTTGCTGTAGGTAGCACATCTATCATAGGGAGCACAATGATGACTGTTGCCTAATTTTCTTCCCCCAGGAACTTGGAAGTGATATTTGTCTTATCTTCAACCTGTTGAAACCATTGACCCTTCATTTGGGCCTGTGCAGGTGTCCAATGGGTGCCTTTTGGTGTCAGAGGGCCATAACCTTCAGATCACTCACTCAAATGTTGCTATTTTTTGTTTGTTTGTTTGTACTGGGGTGGAACCCAGAGGCTTGCTACCTCTGGGCTATACTCCCAGACCCATTTTATATTTTATTTGGAAACGGTCTCACTAAGTTGCTGAGATCCTCACTAAGTAGCTGAGACTGGCTTCCAACCTGTGCGATCCTCCTGTCTCAGCCTCCCAAGTGCAGGGATTACAAGTGTGCACCACCACACCTGGCTTAAATGTTGCTATTTTTTGAACAAGCATACTATGAAGAGCCATAAAGCTTGATTATACATGTGTAGATCATTGATTACCTCACTTTTATCTAATCATCTTTCCCCAAACCTCACACCACCTGCTTGCTTGCTTTGTTTGTTTGTGTGTTTTAGGTACTAGGAATTGAAATCAGGGGCATTCTACCTCCAAGCTACATCCCCAGCCCTATTTTGTGTGTGTTTTACTGGGGGTGGAACCCAGAGGCTTTTTACCTCCAGGCTATACTCCCAACCCTAGGGTCTCATGAAGTTGCTGAGAGCCTCACTAAGTAGCTGAGGCTGGCTTCGAAAGTGTGTGATCCTCCTGTCTCAGCCTCCCAAGCGCAGGGATTACACCACACCAGGCTTTTTTTTTTTTTTTTTTTAACAGGGTCTTGCTAGGTTGCTCAGCACTACTAGTTGAGGCTGTCCTTGAACCTTCAATTCTCCTATCTCAGCCTTTCTAGTACTAAGATTACAAGTGTTCTCCACCATCCCATAAATACCCCCGTTATGGTTTAGGATATGAAATGTCTCCAGGACATGTGTTGAAGACTTGGTCCCTGGCACAACAGTGTTCAGAGGTATAGCTGTGTGTGTGTGTGTGTGTGTGTGTGTTAGTAGGGATTGAGCCCAGGGGTGTTATACCTCTGAGCTATACCCCACGTCTTATTTCATTTATTTATTTATTTGTTTATTTTGGGGGGTATCGGGTAGGGAACCTAGGGGCATTGTACCTCCAAGCTACACCCCCAGCCTTATTTTTGAGTATTTTTATTTTTGAAACAGGATCTCACTGCGTTGCAAAGTGCCTCGCTAAGTAGCTGAGGCTGTCCATGAACAGTGATCCTCTGGTCTCTGACTCCGGAATGCTGATATTACAAGTGTGTGCCACCACGCCCGGCTCATTTTTAAAATTTGAAACAGGTTCTTACTAAGTTGCTGAGGGTCTCACTGAATTACTGAGGCTGGCCTTGAACCTTCGGCCATCCTTTGTCAGCCTGGCAAGTACTAGGATTATAGGAGTGGACCACTACACCCAGCTAAGGTAGTTTTTGAGAAATGATTGGATGTTGTGAGCTCTTACTGGATCAATGGATTAACCCCTTGAGGGATTCATTGCTGAATGGACTATTGGGATGTGGTGGAAACTAGTAGGTAGAGCTTAGTTGGAGGAAGTAGGTCCAGGGACCAGTTCTAAAAGGGTGTATCTGAAACCGTGAGCCCAAGTAAATCTTTATTCCTTTGTTTTTTTTCAGGTATTTTGTCACAGTGATAAAACACCAACTCAACTAACCTCTAAACCCTATCTTCAAGCTGAGCGTGGTGGCGCACACTTGTAATCCCCGGGCTTGGGAGGCTGAGACAGGAGGATCGCACAGGTTGGTAAGCCAGCCTCAGCTACTTAGGCTCTCAGCAACTTACTGAGACCCTGTTTCCAAATAAAATATAAAATAGGGCTGGGAGTATAGCCCGGAGGTAGAAAGCCTCTGGGTTCCACCCCAGTACCACCAAAAAATAAAATAAAATAAACCCTGTCTTCAGAGAGACAGATTTGAGTTTTATTTCCCGTCTCCATGTGATTGGTACCTTGTGAATACATCCTTTTCAAAATCCATTGTTTTGTTAGCTGCTAGGCAGGAACTTTTAGGGGCAAGCATCTGTGCTTTCAGGGGAAGAAGCCCCTACCTACACCTTTAAATGACTGCTAGCTAGCATTCACCCTCTAAAGGCAACCACAAGGAACCTGCTTAAATTGCCAAAACCTCCCAGTCACTCTTTTTTTTTTTTTTTTGCCATACTGGGGATGGAACCCAGGGGCATTCTCCCTCCAAGCGACACCCCCAGCTCTATTTTTTTATTCTTTATTTTGAAACAGGGTCTCACTGAGTTGCAAAGGGCCTCACTGAGTAGCTGAGGCTGGCCATGAACCGCGATCCTCCAGTCTTAGCCTCGCAAATGCTGGGATTACAAGCGTGCGCCACCACGCCCAGCTAGTTTTCAAGGCATGAAGAATTTAACTCAGGTTTCCAGGCTTTGTCCTTCTCAAAGGGCTCTCCCTCCGCTGTCATAAAGAAGGCCAAACCCCATACAAGGGGTCCGGACACGGGGTGACTCCGCGGATCCTCCCGCGCACGCGTGGTGACTGGCGGCGCGGCCCACACGGAACCTCGGGGGCGGGGAAGGTTGCACCCGGACTCCTATTCCGCGCGCGCAGGGCCGGCGCCCGCCCAATCGGCGCGCTAGCTCCAGGAGGGGGCCCGCGGCGCGGACGGCGGCCTCCGCGGGGCGCGCGGGGCTTCTCCAGCTGCTCAAGGGCGATCGTGCCACTTTGCCCCGCGGCATGCTGCTGCTGCTGGCGGCGGGCGGCCGGTGGGCGGCCGGGCTGCAGCCCGCCGGGAGGAGGGCCGCGTGGCGGGCGGCCGCGGCGCTCTCGCGGGCGCTCACCCGGGCCTCGGCGCCGGCCGGCGGCGGGAGCGCGGGGCTGCGGGGCGCTCCGGCGCTTCTCCCGCGTCGCGCGCGAGCGCAGGTCGGTGGTCCGGTGCACTGGTGAGGGGTGAAGGGAGCGCGTGGGCATCGGGCCTGGGGAACCCCGAGGGGCCGCGGCGACCTCCGGGTCCGACGCCCCTGGCTTCGTTGGTGACGCGGGCTCGGGCCCGGCGGGTGCCGGGGGTTGCAGCCTCCGTGGGAAAGTGGAGGTGGTCCCGGGCGGCCACCCTAGCACGGGGCAGGTGGTTCTTAGTATAGCGTGTTTGTGATGACAGCTCGGTTTAGTTCCTTGTGTGCAGGGGCATCCCAGACCGGTTAATTTGCGAAGAAATTGGATACAGCACCTGGGAATTGAACTGAATTTGTGTGTGTGTGTGTGTGTGTGTGTGTGTGTGTGTGTGTGCGCATCCCAGACCGGTTAATTTGCGAAGAAATTGGATACAGCACCTGGGAATTGAACTGAATGTGTGTGTGTGTGGGGGGGGGGTACTGGGGTTCCTGGAAGCCCTTCTACCTCCGGGCTCCACTCCCAGACCTATTTTTTTATATTTTTGAAACAGGGTCTCTTAACGCCAGCACGGCTGGCTTCGAACCTGCGCGATCCTCCTGTCTCCGCCTCCCAAGCGCGGGGATTACAAGCGTGCGCCATGAATTGTTTTTAAAAGTAGATGCCCATACTTCCCCCACCCCCACCCGCTAACGGGGACCAAACGCAGAGCCTAAAGTAAACTGGCCAAGCACTAGACCACTGAGCTGCATCCCCCGGCCAGGTGACTCTACTTTTAGGAATTCCTTTGGTCCCTGGTGAAAAGTGGGCTGTTGACTTAAATTCTATTCATTTAATCCGAATAAATTGTCTCCTGTTCTACACTATAAAATACAAGGATTGGCAAGTCTGGTTGAAATTTAGAAGAGGGGCCTAAGCCAGGCGTGTGATCCTTACCTGCAATTTTAGTACTTCGGAGGCTGACAGGAGGAT
This sequence comes from Muscardinus avellanarius, assembly GCF_963383645.1. Taxonomy (NCBI): domain Eukaryota; kingdom Metazoa; phylum Chordata; class Mammalia; order Rodentia; family Gliridae; genus Muscardinus; species Muscardinus avellanarius. Next base: position 63,608,653 of record NC_137789.1, on the reverse strand, counting down.
TAGAGGTTCCTAGCCAGCCTCAGCAGTTTAATGAGGCTCTCAGCAACTTAGGGAGACCCTGTTTCCAAAAAAATAAAATAGAGCCGGGTGTGGTGGCTCACGCTTGTAATCCCCTCACTTGGGAGGCTGAGACAGGAGGTTTGCGCAGGTTCGAAGCCAACCTCCGCTGGCTTAAAGACCCTGTTTCCAAATAAAAAAAATATATAAAATAGGTCTGGGAGTGTAGCCCGGAGGTAGAAGGCCCCTGGGTTCCATCCCCAGTACCACCAAAAAAAAATAAAATAGGGCTGGGGGTATAACCTACAGGTAGAAGGCCCCTGGGTTCCACCCTTAGTACCACAAAAATAAAAGTTAATTTATTATTTTTTGAAAAGCCAATGCATAGCTGGACGTGGTGGCACTTGCTTATAATCTCAGCACTTGGGAGGATCACAAGTTCTAGATCAGCCTCCAAAAGTTAGGAATACCCTGTTTCAAAAAAGAATAAAAGGGCTGGGAGATTTAGCTCAAAGGTAGAATGCCCCTAATTTAATTCCCCAGGAACACATGCACGCACATGCCAAGCCAGATGAGATGGTGCACACTTGTAATCCCAGTACTTGAGAGGCTGAGACAGGAGGATCAAAGGTTTGTAGCCAGCTTCAGCTACTTAGGGAGACCCTCTGTAACTTAGACCCTGTTTCAAAATAAAAAATAGGGCTGAGGATGTAGCTCAGTGGTAGAATGCCCTTGGGTTCAACCCCAAGTATAGCAAAAAAAGAAAATGCATTTAAATCTAATGAGAATGTTCTTATTAGGACACTATTCCTCTAAACTAGTTTTACTTGTTCAAAGTCTCACTTGATCTAAAAATCTGAGAGCCGGGGTACAAACCTACCAAACTCCAGCTTAGTACCTTTCTTTTTTTTGAGTGTGGTATTCGGGATTGAACCTAGGGTTATTCTACCTCTGAGCTACATCTTGAGCCCTTTTTATATTTTGTTTTGAAACAGAGTGTCACTCGGTTGCTGAAGCTGGGCTTGAACCAGCAATCCTCCTGTCTCAGTCTCCTAAGTACTAGGATTACATGTGTGCACCACCACGCCTCCTTGCACCTTTCTGCTTATGACTGGAATTAAGCAAAGCCATACTGTTACCCAGTTTGATTTCTTTAAATCTGCAGATTATTTGGGAAAAATATTTATGTGACAAGTTCTCTTCCACTCTTCATTATATTTTTTATTTGGTACTCGGGATTGAACCACGGGGCCTTTCACCTTCGAGCTATGCCCTCCCTCCCTCTTTTTTTTTTTTTGCGTGGTACTGGGGGTGAAACCCAGAGGCTTTCTACCTCCGGGCTATACTCCCAGACCATATATATATATATATATATATATTTTTTTTTTTTTTGGAAACAGGGTCTCACTAAGTTGCTGAAAGCCTCACTAAGTAGCTGAGGCTGGCTTTGAACCTGTGCGATCCTCCTGTCTCAGCCTTCCAAGCGCGGGGATTACAAGCGTACGCCATCATGCCTGGCTTTTATTTTTTATTTTGAAACAGGGTCTTGCTAAGTTGCTGAGGCTGCCCTCTAACCTGCAATCCCCCTGTCTTAGCCTCTCAAGTACTGGGATGACAGGTATGTGCCACCATTCCTGGCAGTTTTTTTTTTTTTTTTTTTAATGATATTAACCTTGGGCCAGTCTACCTCTGAGCTACACCCCTGGTTTTTAAATTTATTTTGAAATCCTGATGTGGTGGCACATGCTTATAATCCCAGTACTTGGGAGACTGAAACAGAAGGATCATAGGTTTGCAGCCAGCCTCAGCTACTTAGTGAGGCTCTCCTCAACTTAGTGAGACCCTGTTTCAAAATAAAGAATAAAAAATAGAACTGGGGGTATAGTTTGGAAGTAGAATTTTTCTGGATTCAATCCCTGGTACCGCAAGGAAAAAAAAGAAATAGTGTCTCACTAAAGTGCTCAATCTGGCCAGGTATGGTGGTGCATGCTTGTAATCCCAGTATTTGGGAGGCTGAGACAGGAGGATTGCAGTTTCAAACCCAGCCTCATCTAGTTAGTGAGGCCCTCTTCAACTTAATGAGACCCTGTTTCAAAATAAAGAATAAAAAATAGGGCAGGGGGTGTAGCTCGGAGGTAGAATGTCCCTGGGTTCAATCCCCAGTACTGCCAAATAAACAAGATGCTGCATCTGGCCTTGAACCTTCAATCCTATCTTAGCCTCCTAAGTACTGGGATTACAGGCGCGCACCACTATATCCAGTGTGGTGGTGCACACAGTTTGTGGACAGCCTCAGTGAGACCTTGTTTCAAAGTAAAGACTAAAAACTAAGGCTGAGAGTATAGCTTGGAGGTAGAATGCCCCTGGGTGCCATCACCAGTACTGTAAAAACAAAACAAAACTTAAAGAAATTTAACAGTTGGTCTAAACTGCAATTTACTGTACATTCATAATGGTCTCTTGTTTCAATAGATACCTGTTTGTTGGGAAGGATGTATTCGATGCTTACATACACAACTTGAGGAATCAGAAGAGGGAAGGCTCATTTATACCGGGAATATGGCACGTGCAGTATTTGGTGGGTAATCAGAACTCGGATTTCTTTGTTTCCCTTTAATTATGAAACTATTCTTAGCATATGTTACCTATTGTTTTAGCATCGTTTACTTGCAAGACAGGGAAAATTGTAAATTTTTTCTCAAGGCCAGTTGATAAAATGTAGATCTTTACATTTTTAGGAGATTAAAAAGATGTTTGAAGGCTATATGACAGCTTTGTGATCTTATGGTTGGATACTCAAGCGTCCATTCTCTGTCGATCTCTCTTAATATGTTTAACAACAAAAAATAGTAAAAAGTGTAATGTTTGAATATGCAGAGAAAAGTAGAATACTTGTTAAGTGTGGTTATTTGGGCCACTAGAATAGGGAAACTTTCCATTTTTACTTTTTTTGGGGGGGTACTGAGAATTGAACCTAGAGGCATTCCACCTTCAACCCAATTTTATTTCTTATTTTGAAACAGGTCTCACTAAGTTACAGAGGGCTTTGCTAAATTACCAAGGCTGGCTTTGAACCTGTGATCCTCCTGTCTTAGCCTTCCAAGAAGAGGGATTACAAGTGTGTGCCACCATGCCTGGTTTACTTTTTTTTTTTTTTGGTATCGGGGATGGAACCCAGAGGCATTCTACCTCCGAGCTACACCCCTAGCTCTATTTTTTTTTTTTTTAGTCTTTTTATTTTTAAAACAGGGTCTCATTAAGTTGTGAAGGGCCTCGCTAACTGAGGCTGTCCATAAACCATGATCCTGGTCTCCACCTCCTGAATGCTGGGATTACAAGCATGTGCTACCATGCCCAGCTACTTCGTATGTTTCTAAATTTGACATTTAAAATGAACATGGAGCTGGGAGTGTAGCTCAGGATTAGCACTTGCCTATTGTGTGTGTGTGTGTGAGGGTGTGTGTGTGTGTGTGTTATTGGGGATTAAACCCTGGGGCGTTCTACCTCTGAGCTACACCCCTAGCCCTATTTTTATTTTTTATTTTGAAACATGGTCTTGCTAAATTGCTGAGGTTGGCCTTGAACCTGCAATCCTCCTGTTTTAGTTTCCTAAGTACTGGGATTATAGGTATATGCCTCCACACCTGGCTTTGCCTATTATTTTTGTGTGTGTGTCTGTGTGTGGTACTGGGGATCGAACCCAGGGGAATTCTACCACCAATTCACACACCCCAGCCCTATTTTATTTATTTCTTTTAATTTTGAAAGAGGATCTCACCAAGTTGTGGAGAACCTCATTAAGTTGAGATAGGCTCTGAACTTGCTATCCTCCTGTCTCAGCCTCCCAAGTACTGGAATTACAAGCATGTGTCATCATTCCTGGCCTTCCTACTATTTTTGAGGCTCTAGGTTTGATGCCCAGCACTGCAAAAAAAAAAAAAAAAAAAAAAAAAAGCTGGGGCATGGTGGTACATATAATCCCAGTACTTGGGTGGGATTATAAACTGAAACTGCACAAAGTAGTGAGACTCAACAACCTAGCAAGCACCTGTCTCAAAATAAAAATAATAAGGCTGGGAGTATAGCTTAGAAGTAGAATGTCCTAGATTCAATCTTAAGTACAAATCAGTCAAAGAACTCCGAAAAAAAGCTGGGCGTGGTGGCGCATGCTTGACATCTCAGTTCTTGGGAGGATCTGGGTTCTTAACCAGCCTCAGCTAGGGTGTAGCTCTGAGGTAGAATGCCCCTGGGTTTATTCCTCAGTACCACACACACACACAAAAAGGAAGATATATTGATTTATGTCTTGTTCCCACTTGACTCTTTTTTTGGAAAGGAGGAACTGGGAGTAAATTTTGATATGGTAGAATGTAATAATTGGAAAAAGTGTAACTATCCTTGATATTTAAGGTTTTAGAATTGCAACTTATACAAGAATTTAATGTTTGAGTTCTTTTGATACTATAATTAATAGCAAGTGACTCCCAGATTTGTATTATTTTTTTATATAGAAACTGAGGGAGAGGCAGTGTTAAGATAATGGTACCATTCTTGGATGTTCTCTAAACTACCAGTGGGTAGACATTGGAAATGCATGTTAGTGCTCAGTTATTTTTTATTTTTGCAGTACTGAAGATGGAACCCAGGGCCATTCTTTTTCCGAGCTATACTCCCAGGCCCTATTTTGTTTTGATACAATATGAAAGTATTAATCCTCTCCATTTTTTCCCATTTAGGTGTGAAATGTTTCTCTTATTCTACAAGTGTGATCAGTCTTATGTTTCTACCATACATTATTGCACAAAATAATATTGTATTTGGAAGTCTGCCTTTGCAAATCTTATTTTATGGCATCATAGGAAGCTTTACAGTGATCACTCCAGTGCTGCTTCACTTTCTTACAAAAGGCTATGTCATTCGATTGTACCACGAGGCCACAACGGACACTTACAAAGCCATTACTTACAATGTTGTACTTTCAGAAACGAGTACTGTGTTCCACCAGAACGATGTGAAGATTCCAAACAGCACACATATGTTTACCACGTTTTATGCTAAAACAAAGTCGCTCTTAGTTAATCCAGTACTCTTTCCAAACCCTGAAGACTATTACCATCTAATGGGTTATGATAAACCATTCTCTTTTGACATAGAGGAAGAAAAGAAACAGCTTGAGGATGAGAAATGATCCTGTTTATTTATGTTTGTGCTTAAATGTGATTTATGTTTCAGTATATAATTATTGCTTTTGTATTCTGTGATTTTTAAAATAATTCTAAACTATCAGAACTTCTAATTAATTTTCAAAGAACGATGTTTCTTTATAATAAACTATATCTGAAAAACAAAGTGGTATCATTTCTTGAGTGAATATTCACATGCATGATAGTGTGCATGGTCAGTATGTGAACTTGCATCTCACAGGATCAGAGGTCAGAGGAAACCGCAGTTGAAGGTCTTGTATTTGATTTGAATTTTTCTAAGTGTATAATTTTTCTTTTGTTTGTGTGTGTGTGTGTGTGTGTGGGGGTGTACTGGGGATTGAACCATTGGGCATTCTACATTTGTGCTATACTCCCAACTCTTTTTTTTTTTGTTGTTGTTGTTGTTGTTACAGATCTGGGGCTGGAACCCAGGGGCATTCGACTAAGTAGCGGAGGGCTTCACTAAGTAGCTAAGGCTGTCCACAAACTTGTGATCCTCCTGTCTCAGCCTCCCACGTACCTCCCGAGTACAGGCTTGTGCCACCATGCCAGTCTCTGAATATTGTGTGTGTGTGTGTGTGTGTGTGTGTGTTACTGGTGACTGAACCCAGGATTGTTTTACCTCTGAGCTATACCACTAGCCCCTTTTTTGTTTGTTTTATAGTACTGGGGGTAGAACCCCAGGGGCATTCTACCTCCAAGCTATACCCCTAGCCCTATTTTTTATTCTCTATTTTGAAACAGGGTCTCACTGAGTTGCAAAGGGCCTCACTAAGTAGCTGAAGCTGTCCAGAAACCCAGATCTTCCTGTCTCAGCCTCCCAAATGCTGAGATTACAAGTATGCACCACCGTGCCCAGCTATACCACCAGCCCTTTTGTATTTTTTATTTTGAAGTAGGATCTTGTTACATTGTAGAGAGCCTCATCTTGCTGAGGCTGTCCTAGAACCTGTGATCCTCCTGTCTTAAGCTTCCCGAGTACTGGAATTGGAAGCGTGTGCCACCAAGCCTGGCTTCTCTGAATATTCCTTTGCTATTTAAAAAAACATTTTGAAATATTCACAAATTATGGGAACCAGTGTTAGTCGGTCTTTTTTGTTTCAGAATACAGGTTTTTGTTTATTTCCTCCCAAATCTTATAGCATACTTGCCCATAATAATGTTCATGTACAGTTCAGTTTTGGTCATCCATCTGGGAAATGGTAACTTAAGTAGTATAGGCTTCAGTGGTGCTGTTTGTCCCTTCATGTGTACACCACTCTCAGCACACTCATATCAGAGAAGGGAATCATTGATTAATTAAATAGGTGGACAGTACCTTCTGTTATGTATTTATTTATTTATAGTGGACATTGAATTCAGGGCATTCTATCCCCAAGTTACACCCTCAACCCTTTTTATTTTGAATAAGGGTCTTGCTAAGTTGTTCTCACTGTTGCTGAAGTTGGCCTCAAACCTAGGTTCCTGTCTCAGCCTCCCAAGTTCTAGGATTATAGCATGCAGCATCATGCCTGGTGTAACTGTACTTTTTATGAAACAGCAATCTGCTAGCTTTATCACAAATTTGCATTTTAATCAGTGTGGTAGCGATGCCCGTAATCCCAGGACTTGGGAGGCTGAGACTGGAGGATTGCAGGTTCAAGACCAGCCTTAGCAACTTAAATGAGACTCTCAGCAACCTAGTGAAACCCTGTTTCAAAATAAAAAATAAATAGGGCTGGAGTTGTAATTCAGAGGCAGAATACCCCTGGCTTCAATCTCTAGTATCACAAAAAGTAAAGGTTTAGGGGTATGACTTGGAGGTAGAATGCCCCTGGGTTCAATCCCCAGTACCAAACCAAAAATTTTATGGGTCCCTCCAATTCTTTCACCGTTTTGTTTCCTCCTTGCAAACTATCGAAGAATCTGAGTTATTTGTCCCTTAGATCTTTGCATGCCTAGATTTTTAAAAATCATTTCTGAGTTCTATTTTAGCATGGTTCCTTGTCTTCTGTATTTCTCATGCATTGGTGCTTAGGTCTTGAAGCTTCATCAGAGTGAGGTTTGGTAAGTTTGGATGACTTCCTAGAGGACTGTGAGTTATCTATGGTGGTATACACATGGCTCCTAGGTCTGCATTGGAACCTGGGAGTGTCTCCACTCTGGCCCCGGCTCTCTCTTGAGGTTTCGGTCAACATGTTAGCTGGCGCTGCGGTCATCTGGAGGCTGCACTGCAGCCTGAAGGACTGCTTCAGAGGGGCTCATTCACAGGAGTGATCACTGGAGCTAGATTTTTGGTGGGAGACCTTAAACTTTCTCACTACATGGTTCTCCCTTTAGAGCTTCTTGCTTCCTCCAGAGCAAGGGAACCAAGAGCCAGGCGGGAAGTAGTGTTTTGTGTGACATTCCCATTGCACAATTCTTTATTGGCTACATGTTCACCATTTTCTACCCTGCAGGACAGCACAGAACTACAGCTGGCATTTCCTGTATGAGATGTCTGAGCAGAAAGTTTGCACAAGATTGTACAGTTCAGATCAATAGGGCCAGTGATCTGGGCCATGAGAAATTGTTGTATAAAGAACTATTGAAGAAAAGAGCAGTATAAATGAAAAAGAATGAAAAGAAGTGCATCTGTTGAGATTTAAAAGGATACCAGTGGGTGGTTTTCTTTGGGGGGGGGTGTTACTATGGATTGAACGCAGGGCATTCTATTTCACAGCACACACCCAGCCCTATTTTGTTTTTTATTTGGAAACAGGACCTGGCTACATTGTGGAGTCTGGCCACAAATCTATGATCCTACTGTTTCAGCCTCCCAAACACTAGCATTAAAGGCATATGTCACTATGTCTGGCTATTTATTGCTGTTAACTGGGAAGTTTTTTAAAGTTCTAGTTATTATTATTTGTATTAAGTGCTCAAAAAGAGAATATTAAGCTGGGTGTGATGGTGCGTGCTTGTAATCCTAGTACTTGGGATGCTGATAAAAGAAGATTGCAAGTTTGAGGTCAGCCTCAAAAATTTAGTGAGGTCAGGCATGGTGATGCATGCTTGTAATCCCAGTACTTGGGAGGCTAAGAGCAGGAGGATTGCAGGTTTGCGGCCAGACTCAGCTACTTAGTGAGGCCCTCCACAATGTAGTGAGATCTTGTTTAAAAACTAAAAAGAAAGCTGGGTGTGGTGGCGCACGCTTGTAATCCCAGCATTTGGGAGGCTGAGACCAGAGGATGTTGTTCGCGGATAGCCTCAGCTACTTAGTGAGGCCCTCTGCAACTTAGTGAGACCCAGTTTCAAATTAAAGAATAAAAAAACTAGGGCAGGGGGTATAGCTTGGAGGTCATATGCTCCTGGGTTCCATCTCCAGACCCATAAATAATTAAATAAATAAATAAAGGAATAAAAAATTGGGCAGGGGGTATAGCTTGGAGGTCAAATGCCTCTGGGTTCCATCCCCAGACCTGCAAAATAAATAAATAAATAATAAATAAATAAATGCGATAAATACAATAAATAAATACAATAAAAATAGAGCTAGGGGTGTAGCTTGGAGGTAGAATACTCGTGGATTAAAAAAAATAGGCCCTCTGTGATTTAGTGAGACCCTGTTTCAAAATAAAAATAAGCCGGGTGTGGTGGTGCACGCTTGTAATCCCTGCGCTTGGGAGGTGGAGACAGAAGGATCGCGCAGGTTCGAAGCCAGCCATGCTGGCTTAGGACATCCTGTTTCCAAATTAAAATATAAAAAATAGGTCTAGGAGTGTAGCCCGGAAGTAGAAGGGTTTCCAGGAACCCCAGTACCACCAAAAAAAAATAAAATAAAATTGGGCTAGAGATTTAGCTCAGAGGTAGGCTGCTTTTGTGTTTAATCCTCAGCACAAAAAAGAAAGGAAGGAAGGAAGGAAGGAAGAGAAAGAAAGAAAGAAAGAAAGAAAGAAAGAAAGAAAGAAAGAAAGAAAGAAAAGGTATATTCTCACCAGGCACAGTGGCACACACCTGTAATCTCAGTACTTGGGAGGCTGAGTTAGGAGGACTCAGGTTTGAGGACAGCCTTGGCAACTTAATAAGACTCTGTTTCAAAATAAAAAGGGATGGAGGTATATATACCCCAGAGATAGAATGCCATGATCTCCCCCTTAAAAGCACATCTTAAGTCATTTTCCTCTTCTTGCAGGAAGTGTTTAAATATTAAGTTTATGCAGTGACACACATGCATAGAAAGAGGAAGCAACTGGATAGGCACTCAGAGATCAGGTGACCAATGACGAAGTTCAGTCTTTCCTTCCTACTGAAAGGGAAGAGTCTGATGATTAATGACTGGTCCTTTTTGCCTTTTAAAGTTTCGGAGGCAGATATCAAGTCATGTTCTCATTGATGCTCTTTTCTACCCTGTTTTCCTTCCTATTTCCTGAACCCGAGGCTCAACCTTGGACCTGTAACTCCTCAGATGCAACTCTTTTTTATACCTACTGCGGTAAGTGAAAAAGCAACAACAAAACATTGGAGTGTCAAGTGTTTGGGTATTATGCCAGACACATCGGCTGCAGGCAGGATGCAGGAAATGCCCCGTGCTCCAGCAGCCGCGACTGCTACTGCCCAGAGGAAGAAAACCAACGGCTGGCCACTTGCCTGCACGGGTCTTTTTGACCCCTCATATGGCTCGTGAATGTTTAGACTGAGTTGTGCTTGACTTCTGTTGTTCTCTGTGGTCAGTTGTTTCTACTCGGAACTCAGTTTCGGGTTCTTCCCAGTTTTAATGGAACTGTCGGCTTCTGAGCTTCCCCTTACTTAGCCCAGGACTAACTGGTTCTTCCTGAGAAGGTGAAACAATCCTAGCTTTTTCCTGGAGGTGATTTCTGCTCCTGGGTGTGGCTTTAGAGGGCTCTTGGAATTGACTTCCAAATGGGATGGAAGCCTGGTCTGTCAATTACTAGCCGTGTGTACCAGAGCACAGAGCGTCTTTAGCTGTACAATGAAAGTGGCTTTAGAGCCAACTTTATAAGAAATTCTGTAAGATAAAGTTAAAAACAGAGTCATGTAAAAACAATAACACAGCCAGGTATGGTGGTGCATGCTTGTAATCCCAGCATTTGGGAGGCTGAGACAGGAGGATTGCGGTTCCGGGACAGCCTCAGCTACTTAGTGAGGCTCTTTGCAACTCAGTAAGACCCTGTTTCAAAATAAAGAATAAAAAAATAGGACTGGGGTGTAGCACGAAGGTAGAAGGCCCCTGGGTTCCATCCCAAGTACTACAAAATAAATGAATAAACTAATAATTAAGTAAATAAATAACACTGATAACTTTAAAAAATCAGCTATAGGGCATGGTGGCAAAAACCTGTAAACTCAGTACTTGGGAGGCTGAGACAGGAGGATCACAGGTTCCAGCTTTGGCAACCTAGCGAGACCTTGTTTCAAAATAAAAAGTAAAAGCTGGGTGTGGTTGTGCACGCTTATAATCCCAGCATTTGGAAAGCTGAGACAGGAGGATTACACAAGTTCGAAGCCAGCCTCAGCTACTTAGTGAGGCCCTTTGCAACTCAGTGAGACCCTGTTTCAAATTAATGAATAAAAAATAGGGGGTGTAGCTCGAAGGTAGAATGCCCCTGGGTTCCATCCCCAGTATTGCCCAAAACTAAAACTAAAAATAAAAGTAAAATAAGGCTGAGGTTGTAGTTCAGAGGCAGAATGCCCCAGGTTCAATCTTCAGTACAAAAGAAAAAATCTCTACACCTTAATGCTATTAACTGGCTGCAGCATTCTCCCGGCTCCCCTACCTTCTCATTAGCAAAGTCCTCCGGGGTCTGAAAGCAAAGCTTCGGGCCGGACAGCTGTTGGGTTTGGTCCTTTCCACTACATGGCTCACCTTTGGTTGGCTGCCCCTTCTACCCACTAGTGATATCAGGATGATTGAAAGGGATACTTCTCAAAATAGTAGTTCTTTGAAGTTCTTTGTGTGTGTGTGTGGTACTAGAGGTCAAACCCAGGGGTATTCTTCCTCCGAGCTCTACCTCCAGCCTTTTTTACACTTTTACTTTCAGATAGGGTCTTGCTAGGTTGCTGAGAGTGTCTTTACATGGCCAAGGCTGTCATCCAACCTGCGATCCTCCGTCTAAGCCTCCCAAGTACTGGGATTTCAGATGTGCTCCATCACACCTGTCTGTGCTACTCTTTATATTGCTTTCAGTGATAGAATATTTCGCATCATTATTTAGCTTTTCATCTTATTTTTCTTTTTATTTTTTGGTACTGGGGGTTGAACCCAGGGGCATTCTACCTCCAAGTTATACCCCCAGCCCAATTTTATTTTTATTTTGAAATAGGGTTTTCCTAGGTTGATAAGTCTCACTACTTGCTGAGATTGTCCTCAAACCTGCATCCTCCAGTCTCAGTTTCCCAAGCACTGGGATTCCAGGCGTGCGCTACCATGCCCAGATTTAGCTTTTATTCTTTTAATAATAATAGCTCGCTTTGTCTTTTGATGTGATTTTCTGAGGAATGACCTCATCTCTCACTCTCAAATGTTGAGAAATCCTGGTTCCTTTCAAGCTGCTCCTGGGAAAAGGCGTGCAGGGAACCTTGGAGCATGGGCTGCCCTACTGCTCTAAGGCTGCCATCCCTGTGACCACCCTATGCCCTTCTCTGCAGGAGAGAATCCAGCCTGCCTCCAAAGCATTACCATTCAGGGAAGTGAATTGCAGGGCGGTGTTGATGGCACCAGCCCTGCTCCAGTCCTGACTGTGAAGATGATGTCCATGAAAAAGAAGAGGCAGCCGGGTGTGGTGGTGCACACTTGTAATCCCAGTACTCTGGGAGGCTGAGATAGGAGGCTCGCAGGTTTGCAGTCAGCCCCAGCTACTTAGCGAGGCCCTCTGCAACTTAGTGAGACCTCACTTCAAAATAAAGAATAAAAAATAGGGCTGGGGGTGTAGCTCAGAGGTAGAATGCCCCTGGGTTCCATCCCCATTACCACAAAAAAAAAAAAAAAGAAAGAAAAGAAAAGAAAAAAAGAGAAGAAGAGGTAAATTTTTATCTGGCCAAATTACTGAGCATATACAGTGTCTTATCTCTGGCTACCATAACAAAATACCATAGATTGGGTGGCTTAAACCACAAATATCAGTTTTCTCACATATGTGGAGGTTGTAAGTCAAGATCACAGTATTGGCACAACTGGTAACTAGTTTCTTCTGAGGCCTTTCTCCTTGGTTTGCTTTAGAGAAGCTTTTGTTTGGAGGTGCTGGGATGGAACCCAGGGCCTCTTGTATACTAGGCAAATGCTTTACTATTGAGCCACACCCCTATCCTTGGAGAGATTGTTTAACCTCCCCATCCCCTGCTACTAGGAATTGAACCTGGGGCCTTGTGCATGTGAGGCAAGTGTCCTACTATTGACTCAAGCCTCACACATGCTAAGCAAGCACTCTACTACGGTGCCACCCTCCCGGCCCTTTTAAAAATAATTTTTATTGCCGGGCGTGGTGGCACATGCTTGTAATCCCCGTGCTTGGGAGGGGAGACAGGAGGATTGCGCAGGTTCGAAGCCAGCTGTGCTGGCTTAGGAGACCCTGTTTCCAAATAAAAATATAAAAAGTAGGTCTGGGAGTGTAGCCCACAAGTAGAAGGGTTTCCACGAACCCCAGTACCACCACCACTACCACCACCACCACTACTACTACTACTACTACTACTAATAATAATAATAATTTTTATTTTTATTTATTATTTTGGTGGTACTAGGGTTCCTGGAAGCCCTTCTACCGCCGGGCTACACTCCCAGACCTACTTTATATTTTTTTATTTGGAAACAGGGTCTCTTAGCCAGTGAGGCTGGCTCCGAACCAGCGCGATCCTCCTGTCTCCCCTCCCAAGCGCAGGACTTACAAGCGTGCACCACCACACCCAGCAATTTTTATTTTTAGACAGAGTCTTTGTTGCCCAGCTGGCCCTGAACTTCCAATCTTCCTGCTTGAGTCTCCTGAGTCACTGGGATTACAGGTGTGCTCCATCATGCAAGATATTTTTAACCATTCTCAAGTTTTTTTAATTATACAATGTAAATGCAAAGGACATCTTCTGGGGGAAGATATTCAGAGTACTATATATACTTGTTGACATTATCTTTTTTCCATTTAGATAATGTGAAATTCCCTGTTTCAGTTCATCCCGAACCCTGTATATCCTTAAAGGGAACTAAAGGTTTTTTGCATATTTTCTACATTGCAAGTAAGTATAAGTTTTTGTTTTTAATGGGTTAATTAAAGGGTTTAAGAAATATTAATGATAAAATAATTATGCTCCAAATATACTTGTATTAGTTATCTATTATCATGTAACAAATTACCAAAATCCCAGTGGCTTAAAAAGGTGCATATCTATTACCTTATAGTCTTTTTTTGTGTGTGTATGTGGTACAAGGGATTGAACCCATGGACATTCTACCTCCAAGCTATACCCTCAGCTCTATTTTATTTTCTACTTTGAAACAGGGTCTTGCTAGGTTGATGAGAGTCTTACTACTTACTGAGACTGTCCTCAAACCTGCGATCCTTCTGTCTCAGCCTCCCAAGTATCATGATCACGGATGTGCACCATCACACCCAGCTCTCATAGTCTGGGTAGGACTTACTCACATTAGCTGCAGGGTCTCTAAGAACACTACAGTCAAGTGTTGACCAGGACAATGGTCTCTCTGTAGGCTTAACTAGGGAAGGACCTACTTCTAACAGTATTCAACTCTGAATGCTGCCTTGTTGGCCCTCAGTTTCTTGCCACATAGGCCTTTACAACATAGCTGCTTATTTCATCAAAGCTGGCAAGGGGAACAGTTAGGCAGCGTGATGCAAGTCACAGTCTTCTGTAGCTTAATCATGGAGTGACACTCTATCAAGTCTATTGGTTAGAATCAAGTCAATAGATCAACTCATGTTTGTGGGGTTTCACAAAGACATGGGGGTAAAAATGGAAAAAACTTGGTACTTCTATCAGTCTTTCAGCTATATGCTTTGTCAAATATTAGCAATTAAAGTAGTAAACAAAGTTGGGTTTTTATTAGTCAAAGATCTGTGTGTGAGCTGGGCATGGTGGCACACACCTGTAATCCCAGCATTTGGGAGGCTGAGACAGGAGGATCCAGGTTTGCGGACAACCTCAGCTACTTAGTGAGGCCCTTTGCAACTCAGTGAGATCCTGTTTCAAAATAAAGAATAAAATATAGGGATGAGCCGGGCGTGGTGGCGCACACTTGTAATCCCCGCACTTGGGAGGCGGAGACAAGAGAATCGCGCAGGTTCAAAGCCAGCCTCGCTGGCTTAAGAGACCCTGTTTCCAAATAAAAAAAGTATAAAATAGGTTTGGGAGTGTAGCCTGGAGGTAGAGGGGCTTCCAAGAACCCCAGTACCACCACCAACATAAATAAATAAAGAAATAAATAAATAATAGGGATGAGGATGTAGCTTGGAGGTAGAATGCCTCTGGGTTCTGTCCTCAGTACCAACAACAACAACAACAACAACAACAACAACAAACTAACAAACAAAGATCTCAAAGATCTGTGTGTGAGCAATTCTTTTTTTTTTTCTTCCCCTGCAGTACTGGGGATTAAACCTAGGATACTCTATCCCTGAGCTACATCTCCAGAACCTTTCTTTTTTATTTTGAAATAGGATCTTGCTAAGTTTTTGAGTCTGCCCTCAAGCTTGTGATCTTCCTGTCTCAGCCTCCTCAGTTGAGAACTTTTTTTCTTAAGATCATCTGTTAGAGAAAAATATGATGATAATGGGATAAAAGAACACAGTGTGATGTTGTGCCTTGTTTTTCTCCATATAGTTCATTGCTTGTTGTCAGCATAGTAAAACTGAATGGTGGTGGTGGTGATAGTATTGGACTAGATTTTTCATGGGGGGTATTGGGGATTGAATCCAGGGGCATTTTACCTCTGGTCCACATCTTCATCCCTATTTTATTGTTTTATTTTGAAACATGATCTCACTAAATTGCAATAGGCCTTGTTAAGTTGCTGAGGCTGGCTATGAACCTGTAATCCTCCTGTCTCAGCCTCCCAAGTTCTGGTATTACAGGCATCCTCCACCATGCCTGGCTTGGACAAGATTTGAGTTTTTATGAAAACACAAAACTTTTATGAAAACACTCTATCCTACTAGTCAGCCAACAGTGCTTGTTTCCTGTAAGTCCTGGGGTCTCAGGAAATTAATTCTAATCTTCATCATAATAATCATCATCACAATCATCATCATCTACATCTTAGTTTCGATGTGGAGTTTGTTTTATATTTTACATCATGATTTCACCTAAGTATGCTTAAAGAAACACTCTCCCTCCTCCTGATTTTGCCCTCTAAAATTCAAGAAAAAAAGATAGCTGAGGACTCAGAAATTATAGACAATAAGCATGTATTTTAATTTTCTTTCTTTTTTTTTGCGGGTCTGGGGATGGAACCCAGGGGCATTCGACCTCTTAGCTACAGCCCCTGCCCTATTTTTTATTCTTTATTTTGAAACTGGGTCTCACTAGGTTGCAGAGGGCCTCACTAAGTAGTAGCTGAGGCTGTCCCGCAAACTGCGATCCTCCGGTCTCAGCCTCCTGAATGCTGGGATTACAAGCATGCACCACCACACCCGGCTTTAATTTTCTTGAATCTGATAATTCAACGTGTATCTTGGTATTCTGACTCTGCATTCATGTATTCATTAAGAATACTTGTGGCTAGCCGTGGTGGTGCATGCTTGTAATCCCAGTGCTTGGGAGGCTAAGACAGAAGGATCGTGCAGGTTTGAAGCCCCTCAGCTACTTAGTAAGGCTCTCAGCAACTTTGTGAGACCCTTCCAAATAAAATATAATACAGGTCTGGGAGTGTAGCCTGGTGGTAGAAAGCTCTTGGGCTCCATCCCCAGTATCACACACACAAAGTGAAAGGAGCTGGGTGTGGTAGTGCACTCCTAAGTTCTAGCTACTCAGGGGGCTAAGACAGAAGGGTTGCTTGAGCCCAGAAGTTTGAGACCAGCCTGGGAAACATTTTGAGACCCTGTCTCAAAAACAGAGACAATTTCCCCCAAACAGCAATAACAACAACAACAACAAGGCCGGATGTGGTGGGAGCACACATATAATCCCAATACTTGGGAGGCTGAAACGGGAGGATTGCAGGGTTTGCAGCCAGCCTCAGCTACTTAGGCCCTCCACAACTTAGTGAGACCCTGTTTCAAAATAAAAAAAAAAATAAAAAATATGGCTGGGTTGTAGCTCAAAGGTAGAAAAACAAACAAATAAAAATTAAACAAACAAAAAAGGGCTGGGGGTATAGATGGGAGGTAGAATGCCCCTGTACTGCAAAACAAAACAATCAAAACAATCAAAATGACAAAAAAAAAAAAAAAAAAAAAAGGAAGGAAGAAGAATCAGAATCATCACACCCAAATGCATTCTTGAGATAATCTTGCCATGCCAATGGGGAGCCCTGGAGTGAAGGCTGCTCACCACAAGCTCCATGAAAGGTAGGACTAGCCTGATTCAAGGGCCTTGTGGTTCTTGATCATTTCAGGAGCAGCCTGTAAGAGCATGGCCTATGGGTGAGTGCTACAGAGTCCAAGGTGCAGCAGCTGCCGGCTTCACCAACTACCCTCCTTCTAACAACATGGTCACTACAAATACTTCAGCCAGTCACTAAGTATGACATGTAACAAATTACATTAATTCAGTAATGAAAGAATTTTTTATAGTGCTTGCAACTATAGTCTGAGTTTCCCTGGAATTTACTGTATGCTGTTAGTATAAAGCATTGGCCCACCTTCATAGAAATCAACCTTACTTAAATGGTCTTATTTCTACTTACATTCAGTAAGAGGTATAAGTACAACCTTGAAACAAAAATGGGCTGGGAATTAGAATTCATGTATCTTGAGACTTAATAGTCTTCTTAGTAAATCTTTGTCAACCATTAACTAATTGGCAAGTAAACAAGGCTGCATCATGAGCTTAGGGTTATTTCTGGAAGTCCTTAGAGTTGTTTTAGGTGAGCTCAGAAATAATTCTCTTTGTCACTACATAATGGCCACCAGGTCTCTCATCTTTTCAATACCCACATTAATATTCCCAACCTGCTGAGCCACAAAAGTGGTACCTTACTATCACCATCGGTCATGTGCCTCACATTACCACAGTGATGTCCAAGGCCAGGAGCTTCTCAGGATGGAAACCACTGAGATGTCACAGCAGAACTGCCTTTCTTGGAGTCATGGAAGACTGCAATCATGCTTTGTGGAGAAATGAAAGAAGGTCTTTTGTTCTCATCTTACAGAACAGCAATGCTGTTCTTTGCTCCTGTATGTCCAGGAATTCCTGGCCAAAAGATCTTCACTTCCACACATGTCATCATTGCTGGTGGAGATGTTCAGGCCCGTGTTCATGGGCTAGGACATGGGACTGCTGTCCCAGACTGACCTCATGATGGTCTTTTTCTCCACATCCTCCACTGAAAGTAGAGATGTGGAGATAAACTAGGATGTTTGATGGTACTTTAGGCTCAGAGTAGTAAGACCTTCTATGTGTTATATCCCTAGCCCTGTTTTTTTTTTTTAATATTTTAACAGGGCCTAAGTTACAAAGGCCTCACTAAGTTGCTGAGGCTGGCTTTGAACCTATGATATTCCTGTCTTAGCCTTTCACAGGCATGTACCACTATACCTGCCTGAGACCCTCTTTCAAAATTTAAAAAATGGGCCAGGCATGGTAATGCACACCTATAATCCCAGTACTTGGGAGGCTGTTGCAGGTTTGAGGACAAAAAACTTCTAAAAAGTTTGCTTCAGCTTATTGTTTTCATTTCTTTTCCTTTATTTAAAATTTTCAGCAGAAAAATTTCAGTCTAGAACTGAAATATTTATGTCTTTGATAGTTTTCTTTATTAAATGATGAAGGCTCCTCTATTTTTAGTTATAACATATATACTTCCCTCTGTGGAGCATTCTATTTGACTACACAGGTGTCCTAGAAGGTCAGTGTTCTTACTGTAGTGAATATATGTACCTCTAGGGGAGTTGTGATTGTGAAATGAAGTCATGTAGGGAAAGTAAAGGACACATGTGAAGTGTACAGTAAATATTAGTCTGTGTAGCAGAATCTTTTACTTAAGGAACTAATCAAGTGTTTTTCTTTTTAAGGGAGAGACTTAAAGAATTTATATTTTAATCTTTATATAACTGTCAACTCTATGAATTTGCCAAAGCGCAAAGAAATTATTTGCCAAGGATCTGATGATGATTATTCTTTATGCAGAGCTGTGAAAGGAGGTAAGTTCAAATTAAAAATTAATTTATAGCTGGGTGAGGTGGAGTATGCCTGTAATCCCAGTACTTGGGAGTCTGACACAAGAGAATTACAGGTTCAAAGTCAATCTCAGCAACTTACTGAGGCTGTTAGCAATTTAGGGAGACCCTGTTTCCAAGTAGAAAGTAAGGTAGGATGGGGGTGTAGCTTGGAGGTAGAATGCTCCTGGGTTCAGTCCCTAACACAACATATAAAATAGTAATTTATAGCCAGGCATGATGGCGCACACCTGTAATTTTAGTACTTCAGAGACTGAGACAGGAGGATTGTGGATTCAAAGACAGCCTCAACAATTTAGTGATGCCCTCGGCTTCTTAGTGAGACCCTATTTCAAAATAAAAAATAGAACAGGGATAGGAGTGTCAGTCAATTTCTAGTACCACACACAAAAAAATTAATTTATTCAATTCCTTGAACATCTACTCCATGTGGTTCATACTACTTAGAAAATTTATGAGACTATTATGAAAACTAAATACATTGAAAATGTGAAGTTCCTTTTTTTGTGTGTGTGGTACTAGGGATGGAACCCAGGGGCTTTCTACCTCCGGGCTATACTCCCAGACCCATTTTATATTTTATTTGGAAACAGGGTCTCACTAAGTTGCTGAGAGCCTCACTAAGTAGCTGAGGCTGGCTTCGAACCCGTGTGATCCTCCTGTCTCAGCCTCCCAAGCACTGGTATTACAAGTGTGCGCCACCATGCACTGCTGTGAAGTTCCTTTTCTGATAATAGTTTTTTTATTTCTAACTAAAATTTTACTCTTAGGTGCTTAAATATTTGACAATTATGTTTCTGAATTGTTATTAATATGACACTTATATGAGTACATTTGAAGGTATATTAAAATTTTTACCTTGTTCAGATAGATATTTTACACTTACTCTCAGCTATGGATGTCTTTTCTAATCTTTTTTTTTTTTTTTGTGGTACTTGGGGTGGAACCCAGAGGCTTTCTACCTCCGGGCTATATGCCCAGCCCTATTTTATATTTTATTTGGTAACAGGGTCTCACTAAGTTGCTGAGAGCCTCAATAAGTAGCTGAGGCTGGCTTCGAACTTGTGCGATCCTCCTGTCGCAGTCTCCCAAGCGTAGGGATTACGAGCGTGTGCCACCATGCCCGGCTTCTTTTCTAATCTTTATGCTTATCAGTTTTCATTGAAACTTGATAGATTTTGCAATGCAGATACATTGACTTCTTTTTTCAACTCTGGAAATATTAACAGAATCATTAAATTTAGAGTTTAGAAACTTGAAGGTCAATTCATGCAAACCCATAAAGTCTTCCTTAATTATTTAAACTGATATTTTAAATAGTTTTAAAAACTACAAATATCATACCATTACATCACCCCAAATTGAGAATATAGACAATAAAAAGGCCACAGAGTCCTTTTTCTAAAAATATTTTGGGATATTTCCTTCTTGTGGTTTTTTTCAATTCATGCATATTGTTTGTGTAGTTGTTTTATATTATACTATAAGTTTATATTTTCTTCTTAAAAATTAATTTGTTTAACTCTTTGAATATCTACTCCATGGGATTAAAAAATTAGGGTGTAATGTTATACAGTGAAACACCTCCCGTGGGAGTATGCCCTTGTTTATTTAACTATTCTATTGAAACTCTAGTTTCCTTCTGCTATTTCACTATAAGATTATGAATAATATGTCTCTATATAATTTCTTTATATTTTAGATTTGACTTATTATTTCTGTTCTTGGAAGAAGGACTATGAGCAACACTCGGGGGGATTTCTAGAGTTAAACAAAATGTGAATATATTTGTGGTTTTGTTTATAAAACATAAAATTGCTTTTGCAAAGGATCGTACCAATTGATATTGTACCACCAATAATATATATGTATAACAATTTAATCTCTCTCTTGTTAGCATTCACCATTATTATTTTAAAAATAAAGTTAAGCTGGGAATGGTGGTGCATAATTGTAATCCCAGTACTTGGGAGGATAAGACAGGAGGATCATAGGTTCAAAGCCAGCCTTGACAACTTAGCAAGGCCCTCTGTAACTTAGACCCTGTTTCCAAATAAGAAATAAAATCGACTTATACTGGGGGTATAACTTGGAGGTATAATGCTTCTGGGTTCAAACTCTAGTACCAAAAAATTAAATATATAAATAAAAATAAAAATAAAGCTAAAGAAAAGTTTTGATTAGATAAAAACAATTTACACTTGTTTACTAAGTTTTAAAAATTACTATTCCAAGCTGGGAGTGGTGGTGCACCCTTGTAAACCCAACATTTGGGAGCTGAGACAGGAAGTTTGTGGTTCGCAGACAACTTCAGGTACTTAGTGAGGCCCTTTGCAATTTAGTGAGACTCTGTTTCAAAATAAAGAATAAAAAATAGGGCTGGGGGAGTAGCTCATAGATAGAATGCTCCTGGGTTCCATCCCTAGTACTGCAAAAAAAAAAAAAAAAAAATGTACTCTTGCAGTTTGTTTTCCCATATAATTATTTTAATTATTTACCATTAACTTGTACTTTATCTTATTTAAAAGAGAATGTCATTCCAGGTATGGTGGACCCCAGTACTTGGGAGGCAGAGACAGGAGGATCTCAGGCCAACCTCAGAAATTTAGTGAGACCCCGTTTAAAAATAAAATATAAAAAGGGTTGAGAGTATAGGTTGAAGGTAGAAAGGCCCTGGGCTAACTACCTGGTCTCACCCTATCCACCCCCCCCCAAAAAAAAAAGAAGAAGAAGAGGAAGAAGAAAGAAAGAAAGAGGATGTCAGGTAGTATGTATGTGTAGATATATATATATTAGTGACATAACAAATTAGATATAGATGGGACAAGAATTAATAGAATGAGAGAATGAAAATTCATAATAGAAAGGCCTATACTTTGCCTTGAGGGGACAGTAATTTTTTTTTAAAGTTTCTAAATTAACTAGTGTGCTCTCTATGCAAATGAATTTTCCAGCTGCATCTCCTAGCTACTCTGCTCTCCACATTTAAGCCACCCCTAAGCCCTATGTAAATTATGCAGCTGGCACCACGTATTTATTTGGGCTCAGTATTCCTAAAACCCAGGTCTGTGTTCAGGCTTTCCCCCTTCCAGAAATGTGACCTGGGGAGTGGTAATTAGCCTCTCTCAGCCTCATTTCCAGTGAAACTCAAATGCTTTTAAGGATAGAACTAGAGAAGGTGTGTCTAAAGCTCAGCATGAAGCTCTAGATAGGAACCCTTTTGTTTCTGATCATATAGTCTTGCCATGTTTACAATGGAGGAGACTGATGCTTGCAGTAGTTCATTTATGTGTGTGGTCCTTTATAGAACTGGGAACACAGCAGACCACTGATTCTTAATACATGACTCTTACAATGTGCCATTCTTTCTCTTTGAAAAAATCCTCTTGGCCTGGTATGTTGGTGCACGCCTATCATACTAGTACTTGGGAGGCCGAGACAGGTGTTCAGTAATTTAGTGAGACCCTGTTTCAAAATAAAATATAAAATATAGAGATGGGGGTATAGTTCAGAGGTAAAAAGCCCCTGGGTTCAATCCCTAGTACCACCAACAAAAAAACTCAAAGTCAGGCACACTGGTGCATACCTGTAATCCCAGTATTGGGAGACTGAGACAGGAGGATTGCAGGTTTGAAGTCAGCCTCAGCAATTTGTAGTGAGACCCTGTTTCAAAATAAAAAAATAAAACAAGGCTGTGGGTGTACCTTGGAGATAGAATGCCCAGGTTTCATATTCAGTAACCTTCCCAAAATCCTCTTGTCAGTTTCTGTTTTTTCTTTTCATTTCTCTTGCACAACGATTTTACAATTATTTAACATGATCTCTGTGGTATTATGTTGACACTTATCTGAACTTGGGAAGTTTCATTTTCTTGAGATCCAAGATGTATCAGAGCCGATGTAACCCGTCTGCTTCTTTTCTCTCCACTCCTTCCCTTTGCAAGGATCTGTTGAACCTAATTTGAGCAAGTCCTGATTTAGTTTCTGGAGATCTGTAGGGTCTCCTTTCTGAGAAAATCACTCTGTCCTAGGATGGACAATCATGGGAACAAGCAATTAGAATGTCATAAATCCAAATGAAATTATATGCTCTTAGTTGTAACTATATGGTTATCAACTAACAGTGGCATGAAAACTCAGATAAATCTTCAGAGTATTGTATTAGAGTCTTGATTCTGAGAACATCAGAGAGTGAACCTTCCCTGGAGAGGAAACAGCATGTGCAAGCACATCTAGCCACAACACAGTATGATTTATTTTGTACCTAGAACAGAATGTGCTTATGGGAAATTGATGGAGATGAGCCAGAAAAGGGCAGGGGTGAGCATGTTTGTCAGGTGCAAAATACTGGCCTGTATTCTACGGTAGGTGGGCAGGGATGGCCCATTGAGATTTCCATTTTTGAAGATAACCAGTGCACATATGGAAGGAGGTGGGGGCTGTCCAAGGTGGTGGAAGGAGGAGCAGCCAGGGGTCCGTGTGAGTCTGTGAGGGCTGGGATACAACGTCAGCCCTGGAGCAGAGGGAGGGGCAGGAAAGAGCACCATGGGGAACAGGACTGGGGGGATGTCCTGATTTGATGTGGCAGAGGACATTATGTAAAAATCAAGACCCACTGGGGGCTGGTGAGTGGATGTATGGAAGTACTACTATCTGAGATGATGTGTACAAACGAAGGGGCAAAATTTTAAAGAGAAAGATAAATCCTAGTTTGGACATGTGGAGCTCAAGGTAATTTCGGAACATTCAAATAAACACATCCATCTGGCAGCTGAGTATGTGGGCCCAGTACTTCGAACGTTCTGATTTAAGAAGCATTTATGTATCAAGAGACCCTGAGAGTCTGGGAATCACATTTACAAGTGCTATACATATCTTATTTGATTTTATTTTTAGGTACTGGAAATTGAACCTAGGAATATTCTACCTCCAAGCTACACCCTCAGCTCTTTTTATTTTTGAAGCAGAATCTCACTAAGTTGCTAAAGCTCTCTCTAAATTGCTGAGGGGGGCCTCAAATCCAGGTTTCTCCTGTGTCAGCTTCTCAAGTGCTGGAATTATAGGCATGCACCACCATGCCCACAATCATATTTATGTGTGTGTGTGTGTGTGAGCGCACGTGCGTGTGCATGTGCATGTGTGTGTGTGGTACTGAGGATTGAACCCACGGGCATTTTACCTCAGCGCTACACCCCCAGTCCGATTTTATTTTTTATTTTGAAACATGGTCTCACTAGGTTGATGGGATTCTCACTACTTGCTGAAGCGGTCCTTAAACCTGTAAGTCCTCCTAGCTCAGCCTCCCAAGTACTGGGATTACACGTGTGCACCACCTCACCTGGTCATATCTATTTCTAAGATAACATTTTGTTGTTGTTACAAAGTCATACATTTTTAGAATATGATATTTATTTATTTATTTAATTTTGTGGTACTAGGGATGGAACTGAGGGGCATTATACCTCTAAAATACACCCCCAGTCCTAATTTTTAGTCTTTTTATTTTTTGAAACAGGGTCTCACTGAGTTGCGAAGGGCCTCGCTAAGTAGCTGACGCGGTCTGCGAACCACGATCCTCCAGTCTCTGCCTCCTGAATGCTGGGATTACAAATGTGCGTTGCCACGCCTGGCTAGAATATGATATTTAAATTAAGCATGGTGGTGCATGCTTATAATTCTAGTACTTGGGAGACTGACACAAGAGGATCGCAGGTTTGAGGAAAGCCTTAGCAAGTAGTGAGATTCGCATTAACCTAGCAAACTCTGTTTCAAAATAAAAGAAAATAAAGCCGGGCGTGGTGGCACATGCTTGTAATCCCTGTGCTTGGGAGGTTGAGACAGGAGGATCGCACGGGTTCGAAGCCAGCCTCAGCTACTTAGTGAGGCTCTCAAGCAACTTAGTGAAACCCTGTTTCCAAATAAAATATAAATAGGTCTGGGAGTATAGCCCGGAGGTAGAAAGCCTCTGGGTTCCACTCCCAGTACCACCAAAAAAATAAAAATAAAAATAATAAATAAAAGAAAATAGGGCTGGGGGTGTGGCTCAGAGGTAAAATGCCTCTGGGTTCAATCCCTAGCACCACACACATAAACAAACAAACAAACAAACAAACAAACAAATAAGACATTTAGAAATATGGACAAAGCTGCATTATAAAAAATAACCTAGCCGGGCATGGTGACACACGCTTGTAATCCCAGCATTCGGGAGGCTGACACCTGGAGGATTGTGGTTTGCAGATAGCTACAGCTACTTAGTGAGGCCCTCTGCAACTCAGTGAGACCCGGTTAAAAAAAAAAAAAAAAAAAAAAAAAAAAAAACAGGGTAGGGAGTGTAGCTCAAAGGTAGAATGCCCCTGAGTTCCAGCCCCAGACCCACACACAAAATAAAATAACTTAATAATGATGATGTATTTTGCATTTTGTTTGCAGAGACTGTGAATACGACAGTATCATTCTCCTTCAAAGGAATACAATTTCCTAAGGTATTGTTCAAGATTTATTTTATATTTTCCTAACCTTTCTTTTTATTTTGTGGTACTGGAATGGAACCCAGGGACTTTCTACCTTCAAGCTACACCTTCAGCCCTATTTTTTTTTTTTTGCCTGTTTTTCAAATTTTTTATATTTTTTTAAATTTTTATTGGTGCATTATATTCATACATCATATTGGGGTAAAAACCTTGTGTGGACATACATGTACACATCTCTGATTTAACCCCTACCCAATTCCCACCCCATTCCCTTCCCATCCCTCCTTCCCTTGCTTGGCTTAGTGGTTGACTTCAATATGTTTAAGTCCTATTTTTTATTCTTTATTTTGAAACAGGATCTCACTGCATTACAAAGGGCCTCACTAAGTAGCTGAGGCTGTCCGCGGACTGCAATCCTCCTGTCTTAGCCTCCCAATCCTGTCTTAGCCTCCCAAGCCTGTCTTAGCCTCCCAGATGCTGGCACCACCACACGAGGCTTTTCTTAACCTTTCTAAGTAATGATGTGTTAAGACTTTGAAACAAGCAATTCATGACTCCTAAAAATAGTGTTTCAAGATTGAGATAGAGCTGGGCATGGTGGCCCAAACTTGCAGTACTGGTACGTGGGAGGCTGAGACAAGAGATTTGCAGGCTCAAGGCCAGCCTCAGCAATTTAGTGGGACCCTGTTTTAAAAAAAAATAGGGCAAAGGGTGTAGCTTGGAGGCAGAACACCCATAGGTTCAGTCCCTGGTACCACACACACACACACACACACACACACACACACACACACACAGATTAAGATGTTCAAGTACTTTTAGGTATTTTAGTATTTCTCTCTTCTATAGATTATGGCAAAATTACACATATGATAGTTCTTTTATTTCATTTTTTTCTTTTAACATACATGGCTAACAGTAATGAGAATGTCTAGTATAAATCTGTTGAAAGTTTTCATATAAAATCATAGAAGAACCAACCGTTGTAGGTAAATTAGTAACTCTGTATACCTATGTAATATATGAAATATATTGTATAAGTTGTTTAGGAAAATAAAAATCACATAAATATAAAATCATTTTTGCTTAAGATTTTTCTTGTAAATTTAATTTGGATACTCAAAACTTTGAAAGGATAACTACTGCCACAATCAGTACCAAAGTAATTTTGGTTGTTTTTTGCTTTTTTTGGTACTGGGGATTGAACCCTGGGGCATATTACCTCTAAGCTATACCCCCAGCCCGATTTTATTTTTTGGAAACAGGGTCTCACTAAGTTGCTGAGAGCCTCACTAAGTTGCCAAGGCTGACTCAAACTTGTGATCTTCCTATCTCAACTTCCCAAGTACTAGGATTATAAGAATGCACTACCATGCCTGGCTACAGAGTAATTTTTAATTTTTTTTGTGTGTGTGGGTCTGGGGATGGAACCCAGGAGCATTCGACCTCCGAGCTACACCCCCTGCCCTATTTTTTATTCTTTATTTTGAAATAGGGTCTCACTAAGTTGTGGAGGGCCTCACTAAATAGCTGAGGCTGTCCGCAAACCGCCTCCAGTCT
Source organism: Muscardinus avellanarius (assembly GCF_963383645.1). NCBI lineage: Eukaryota > Metazoa > Chordata > Mammalia > Rodentia > Gliridae > Muscardinus > Muscardinus avellanarius. The sequence continues at coordinate 63,582,098 of NC_137789.1, read as the reverse complement.
CAGCCTCCTGAATGCTGGGATTACAAGCATGCACCACCACCCCTGGCTTAATTTTTAATATTTGTATCAGAATCTGGGTGTGGTGGCACACACTTGTAATCCCAGTACTTGGGAGGTTGAAATTGGAGGACTGCAGGGTTGAGAACAGCCTCAGCAAGTAGTGAGACTCTAATCAACCTAGCAAGATTCTGTTTCAAAATAAAAATAAAATAGGGCTGGGGGTGCAACTCAGAGAATGCTACACATATAATTCTAGCACTTGGGATGTTATAACAGGAGGATCAAAGGTTCAAGAATAGCCTCAGCAAGTAGTGAGACTCAGCAACCTAGAGAAACTCTGCTTCAAAACAAAAAAATATAATAGAGCTGAAGGTGTAACTCAGAAATAGAATGCCTCTGGATTCAAAGGCATGCAAAATTTCATCTCATTTGAAAACTAAGAACATGATAATGGGGCTAGTTCAGTAGTAGTTCAGTGGCAGAGCACTTTCCTAGCATGCATAAGGCCTTAGGTTCCATCCCTACCACCATAAGAAAATGATAACTAGTCCAATTTAAATGGCATTTTACTGGTAAGGTAAAGTTCTTATAAAAATCCTTTAAAAGCCAGGTATAAGCCGGGCTTGGTGGTACATGCTTGTAATCCCAGAATTTGGGAGGCTGAGACAGGAGGATTGCACAGGTTCGAAGCCAGCCTCAGCTATTTAGTGAGGCTCTCAGCAACCTAATGAGAACTTGCTTCCAAATAAAATATAAAATAGGTCTGGGAGCATAGCCCAGAGGTAGAAAGCCCTTGGGTTCCATCTCTAGTACCACAAAAGAAAAAAAAAAAAGCCAGAACTAAGTCTTGGTGGTTCATGCCTGTAATCCCAGTACTTGGAGGCTGAGACAAGGAGGATCACAGTTTCAAGGCCAGTCTCAGCAGCTTAGGAGGCCCTGGTTTAAAATAAAAAGTGCTAGGGCTGGGTGTAATATAATCCCAGTACTTGACCCTGAGTTCAATCCACAGTCCCACTTTTAAAAATCCAGTAAACTGGGCGTGGTGACCCATGCCTGTTATTCTAGTACTTGGGAGGCTGAGACAGGAGGATCACAGGCTTGAAGATAGCCTCAGCAAGTAGTGAGAATCTCATCAGCCTAGCAAAACCCTGTTTCAAAATAAAAATAAATAAAATAGGGCTGGTGGTAGAGCTGGGAGGTAGAATGCTCCAAGGTTCAATCTCTAGTCTCTCTCTCTCTCTCTCTCTCTCTCTCTCTCTCTCTCTCTCTCTCTCTCTCTCTCTCTCTCTCTCTCACACACACACACACACACACACACACACCTTTTAAAGCAGTAAGATCTAACATTTTGAATTATATTTCTTATCCTTCCTTTTAGGGCCGATACAGATTTGTTGCAGAAGCCATTGCTGGGGATACAGAAGAAAAGCTCTTCTGTTTGAATTTCACCCTCACGCACCACCCTCGTTTCAATTAGAATAAATCAAACATATTTTTATTTTTCAAAAGTGTCATTCTTATTTTGAGGGTACCTGGATCTATTTTAATCAGGTGTGGGTAGACATGAAGACACAGAAATGACTGTCAAGAAGGAAGACTTTTATACTTATAGAGCCCTAGAAACAGGTGACACTCTGACTACCCAGGACCACACAGGGCAGTGCAGGGCCAGTGCAGAGGTGGAGGGAGAGGAGAAAAACATGGGCAAGAGCTTTTATTTTGTATTTATTTATTTATTTATTTGTTTTTGGTGGTAGTGGGGGTGGAACCCAGAGGCTTTCTACCTCCAGGGTATACTCCCAGACCCATTTTATATTTTTTATTTGGAAACAGGGTCTCACTAAGTTGCTGAGAGTCTCACTAAGTAGCTGAAGCTGGCTTCGAACCTGCACAATCCTCCTGTCTCAGCCTCCCAAGTGCGGGGATTACAAGTGTGCGCCACCACGCCCGGCTCTTATTTTGTTTTTAGTGAAAAGGAAGAAGCAAAGCAGAGCAGCAGGCTTAGAGCTGCCGGGGCGCTTTCATCAGACTCTGGGGGCCAGGGCTGATCTGTTACCTGGGGCCTGCCCTGGGGTGATTAGGGCAGGTGAACAGTTCTGCCCTATGAGAGTCCACAGAGGAGGTGGTTGTGAGAGCAGCTCTGGATCTGTGTGTTTTGAGTGTAAAGGGTGTGCTTCCAGGTGAGTCATTACTGCCTCTCAGGATTAGCTAGGGACAGTACCTTCAGGGGCAGCAAGATCCCTGATGTCAAAGCATCAGAATACAGAAATATAGCACCCCTGTAATTTCAGTAATTACAAATAGAATTTCAGTAATTAAAAATAGAATAGAGCTGGGGTGTTGTGAGGATGTAGAATGACCCTAGGTTCAGTCCCCTAGTATCACCCAAGCACACACCCACACACCCAAACACGCACACATACACATATCACATACACATACATGCTCTGTATATGTACAAAATTAATACCATTTCTCGCTAAAATTTGTCTTCCATAGGTAGTAAAGCCTTTCAGATCCATGGCGTTTTCCCTGCCATTTATCTGCAGCTACTCTGGGCAGGTTTTCAGTCCTGCTTCACTGGACATTGCAGCTTCCTGGGTGGCCTTCTTGCACCTGCTCATGTACCTCCTCTAGATCGAATCCACAAAGGAGAAATAGAGATCCAGGCACATCATTGCAGTGAAAAAAGAAAGAAAAGAAAAGAAGAGGAAAAAAAAGAAGAAACAAATGAGGCACTCCCCGTGACTCCCTATTCTTTTGGGGATAAAGTTGGGGTCTGTTGGAGGGCCCACCAGCCTTGCCTACCCCTCCCGCCCCCCTCCCTTCACTCTGTATTCTAGAAAGTGCCGTTCATTCTCCCTCTCTCCAAGGACTTTGCCAGCCCAGTCCGCTCTGCCCACCCTCACTCTCTATAACCATGTTGAGCTTTCCCAGCACTGGTACTGTGTCCTCAGGGAACTGCCAGCAGGTAAGGTCAGAGCATCACTTGCACCTCAGATACTGAGCTGAGGTGGGTTGAGAGTGAAATCACAGAGAAGTCACAGCCTGCAGCTTGGCCACCACCCTCTGTGGCCTGCTCAGCCCTCTGGGTCCCTTCTCTCCGCCAGCCTCTCTATCATCCAGGCAAGACCAGCATTCTCCCTGGTATGCTGTCGTAGACCTCATCCCTTCCTTCTGCCACACAGACGCTGCTTTTGTCATTATTTTGATCATCTATCACCATCCTAAGCTCCACGAGCCCCACAGGCCGGTCAGCTGGTTCTTTCACCATTGCTGGCCAGCACCTTGCACACACCCGGGCCTGTGTTTGGAGCCCTCTCACTATGTCTTGAGGTAGGACATATCCTTACCCACTCCATTTCATCCCATAAGGGGAGGCATGTAGGCATGGGGCTCATAGTACAGCTTCCTCCCAAAATATTTTCCTTTATGGTTCTCCCTTGGCTGAAAAGCTCCCTTGACCTTCTTGTGTGATGTGGTGAGGGGCAGGAGGAGTTGCGGAGTGAGTGGTGGATCCTGATTTGCTGGGACAGCCAGTGTGAGGTATCCACAGGGGACTTTTTTTTTTTTTTTTTCGGAACTGGGGATGGAGCTCAGGGACATTCTGCCAACAAGCTACACCCTAGCCCTATTTTTTTATTCTTTATTTTGAACCAGACTCTCACTGAGTTGCAAAGGGACTCACTAAGTAGCGGAGGCTGTCTGCTAACCGTGATCCTTCTGTCTCAGCTTCCTGAATGCTGGGATTACAAGCGTGTGCCACCATGCCTGGCTTTCCAGGGGACTCTTATTGTCTGGGTTAGGCACATAACTGAGCTTGGCTTAGCGAGAAGGGGAGGGATAGTGTCCTGTGGCTGTGAATGGGAGATGCTGCCCTCATTTCTGCTGAAACTCATCTGATGACCACAGGGCAACCAGCCTCTGGATGAAGCTGATGCTGTGGATGGAGGAAGGGTGAATCTAAAAGAACAAACACGCCAGGCCTGGTGGCGCACGCTTGTAATCCCCGCTCTTGGGAGGCAGAGACAGGAGGATCGCACAGGTTCGAAGCCAGCCGTGCTAGCTTAAGAGACCCTGTTTCCAAAAATAAAAAAGTATAAAATAGGTCTGGGAGTGTAGCACGGAGGTATAAGGGCTTCCAGGAACCCTAGTACCACTAATAATAATAATAATAATAATAATAATAATAATAATAATAAAAAATAAATAAAAGAACAAATACCTGGATTGCAGACATGGATGAGTCATTGAGTCAGCCATGCCTGGTCCTGGTCCTGCCCATACTCTGGACTTCTCAGTATTGGCTTCATAGAGTCAATTTTCAGAAAATTCTTGAACTCATAGACTCAAGTGAACCTCCTGTCTCAGCTTTCTAAGAAGCTGGGACTATAGACATGTACCACTGCAGCTGATTAAATATTTTTAAGGGCCCTAGCCACTGTACCTACTGTGCCTAATGGATAACTTGGCCTTGTAAGCATCAGCAATACCAGAGTTAAAATAACTACTCCCCTGCCTACAGAGTTTAAGAAATAATCAGCTGGGCATGGTGGTGCATGCCTGTAATCCCAGTATTTGGAATACTGAGACAGGAGTATTGAAGGTTCAAAGTCAGCCTTAGCAATTTTGTAAGGCCCTTAGAAAGCTTAGTGAGACCCCTTTCAAAATAAAACATAAAATAGGGTTGGGGGGTGTTGTTCTGAGGTAGAATGACGGTGGGTCCAAGTCCTATAACACACACACACACACACACACACACACACACACACACACACACTATAGTTAGGTGCAGTGGCACATGCTTATAATTCCAGTACTTAAGAGGCTGAGACAGGAGGAGCACAGGTTTGAGGCTGACCTCAGCAATTTAGGGAGACTCTGTTTCAAAATAAAATAATAAAAAGGGCTGGAGGTATAGCTTGACGGTAGAATGCCCCTGGGTTCAATCAGTTTTACCTAAACAAAACAAAAAAGAAGAAATATCCATAGGCTAAACTCTGTATTAAGAAATCAAAAGCTGCTGTTCTATAGAAACCTCCTCCTCCTGTGTACCTTTTTTTTTTTTTTTCTTTTTCTGGTGCTGGGATTGAACCCAGGGTCTCACACATGCTAGGCAAGTGCTCTATCACAGAGCTACATTTCCAGCCTTTTTAAACATTTTTCATTTTGAGACAAGGTCTGGCTAAATTGCCCAGACTGGCCTTGAACTTGCAGTCCTCCTGCCTCAGCCTCTGAGTAGCCAGGTTTACAGGTGTGCACCAACGTACCTGCCTCTGTGCCCATCTTGATGTAAAACCAATTCTCTCTCCATGAAGTGAACATTGTCCTGACTTCTGTGACAATGTTTTTGCTTTTCCACATATTTAGTTGTACCACTTATGTATGAATCCCTAACAGTATATCTCTTTTTGTCAAAACCAAGTTTTCCTTTTCACATTTAAGCCTTTTTTTTTTCAGTGCTGGGGATGGAACCCAGGGCTGTGTTTGTGCTAGGCAAGCACTCTATCACTGAGCTATATCCCTCACCCCTGTGTGGTAGCATATTTGAAGTTAGCGTGTGCTTGCCATCGATGGCTTGCAGCGGTTTAGTTGGCAGCACTTTTCTTTCTTAGGAGAACATAAGATAATATCTTTGATAATTGATGGCGCTTCAGCTTGAGGTTGGCTACTTTTGCTTGTCTTTGAACCATACCAAAGGAGTGGCAGAGTGTGCTCTTTCACTTTTTGGTCAGGACAGGCTTGTGAGACTTAGCCATTTATTTTTGCCACGTGTGATTATAGCTTGCTTGTGTTCCGGCTGTCCCCTGCACACTGTGCTGCCATGAACAGCCTTGTTTGTGTGTCTCACTCCTCACGGAGGCTGCAGCTCCAACAGACGTACCACTATTTCTCTCCACACTGCTGCAACAGGATCCAACCTAACCCCACCCAATCCCATCCAACCTAGTTTCAATCCCAATCTGAAACACAGATCTGATCATCTCATTACCCTGTTAAAGTATTTTGATGAAAATGAAGGGTCGTATGTTTTCTCTCGCATGCAGAAGCTAAGGAGTAATTGGGATACGAGAGGGACTTAAGATAATGGAGGAGAAGCCCCAGTGGAGTGATGGAGGGGTGTAGTGGAGGGTGATGGTGTGTGGGGGAGGGAGAGTTAATGAAGGAAGCACTTCCATTGATGTTGTGCACATATGTGAAATTAATGCCAATCTCATTATCATGTATGAGGAAGGGGAGGGAGTCCAGGGAAGCTCACCAAGTGCTGTGTGCATGTATGTTTTTTTGTGTGTGTGTGGTGGTACTGGGGATGGAACCCAGGGCCCATCTACCTCCGGGATACACTTCCAGACCTATTATATATATATATATATATATATATATATATATATATATATATTTTTTTTTTTTTTTTTTTTTTTTTTTTTTCTTCTTCTTAATTTGGAAACGGGGTCTCTTAAGCCAGCGCGGCTGGCTTCGAATCTGCGCAATCCTGTCTCAGCCTCCCAAGCGCGGGGATTACAAGCGTGCACCACCATGCCTGTATGTATGTTTCTATCACTCTGAACTACATTATGATGTGAAACTACAATGTACCAATAAAATGCAATGCACCAATTACAATGTATACATCCCCCCACCCACGCACACACCCCATATGTAGACACGCTTCCCTGACATGGCTTTCAAGCCCTTGAAACCTGGCATTGACTCCCACTATTATTTATCTACAGCCTTACTCTGCTTTGTACCGCAGTGAACTTTCAGTTCTTTAACACTCCTCTCTCCAGGCTACTCTTCCTCCAACTTCCAGCCCAGTTCAGCAGCCCATCTGTCCAACTCCTCGGGTAAGCCCACCCCCTTCCTGGAATAGGTCATGATCCCAGGCTGGGCCTTCTCAGAACTTTCTTTATTTTAGGACATGATTAGTTAGGACATACATCTGCTACTAAAACAGAAGCAGCTAGTAACCTCAACAAGATAGAAGTTATTTATTTTGCTCACAATATGGTGTGGGTATGAGCAGCCCAGGACTTGTCTGGGGGTTCTGATGTTGGGAAGCCAGCCTTGACTTCCCCTGGTTGTTGACTTCCCCTGCCTGCTCTGGGAGGACTCTGCCTTGCATCCACATTCCAGCCTGTGGAGGGGAGGAAGAGGACAGGGAGGACACGCCCAGTCCTTATCAGAGTGACCTGGGACCACACTTGTTCTCACTCACCTCTCCTGGGGCAGAACTTGGTTACAGGACTACATAAAGCTGTAAGGGAGGCTGGCAAAGTTAGCCCTTATTTTGGCTGCCATGTACTCAGCTATGAACCTGGAGGTCTTATAGATGGAGTGAATGGATAGGGGGACACCTAGTGGTCTCTGTGGCAGAACGCTAATATTTATCAATCCCAAGGGCTTGGACCATGCCTGTTTTGGTTCATCATTGTGTCTTCACCAACTTTCCCAGTATCTGGTACAGGGTATGACCTTCATGGATAAGAACAAGTAGATTTGGTTTCTATTTCTTGCTGTTCCCAGCCAGACCAAACCATTGTACTGGCCTATTAATGTATTCATAATCAATTACAAAACACCTTGCTGCTGTCAGGTGTGTAATCCTAGCATTTGGGAGGCTGAGACAGGAGGATCGTGGTTCGAAGACAGCCTCAGCCACTTAGTGAGGCCCTGTTTCAAAATAAAGAATAAAAAATAGGGCTGGGGATGTAGCTTGGAGGCAGAATGCCTCTGGGTTCCATCCCCAGTACTACAAAACCAAAACAAAACAAAACAGAAAACCAAACACCTTGCTAATCTGGTAAACAAAAATTGTCATCTAGGTCCGGGTGTAGCTCAGTGGCAGAGTGGGTGCTTTGCATGTCGGCACTGCAAAACAAACAAAAAGTCACCTTGTTGTTGCTTAAATTTCTTTGGCGAGTTTTCAAGTGACATTCATTTTCATATATCTTCACTTATATTTCTTGTTTTGAGGTGTGGTGTGTGTGTGTGTGTGTGTGTGTGTTTGGTAGTAGGGATTGAATCCAGGGGCATTTTACCATCAAGCTACAACTCCAACCCTTACAATTTTTGTTTTTTTCAAATTTTGACACAAGGGCTCACAAGGTTGCTAAGGGTCTCTCTAAGTTGTCCAGGCAGGCCTTAAAATTGCAATCCTGTCTTGGCTTCCTAAGGACTGAGATTGCAGGTGTATAATACTGCAATCCTGACAGCATCCCTTGAGGTACACAAAAATCTTTTTTTTTTTTTTTGGTGGTACTAGGGTTGCTGGAAGCCCTTCTACTTCCGGGCTACACTCCCAGACCTATTTTATATTTTTATTTGGAAACAGGGTTTCTTAAGCCAGCGCAGCTGGCTTTGAACCTGCACAATCCTCCTGTCTCTGCCTCCCAAGCACGGGGATTACAAGCGTGCACCACCACGCCCGGCCTTACAAATATCTTAACTCAGTAAATTTCAGTCCAAAGATAAGGATCAAGCTGTGCGCAGTGGTGCATGCCTGTAATACCAGTTACTTGGGAGGCTGAGGCTGGACTGGGAAACTAACTTAGTCAGGTTTCCCAGTGTCAGAATAAAATGAAAAGATCTGGTATGCAGCTCAGTAATAGAGTGCTTATCTAGCACGCATGAGGGCCCAGGTTTCAGCCCCAAACTCCAACATGGAAAAAAAAAAAAGACCAACGTAGAAAACACATTCAGGCAGCTACTCGATACAGAGTAAAATGTGCATTAATGTTTGGATTAGGGCATTCAGGCAATTCTACATGAATGCTGGTTCTTAAACCTTAGCTTTCTATAGTCGGGTGTGATGGTGCACACTTGTAATCCCAGCATTTGGGAGGCCGAGACCAAAGGATTACGGTTCGCGGACAGCCTCAGCTACTTAGTGAGGGCCTCTGCAACTTAGTGAGACCCTGTCTCAAAGTAAAGAATAAAAAATAGGGCAGGGGTTGTAGCTTGGAGGTCAAATGCCCCTGGATTCCATCCCCAGACCTGCAATAAAACAAAACAAAACAAAACAAAAAAACCCTGAGTTTTCTAAAAGAACTGGGAGAATCAAAAAGTTAAAGGTTATATTTCTTGTTTAAAATCTACAGGGATGGTATTTTAAGTTTCTAATTAAGGGAATATACATGAGTTTACTAATTAATTAATTAATTTATTTTTGTGGTACTAGGGTAGAACCCAGAGTCTTTTCTACCTCTGGGCTATACTCCCAGACCTTTTTTTTCTTTCTTTCTTTCTTTCTTTCTTTCTTTCTTTCTTTCTTTCTTTCTTTCTTTTTTTTTTTTTTTTTTTTTTTTGGTGGTACTGGGGGTAGAACCCAGGGGCTTTTCTACTTCTGGGCTATACTCCCAGACCTATTTTATATTTTATTTGGAAACAGCTGAGGCTGGCTTTGAACCTGCACGATCCTCCTGTCTCAGCTTCCCAAGTGCTGGGATTATAAGCATGTGCCACCACGCACAGCTATACATAAGTTTTAGTAGTCAATAGAAATTAACAACATTGTATTATTATTATTATTTTTTTGTTGGTACTGGGGTTCCTGGAAGCCCTTCTACCTCCGGGCTACACTCCCAGACCTATTTTTACTTGGAAACAGGGTCTCCTAAGCCAGCGCGCGCGGCTGGCTTTGAACCTGCGCGATCCTCCTGTCTCTGCCTCCCAAGCTCGGGGATTACAAGTGTGCGCTACCACACTCGGCCTCAACAACACTGTATTGTAAATGTATAAATTCAAGCCTTGGTGTGGGGCTGTGAGTGTGGCTCAGTGGTAGAGAGCTTGCCTAGCATACATGAGGTGCTGGGTTTGATCCTCAGTATAAAAAAAACCCAAAAATTTAAAATAAAAGACTTGATGTGAATGATGGCAATCTTTCCCATAATTACCCCCCCACCCCAAACCAGGTACAGTTGTTTTGTTCATCAGATCATATTATGATAGTAAGAATATAAAGAAGATAGAATAATATATTTAATGTGGATACTCAATGATGCTAAACAGAAATAGTATGTGAGGGTGGTGGGATTTGGATTCTATTATTATTTTAACATTTTTAATACCGTCATATTGTTGCTAATTAAGCTAAATTATAGCACATGACAATCACCCAAATATAACCATCAATGGCAATCTTGTTAGCATTGCTCTTTTAAAAATACTTATGCCCCATAAGATGTTACCCGTAGGGAAGAGGAGGCTGTTCTAATTATAGCCATGAATACGGCTAATGTGCGGAAGATGCATTTTCCTGTATGAGATTCTGAAATATAATTCTGAAAGCTGAGAGGGGAAGCAATAATTCAAGGCAAAGGAAGAGAAGAGCTTCTGTTTCCTTAGTGTTTCTGAGCAGGCTGATTGGAATAGGCTGCTGATGTGAACAGCAGGCTTTCAGAGAAGAACAGGGCAGACGTTGCTGTGCGGAGAAATGGGGAGCCAGTAATGAAAGCTCAGCGGTTCTGCTCTTGGTGTAACTTGGACATGAGATGAAAATTGTACAGTGGCTGTTCAGAAGTACATTTGACTGTATATTCTTTAATCGACAAGTATATTTTATTAATCATCTAGTTTATTTATTTTTATTTTTTTAGAAGTATCACCGTGTATTTTTTTTTTTTATTTCAAGCCCTATCCATTGAAAAAGTCTAGAAATTCAGTTGCAGTTCAAAAACATGTTAATCATCTAACAAGCTTCTCTTTCATAAAGCTAAAATCCCGGGCAGGTACAATCAATTGAATGTTTGCGTTCTCCTTAAACTCATATATTGAACTCCTAGCCGGGCGTGGTGGCCCATGCTTGTAACCTCAGCATTCGGGAGGTGGAGGCAAGAGGATTGCGGTTCGTGCGCATCCTTAGCTACATCGCGAGGTCCTTTGCAACTCACTGAGACTCTGTTTCAAAATAACAAATAAAAAATAGGGCTGGGGTTGTAGCTCGGAGGTAGAAAGCCCTTGGGTACCATCCTCAGTACTGCAATATATATATATTGAACTCCTAATTCTCAGCGAGGTGGTATTAGGCGGTGGGACCTTTGAGAGGTGATTTGGTCACGAAGTTGAAGCGTTTATGAATGGGATCAATCCCCAGTACTGCAGTACTGCAAAGGAGAGAGAGAGAGGGAGAGGGAGGGAAGGAGGGAGAGAGAGAGAGAGAGAGAGAGAGAGAGAGAGAGAGAGAGAGAGAGAGAGAGAGAACCGAGCATGGTGGCACATGCGTATAATCCCAGTATTTAGGAGGCTGAGACTGGAGGATGGCAGGTTTGTAGCCAGCCTCAACTACTTAGTAATGCTCTCAGCAATGTAGTGAGACCCTGTTTCAAAATAAACAATAAAAAATAGGGCTGGGGGTGTAGCTCAGAGGTAGAATACCCCTGGGTTAATCCTTAGTAACACACAGAAAGAAAAAGAAAGAGAAAGGAAGGAAGGAAGGAAGGAAGGAAGGAAAAAAGAAAAAGGAAAAAAGAGTAAATTGGATTTTTATGTAAAATCTTTAGTCATCAGATATTGGCAGTAGATTTTAAAAGTTTAAAAGCACCCCATGTCCTGGATACCATTAATGACCATCCAGCAGCCCACAGGCTGTTACTCACCTCAAAGTCAATGGTGCCCAGTCTTGGAGGCCCCTGGGTGCTCACTCCACTGCCAGAGGAAGCCAAGAGATTGTTTTCTCTCTAGGGGCCAAAACCCTGAATTTCTGATAATATTGTCAAACTCAGCTTCCCAAATCTGCCCTGCTCAAAGGCAGTAAAAGTTCTATTAATTTAACCCTCACTTAACTATTTCACCAGATTAACGGATACTGTCCATTTCCTTTATCAAACAAACTGACAGATGTACAACGCACTCTGCACTGTCAGGGTATCCAGCTACTCTCTGGTCCATCCATACGAGATTTCTGCTTCTCCAGTGAATGAACTGGATGTTTACCAAAAACGATTTGGGTTTGTTTGTAAGCCTGGTTATGCCTTGTGTTCTGAAGGGGGATTGTGGTAGGCAGAAAAGTGTGTCCAGAGATGTTCACATCCTGACCTCCAGAATTTGTGGATACATTATCTTATGCGGCAAAAGGAGTTTTGCAGTTGTTATCCAGGTTAAGTGCCTTGACCTGGGGAGATTGGCCTGCATTCTCCAGGTGGCTCAGTCCAGTTCTATGGATCTTTATTTATTTTTTGGTACTAGGGATTGAACCCAAGAAGATTCTACCTCTGAGCTACACTCCCAACTCTACTTATTTATGGCAGTGGGGATTGAACCCAGGGGCATTCTACCTCTGAGCTACACTCCCAACTCTATATTTACTTATTTATTATTTTATTTTATTTTTTGTGGTACTGGGGATTGAATTCAGGAGCTTTCTACTTCTGATCTACACCTCAGCCCTATTTTATTTTTATTTGTTTGAAACAGGGTCTCACTGAGTTTTGGGGGCCTCTCTAAGTCATGGGGAGCCTCACTAAATTACCAAGGTTGGCTGCCATCCTCCTGTTTCAGTCTGCCAAGTATTGGGATTACAGGCATGCGCCACCACGCTCGGCTTTATTTTTTATTTTGAAACAGGGTCTCAATAAGTTGCTGAGGAGCTCGCTAAGCTGCTGAGGCTGGCCTTGAACCTGTGATTCTCCTGTTTCAGTCTCCCAAGTACTGGGATTATAGGTGTGTACCATCAAAACTGGCTCCTGTGGATCTTTGAAAGGTGAGAACGTTTTCCAGCTGTAGTTAGAAATGATGAGACTGACTCGGGCCTGTAATCCCAGTACACGGGAGGCTGAGACAGGAGGATGTAGGTGTGAGAGCAGACTCAGCAAGTAGTAAGACTCTCGGCAACCTAGCAAGACCCTGCTTCAAAATGAAAAATTTAAAATAAGGCTGGAGGTGTACTTGGAGGTAGATGCCCCTGAGCTCAATCCCCAGTACCATAAACAAGGAATGAATGAATGAATGAATGAAGGAAGGAAGGAAGGAAGGAAGGAAGACAAGACTTCCAACTCAGATGGCTTAGACCAGGAAAAAAAATGTGAAAACCTGAAAGACATCAACTGTAGAGATGTAGAGAAGAGGGAACGATTCCAGGAGGTCGCATCCTCAAGGCTGATTACCTGTTGGCAGGAGAGGGGAGGAGTCAGGCTCTGCCACCTTTCTAGCTGAGGCTCCTGGCAGGCGGCAGCACCATTTGCTGACAGGGAATACAGATGGAGTTCCAGTTTTGACATGTGCTGTTTCACTGCTGTGGGATGTGCAAGGGTTGTTTGGCAGGTACAAGAATGTTCCACACGGTGCTTTTAAACTCTGTGTGTATGGTTTAAAACTACACGTTTATTGTCATACAGTCTCCAGTCAGCAGTGTGACATGAGGCTCACCAGGCTAATATCAAGGAATCTGTAGGGCTGCTGCGTTCCTTCCGCAGGCTTTAGAGGACTCTCTCTTTCCTTCTCCAGTTTCTAGAGATTGTCCACATTCCTGGGCTCTTGGACACTCACTGTTGTGGGAGGGGAGGAGAAGCGGGAGGGGAGGGCACCAAGTACTGTGTGAATGTATGCCATTGTCAATATGATCCACATTATGACGTGAAACTATAGTGTGCCAATTAAAAAAAGAATAAAATAGGACTGGGATGTATCTTGTAGATAGTATGATCCTGGGTTCAATCCCGTTGTTGTCTGTCTGTCTGTCTGTCTGTCTCTCTCTCTCTCTTCTCTCACCAAAAAAAAAGGAAAAGAAAAAAGAAAAAGACAAAAAAGAAATGCTATGTATTTTGTTTTGGGTAGAGGCTATAAAGGTATAAGCAGGTAAAAATATTTTAATCTGTATGACTAGATACATTTTCTTTACAGTTGCCAAAATTGTAGGCCATTGTTTTGGCTTAAGCATCTGCCCTATTTCACAGAAACGAGACTAAAAATCAAAGCACAGTTGCCATCCATTCTAAAGTTCTGAGCCAAAACAACTGGCCAGGCATGGTGGTGCATGCCTGTAATCCCAGTACTTGGAAGCTGATACAAGAGGATTGCACGTTCAAGGCCAGTCTCAGTAATTTAGCCAGGCCCTCAGAACTTAATGTGATCATGTTTCAAAATAAAATAATAACATAGGCTGGGGGTATATGTAGCTCAGAGGTAGAATGCCCCTGGGTTCAATCCCTAGTACTACACATAGAAAGAGAAAGGAAGAAAGAAAGAAAGAAAGAAAGAAAGAAAGAAAGAAAGAAAGAAAGAAAGAAAAGAAAAGAAGGGAGGGAAGGAAGTAAGGAAGAAAAAAAGAGGCTAGAGTTGTATCTTGGAGGTAGAATGTTCGAGTTCAATTCCTAGTACCACAAGCGCATGCACATAGGTTTGAAGCCAGCCTCGGCAATTTAGCAAGACTCTCAGTAACTTTGTGAGACTTTGTTTCCAAATAAAAATAAAACAGGTCTGGGAGTATAGCTCAAAGGTAGAATGTCCATGGGTTCCATCCGTATCACCACTCACACACACACACACACACACACACACACACACACACACACACGATTTTCATATATTGAGTTGTACAAAATACAAATCGGGCAACTAGAAATACTCATTGAAAGCTGGGAGTGATGGTACAGGCTTGTAATCCCAGTACATGGAAGGCTGAGACAGGAGGATCACAAGTACTTTTGTCTGTAGGTTTGGGATGTAGCTCAGTAGTAAAGCATGTGCTCAGCATGCACTAGGTTCTGAGTTTAATCTCAGCACCATATTAATAATAATAATTTTGAGAGATTGTGTAAATTAGAGGAATGAGCATAGGCTTTGTCAGAAATACACATCTATGATGTCATAAGAAGAGACATACATTTGAAAGCAGCTGAGAAAGGTGAATTTTACCTTTTGCAAATAGGGTCCTACCACCAGTGAGTCAGGGACACAAGAACAGCATGGCTGAAAACTGCTGGGCATTTTATTTCCGTCAAGGAGCTTCTGTACTGTGCTCCTATTGGTGGAAACAGAGCCTCACAATCTTTATGCTATTGGTTGAAGGGGATGCTGAGGGAGGGGCTGGCATTTACAATTTC